>NC_137788.1:14756845-15356845 GCF_963383645.1 Muscardinus avellanarius
CAGGTTCTCACTAACTTGTGGTGAGCCTGGCTAAATTGCTGAGGCTGGCTGAGAACCTGCGATCCTCTTGCCTCAGCCTCCTAAGTATTGGGATTGCAAGCGTGTACCACCACACCCCACTATTTTTTGTTTTAAAACAGCATCTCACTGTGAGTTTCACTACATTGCTGAGGCTCGTCTCAAGCCTGTGATCCTCCCGTCTCAACCTTCCAAGAACTGGGATTACAGGTGTGCGCTACCATGCCCGGCTTTATAGCTTGGATCTTAAAAGAAAAAACAAGACCCCATTATATGCTGTCAATAGGAAAACCACTTTAAATATAAAGATGGAGCCGGGGCGTGGTGGCGCACGGTTGTGATCCCAGTATTTGGGGAGTTGAGACAGAAGGGTCGCGGGTTTGCAGACAGCCTCAGCTACTTAGTGAGGCTCTTTGCAACTCAGAGAGACCCTGTTTCAAAATAAAGAATAAAAAACAGGGCTTGGGGTGTAGCTCAGAGGTAGAATGCCCCTGGGTTCCATTCCCAGTACCACAAATATGTGTGTGTGTATAGTCTTTTATATATATCTATAGAGAGAGATGGAATGATATTAAATGGGAAGATATATACCAGGGAAACACTAATCATGAGAAACCTGGAGTGGCTACATTAATATCAAAGCAGACGTCAGAACCAGGGTCATTATCAGAGATTAATAAGGACATTTACCGGTAAGAAAGGGCTCAATTAATCGAGAGGACTTAACATTCCTAAATATATACGTGGCTCACAGTAGAGCTCCGGAATCCTTGAAGCAAAACGCAACACACCTGAAAGGAGAAAGGAACAAGTCCGTCCTGGGCACTGGAAGTTTCCACGGGCGTGTAATCGCTAGAACAGGCGAGTGGAGTCAGCAAGGTCGGGGAAGACTTGGGCGCCGTCCACCAGCCCGGCCCCGCTGACGTTTGCGGAGCACCCCACCCAGCAACAGGGAGCACTACATCTTCAAGGGCACCCGGACACCTGCCGCCGAGACACACAGGGCCAGGCTGTAGGTCAGGTCTCCGTGGCACTTAAAGGCATTGAAACCACTGCACTGATTATGGAGGAAAAGTAAATTATGGGGACACACGGGTTCTTGTAGCTAAGGCAGAGGAAAGAGGAGCTTTCTACACAAGGCACGCGAGTCGTGCTTGCTGTGTACGGGCGACGGCGTGGATTACCGCGGTGCCGGAACACCTAACTCCTCTAATCCAGGCCGTGAGTCAGGAGGGACACCCAGGCCAGCAGAGCCCGTCTCTGAAGGTCTGTAGGACTTCTCGAAGGGAGATGCTGGTGAAAATGCTGGAGTGAAGACGGAGGCCCGTGTACAACCAACTCCCTGAGCTCCTGAGACCCACCCCACTCCTACGCCTCCCCCTGTGTCCCGAAGGCCCCCATGGGTCCAACGCCAGCCCCAGCCCTCCTACCCCTCTCCCGCCTTTTTTTTTCAAACTCTTGTTCCTCTCGAATGATCCATCCAAGTAATGGCACCACCCAGGAGCTTCGGCTCTCCTCCGGTCCTCGTGGTCAGTGGGTCGGCCAGCCCTCTTTCTCTCCTCCATCTCTCAAGCCTGTTCTCCGTCCCCTCCACTGCCCACCAGGTCCACCTGC
Source organism: Muscardinus avellanarius (assembly GCF_963383645.1). Classification (NCBI taxonomy): domain Eukaryota; kingdom Metazoa; phylum Chordata; class Mammalia; order Rodentia; family Gliridae; genus Muscardinus; species Muscardinus avellanarius. The sequence goes on from NC_137788.1 coordinate 14,758,478, forward strand.
GTCCCTCCTCACCTAACTCTGTCCCCACTCTGCCCTGTTGCTAATGGAGACCCAGCTTTGTTGGTTCTCATGCCTTAAAAGTCATACAATGCCTATGATTCTCATACTTGGGAGGCTGAAGATAGGAGAATCTCAGGTTGGAGGCCAGCCTCGGCAACTTAGCCAGACCCTCGGCAGTTTAGTAAGATCCTGTTCTGAAATAAAAACTAAAAAGGGATAGGGTGTAGCTCAGAGGTAGAATGCCCCTGGGTTCAATCCCTAGTAACACACACACACACACACACACACACACACACACACACACACACACATACACACACACCATATTTCTTGTTAGAGAATTTTAATATCCAGAATAAAAATAAATGAATTAATAAGAAGTAAATTGAACTACCTATTGGCCCAATACCACCCAGAGGTAACCGGTGAACAACTAACCCTTTTCTAAACATTCATTTTATAAAAATATATATGATGTTTTGTGGTGCTGGGGATGAAACCCAGAGACTTTCTACCTCCAAGCCACACTCCCAGACCTATTTTATATTTTATTTGGAAACAGGGTCTCATTGAGTTGCTGAGAGCCTCACTAAACTGCTGAGGCTGGCTTCGAACCCGTGCGATCCTCCTGTCTCAGCCTCCCAAATGCTGGGTTTACAAGCGTGCGCCACCACGCCCGGCCTACATGTTTTTAAAAAACCGGGACTGTTGTAGACGTGCTGCCAGGGTGACCGGGTGTACCAGGGACTGCCCCGGGGTTGCACTGAAGGTCCTGCCTGCTGGGAGACCACTAGGTTCTAGGCCAATCAGAATGGGGGGGGGGGCTACAACTTTCCTGCTTCATAGATTAGCACCTCTTAATGTTAATAATATACAACTGTAATTTCACTTTAATAACTACCGGGATGACAGGGCATATAAAGGTCCAAAAGGTCTTCGAAGCACCCGGGTTTAGAGCAATGGGTCCAAAGTGGAGTTTGTGTGTCAGGTCCAAACCAGGAGACACAGAAGAAGAATCGTCTCAAGGGAGAAAAAACAGAGGATATCTGTCCATACAAACCCTTCATCTCATGTTTCAAATTTTTCTTTTTGGGTGTGTCTTATGTGCACAGTATATTTGTATGGTAGCGAGTGCATACAATTTAACTATAAACAGATCTCTATATGGTGGAGATGTTTTATTTTGTTATCGTTTTGGGTGCTGGCCTCTGAGCTACAACCTCAGCCCTATTTTTATTTTTTCTTTTGAAACGGGGTCTCGCTAAGTTGCCGAGGGCCTCACTAAGTTGCTGAGACTGGCCTCGAACCTGCAATCCTCCTGTCTCAGCCTCCCGAGGACTGGGATTGCAGGCACGTGCCATGACTCCTGGCTCAACAGAGGTTTGCTTGTTTATTTCAAGCGTGAGCCCAGCAGTCAGAAACACTGGGCCCCGAGGATAATCTAACCCCTTAGCAGTCCTGAACGTCCAACATGGTCTAGACTCTGCTTCCCCCTCCAATTTCATCTGCCACCTTCCCCAACCATCCTGGAATATCCGGGTTCCTTCTCGAAACCTTGGCAACAAGCAGCCCGAGATTGCTTCATCCCAAGCCCTCACCTCCTAGTTAATGAGATCCAGGTCAACTGGCACCTCTGCCAGGAAGCCTTCCCTGCCTCTGCGTCTCCATAGTGCCCGGGGTTTACCTGCACCAAACACTGGCCACGTGACTTCGTAGCGAGACCGGGATCGCCCTTCGGGTGAGAATCCGCGGTGCCTACCCAGCCCGGCGCCTGACATGTGGCCGTCTCTTAGCAAAGGGCGGCAGAGTAAACAAACAATAATTCAAACGTGTCCCTGGCACTCGCGACGCCCCGCGCTGGGGACGCGCTGCACGTACGCTGGGTCATTGACCTGAGGAGCGGCACCTCGAGGCGGGCGCTTGTGTTGTCTGCCCTAACAGGGAAGCAAACGGAGCCACAGAGAACTCAAGGGCCCCGCGGGGGACACAGCAAAGAGGGCGGTCAGCCAGCTCTCCAGTCTGGGGAGTTCTGTTTGTTTTGCTACTAAATATTAAACCTGAGGGTGTTCTACTTCTAAGCTACACCCCAACCCTATTTTATTTTTTTATTTGAAAACAAGGTCTCACTAAGTTTATGACACACTGGCTTCAACCCATGATCCTCCTGTCTCAGCCCTTAAAATACTAGGATTACGGGATTGTGCCACAATGCCCAGATGCACCTCTCCATCTTTGAGATGCCCTGGCCATTTTCCATCTGATGCTGTCTTCCTTCCTTCCTTTCTTTCTTTCTTTCTTCTTTCTTTCTTTCTTTCTTTTTGTGGTATAGGGATGGAACTCAGAGCCATTCTACCTTCAAGCTACACCTCCAGCCCTATTTTTTATTCTTTATTTTGAAACAGGGTCTCGCTGAGTTGCAAAGGGCCTCACTAAGTAGATGAGGCTGGCCGTGAACTGCGATCCTCCTGTCTCAGCCCCCCAAATGCTGGGATTACAAGTGTGCGCCACCAAGCCCAGCTTATTCTTTATTTTAAAACAGGGTCTCACGAAGTTGCAGAGGGCCTCGCTAAGTAGCTGAGGCCGGCCTCAAACCTGCAATCCTCCTGTCTCAGCCTCCCAAGTACTGGGGTTACAAGCGTGCGCCACCATGCCCGGCTGGCTGATGCCATTTTTTAAGGCTTAGGTGGTGCCGAGGGAGGCGTCCAAAGCTTAGTTCACCTCCATCTTCAGCCTTTATGAGCAACCAACCAAACCTTCCTGTCTCCAGTAACTCCTCAGGACAGCTCGCGGGGTCCTGAGCCTCAGAATTGGGGGATCACTGAGTATTAGAACTGGCAGGCGCCTAAGACATTGTTTAGTCCAAATTTCCAATTTGTAGACGGGAAAACTGAAGCCCAGGAGGGCAGGGCAGCTTGCCCAAGGTCACACAGCAAGTTAGTGGCAGAGTCAGAGAGGCCGGGCCTTCTGCTTTCTGACCTGTCTCCCTTTGCCGCCTGCCTCCGCCTGGCCTGAGCCCTGTCCATCAAGGGCTGTTTGGGGAAAAACTCAATGAGTTCAGTGCTTCCTCAAACACAGACGCTGTGTCAATTCAAAGAGGTCCTGGGAAGAGGAAGGTGAAAAACTCAAGGTCAAAGCCCTGAGATTTCATTAAGGTAGAAAAATAACCCACAGAAACCGTCACTGGGAACTCGGAGTGCGCCCAGCGCTTCCTTGCTGAACGTTACCTAACCGCTGATTCCTCCAACAGATGCTGACTGGCTTCATGGAAGTGATGGAATCCTTGGGCACAGTCACACACCTGCAAGCCCAGTGCTTGGGAGGCTGAGACAGGAGGGGCTCGGGTTTGAGGCCAGCCTCAGCAACTTAACGAGGCCCTCAGCAACGTAGCAAGATCTTGTTTCATATTAATATTAAAAAAAAAAGGCCAGGTATGGTGGTGCACACTTGTAATCTCAGTACTTGTGAGGGTAAGACAAGAGGATCTCGGGTGTGAGGCCCTCCACAACAACTTAGTGAGACCCTGTTTGAAAAGAAAAAGAAAAATAGGGCTGGGGTGTAGCTTGGAAGCAGAATGACCCAGGTTCCATCCCCAGTAATACACACACACACACACACACACACACACACACACACACACACACAGGTTGGAGGTAGAATGCTTCTGGGTTTAATCCCCAATATAGAAGAGGAGGAGGAGGAGGAGGAGGAGGAGGAGGAGGAGGAGGAGGAGGAGGAGGAGGAGTAATGGTCAACTGAGGCTCAGAGCAGTAAACAGAGTGACCGACTCAGAGTTTTCTTGGGTCTGCGCCAGCTTTGAGACTGAAAGGGTGGTGTGTCAGGGACGCTCCATCCACGCACGCCGGCAGCGCATGAGACCCGTGTGCCCCCCAGAACCTGTGTTCACGCCATGCTGCCCATTTGGGGCCAAAAGATAAACAAGCACACGGGGGGGGGGCGCTGGGAGGGGGCTGGAGGAGAGCCCCAGGAGGACGGCTCTGGGCCAGGTCAGCCTGGAGCCCTGCGCAGGCTGTCTGGGAAGTTGGAGGCCACCAGGGCCTGTGGGGGGAGGACAATCGGGCCTTTATTCTCTGGTTCCTCTCTGTCCTCAGGAGACCGTTTACCGCCCCAGCCCTGTTATCAGCCAATTCTCTGGTTTCCTTCCCAGCAGTGACAAGGGTTTAAGGTCTGGGGTTCTGACCAAACCAGTCTCCCTGGACCCTGGACTCTGCCCCGGAAGCCTAATGGGGGTGAGGAGGTGTGTTGACCTTGTCCGCTGCTGGGAGACAGGAGGCCAGGCTTGGACGCGGATTCCCCTGCTGGGCAGGACTCTGGAGCAGTGGAGCACCCTCTGGGAGCCAGACCCTCGAGCTGTGGCCTCCTTTAACCCCTCAGAGCACCAGACTAGGAATCACCACCCCCTGTTACCGGAGCGGACACTAAGGCCCTGAGAGGGCATGTCCCTGGAGAGGTCACAGGCTCGGTGACAGAGGGTCAGTGGTGGAGCTGTGACCCCGACTCTCCCTGCCGCCCACTCGGGGATAAACACGGTCTTCGGTGCGTGTCTGTGCGGGTCCCACTGCCCGCACCACACCTGCCTCCCGCCCTCCCGCACCCAGCTCACACCTCATCCTGGGACACCAATGTGAAGCCCCAACCTCGGCCACCTCCCCTGAGCCCAGATGGGCAAGGACCTTGTCTTGAAAACAGTGACCACAGATCTCACGGTGGTCTCCCCCTGCCCAGGCCTCGGAGAGGACAGGGACCAGCCGCCTACCCCGGCACTGTTGTATTTGATGGCCAAATAAGTAAGTATATATTATTCCTTTTGGTGTGTCTGTGCTGGGGATGGAACCCAGGGCATTCTACCTCCAAGCTACATGCTCAGCCCTATTTTATTTTTTATTTAGAAACAAGGTCTCACTAAGTTGCAGAGGGCCCAGCTAAGAGGCTGGGGCTGGCCTCGGACCTGCGATCCTCCTGTCTCAGCCTCCCAAGTACTGGGATCACAGGCGTGAGCCACCGTGCCTGGTGTAAGTCAATCATTCCGCCAGATGATCTTTAGCTGTGGTCTGCACCGGGCTCTGTGGCAGCGGGCACCTCCGTGCCACCCCCACCCTCCGCCGCTGACCTTGTCTTCACCTCACCACTCACAGTGCAGTGCCCAGCAGAAACCGAGGCCCACCGGGGACCCTGCGCTCGGCCGAGACCGCGGACGCCGCCAAATGTCAGGCACATCCTGTGGGGTGGGGTCCACCGTGGGCCCTGCGCGCCCGCCGCCCTCAGCCCCGCTGTGCAGACGTGCTGGGTTTGGGACGGGAGAGAGCTCTACAGAGGGTGGACATCCAGGAAAGGGCAGAGAAGGGTGCCGCCGGGACCAGCACGGGTACTGCGTGTGGCGGCCGCCCTTGCTGAGCAGCTGCGATGATTGCAAAGCCCTTCGCCCGCTTTAGCGCACCCCATCTTCCCAGCCGCTGAGGAGCAGGGGCTCTGCCTTCTCGCTTCACAGAGGAAACTCGAGTCTCAGAGCCAGACCTGGTGCCGCACACCTGTAACCACAGCTACCCAGGAGGCTGAGGCAGGAGGCTGGCCTGAGCTCAGGAGCTCCAGGGGAGCCTGAGCAAGAGAGAGGGAAAAGGAAGGAAGGAAGGAAGGAAGGAAGGAAGGAAGGAAGGAAGGAAGGAAGGCAGGCAGGCAGGCAGGCAGGCGTGGTGGCGCACCCTTGTAATCCCCGCGCTTGGGAGGCTGAGACAGGAGGATCGCACAGGTTCGAAGCCAGCCTCAGCTACTTAGTGAGGCTCTCAGCAACTTAGTGAGATCCTGTTTCCAAATAAAATATAAAAATAGGTTTGGGGGTGTAGCCCACAGGTAGAAAGCCTCTGGGTTCCACCCCAGTACCACCAAAAAAAAAAAAAAAAAAAAAATTAAAAGGACCTGGGAGGGTATAGATTGGAGGTAGAATGTCCCTGGATTCAATCCCCAATACAGAGAAGGAAGGAAGGAAGGGAGGAAGGAAGGGAGGGAGGGACCTGCTGGGAAGGAGCAGGGTGGCCACCTGGCTGTCCCCGCCCCCTGAAGCGCTCTGTGCACAGAGCGGGGTCGCTGCCCCGCTGACACTGCCCTCTGGCCCCCGAGGGGCTGTGGCCTGGGCGGCTCTGCCCTCCCTCCTGGCCTTCAGCTTAATCATTACCCAGTTCCATGGGGGACAGCCTTGTGCCAGGGCTCTGTGTGTGGCATCACCCTAGCACTTGCAGGCAGGCGCCGAGGATTCCGGAGATGCCGCGGGCCCCTTCCTGCACGCCTGAGGCGCTCCTCGGACCCCTCCTCATGAGAAGCTCCCCGTCGGGCTGGGGTCCCAGGCGGACGCGTCGCAGAGGCAGAAGGACGCGATCCGCGTCACCTGCCCCCGCGGTCGCTGTCCCTTCCAGCTGTGACCCCTCTGCGGGCTCCTCCTCTCTGAGACTCAGCCTCTCCGTCCCGGAATCGGGTGGGTAAGAATGTTGCCTCCCCTGGTGCTTGTGAGACGCATTCGGGGTGCATGGCTGGGGTCCCCACAGCTATGGGGACTCACTACTGGGGAGTCAAACACAGCCCAGGACCGTCCGACAGGTTGGCAGGCCAAGCGGGCAGCCCACAGGAATCAATTAATTTGTGTGAGCCGCTCACGGACAGGGGGCTCTTGGAAGAAGAGGGAGATTGGGAAGGGGTTGTGGGCACAGGTGCGTGTGCCCCACGGGCAGCCGTGGGCAGTGCCACCCGCAGAGGAAGCTCTGCTTCTGCGAGGGACCAGCACCATGGGCCAGGGAGGCAGGGGCTTCAAAACAGCCTCCTGGTTTCCACGCCCACATCCCTGCCAAGGACACTGGCCACTGTGGCCACCCCCCAAGACTATCAGTATGGACCACACAGAGGGAAGAAGGCAATAAAAGAAAAACTGTGACGGCAGGGACTCTGAGTGGAGCTGGGGGCTGCAAGCCCAGGACTCTGGCACCCCGGCCTATTCAGGGTCTGCAGGCACCAGAAGTCCAGAGCAGTGGCCGGCAGCCAGACCCACCAACATCTGGGCGGCCGCCATCAGCCTGGCAGGGGGGCTCTGTGTGTGGGGAGCTCTCAAGGAGGGACGGGGAGCCCCTGCCTGCAGCTGGCAGAGCCAGCGTCCCCAGGCTGGGCTCACCCCACTTACGCCATCCCAGACCTGGACACAGGATAGAAGGCACGTCCAGGGGCCCCATTAAAGTCCATATAAAGTGAAAACCCTGGAGTGAGTCAGCCAGGGCCGCCCGCTCGCTCACCACGAAGGCATTTTCTTTTCAGCTCTTTTCCACAAAGCTTTTCACCGCTGCGGAGGTGAAGTCATGGCTCGTGAACACTCCGCCTTGCGTAACTTGCCTCCGGACTCTGCTTCTGTTTAACCTGCCAAACCTCGACGGGAGCTGGCAGCCCGGGGCGGCCAAGGCCACCGGCTGAGTCAGAGGCTGGGTTCAAAGCCCGGCTCTGCCCCTGCGAGCGGCCAGGCCTTGACCGGGCAGCTCAGGTCGCTGGGCCTCTGTAAATAAAGTCACTGCCAGCAAAAGGGTCCTGAAGAAACACAGCCCTGCGCTCTCATCCAATCAACAAACGTGTACCGTCTAGTATACATCAAGCACCTTCTGGTGCAATGGAGATTATGGCAAAGAGACACATTCATACATGTGAACACACACGTGCACATTTATTTACACTGTTTCCACATATATACGTGTGCGTGCTTACACACACATGCAAACATGCAAACACACGCATAGGTATACATGCAGTGTGTACACGCGTGTACGTGCATGTTCACAGATGCACATATATGCATGAGTACACACATATACAATATGCACATGTGTACATGCACACATTCACAGACACTGCCTCCACATATAAACATGTACACATGCACACATATGTTCACAGATGCACATGCATGCATATACACATGTGTACATGCCTACACACATGCACATATTCATAACATGTATACTGGTTCAAAAGAGAGGCAGGAGGCCGGGCGTGGTGGCGCACGCTTGTAATCCCCGCGCTTGGGAGGCGGAGACAGGAGGATCGTGCAGGTTTGAAGCTAGCCGCGCTGGCTTAGGAGACCCTGTTTCCAAATAAAAATGTAAAAATAGGTCTGGGAGTGTAGCCTGAAGGTAGAAGGGCTTCCAGGAACCCCAGTACCACCAATAAATAAATAAATAAATAGGCAGGAGCCAAGCACCCTGAATGAAGACTCAGCTGTGGTCGGCTGTGCCATGCTGTGCCCGGCTGCAGTGGGGTCTGGGTCCGTCCCGGGTGGGCAGGGGTGGAGAGGGCAGGGATCCCAAAGGAGTAATGGCCAAGAGGGAGATGCGGAAGGTGGTGCCGCCCAGGCAGAGAGAAGCCTGGCAAAGCCCCTCGGGCGTGGCCTAGACAGTGCTTGACCCTGGTCACCTGCCATGCTGACCCAGGGCCCAGCACGCAGCACACAGAGGCTTCCACTGTCTGCCCAGCCTGGCCTTTGGCCCAGGGAGACCACATTTTTTGTGGAAAATACCCAAGGAAAGGAAAAAGGAAGAGAAGGATGTATGGTGCTCATCACGCAGAACTCCTGGGGTATCGTGTTGTAGTTTAAATCGCTACGGCAACTTTCATGAATATTCATTACTAACCTACCTAGATTTTTTTAGTGCTTTCTCTAAGAGCATAGTGGGTGCAGGGGGAAGGTGACTGAGATAAGTCAGTCGCCCAGCTGCGACTGACTCTTAAACAGAACCGCGATCCGCACGCGTAGCCACTTCCCGCTCCGTAGCCAGCTGCCTCGGTAGATTCAGACTTCTTCAGCCAACCCTTGGGTTAAGTACGGGTCCCCAGGAAACAAAGGCCCTACGCGCCACTGGGAACCCATAAAACAATCCACACGCCGTAAGGAACAGGCTCGAGGAAGCAGAGCAGGGCTGTCGCCGAGCGGGCTGCAGACACCTGCCCAAGACGGCTCTCCAACCAAGGAAGCAAAGGTAGACAGGACGATCCGGGCGTCCGCATTAACGCGGCCACAGGAAGATGTGAAGAAAAGCAGCGATGATGGTTAAGATGCACTGAGCCGCGGGGCGGGGCGGCGCACACTTTTAATCCCAGTACTTAGGAGGCTGAGACTGGGGGATTGCAGGTTTGAGGCTGGCCTCAGCTACTTAGGGAGGCCCTCCGCAACTTAGTGAGACCCTGTTTCAAAATAAAGAATAAAAAATAGGGCCCAGCGTGGTGGTGCATGCTTGTAATCCCAGCATTTGGGAGGCTGAGACAGGAGGATCACGGTGCATGGACAGCCTCAGCTAGGCCAGGACAAGGACAGCAAGGCCCTTTGCAACTCAGTGAGACCCTGTTTTCAAATAAAGAATAAAAAGTAGGACTGAAGGTGTAGCTCAGAGATGGAATGCCCCTGGGTTCCATACCCAGTACCAAAAAAAGAGGGGAAAAAAATGTACCAAGCCTGGGGCTGGGGCTGGGGACCACTGACCTTGCCCAGTGCTCAGGATCATAAACCTCCACCAGGAGGCCACAGATGTCACTCCCAGAGGCCTCACGAGCAGCCGTTCTCTTTCAAGATGAAAGCAATGTGACAACAGCTCTCTGGAGATGCGCACGTTCACGCCCTCTGACCGACTCGTCGCCCCACTCGAGGCTCCTTTCCTAAAAAGGCCATGCCTGAAACTGCTAATAAAAAGTGCTATTTTGACAAAGTCGACAACAAGACAGATTAAGTTCAGCACAGACACGCCTGCTGCTTCTGGCTTGAGAGGCCTTCTAATAACGATACGGTCAAGCATTCGCCATAAGGGCGGGGGCGCAGCTCAGTGCTGGAGCACCGGCCCAGCAGGCACGAGGCCCCGAGTCTCATCCCCAGTACCGCGTAACACACGCACTCACACTCACACACAGATACACAGATACACACTCACAGATACACACTCACACACAGATACACACACACTCACACACAGATACACACTCACACACACTCACATACTCACACTCACTCACACACAGATACACACTCACACACACACTCACACATACTCACACAGAGATACACACTCACACACTCTCACACTCACACTTTCCTACATACAGTGGCAAAAGATACTCAGTGAGGGCAAAACCACAAAATTACATATTCACCTCGTATTCTAAAAATACAAGGCTGTGGGTGTAGGTTGGCAGTAGATTAATTAGCATGCACAAGGCCCCAGGTTTAATCCCTGGTGCCATGAAAAGAAGAAAAGAAAAAAATTTAAAGGTACTGGGGTGGGGGCAGGTGTGGTGGCGCACACGTGTAATCCCAGCATTTGGGAGGCTGAGACTGGAAGATCGCAGTTCACAGACAGCCTCAGCTACCTAGTGAGGCCCTCTGCAACTCAGTGAGACCCTGTTTCAAAATAAAGAATAAAAAATAGGGATGGGGTTGTAGCTCGGAGGTAGAATGCCCCTGGGTTCCCCAGTACCACACACACACACACACACACACACACACACACACACACACAAAGAGGCCGGGCGTGGTGGCGCACACTTGTAATCCCCACACTTGGGAGGCAGAGACAGGAGGATCGCGCAGGTTCGAAGCCAGCCGCGCTGGCTTAGGAGACCCTGTTTCCAAAAATAAAATAGGTCTGGGAGTGTAGCCCGGAGAGAGATGGGCTTCCAGGAACCCCAGTACCACCAAAAAAAAAGAAAAAAAAAAAAAAAGAATAAAAAATAGGGCTGGTGGTGTAGTTCAGAGGTAAAATGCCCCTGGGTTCCATTCCTCAGTACAAAAAAAAAAAGACTGGGGGTATAGCTTAGAGGTAAAATGTCCCTGAGTTTCATTCCTCAGTACCAAAAACAAACCCAAACTTTATACATATTTGTACTAAGACTGAATCTGTGACTCCCCATCTACGTCAGGAGCTTATCCCACGCAGTCTCGTTTTGCACTTATTTGCCTGCCTGTGTTTCCCCTAATTAGAAGCTTTAAAGGACCACAAGAGTGAGTTTGTTGCCGTGTTGAAAGAAAGTACATTAGTTCATTTTGTTGTCGTTACTATACCCACATTCTTGAAGCCGGGTGCTCATTTAGTTCGCCCTTTTGGAGGCTAGAAGTCCAAGATGAGGCAGTGCCACTGGTCTGGCCTCTGCGGGGGCCTGCCGGCCAGTGACATCCTAACACAAGCAAACATCTCCAAGAGGGGATGGGGAGCCGGGCGGGGGCCGGCCCGCTCCTCTTATCGCCATGCTCGGTCGTCCCAGGCGAGCTACCGTCATCCTTTCAAAAGGCAGCCCCTAGCTGGGCAGGTGCGCTGGTGCACATCTGCGGTCCCAGTACTTGGGAGGCTGAGGCAGGAGGATCACAGGTTCAAGGACGGCCTCTGCAACTTAGTGAGACTCCCAGCAGCCTAACAAGACCCTGTTTCCAAGACAAAAGATAAAAAAGAGCTGGGGTGTAGCTCCAAGGTAGATTGCCCCTGGGCTCAACCCCGAACACCACCAAAAATCAAACAAAAAATTAACTAAGGGCCTCGCACGAGGTCCCGTGCCTTAACCCGGCTGCAGCGAGGACCAAGCTCCCGGCATATGGGACAAACTCCGTCCACATCACAGCACAAAGAATGAAGACAAGAGGCCCACTGGAGGACGTAGGTGAGGCCCTCAGTCATCCACTTAAAAATAATAATCAGAGCCGGGCGCGGTGGCGCACGCTCGTCATCCCAGCACTCGGGAGGCGGAGACAGGAGGATCCAGGTTCGCGGCCAGCCTCCGCTACTTAGTGAGACCCTCTGCAACTCAGTGAGACTCTGTTTCAAAATAAAGAATAAAAAATAGGGCTGGGGGTATAGCTCGGAGGTAGAATGCCCCTGGGTTCCATCCATGGTACTGAAAAAATAAAATCAAAATCATAATGATAATCATAGCTGGTGTTTCTGAGTCACACGTGCCGGGTTCTGAGCTGACTCAGCAGGGCCTCACCAAGTAGCTGAGGCTGTCCGCGAACCACGATCCTCCAGTCTCAGCCTCCCGAATGCTGGGATTACAGGCGTGCGCCACCACGCCCGGCTCTCTTTTTTTTATTTTGAAACAGGGTCTCACTGAGTTTCTGAGAACCGCACTAAGTGGCTGAGGCTGACCTCAAATCTGCCATCCTTCTGTTTCGGCCTCCCAAGTACTGGGATTACAGGCGTGCGCCATCACACCTGGATTGAAGCAATCTTTTGAGAGGCTCAAAGCGGAGCTGTGGATAAAGGGATCCGACTGCAAAGTGGATCCAAAGCCCTGTGTGCTTAGAAAGGATAGACCTGAGATGGTATAGACTGTTGTGTTCCTGTTTTGGACCTCTGCAGGGGTTAGACATGGGGCCACCTGTCTGGCAGAGGGCGAGGAGGCCTCGTGCTCGCATTCCATACCTCCCAAACTCCCGCTGACGACAAGATGCCCACAGAGAGCCTCTGGGCCTCTGACTTACTGGGAGAACAAGGCTTCTCAGTGAGTAAGAAAGCAGCCGACCCTGGAAAGAGGAGCCGCCGTGACGTGTTGCGGCCGCAGCAGGTCCTGAGAAGAAGTGCAGCTGCCTGGCAACTTTATGACTGACTTCACCCAGGTCTGCCTGTTCAGGATGGCCAGTGGGTGCCTTAACCAGGTACCAGTTGGTGCCTTTACCAGGTACCAGTTGGCCACATCGGGACTTTCTCAGTCCAAGCTAATTTTTACCTGCTCAGCTAGAAGGTGTTAAATGAATTTACCTTCATAAAGTGCTCTGCGTGGTGCCCGGCCAACAATTAAAATGAATTATAATGTCAAAATGACATAAAACACAAATTAACATAAATAAAATACGATGACATAATATATTATAATTAGTAGAAATATTACTTATTAAAGCAATAAGGGTTGTGGTTAGACAGATTAAAAAAAAAAGAAAAACATTTCCTTTATTCCTTCCATTCAAGCAAGGCTATGTATGGAATTAGAAAGTATCAGCCGGACGCCGGGCGTGGTGGTGCACGCTTGTAATCCCCGCGCTTGGGAGGCTGAGACAGGAGGATTGCGCAGGTTCAAAGCCAGCCTCAACTATTTAGTGAGGCTTTCAGCAAGTTAGTGACACCCTGTTTCCAAATAAAATATAAAATAGGTCTGGGAGTATAGCCTGTAGGTAGAAGGCCTCTGGTTTCCATCACCAATATCACACACACAAAAAAATTTGATATAAACCAGAATGTTCTATAAGAGAGGCTTAAACAAAATGTGATGTAGCCACCCAGTGGGATTACTCAGTAACGAGCAGAAACAAACTACTGCATACTGCAACCGCAGATGATGGCATGAGCCTCACAGTGTTATACTAAGGAGCCGTGCGTGGTGGCGCACGCCTGCAATCCCAGGACTTGGGAGGCTGAGATAGGAGGATCGCAGGTTCAAGGCCAGACTCAGCAACCTAGTAAGGCCCTTTGCAACTTAGTGAGACCCTACTTCAAAAAATTTTTTAAATGAAATAAGGTTGGAGGTGTGGCTTAGAAGTAGAATACTTTTGGGCTCAACCTCCAGTACAAAAAAAAAAAAAAAAAAAACATTATACTAATTGAAGGGAGCCAGACACCAATACTGTCCAGTTTCATTTATATAAGATTGTGGAAGAAGCAAACGTCCAGTGAGAGGCGTACACTGTCCGTTATCTGGGGCAGGAAACAGACTGCAAAGGGGCAGAGGAAGAGTTAGGGCGCTCCGAGGCCAGGGGCTGCTGTCGCATGTGGCCGTCATTAAGCATTTCCTGTATACCTTCCCTGAAACCCCTCGCGCTGTGCTTAAGATGGGTGCCGGTCACGGAATGCAAATTAGACCTCAGCAGAGCTATAAAGAAAAACGGGGGCTGAGAAAGCGGTGGTGGAGCAGAGAGCTCCGGGCACAGGCCCCGTGTGCTGACCTACGTTCGCGTCTGGGGTGACACCCATGTCCTCCAAACTGCCAACCTTCTAGGCAAGATTGGCCGGGAAGAAGAGCTACCATGGAGACGGAGCCTGACCAGTCCGCTGGGGCAGAAAGGCATGTGACCGGGCACTGCAGAGCGGTGTGGCGGGGCTCCCCAAGAGATCCCAGTGCTGTGGGCGCACTGAGCCGGGAGCCACTGACCCCTTCCGGGCGGGCGAGGCCTCCTGGGGAATGAGGTCCCAGCGGGGCCAGCCTCCTGGAAGCCGACCCTGGGCACCAAGAGCTGTTGGCTCCGCTCCCTGGATCGACCTCCCTCTTCTTCCTTCCCACCAAAGTGCCAGGTGGCTGTCATTTTTTTTTTAATTAGTGAATCAAATTCGATCTTGCCTAGAGAATTTCCTGGTTGGAATAATTAGAATCTCCCCAGGGTGTCGCAAAAATGGGGTTGGTAGCCGGGCATGGTGGCGCACGCTTGTAATCCCCGCGCTTGGGAGGCGGAGACAGGAGGATCGCGCAGGTTCGAAGCCAGCCTCAGCTACTTAGTGAGGCTCTCAGCAACTTAGTGAGACCCTGTTTCCAAATAAAATAGAAAATTGGTCTGGGAGTATAGCCCGGAGGTAGAAGAGCCCCTGGGTTCTACCCCCAGTACCACCCAAAAAAAAATAAATAAAAATTGGGCTGGGCCTCTCTCTCCTAAACTCTGGGGGTCGCCAGGGTGACCGTGTCCTGGGTACTGATTTAAATCTCAGTGGCACAGGGATAAGGGTAGGTAGAAAGAAGGTCAGGGGTCCGGGTGGAGGAGACCACCCGGGCCAAGCCCCAGGGTGGGACCTGCAGTGGTCGAGGAACTGTCCTGAAGACCCAGCCGGCCTGTGCCTAGTCAGTAGCTAGCTCCGGGGCCTCGGAGGCGTGGGGTGTCTGTCGGACTGCTGTTTCCAAGAGCAAAGTGAAGTCTTGCGATGTTACGCGGCTCCGTGAACGCGTCTAATTGTCTCCAGGGCGTTGCTTTGCCCCGTGCATCAGCAACCTGAAGGGCAGAGCCCGGCTTCCCCAGGTTTCCTTATTGGCCTGAAAAGGAGGCAAGGGTTGCTGACTGCAAGCCTACTGTTTATGGGTATCGTGTGCGTCCAGTCCTTGCTTGTACGTGAGGGCTGATTGCACTGTCCCCGTTTTAAGATAAGAAGCTGAGGTCCAGAGAGGTGATGTGACTCGCCCAGGATTCACAGAGACAGAGTTAGGATTAAATCACCCGTTTTGCCAAAACCCCAGCTCAGAAATGCTAGGGAGCGAGGGCGCGGTTAGGACTGGCCTGGTCTTCAGGCTCGTTTCCTAAGTGGCGGCACCCAGGACGGGCAGCCTGGGTCGGTGTCTCCCTCAGTGTCCTGGGTGCTAGGAAAATCAGGATTACCTCAGGCGTGACTAATGCCCGAAAGATGTACTGAAAGTTAGAGCCAGTGACTAAGAGGAAGGAAGGGGTGTCCCCCAGCTCCCCACCCCAGCCCCACGCGATCGTTTCCCAATCCCCTCCACTGGTTTGATAGAGCTTGAGAGGAGCATGGGCCTGCCTGCATGATTACAACAGCCCCACTGCCTCCAGCCTTGCCCCATCCCTCCCAACCCATGGAGGCTGCCCATGCGCTGGCCATCGCCACAGGAAGGAAGGAAGGAAGGAAGGAAGGAAGGAAGGAAGGAAGGAAGGAAGGAAGGAAGGAAGGAAGAGAGGGAGGGAAGGAGGGAGGGAGGGAGGGAGAGAAGGAAGGAAGGAAGGAAGGGAAGGGAGGGGAAGGGAAGGAAGGAGGGAGGAAGGGAGGGAGGGAGGGAAGGAGTGTGCGTGTATGTGTGTGTGTGTAACTGGGGATGGAACCCAGGGACATTCTACCTCTAAGCTACACCCAACCCTATTTTTTATTCTTTATTTGGAAACAGGGTCTCACTGAGTTGCAAAGGGCCTAAGTAGCTGAGGCTGCCCATGAACTGCGATCCTCCAGCCTCAGCCTCCCGAATGCTGGGATTACAAGCATGTACCACCATGACCGGCTCCATAGATAAGTTTTTATTTTTTGTTTTTGTGGTCCTGGGGATTAAGCCCAGGGGCATTCTACCTCTAAACTACTCCTACAGTCCTATTTATTTTATTTTGAAACAGGGTCTCACTAAGTTGCTGAGGCTACTCTGAACCTGTGATCCTCCTGTCTCAGCCTCCCAAGTAGTAGGACTGCAGGCGTGCGCCCAGCCACAGGTGTGTTATTGATAGAAAGAAATGACTCTGATGTCTCTGCTTGCTAAGGGGAAATCAATTTTCTTCCAGAAAGAACGAAAGTTGCTATTTTTATTATGATAGCAATAATAATATATGCCGATGCTATTTTTTTTCCCAGACCAAGAGTTGGCAAAATGTTTTCTATGTTCAAAACTTAAATGCTATAGGTTTGGTGGGTCAGGTGCTTGTTATAGCATATAATTCTGTTGTTTATTTTTACAACACTTTAAACATATAAAAGCCGTTGTTCTTATCTCAGAGGCCGTACTAAAACAGGCCTCGGGTTGTATATGACCCAGGGTCCCTAGACAGACAATCCAGAAAGACATGAATAAGAAAGAAAAACTTTCCTCCAGGATGCCCACCGCCAGTCTCGTCGCGGCTCCCCCCACGCGCCTCGCTGGGCGTGTGTGCTATGATTATTTTGCCAGTGTAGGATTATACTCTGCCTACTGTTTAGTAACTGGCTGTCTTCAACAAAATAGCACGAGCTGGCACCACGCTGCTGCAGAACCCAAGAAGGCAGATTTATGGACAGGTAGTGCCGCGTCCTATGAACCCAAGGGTTTCCCCCGCATCTCTCTCGATGGAAGAGTTACGGCCTCTGAGTCCTTGCCCAGTTCATCCAGAGTGTCCAAGAAGGAGACAGAGTGGAGCCCAGTGGACCGGGTACACCGCGCCGCTCCTGCGCGGGCACCAAAGCCGCCTCTGGCTCGCTCGCAGACGGCTGTGTTCCGTATTTATTTTCGTCTGCCACTTTCTGATGAGGGCTGGAAGTAGCAGATGGTGCCGACGGAGGAGAGGTGGCCCTGGCTGGTGCCTGCTTTGGCCCCAAGGCCAGCTGGAACTGGACGCTATTTGATCAGGGATGGCGGGGGACAGCAAAGCTGTGGCCTTAGTCGCGTACTGTCCCACGGGCCTTTCAAGCCAGTCACCTGGGCCCTGGTCCGGCGTGACGGCAGCTGCTAGTTAGAGACAGAGGAGACAGGGTTCCTTGCTTTCTAGGTGGGGTCAGATGCACTGGCTAACCTGGGAGGTCGGGCGTCTTTTCCACACGGCCTAAGGTGCCTGAGCAATTGGCAGGCAAGGGGCGGCCTGGTCATTAAAATGTGGTTAAAGGTATCCACCATCTGCAGCCACATTTAAGACTCACAGCTCTCCAGTGGGAATATCCCTCCTCAGAGGCAAGGAGAATAGGGCGGCCCCGGGCTTGCCCAGGGCACGCAGCAGGAGCAGGACCCTGGACCTGACGCCTCTGCCTGCTCTGACCCCCGGGCTCTCTCCCAGGGTGCAATGGAGCCTGGATCCCTCTGGCACAGACAGATGGCATCTTGGGTGGGGGTGTTGCAGTGGGGGCTCTACACTCGGGGTCAGAGCAGCCAGGTGTTGTGGCATACACCTGTAATCCCAATACTTTGGAGGCTGAGATAATAGGATTACAGGTTGGAGACCAGCCCCAGCAACTTAGCACGACTCTATTTCAAAATAAAAATAAGGCTGGGATCTTGAAGGTAGAATGTCTCTGGGTTCAACGTCTAGTACAAAGAAGAAAAAGAGGAGGAGGAGGAGGAGGAGGAGGAGGAGGAGGAGGAGGAGGAGGAGGGGGAGGCAGCTAGTGGGGAATCCCATGACTTATGTGCTGGGTCCTCCTCAGCTGGGGCGTCCTGAGCCCCAAGCCTATAGCAGGGCAGGCGGGGCTCACACAGAGGGTGGTGTGCATGCACTTTGACCCTGGTGGGCCAGCCTATAAGGGCGCCATGGAGAAGTGACCTTGAAAGCACTTGTCATCTAAGGGAGGCACTCGTCTCCCCTGACCAGGAGCCCTGCGCGTGCCAAACCCTCCTGTCCTCTCAGTCCCCTGCTCCGCCTGGTCTGGAACCTCTCCCTGCCACCCCTGGATGATGGCAACAGCTCCCGCCGGGCTTCCTGCTGTTGCCTCCACCCTCTGTCTGGCCCCCACCCCACTGCCAGCATCACTACCCTAAAAACCGACCCTGGCCAGTCACTCTCGCCTTCCAGCGCCTCGTGCGTGGCCCAGGGTCCTGGTGTACTGGCCCCACTTCCAGGCCCTCTTCTCCTTCCAGCCCACGCCACTTCGCTGTGTCCCAGAGCCTCGGCACACGTGATGGACAGGGCCCATCCCTTCCCCAGTGCCTTCCCAGGAAGCCTTCCCTGCCTCACTCCAAGCGTTGCCTTCCTTCCCAGGAAGCCCCCCACCCACCCAGTGACGAGCCCCCTCAGGGCACCAGCTAGCTAGCTCTGGATAAAGAGTGCCGTGCCTGGAGCCCTCCGTGCCCAGCAGAGCTGGCATTTGCTTGTCTTCCTACACTGATGCCCACGCTGGAGCCCAGCACAGTCAGCCTTCAGCCTGCGCAGGGCTGAGGACCCCAGGAAAGCCAGGTGGCCGATGGGCCTGGCCCCGCCCACTGCCCACCTGTCCGAGGTCTCAGCCCCAGGGGACGCTGGGGTGCCAGGGGGAGCCCGGCAAGAAGGTGCTTGTGTGAGAACGGGGCCAAGGGTGACCTCACCGCCGAGTCAGCCTCCCAAACCTGAAGGGTGGGGCCGTCGCCCTCCCAGGAGGGGCGGTGCCTGGGACAGTTTTAACAGGCAAGGTGCTTGCTGGGGGCCAAAAAGCCAGGCCGGTGAGTCAGGGAGGGAGCCGCCTTGCCCTTAAAAAGGGAACAGTCTGCCTCTCCCATCCCCGCTGAGTGCATCGCTGATGAAAAGGTAAAAGCAAGATGCAAGGAGGGAAGAGGCCCCAGCCCTGTGGCGGGTACTCCTTCTCGGAGGTAATTAATGCTCATTCAGAAAGAACGGTGACACCATCCCTGGTGCGTGCCAAGCACAAGAGCCCCAGGTGTGTGCCAGGTGGAGGGCCAAGCCGTGCCCAGGACACGGTCCCACCCCCACCGTCATGCCCCAAACACATCCGTCAGCTCCGGGCGCAGGGTCTGGGCTCCCACCAAGAGCTCAGAAAACGGGGTGCAGGATGCCGCCTCTTCAACAAGCCGCTTATGAAATGTGCGACTTCCTAAGGCCACGACAGAATTGGAAGGTGCCCGCAAGTGACCTCATGCTTCAGAGAAAGAGCAGGGCGCTCGAGTGCCACCGTACACAGGTGGCGAGGCCAGGGACATCCCTTTGGCCAAGGAAGCATCCCTTAGCATCCCTTTGGCCAAGGAAGACACGCTCAGCCGTCGTTCCCAGGTGGCGGCCGCTCTGGAGGGCCCCATGAGGATGAGGAAGGCAGGGCGGGCGGCCATCAGGTGCCCCGGGTCTGAATCCTCCCTAAGTCACACCGGGAGCTCTGGGCCTCTGAGGCAGGGCAAAAGTCTTCCAGTCACCAGGTCCTGAGAGTCCAACCCCATTTCTTACCAGGGGTTTTGTGGAGACAGGAGGCTCTTCCAGGCCTAGTTCACCTGCCCCAGGAGGTAGCTGGAAGCAGAACAGGTGTCTGAGTCCAGCCAAAGGACCTTCGAGCAGGGTCAGTGCTGTGAGTGGGACCGTGTGCTCCCCCCCAAAAAAAAAGATGTGTTGAGCCTGGCATGGTGGGGCACACTTGTAATCCCAGCAGTCAGGAGGCTGAGAAAGGAAGATTGCAGGTTCACAGCCAGCCTCAGCTACTTAGTGAGACCCTCTGCAACTCAGTGAGACCCTATTGGAAAATAAAGAATAAAAATTTAAAAAAATAGGACTGGGGGTATAGCATGGAGGTAGAATGCCCCTGGGTTCCATCCCCAAAATATCACACACACACACACACACACACACACACACACACACACACACGTATTGGAGTCCTTACCCCCAAGACCTTTGAGTGCCAGCTTATTTGAAAATAAGGTATCTTGGGGGGTACTGGCGATTGAACCCAGGGGCATTCTACCTCTGAGCTATACCCCCAGGCCCTTTTTACTCTTTATTTTTGAAATAGAGTCTTGCTAAGTTGCTGGGCTGGCCTCAAACCATAATCCTTCTGCCTCAACCTCCCAAGTGCTGGGTTTACAGGTGTGCACCCGCGCCTGGCTAAAAATAAGGTCTTTACAGAGGGGACCAAGTTAAAATGAGGTCATCTGAGTGGCCCCTACTCCCAAATGACTGGCGTCCTTCTACAAAGGGCAGATCTGGACATAGACGCGCTCAGAGCACGGATGGTAAAGACACACTGGACACCGTGTGACAGCACAGCCAACCATCAGGGTGGTGTGTCGGCAAGCTGAGGGGCGCCAGTCGGTGCCAAAGAGCCCAGGAGCCAGGAGAGTGGCCCGAGCAGAGCCTCCCCAGAGCCCCCATGGGCCAACCTGGTGACATTTGCTCTCAGGCCTCCGGTCCAGGGATTTCCTGGTATCTGGAGCCACCCAGCTGTGGCCCTTCGTCCCCAGCTTTGGCCAGCCCCTTGCAAAGCTATGCAGCCAGCACCTGGGGCCTGCAACCTGTTTTGTTTTGTTTTTGCAGTACTGGGGATTGAACCCACAGGCATTCTACCTCTGAGCTGCACCCGCCCCCAGCCCTATTTTTTTTAATCCTTTACTTTGAAACAGGGCCTCAGTAAGTAGCTGAGGCTGGCTGCAAACCTGTGATCCTCCTGTCTCAGCCTCCCAAGTACTGGGATTACAAGCATACACCACCATGCCCAACTTCACACTGTGGTGTGTGTGTGTGTGTGTGTGTGTTTGTGTGTGTGTGTGTTACTTTGCATTCAGTTCAGAGGCATTCTATCTAAAAGCTATATCCCCAACCCTATTTTATTATTATTATTTTTGTGTGTGGTACTAGGGATGGTACCCAGGGGCATTCTACCTCCAAACTACAATCCCAGTCCTATTTTTTATTCTTTATTAGGAAACAGGGTCTCACTGAGTTTCATAAGGGCCTCCCTAAGTAGCTGAAGCTGGCTGCAAACCGCAATCCTCCTGTTTCAACCTCCCAAATGCTGAGATTACAAGCATGTGCCACCACGCTCAGCTCTATTTTATTATTTTGAAACAGGGTCTCACTAAGTTGATGAGAGTCTCACTACTTGCTGAGGCAGCCCCTGAATCTGCGATTCTCCTGTCTCCGCCTCCCAAGTACTAGAATCACAGATATATGCCACCATGCCCAGCTTTTCTGCGTTGGATTTAATGCTTTGCCTCCACCAGCCCCAAATTCTAACTAACTTTTAGACAAGGGGCCTGCGTGTTCATTCTGTACAGATCCCGCTGATTACGCAGCCCTCGCTACAGGCCCAGACGTCTCCCAGACCACCAGGGCCTGGCTTTCTTCCCAGCTCAGGAGGGCCAGGCAGCACAGGCCAGGCCCCTGCTCTTTAAGGACCTTCTCGGGATGGGAGAATCCCACCATGACCCTTCAATAAGGGCTCCCAAGTTTTCCCAACTTGAGCCCAAACCAGGCTAAATATTAGAGTTTGCAAAGCTCTTGGCCCCAGTGAGCAGGACCTGCCTCAGAACCCTCCCAGTGCCAGGGTCCGGTCTCTGCTCTGGTCATTTCACCAGTTCCTACACGCCCCCCCCCCAGCCCGTCCAGCACCTTGGTACTTCCTCTTGAAAGCTCATCAGCTCGGCCGTGGGCTGAGAATTCCTTTCTATGTATTTATCCTTCAAAAACAAACAAAGCCTCCCAGAAGGCGGCCTCCTTGTGGCCTGCAGCCTTTGGAGCCTGGAGGAGAGGGGGTGGGGGAGGGAATGGGCGAGGTCCCGCCAAAAGCACTACTGTGGAAAATCACGCTAACACCCTGCAACAAAGCCCGGGCGAGATAGAGAGATAAAGTAAAGCCGGGATAATTGAGGCCCACACATAATCCCCAGATTCACGCAGGAAGCAACTTCACCCCATGTTGGCTGGTGAGAATCCTCCCTGTTCTGGCTCCCCTCTGGTGCCCAGTGGGATGGGAGGCACCGCTCTGGGGAAGGCAAGGCTGGCTAGATCTCATGGGGACCATCATGGCGACCTCGCCGGCCTACTTTTCTTCTTTCCCTCCACCTAGCCAACCCCCTTGGTGTCCCTGAAGACCCCACTGGGCTTCGCCTCCTCTGGACGCTGTCCTGGGGTCAGCTGTCTGCACAGCGCCCCCCTTCTCTGAGTTTCGCCTGGATCATCTGTTTTCTGTCTCTCTTCCCGGCCCAATGAGCGTCCCTTCAAGCCGGAGCCTTTGCAACTGAATGCCCAGCCTCTGTGCCTTGTACGGGGCCTGGCACGGAGGAGGAGGAGGTCTGTGCCAAGACTCCCTGGGAGGAGATCTCTGAGGGGACCAGAGAGGCAATGGGGAGACCAGTGAGGAGGGCCAGGCAAGAGGCGACTGTCGGGCCACTGTAGATCAGATGCTAGACACAGGGATGAACAAAGGTATGAATGGGTTGATAAAATAAGTACCTGGGGCCCAGTGGGGACACAGAACCACACTCATTTTTTTGGTGGTGGAGAGACTTCTAGGGTGGACAGTGGCCAGGAGATGTTTGTCCTCTTTCTAGCCCCAAATCTCAGCAACTTGGGGTCTCTGGGGCCCCTGGGGTACACAGCGTAACCACTGTGGTTATTTTTTTATTTCTATTGTTTCTGTGGTACTCAGGGTAGAACCCAGGGGCATTTGACCTCCGAGCTACACCCCCAGTCCTATTTTTTTTTTTATTCTTTATTTTGAAACAGGCTCTCACTAAGTTGCAGAGGCCTCACTAAGTAGCTGAGGCTGGCCGTGAACCTGTGATCCTCCTGTCTCAGCCTCCCAAGTACTGGGATTACAAGTGTGCACCACCACGCCCGGCTTCACTGTGGTTATTTTTTTACATATTTCTGGTCTGGACTCCATGCTGGAACCAGGGGAGGTATAGCCCTTCACCCCAGCCCCAGCCCTAGCCCTCTGGAAGAGTTCAGACTAACCAGGGAGCAAGGTGGCAGTGGGCACATTTATATAAGTCTGCCCAGGCGTGTGTAATCACCGCAGGGGACTCGCGGGCCCTGAGAAGGTGGCCCCCAGGGCTGTGCAGGAAAAACAAGCAGACGCGCTGTCTGTCTTATGCAACTCCTCCCTCTTCCCTTCCCTTCTCCGTCTACTAGGTCAATCCAACAGTCAGTCAGCAAACCTTCTGGGGATCCAAGAAAAAGTAAGACCCGGTCCGCCCATTAGTGTTCTTGTTTAGAGAAGAGATAAACAAGCCAATTACAGCTGGGTGTGCTAAAGACACCGGAGCCGCCAACTCCCAGAGTAGCCCCGAGGGGTTCCCAGGGAACAGGGACCCGGCCTCCCTGTTCCCATCCAGGCACTGAAGGGTGGGGACCCTGGAAGGTTTCAAAGCAAGCACTCCTTACAGACGCCTCTCCCATCTGCCCGGGAGACACTGGGGAGAGGGATTCTACAGAAAGTTCCCCAAGGGCGGAAAAAGCACCATCCGTTAGTTCCCCCAGAGCTGGGACCTCATCTCCCTGGTTAGACCAATCGCTCGCTGAAGATGGGTGATGAGGAAACGTCGTCGTAACTGGAAGATGTCGGATGGAGCTGGCAGCTGGCAGCAGAGCTGGTCACCCTAGACCCGAAGCCCCGAAGGCCAGGGCTGTGAGTTGGGGGCCATGCCTCCTCGTCAGACCGCAGGCCCCTGATGTAATTGTGTCGTCCTGGGAGGTCTGCAGCCAGCCAGCGCCCCTCGAATCTCCTCACCCTACGCAAACGGATGCCGAGGGACCACGGACCTTCAGCACCACGGCCGGGCTGAGTGGACTGAGCCCTGTCGGCCTCTAACAAAGAAAACCTCGCTGTCTTCTGCCAGCCCTGGCATTGGAGGTGTTTTGTTTTGTTTTACGGTACTGAGGATGGAACCCAGGGGCATTCTACCCAGCCCTATTTTTTTATTCTTTATTTTGAAACAGGGTCTCACTGAGTTGCAAAGGGCCTCACTAAGTAGCTGAGGCTGTCTGTGAACCTGGATCCTCCTGTCTCAGCCTCCCGAATGCTGGGATTACAAACATGTGCCGCCACGCCTGGCTTTTTGAGGTTTTATTTTTTAATCATTTATTACACACACACACACACACACACACACAACAGTGTATGAGGTAACCTTGACCCAACTTCATACTGACATGTAAACAAAATATCTTTTTATTTTACAACAAAATATCTTTAAACATTGTTTTAAGGCCGGGCATGGTGGCAAACGCTTGTAATCCCCGCGCTTGGGAGGCGGAGACAGGAGGATCGCACAGGTTTGAAGCCAGCCGCACGCGCGCGCTGGCTTAGGAGACCCTGTTTCAAAAATATAAAATAGGTCTGGGAGTGTAGCCCGGAGGTAGAAGGGCTTCCAGGAATCCCAGTACCACCAAAAAAACAAAACAAAACAAAAACATTGTTTTAAATTGACTAATAAAAATCATATACATTGATGGTGTACATGAGGTTTTTATCTGTGATACACTGTGGAATAGCTCAGTGAAGCCAGTTACCTTCTGCAACACCTCAAACCCAGTGTGAGCGCCCATGTGTGAATAACACTGAAACCTATTCTCTTAGCAATTTTCAAAACAACAACACCTCAGTATTTATTACTGTCGCATGCGTGCCATAGCAAGATCTTATCGTGGCGTTAGGAAAAGCCTCTGTGCCCTGGCTCTCCGATTTGACGGGTAGGGGTCACGTGGGGGGGATTTTAAACACCCCAACTTCTCGGCTTCAGGCCAGCCAAGTCAGGGATCCAGGCAGCTAGATATGTACTTAATTGCTTATGTATTAATATACATATAATTTCCAAGCGATTCTAATATGTACTCAAATTTCAGCTATGTTCTACGACAACCTTCTTCTCAATACAAGAATTCACACTTAGCTGGGCGTGGTGGTGCACGGCTGTAATCCCAGTACATGAGAGGCTGAGACCCCGGAGGATCCGAGGAGAAGGACCACACCTTTGAGGCTGCTTCAGCAACTCAGCGAGATCCTTAACTTAGCATGACCATTTTAAAATAAAAATAAAAGCTGGGCGTGATGGCGCACGCTTGTAATCCCTGCGCTTGGGAGGCCGAGACAGGAGGATCCCACAGGTTCAAAGCCAGCCTCAGCTACTTAGCGAGGTTCTCAGCAACTTAGTGAGACCCTGTTTCCAAATAAAATATAAAATGGGTCTGGGAGTATAGCCCAGAGGTAGAAAGCCTCTGGGTTCCACCTCTAGTACCACCAAAAAAAAAAAAAAAAAACCTCATTAAAATAAAAATAAAATAGGGCTGAGGGTGTACACTGGAGATAGAATGTCCCTGAGTTTAATCCCCAGTGCCCAAAAGTAAAAAAGTAACTACATATATTCACTTAACAGACATAAAACCCCTATTCAGTGCCTGAAACAAGTCTCAGAATTTGATTTTCTAGGTTTCTTAGATACTTCCAGTGACAGGGAACTCACTGGCACATGAGGCCGATCTTTTCCCAGAGCTGGTTTTGGGGGGCATGTAGGGGAAAGAGATGGGCTGAGGAGGGTGAATTAAGGAGCAGTGGACTAGGGCCTACTATGTGCGGACAGTGTCATGGGAAACTTCCCCGCCTCTCAAGGTCACAAATGAGAAAACTGGGGCTCAGAGAAGAGGGGGCAGCATACCAGCCCCTCCAGCCTGTGTGGTGGAGCCAGATCTGCATCCCCGACTGTGGCTTGGGTGGGGGCTGGGCTGGCGTGGCAGGCGGCTCGTGGTTGGCGGGGTCGGGGGGGGGGGGGTCCACAGGCCCTGAACGGTCTCCAGGGAATGGTGTCCAGGGATTAGCTCCAGGGATCTGGAAAGGCCACCCCAGGTCTCCAGCAGCTTCTTAACCCCCACAACCTAGACAAAATTTCCTTCCAGTTTTCCTTCTCTCTTGACAGAGAGAATCTGACAAGAGCATCTGCCCCAGGTACTGGGGACTTGTCACCCTCCAAGAGACCGGCACATGCCAAGGAGCTCAGTCAGGCAGACCAGGGCTCAGCCTGAAGGACCGGCTCTCTCTGCTGACACCGAGGTCCCCGGGGTGGAGGAAGACGGCACCATAGCATTCCCGTCAGAGCCCAGAGGTGCAGTCCCACCCTCCCCGGCCTCCCGGATGGGTCCACTTGGACAGCAACCTGCTCGGCACCCTCCCCAGCCCTCAAAACAGCCCTACAGCCCAGGACTGTGTGCCCCACAGACAGAAGCGAGGTGCAGACAAATCTTCGTCCTGTGCCCCAGTTCCTGCCCACCTAGACCAATGTTCTGTGGGCTGTGAAATCGATTTAATGGTCCAGACGTGACGGCACACTCTGTAATCCTAGTACTTGGGAAGCTGAGACGGGAGGACTGCAGGTTCTCGGCCAGCCTCGACAACTTAGTGAGTCCCTCAGCAACGTGGTAAGACCCCGTTTCAGGATTAAAAGTTAAATGGGTGAGAACACCAATGCCAATCTCAGTATCTCATATGGGGAACCAGGGAGGTAGGAAGCAAGCCTTGGAAAATTCACCAAAGGCTGTGTGCACGGATGTCACCGTCATGATGATGTGCTTGAGAACGCACGACTAGAATGCACCAAGTATTCTTTAAATTAAATGAAGATCTGGGCGTGGCGGCGCACGCTTGTCATCCCAGCATTTGGGAGGCTGAGACCGGAGGATCGCGGTTCACGGCCAGCCTCAGCTACTTAGTGAGGCCCTCTGCAACTCAGTGAGACCCGGTTTCAAAATAAAGAATAAAAAATAGGGCAGAGGGTGTAGCTCGGAGGTCGAATGCCCCTGGGTTCCATCCCCAGATCCGCAAAAAATAAAAAAATTTAAAAAATAAAAATTAAATGGAGCCAGCTGTGGTGACGCACATTTGTAATCCCAGCATATGGGAGGCCGAGACAGGAGGATCACAGTTCACGGCCAGCCTCAGCTACTTAGTGAGGCCCTCTGCGAGTTAGTGAGACCCTGTTTCAAAATAAAGAGTTAAAGATAGGGCTGGGGGGTGTGGCTCGGAGGTAGAACGTTCCCTGGACTCAATCTCCGGCACCACAAAAAAATTTAAAAACAAAATTAAATCAATTAATGGGCCATGGCAACATCTTTTAAAAACAAAGTAGAATAGGGCAGAAAAGAGACAAAAATCGTGTGTCCGAAAGCTTCGGTTCCGGCCGCGGGCGCACGCACACAGCCATCATAGCGGGAGGCGAAACGCATTTCCTACCGTGAGTCGGGGTCAGAATGTTCCGGAGCTGACGCCCACACACGCCTCCGTCCATGATGCTCACAGAAGGCGGCTCCTTGCTCCCTGGGAAGGAAGGGGACACCCAGAAGTGCGGGTTCAGGAGCCCCCCAGGTGAGATGCCCTCTTTAACCAGAGGCTCTTGCAGCCCCCACCAGGCAGGGGAGCAGCTGGTCCCTCCACCAAGACACTCCTTCCAGAAGGTTTCGTGTCACCTGTGCCTAACCTCCACACCCTGACAGTTCTGCAGAGACCCCTGGGAGCCATGGAAGGGAGGAGCGTGTGAGGCAGCGAGACGGGTATGGGCTGGACCCAGGACGCTGACGCCAGTCTTGGAGTCTGGGACGAGCCCAGCAGCGTGGGGACAGCAGCCTGGAGAAGCCGCGTGGGCTCTGGGGTCACCCTGGCTGGTTGTCACGTCATGTCCGGGCCGGGGCGGTGGGAGGCTGAGCCAGGAGGTGGCACGGGGGAGGGGGCACCAGAGAGGGACAGGACGGAGCCGCGGGGTTGGAGAAGAGACCCTGGAGGGAAAGGCTCCTGCCACGAAGTGCCTGGGCTCCGCAACAGAACCCCCGAGCAGTCAGCCCGGCCTCCAGCCTCCAGCCTCCAGCCTCATTTTCCCCATTTGTAAAAGAGAATGCTGGCCGAGGTCAGCGCCAAGAGGAAGACAATACAAGCCACAAATGTCCTAGAGCCACGCAAAAGAGCGAAAGTCAACAGGTATAATTAATCTCAATAATGTCATTTAACCCACCTGTCTAAAATTGCATCCATTCAGCGTGTAGCCGATATTAAAAAGTATGAGACTTTACATTCTTTTTCTTTTTTTTTTTTTTGTGCTGTCTTCAAAGTCCATGATGTGCTTTACACTCAAAACACATGTTGGTCAGGCATGGTGGCACGCGCTTGGGAAGCTGAGATAGAAGGATCACAGGTTCGCGGCCAGCCTCAGCTACTTAGTGAAGCTCTCCACAAGTTAGTAAGATTCTCTTTCAAAATTAAGAATAAGCCGGGCGTGGTGGCGCACGCTTGTAATCCCCGCGCTTGGGAGGCAGAGACAGGAGGATCGCGCAGGTTCGAAGCCAGCCGTGCGCGCTGGCTTAGGAGACCCTGTTTCCAAATATAAAATGTAAAAAGAGGTCTGGGAGTATAGCCCGGAGGTAGAAGGGCTTCCAGGAACCCCAGTACCACCAAAAAAAAAAAAAAAAATTAAGAATAAGCCGGGCGTGGTGGCGCACACTTGTAATCCCTGCACTTGGGAGGCAGAGACAGGAGGATCGCACAGGTTCGAAGCCAGCCACGTGCGCAGGCTTAGGAGACCCTGTTTGCAAATAAAAATGTAAAAATAGGTCTGGGAGTGTAGCCCGGAGGTAGAAGGGCTTCCAGGAACCCCAGTACCACCAAAAAAAATTTTTAAGAATAAAAAACTAGGGCTTGCCGGGCGTGGTGGCGCACGCTTGTAATCCCCACGCTTGGGAGGCTGAGACAGGAGGATTGCACAGGTTCAAAGCCAGCCTCAGCTACTTAGTGAGGCTCTCAGCAACTTAGTGAGACCCTGTTTCCAAAATAAAGTATAAAATAAGTCTGGGAATATAGCCCAGAGGTAGAAAGCCCCTGGGTTCCACCCCCAGTGCCACCAAAAAAAAAAAAAAAAAATAGGGCTGGGGGGTGGCGTCTATATTGGAGGTAGAATGCCCCTGGCTTCCATCCCCAGTACTGCAAATAAATAAATAAAATATATGTATAATATATACATATATGCATATATACATAGCTGGAGGTGTAGATGTATATGTTGGTGGCTATTTACGGGACAGTACAGATGTGGACAATTTCTATTAGGGTCTAATATTTTGGGGCTGGATCCCAATGGTCAGGCTGGATTCCTTATCCATTCGACTTCCGTGGAAACCTGGTCCCGGCTGCAAAACCACTCAGGTGACGCGTGTGGGGAGTTTCTTCAAATGGCAACGACGTGTGTCACTGAGTCTGGAACCACACACACCTGGCTGGCTCAGCTGTGTGCTCTGGGCAACTCGGCCCAATCTCAGTTTTCCCATCTGTAAAGTGGGGATGATAATAACGACCATCATGCAGCACCTGCTCCGTGCCGCGCACGTGGTTCTAAGGCTTTTATGTGTATTCGCTCTTGTTAGAAATAACTTTTTGTGGCGTTAAGGCACATGCTTAAAAATTGCTTGGCAAGGCGATTTTACTTTTTTTTTTTTTTTTGCAAAAAAAGATGCTCCCTGGTATACGAGAGGGCCCACATGACAAAGAAACGGGTGGGTCTTACATCCCCGACACAGAGCTCCTCCTGTGCTGAGCTCTTACTGGTGACAGTTACAGCTTCCCGGCTTCCTGGCCGGCTCTGGGGAGAGTGGGGAGGGGGTGCGGAAGGAGGCTCAGCACCTGCGATCTCTTAAGAGATGTTAATTTTGCAAAGGAATATAAGTTCCTACCAGATCACAAAATGGTGGTTCAAGTTTAACTACTCCTTTGACAGAGAAGATACAAACTATATTCTCTCGCTCCTCATTCAAGAGTCCATCACTGAGTGTCCCAAATGATAGGCGGGAGAGTTGAGGCCCAGAAAGAGAGACCAAGTCACCTATGTGCCCAAGAACACAGCTAGTGAGTGGGGTTCAAACCCAGGCGGTCTGGCTCCTGCTCCCGGTGCTGAACTCGGGCGCACACTGCGGGCCTGGGGTGGCCGTGAGGGTTAAGCGAGGAACTTCCCTGGAAGTGCTTGGCACCGCGTCTGGCCCACCGTGGGCGTGTAATAAGTCGCTGCTGCCCTTGACGGAGGCAGAAGAGGGTGTGGAAGGGCCCCTGGGTAACCTCCAAACACCTGAGCCCCGCCGGGTCATGCCCGATCGCGGAGGCCGTCTCTAGCCAGAGGCTGCAAGAGGCTCCCTCCTTATCACTCAGCTGTGGAAGGTGGGTGATCCAGGTGCCCGGGCTTGTGGCTCTGGGGGTGGTGGGTGAGCGGAGAGGAGTGGGCTGGAGAGAAAGGCAGTTCCAAGGGTGGGGCTGGTCAGAGCCGGGTGTAGGCACCTAGTCTGGGTCCCACCACCAGTGTCTCTGGAGGACAGGGGACACGAGAGCCACCTGGAGGAAGGGCTCAGGAGCCAAGGTCCACCGTCAGGGCAGTCACCTAGGCCTGAGAAGGCAAGCCAGCGTTAGCAGAAGAAACATCGGCCACAGCAGACTAGAAATACAACTCAAACTCTGACCCCAACAATAAACGCATCTTTCGGTTGAAAAGTCCGAATGCAGTTCTGGCTTCAGGCGAGGCTGAATTCAGCTGTTCTCAAAGTCAGCAAGAAACCGGGCAGGGTGGTGCACACCTGTAATCTCAGTTTGAGAGATTGGGGCTGAGACCGGAGGATTGCGGGTTTGAGGTTAGCCTCAGCAACTTAGCGAGATTCTCGGCAACCTAGCAAGACCCTGCTTCAAAATAAAAAGTAAAAAGGACTGGGTAAGAGTGTAGAACATCCCTGGGTGCAACCCGCAAACACAGACACACACAGACTCACTAAGAGTCCACGTTTTTTTCCAACCTTCCCCGGCTGCCGCAGAGTCGGCTCCACTCCTGGCTGAGGTATCCTGCCCCATAGGGGCACTCGGGATTGGGAACATCCCCACCACCTCTGGCAGGAGACTGAAGCTTCTCCGGCCCCTCATTCTCAGCCCAAGTCCCAACGCACACTCTTATTGGCCCTGCCTTGGTCACGTGCTCGTCGCTGAGCCAATCCCTGTGGCCAGGAGATCAGTGTACTCTGATTGGCCCAATCTAGCTCACATGTTCCATGTTTCCTGCCACTTGGAAAAGAGGAAATTGAAGAGTGGAGACTGGTGTTCTGGGAAGGCAGCAAGGACTTGACTTGTCTGGGTTTCCCGCTTGCCTCTGCCTTGTGATAACACTTGGGCAATCCGACCTCCCTTGGGCTCAGTGCACCAGAGCAAATGTTTTTAAACTCTATTTTTATTAAAGAACCCCCCTTTTTTTTCCTACGAAGTTTTGCATGGATTCCAATATGTACATCAGATCTAAGTGGAAGATGCTGGGATTGAACTGGGGGTGAGCCTGATGGCTCTCCTCCCTGCAGGGGGCCCTGGGAGCCTCAACTGTCCTCATCTCTGGTGGAGACGGGTCACCTGAGTAGACACAGGGTGCTGTGCGGTTCCTGGCACACCATTCCAGCTGGTTGAACCCACCAGGTTATGTGCAGCGAACCCGGCAAGGTAGCCACGGAGAGGGTCTTGCCTACGAAGAGGAGGGGGATGTGTGCACTCCCACACCCCACCCCAGTCCCTCGGCATCCTCAGCTCTTTTAGAAAGCCCCAGCCGCTGACCGTGGCATGACGCAGCTGGAGTGATCCTACCCTGGGTGACTCTGCCAGGAGCCAGGCAGGGGAGACAATGGCAGCCACCAACAGAGCCGCCTTTGATTGCAGAGGACAATGCCCTCCCAGTGTCTCCGGAGCCTGCCCTCACCCCCTTACTTCCTGCCCCATCCCCAGTGCTGAGTTGTTTCAAGACCATAATACAATAGCAACAGCGGAGCCGATTCCTGCAACTCAGTGTGCAAGGCCTTCCTGCCCCAGTGCCTTGGACTATCACACCCAGGAGAGCTGGCTTTTATTGGGCTCAGTCCTAAAAGTCTTCACATCCATGAACGCCTTCCACCCTCAACTAGGATCTGAGGTGGGCGCTGTGGTCATCTCTCGGCCTCCCACGAGGACACTGGGGCACAGAGAGGCGGCTGCTGGGCTCCAAGTGGCAGAGCCAGGCTCTGCACCCAGGCCTGCGCAGCGCAAAGCCCATCTGAGGGGGCGTTCCTTGTGCAGGTGCGGCACCACTGTGTCCTTGCAGGGCAGGTGGGGATGGGAGAGAAGTTTTCCCGGGAATTCCAAGTTCACAACAAGGTCAGACACGGGGCTTCTTTCCGGAAGCAGGTTTCAGCGGGGCCCCAAAGAATTCTGTGACTCTCAGAGCTGAGCACAAAGGCGAGGGCAGCCTGGGGGTGTGAGCTAAGCATCCAGTCACCAGATGCGGCCAGGCAGAGATGGGAGGGTCCTGCAGCACCCTGGAGTGAGGCGTCCTGTGCTTTGGGAGTCGGAGCTCCCTCTCAGCCCCATGTGGTTTATTTATCCACTGGGCCCCGGCCTGCAGTCTCGTCCCCTCCAACCTGCTGTCCACACCGCACACTGGTGGCCTTTCCAAAACAGCCCTCTCCCACGAGGCTGTCTGTCGGCAGCTCGGCATCTGCTCCGACTACTACTGCTGGCTAACAAGCCACTAAAACTTAATTACAAGAGAATGGACACTTCAGTGCATTCAACCCAGGGCTCAGGAACTCAGACAGGGCACATGGAGTCCGTTTTTTTCTTTTTTCTTTTTTTGTTTTTTGTTTTGGTGGAACTGGGGTTCCTGGAAGCCCTTCTACCTCCGGGCTACACTCCCAGGCCTATTTTTTATATTTTTATTTGGAAACAGGGTCTCCTAAGCCAGCGCGCGACTGGCTTCGAACCCGCGCAATCCTCCTGTCTTCGCCTCCGAAGCGCGGGGATTACAAGAGTGCGCCACCACGCCCGGCAGAGTCAGGTATTTTTATGGGCTAAGCGTGAAGGCCACTGAGCCTCACACGCAAAGCTCCACCACGCACACGCAGCATCGGTCACACATCCCTCTTTGCTCAGGGTCGAGAGCGGAGGACACAGGTCGCAGTCTTGGATGGGAGATGTGGCAAGGCAGTGCTGTAAGAAGAGTGAGGGGGCACCTCTGTGGCTAGCGATGCCGCACACCAGCTTCTGATGGGTCCGACATCTGTACCCCACACCTCAGCTTCCGACGAGTCCCATTCACACCTACCCCTCGCTGGTCTTCCCACACGATCCCACCTGGCCCCCACTCTGCCCCTCTCGGACTCAATGGAGACATCGTCCCGCAGGACCTCTGCTGAGACCGCAGCCCCCACGACTGGGTTGGGACCCTCTCGTCCACCCACAACTGCCACTCTGGGTGCCCTGGTGTCTCTGCTTACCAGTCCCACAAGGGATGGTGTCCAGCCTGAATACCTTACATCCCCAGCGCCTGGCAGATTCCAGTCCCTTCTGGGTTTGGCCAGCAGCCACCTCCCCCAGAAAGTCTCCCTAGATTGCACCAGAGTGCAGCAGGCATCTCCTCTGCTCCCCGCAGCCCCCGCCTGCTGACAGGTGTGGGGGTGGCTCAAGGGCAGGAAAGGGCTCTGCCCTGCTCCCAAGCCACAGCCTGTGCGTCCAGGGGAAGAGGAGACTCGCCCTGCTCGAGGGTGATGATGAAAATGGACCATTGTTCTCCAGGCTGCTAATTGCATACCGAGGGAGTGAGGCTGCTCGGCCCGCAGCGCGCTGACACAGACCTCTGCTCCAAGTGCCAGGCCGGCCGGAGGGAACCAGGCTCAGAGCTCACAGGTGGTGGTGGTGGGGGGGGGTGTTGACAGCATCCATCTCACCTGAGACCCTGCCCAGACTCACAAAGTCTGCATCTGGGGACCCAGTGCCCATGCCCAGGGGCTCATGTTCTTGACAAGCTCCCTAGAAGATTCATTTTATTATTATTATTATTATTATTATTATTATTATTATTATTTTAATGTGTGTGTGTGTGTGTGTGTGTGTGTGTGTGTGTGTTGCTTGGGGATGAAACCGCAAGTGGCATTCTACCTCCAAGCTATACCCCCAGACCTATAAGGTTTTTATTTATTGCTTTGAAACAAAGTCTCACCAGGTTGCTGAGGGTCTTACTACATTGTTGAGGCTGTCCTTGAACCTGAGATCCTCCTGTCTAAGCCTCCCAAGTACTAGGATTACAGGCGTGTGGTGTGTGTGCCACTGTGCCTAACTCCCAGGCAATGCTGAAGTTGGCCTCGGTCCAGGGTTTCTTTTTCTTTTCCTTTTTTTTTTTTTTTTTTTGCGGTACTGGTGATGGAACCCAGGGGCGTTCTACCTCCGAGCTACACTCCCCAGCCCTATTTCTTATTCTTTATTTTAAAACAGGGTCTCACTGAGTCGCAAAGGGCCTCAATAAGTAGCTGATGCTGGTTGCCAAGAGCGACACTCCTGTCTCAGCCTCCCGAATGCTGGGATGACATGCGTGCGCTGCCACACCCA
Organism: Muscardinus avellanarius; assembly: GCF_963383645.1. NCBI lineage: Eukaryota > Metazoa > Chordata > Mammalia > Rodentia > Gliridae > Muscardinus > Muscardinus avellanarius. The sequence continues at coordinate 14,793,013 of NC_137788.1, forward strand.
GCTAGCCCAGGGTTTCTGAACCTCATCTCACCCCAAAGCCAAGCAGAGCCTTCGCACCCCCGCCCCTGCCCAGCTCACCTGGAGAGTGCTTTAACAGGCAAGACGCCCTAACTTAGAGGCGCGGGCAGATGAGAGGGAAGGCCCCCAGGTAGTGGAGCCAAATCTTCCTTAGAGCTGAGGAACCCAGGTCAAGTTACTACACCTCTCTGAGCTTAAGGAGATTTACCAGAGCACCAGGGAAGCTCCGCCTCAAGGCCCAGTGAGGGGGTCCCACCGCTGGGCTCGCTTGCTGGAGGCTTTTGTATAATATGCAAAAGTAAGATATTATTGTGGGGTCGTTTGACACTGGGAATTGAACTCAGGAGCGTTTTACCTCCAAGCGACACCCCCAGCACTATTTTCTTTTTATTTTGAAACGGGGTCTTTCTAGGTTAATGAGTCTCACCATTTGCTGAGGCTGTCCTTGAACCTGCAACCCTCCTGTTTCAGCCTCTCAGGTAATGGGATTAAACATGTGCGGCACCATGGCTGGCTTGTTTTTGTGTTGTTTAAGAGCTCCATGCCGAGCCGGGCGTGGTGGCGCACACTTGTAATCCCTGCGCTTGGGAGGCTGAGACAGGAGGATCGCGCAGGTCCGAAGCCAGCCTCGGCTACTTAGTGAGGCTCTCGACAACTTAATGAGACCCTGTTTCCAAATAAAAGTATAAAATAGGTCTGGGAGTATAGCCCGGAGGTAGGAAGGAAGGAAGGAAGGAAGGAAGAAGAAAAAGCTCCATGCCCAAATTTTATAATCTTCAGACACCCTTAAACGAGCAGACGGAACACAGCTGCCGGCCCCGGGGCTGAAGCAAGCCGGGCTGGCTCTCCGCACCCGTGCCCGCCTCTGTACAACACACAAGCAGCGGCAGCTACTTGAAGCGCAGGGCAAGCTGGAAACGCGCTAAGGCGCAGAGCCCCGGGCCCAGGGCCTGGCACAGGACAAGTGTCCTGCAGCTGCTGACTGCTCCTCCACACTGCCCTGCTGCCCTGCCAGGGTCCACGGCGCCCGCTGACCAACAGCCGTGAAGAGGGCGAGTGCATGAGCAAGCGGGCCAGGTGTGCCTTGAAACTGCTCCCTGGAAATGTGGGAAGAAGGTGAGGCCCCTTTCTCCAAGAAGCAGGGACCGGACTCGATGAACCAGATTCGTTCGCTGCGACTTTGGGGCAGGAGGGACGAGAGAGGACTCGCCCTTGGGCGGCTATTTCTGAGAAGGCCCCTGCTGGGAGGGAGGGGGTGTGCACCCAGATCAGAGGTCACGCAGGAGGAGAGCGTGGGGAAGGGGACGAGGGGTCACCCAGGCCAGCCCTGTCCTTCGCTTCCTGTCTTACAAGCAAAGCCAGAGGCCAGGACTGGGAAGAGGCTAGGTTGGCCAGAGTCACCGACGCACAGAACATGTTCATGGAGGACTTCCGGGTGGAGGTGCCTTTTGCTCCTCGAGGGAAACAGCAGAGATCCGCAGAAAGAGAAGACGAAGCCAGCGGTGCCGGCCGGCCACCTGCGCGATTAGATGGCGTCGGATAAGCACACGCTACGTCCAGGCAGCTTGAGAAGCACACTCACACCCAATCGGTGCTGGAATTCTTTTGTTGATGTTCATTTTATGGTATTTTGAGGTGTGTGTGTGTGTGTGTGTGTGTGTGTGTGTGTGTGTGTGTGTGTGTACTGGAAATGGAACCCCGTACCACTGAACTATTCCCCCTCTTTATATTTTATTTTGAACCAGGGCCTGCCTCGCTAAGTCGCTGAGGCCGGCTTCGAACCTGTGACCCTCCTGTCTCAGCCTCCCAGTCACAGGGATGACTGGCACGCACCACCACATCTGGCTTCATTTTATGTTTTTTTTTTAATTCTAGTAATACTTTTAAATTCTGAAGAAATCATAAACCTATATAAACTCTGCAGGTGTAATACTAAGTTGTTGGTTTTTTGGTTTTTTTCTGGAGCCACTGAAAAGTTGCAGACCTAATGGCCCACCATCCCCCAATTTTCTGGTGTCTATTATCTACAAAGACTTTTTTCACACAACCATAAGGAGCTATCAGGTCAGAAAGTTAGGGTTAACATTTTACTACCTTCTGCCCCGCCGACCTCACAACAGCTTTGCCAACTGTCCCCAAAATACCCTTTGTGGCCAGCGGCCCCGCTTAGTGTCCTGATATGGAGGAAGGTTTCGGGTCCCCTTCAGTATGGGCCAGCCAGCCAGTACTCAACTTTGAAGATCCTCGCTGTTATTTTGTAGGATGAGGGTTTGGCTACTGTGGGGTGTGTGTGTGTGTGTGTGTGTGTGTGTGTGTGTATGTGTGTGTGACTAGGGACTGAGCCCAGGGGCTTTTTACCTCCGAGCTACACCCCTAACCCTATTTTATTTTTATTTTGAAACAGGGCCTCGATAGGTTGCTGACAGTCTCAACCTTTGCTGAGGCTGTCCTTGAACCTGCAATCTTCCTGTCTCAGCCTCCTGAGGACTGGGATCACAGACGTGAGCCACCACACCCAGTTTGGCTACCGTTTCCTCATGAGGCCATGGCCTTGTGGCGGGACGTCCCGGTGCCCTACCTGGGGCTTCACACTGGTTCCACTGGTTGTGATGTTAAACATGGCCACCTCGTGAAGGTGGCAGCTGCCAGCATCCCTTCATTATAAGGTTATTCTTCCTAAAATAAGCATTTTAGGAAGAAGTACTTTGAAGCGGGGCATGGTGACGAATGCCTCTAATCCCAGGACTTGGGAGACTAAGACAGGAGGATTGTAAATTCAAGCCCAGCCTCAGCAATTTTGAAACCCCTTTTAAAATAGAAAATAAAATAAGTCTGGGTTGTAACTCAGAGGTAGAATGCCTCGGCACCTCTGCACACACACACACAATTTGCTTTGAGACAATGTAGCCATCCCAGTCTTCATTAAACCTTCAATGTCTTCACCTATTTATTTATGGCAGCCTGGATCCTGCCTTCTTACTGTACTTAATAGGTGACAATCCATTCCATTATTGTTAGTTTTTGTGTCATACTTGATAAGCCGGGTCCCTCCCTACCGGACCCCGCAGCGGGGACAGGAGGTGGAACCCCAGAAGCCAGAGCGGAGATGTCGCGAGACTCCAGATGCTATGAGACTCCAGATGTCGCAAGAGGACTGGCATTCCCATGCTGTTGGCCCCACCCCAAGACCCCCGGCTACATAAATACCGCACTCCCTCTCTGCCGCATGACTCTGCCAACCCTGACTCTGCTGCTCGGCCATGGGTCCTTTCCCCCACGGTCGACAGACCTCGCCAGAGGTGCCAGTTTAATTAAAGAGGCCTTTAGTAACTTGGCTGGCTCTTGTCTCCTTTGCGACCCCCAACTCAATTTCATTGTTACAATACTATCCAGATCTGCCCAGTGGCCACCCCTTCGGGCAGCTCCCAGGCCATTTTGGCATATTTCCTCAATTCTTTTTGGCATTTCTTGCCTTTCTGGCACAGAAAAGAGAAAAAGAAAAAAAACAAAAAGCTGTTCTGGGCTCACTCTGTCTTTTACTCACCCTAGAATCAGCCCTAAGGTGGGCACAGTGGCAAATGCCTGTAATCCCAGGGCCTGGGAGGCTGAGACAGAAGGATTGCCAAGTTTAAGTTCGAGGCCGATCTCAGTGATTTAGTGAGGATCTGTTTCAAAATAAAAAACAAAATAGGGCTTGGGAGCGTAGCTTGGAGGTATATTGCTCCCGGTTTCAATCCCTAGTACCAAAAAACAAACAAACAAAAATACCAAAAAAGAAAAAAGAAAAAAAATGAAAAACCAAAACCCTAGAGGAGGCATGGCTCCCGGAGGCCTGGTTCCTTTAGTGGAGGATGAAGGCTAGGAGCCAGGTGCTCTGTGCGGTAGGGAGCTGCCGCCGCCAGACCCCCGCTGTAGACGCAGGACAGGAGAGACGTATATGCACACGGGACCTCCATCTCGGCTGGCTCCACACCCTCAGATCCAGCCTATCTCATGTGGAAAACATTTCGGGGGGAGGGCGCCTGCGTCAGCACCGAACATGTACAGACTTCTTTTCATGTCGTTTCTCCCTAAACAATAGCGTATAATAACTATTTACATAGCACTCACATTGGATTAGGTGTTATAAGTAATCTAGAAGATATTTAAAGTACATAAAAGGATGTGCATAAATTCTGTGCAAATATTACATCATTTTAGTTTATATATATATATATATATATATATATATATTTTTTTTTTTTTTTTTTTTTTTTTTTTTGCAGTACTGGGGATTGAACCAGGGGCATTCTACCTCAAAGCTATACCCCAAACCTATTGTTTATTCTTTATTTTTATTATTATAATTTTTTATTTGGGTGGTACTAGGGGTGGAACTCAGAGACTTTTCTACCTCCAAGCTACACTCCCAGACCTATTTTATATTTTTTTATTTGGAAACACGGTCTCACTAGTTGCTGAGAGCCTCACTAAGTAGCTGAGGCTGGCTTCGAGCCTGTGCGATCTTCCCGTCTCAGCCTCCCAAGTGCGGGAATTACAAGCCTGGGCCACCACGCCCGACTTTATTCTTCATTTTGAAACAGAGTCTCACTGAGTTGCAGAGGGCCTCACCAAGTAGCTGCGGCTGGCTGTGAACCTGAGATCCTCCTGTCTCCGCCTCCCACCACAGGTAAACTGGGATTACAAGAGTGTGCCACCACGCCAGGCTTATACCATTTTACATAAGGGACTTGAGCACCTTTTGGTAACTGAAGGGTTTCCTAAAACCCGTGTGTGTGTGTGTGTGTGTGTGTGTGTGTAGTAGATATGTAACACACTGATATCACTATTTGCTTCTCTCTCTTGTATTGAAGACCATGAACTCCCTCACACTGGTATCTTAAATTCTAGCCCAATACCACCTCGTATATTTTCATTCTCTTTCCTACCTTTTTTTTTTTTTTTTTTTTTTTTGGTACTAGCTATGACCCCAGGGGCACTCTACCTGCAAGTTATACCCCAAGCCCTATTATATTTTTTTTTATTTTGAAATAAGATCTCACTAAATTGCTGAGGCTGGCCTCAAACCTGCGACCCTCCCATCTTAGCCTCCCAAGTACTGGGATTCCAGGCATGTGCCAGCCTGCCCTGCTTCCCGTCCATATCTGTAGCTCCCTTCTCTGTTGTGGTTTCTGGCCTTCTTTATCTTTAACACACTGGTTTGCTCCATATCTCTGCCCCTCACCACAGGCAGATCCCCTCCCATCCCTCCTAACAACCCCCAACCTGGTCACCCTCCAGCCTCTTTCAACCTGCGGATGCCCTCCTCACCAGAGGGCAAATCCAGGTCCATCAGATCCAGGCCCCAAGCCCCTCTCACTGCGTTCCCTAAAAACTCCTGAGACTGGGTACATGTGGGCAATTGAATGTTTTTCTTCCAGCCGGAGCATCCAGGGGATGAAGGGATTTCAGCTTCAGACGGGACTGGTTCCCGAAGGTGGGAGGGACCCCCCACCCTATTCCTGCCAGCTCCTGGCTTCAGCAGGGCCTCTCTGGGGTGAAATCAGGAGTGGGGAGTGCCCGCCTGCTCCTGGTGTATAATAAAAGCGTCTTGCTTTTTATTTTTATTATTATTGTTGTTCTTATTGTTGTTGTTGTTGTTATTATTATTATTATTATTATTATTATTATTATTATTTGCAGTACTGGGGATGGAACCCAGGGGCATTCTACCTCCAGGCTACACCCCCAGCCCTATTTTTTATTCTTTATTTGGAAACAGGGTTTCACTGAGTTGCAAAGGGCCTCACTAAGTAGCTGATGCTGTCCACAAACTGCGATCCTCCTGTCTCAGCCTCCCGAATGCTGGGATTACAAGTGTGCGCCACCACGCCCGGTGACATCTTGCTTTGTAAATAATACTTTACAGTTTTAAAGTCCTGATGAGTCTTCAGAATGGTGAGGATCCAGAACTCATGTTACAGCCTGACGCTTGGAGGCTCGGGTGGTGGGAGGGAAGAGGCCGGACCCAGAGCCCGGACCAAGCCCATATCACGCAGCCGCGAGTCAGAGGGCGCTCACATTTAGGACTGGCTGCCCCAGCCTGATATCACGCGGAGCATGGTGGTGCACACTTGTAACCCCAGTACTTGGGGACCGTGACAGGAGGATCCGGGTGCACGGCCAGCCTCGGCTACTTAGTGAGGCCCTCGGTGAGACCCTGTTTCAAAATAAAGAATAAAAACTAGGGCTAGGGGTGTAGCTTGGAGGTAGAATTCTCCTGGGTTCCATCCCCAGTACTGAAAAAAAAAAAAAAGAGCTCACAGCATCCCGGCCCATCCTGAGGGCCCCAGGCGTATAATAAAAGCGTCTTGCTTTTTATTTTTATTATTATTGTTGTTGTTATTGTTGTTGTTATTATTTATTATTATTATTATTATTATTATTATTATTATTTGCAGTACTGGGGATGGAACCCAGGGGCATTCTACCTCCAAGCTACACCCCCAGCCCTATTTTTTATTCTTTATTTGGAAACAGGGTTTCACTGAGTTGCAGAGGGCCTCACTAAGTAGCTGATGCTGTCCACAAACTGTGATCCTCCTGTCTCAGCCTCCCGAATGCTGGGATTACAAGTGTGCGCCACCACGCCCGGTGACATCTTGCTTTGTAAATAATCCGGGGATGCCGAGTACCCATCCCCTCTCCCTCACCCAGGACCTGCACACTATGGGCTGAGCCTGTATGTGTTTGGGGGTTAGGTCTCATTTGCCTGTTTGTTCCCAAGGAATCCATCAGCACACAGGACGGACAGGTGTTCCCTCAATCTGGTGGCCCCAGACCATCTGAGTCTGTGAGGAGGGAGCCACTGGGCAGGGCCCGCCTGGTGGCGGGGCGGCTCGGCGCAGGTGGGGCAGCGGGCTGGCGGCACAGCTATTACCCCGCACGTGTACCGGGCCGGGCCACCGGCGCCGCCTCGTGCGAGCCCCAGGGCAGCCGGGTCCCTGCAGCCGGGCGACTCCACTGGAGCCTGGGAGAGGCGTCTGCCATGAGTCAGAGCCCACGCTGAGCTCAGCACAGCTCCTCTCCTGGCCCTGCCCGCAGAGCCACTCCCTGAGACGGGGACAGCCTTGATCCCCCAAAAATCCACAGGCCAAGAGCTGGCACTGCCCAGGGTGGGCAAGGCCCCGTGAGAGGCGGCGTGGCCGGTGCTCAGCCGGCAGGACTGCGTTACCCTCCCTGGTGCTTGCCGGGGTGCCCAGACCCTGTCCCCAGGGTGGAGGACAAGGTCGTGGGCAGCTGAGCGGCCTCTGTGTGCAGGGAGTGACGGACCCAGGCCTAAGAGATGGAGCTGGGCACAGAAAGAGGGCAGAGCGGCCTCAGTTTCCCTCAGGTGCTCATTCCCAAAGAGGATGCCAACTGTGAGACCGTTGGTAAACCCCCCCCCCCAAAACCCCACACCACCAAACCCCAACCCCAATGCCAGGGGGATGGGGACCCCAGGGCGGTGTCCCTGCCCCGGGATCTCAGGGCACTTGCTGTCTGATACAAGAAAGCTAAAAATAGAACTACCACAGGACCCAGCAGCCCCTCTTCTAGGTCCGCATTCCAAGAAAATGAAACTCGTACGTAAAAGAGACGCCTGCATCCTGTACTGACCGCGCTGCTATTCACAACAGCCGAGGTGTGGGCCAAGTTCCCCGCCTGTGATGGACAAGCCGGGCGAGGCACCCAGCTCCGCGGAACACTACGCGGCCTTAAAAAAGAAGGAAATGTTGCCATTCGGGGACACTATGGACGAACCCCGAGGGCGTCTGCTAAGCAAAATAAGCCAGGCACGGACAGACAAATCCCTGGTCCTCACATGTGAAAGCTTAAAAAAAAAAAAAAAAAATCAAACTCATAAAGCAGAGAGTAGAATGCCGTAACAAAGGGCTGGGGACGGGGGATGTTTGAAGGAAAAATAGCAGCTAGACAGGAGGGATCGGGGCCGGAGGTCTATCGCCTAACATGGTGACTATAGTTATTAACATATTGTATGCTTGACCATTGCTGCACACACACACACACACACACACACACACACACACACACACACGGATGCTCTGGGAGGCTGCGCCTATGTTAATTAGCTTGGTTCAGCCGTTCCACAATGTATGCATGTTTCAGGACTTCATGGACACCATTACATATATATGTGATTTTTATTTGTTAACTTAAAAGGAGACCTAATTGCACCCAAGCCCCGGAGGCCGTGGCTGAGCCAGGCCGGGTGGCCAGGAGGAGGTGTGTGTGCCAACGCTGAAACAGCATGGGGCCCAAAAGCGAAGGGCCAACAGGGAAGTGCCCAGAAAGGCCCCTGTGACTGGCGCCCTGTGAGCTGAGACCAGGGGCCTGGGGGGGGGGGGGGGCGAGGACCACCCTGGAAAGGGCTTCCCAGGCAGGAGGAAAGCTCCGGGGCGGAGGGCCAGGCTTGCTGGCAGTTTCCTCAGAGGCCACATGGCCTCAGTATCTTTGGGGAATGCCAGCTCCCAGCAGGGTCTGCCCTGGCACTCAGGGACAGGCATATGGTGGCGCCACGTCTGCTACCTCTGTCTATCAAACCTTAGCCACCCGTGCCTGCGGACTTGGGGACCTGTCTCAATATGGAGGGAGCCCCCACCAGTGGAAATAGGCCCCGAGGGCCAGGGAGGACCCTGGGCAGGCGGGGGCCCTGGCTCATGGCTGTCCTCTGCTCCCGCCCAGTCTTCCTGGGCTCAGGTGCCCAGACACGTGTCAGGCTGTTCCCAAGGGCCCCACCCTGCCAGGCAGCGCTTGCCCGCGAGATGACGCCAGGACCGTGGCTGCGCAAGGGTGATGGGGCAGGGTATCGCTGTGGCCGGGCAGGGCAAGCGGGCCACCCTGACTCTGGAGGAGGGCAGGGTGGGATGTGTCAGAGACCCGGCAGGCCTCGGTCCCAGCCACATGCCCTGCCCCCCTGCCTCCCTTCCCCGTCCAGGGACAATCTGGCGGTGACTTTATCGGTCCCTGAACAGCTCCGAGCTGCCCTGGCCTGCACCTGGCCTGGCCTGTGCTGCCTGAGTAGCCGCCCCTTTACCCAAGTCCTGCCCAGTTCCCCTGGCTGCCAGGACTCAGCTGAAGCCTTCCCGGTGGCTCCCCCTCCGCAGCCATCTGTTTACCTCACCAGGGTCCACCCCTCAGCTGGGGCTGGCTGTGTCCCTCCAGGGTGGACACCATGATAGTTGTGCCAGTCTGTGCCCAGGAAATAGAGATGAGTGAAGAAATGAAGGCTGGCGCATCTGGAGCCCTGGCCCAGCCAGGGTGCAACCTTACCCCAGACGTGGGCATCCTGAGTGGGTCTGGGACAGGCTGCCCACATCACATCTCTACCTGATCAAACCATCAGAAATCAGCATCTTGCCCGGCATGGTGGCGTAGGCCTGTAATCTCAGTACTTGGGAGGCTGAGATAGGTGGATCGCAGGTTCAAAGCCAGCCTCAGCAACTTAGCGAGGCCTCGGCAACCTAGTTAGAGACCTTGTTTCAAAATAAAAAATAGGAAGGGGTCTCAGAGGTAGCATGCCCCAGGTTCAATCCCCAGCAAACAAACTAAAAACAAACAAAACTCAACATCTCTAGGGAATGCCAGCTCAATGACACTTCTAAAAGTCCTTGCAAGCGCAGCGCCGTAGTACACGCCTATGATCCTAGTACCTGGGAGGGTGAGGCAGGAGGATCGCAGGTTTGAGACCAGCCTCAGCAATTTAGGGAGGCCTGTTTCCAAATAAACAATAAAATAGGGCTGGGGTGTGGCTTAGAGGTTCAATTCCCAGCGCCGCACACACCCACTCTCTCTCTCATCCTCTCTCTCTCTCTCTCCTTCCTCCACAATGACTTGTGTCAAGAATTAATGACAAGTGGCGCACGCTTGTCATCCCTGCACTTGGGAGGCGGAGACAGGAGGATCGCGCAGGTTCGAAGCCAGCCGCATGCGCTGGCTTAAGAGACCCTGTTTCCAAATAAAAATATAAAATAGGTCTGGGAGTGTAGCCCGGAGGTAGAAGGGCTTCCAGGAACCCCAGGACCACAAAAATAAATAAATAAATAAATAAATAAATAAATAAATAAACAAATAAAATTAATGAAAATAAATAGACAGCTAAATATTATGTGTGAAGAAAAAGACACCTGTCATCTTTGGAAACGTCTTGCTGAGCCCTGCCCTGCAAGGTCCTTCTATTACCCCAACCCAGGCCTCGGTTTGCCTGTGTCTATAAAATGAGCGAATATGACCACACGAAGCCAGGAAGGAGCAGGCAGCATGGGTGGAGAGATGGAAGGCTCCAGAAGGAAGGAGCTGCCACCCAGGGTCCAAGGTCGAGGGCAGGGGGAGGGGGAGGGGCAGGAGGGTCTGCCAGGTGGAGGTGGGGTGGGGAGGTGCGGTTGAGTTCCCCGGGAGTCAGGCCAGGGCCCGCTCTGGGTGTTCTGGGCCGGCAGTGAAGGCACGGTGTGCGTTGGCGGCCATGGGCGTGGGTGGCTGACCGGGAAGACCCACGTGGAAGCCTCAGCAGCAGTTCTGTGGGGCCAAACCCGGCCTCGCAGTAGGACCATGGCGGCCGGGGTGTCATCCCAAAGCTGCGGCAGGTCTGGTGAGGTGGGAGGCGGGGCTCAGCCAAGTGACCGGCCATGCATCCCCACAGGATGGAGAGCTGCCAACTGGGCTTTGGAAAGGGTCCATCTCCTCCATCCCCAGGTGGGGAGCCCTGCCAGTCTGGGGCACTGAGCACGGGGTCTCCTGCTCTTCGTCCCAAGCAAGATCCCAATGGGCTCCCCTGAAGGACGATGGCAACTGACCCAAGGTGTCTCGTGTGCCACAGACATGTGTGAAGGCCTTAGGGCCTCTTGGGTGGCCCTGGCTGACCTAGGCTGCAGACTGCAAAAAGTAAAGACAATCTTTCCTATAAGTAGCAAATTACAAAGACTTCTACTCCTTCCTAAATTGGAACAGAGGAGATTGGAGCTCATTGCCTGGTATCTGTTTTGTAACTTGTGTACAGCTGTCTGTGTGCCCCACTCACTGACTCTTCTCCAAAGGCGGCCATGTTAGTTAGCTCACATGACTTTGGCTGGCCAGATTGTCCCAAAACCTTAAACTTTGTTTCAAAACTCTTGCCTGTCCTAGAAGCAAGCCAATCAATGCAGCTTGTACTTTAAACTTTCTTTGAAGAGAAACTTCATTTCGGAGTTTCTGTCTGTCTTGGAGAATAGCCAAGTCACGCAGAGCTGTGATGCACACCCTGACCAATCAGGGCGAGGGGCAGGATCACGGCAGGGTAGAAGCGGAGCTGCCTGGACCCCCGGCTCCCCATGCTGGCTCACCAGGCTTTTTGCCAGTTGTGTCATTTCTGCAGAAGGAAATTGCCTCGCCAAGTCACTTTTGATTTCACGAGTTATTTGTGGCTTCCTAGAATCCGTTTTGTATCTAACAAGACCAAGTGAGCTGACCCAGAGGAGGATCAGTGATTCCCCTCCAGCCCTGCCACAGCAACCTGGGTTCTAGGCTCTTAGCTAAAGGAGAGTGGCCACTCCGTCTCCGGTGCCAGGGCACGCCCACCCTGGTGGCTTTCTCCAGGGTTTGTGCAGGGCCAACTGCTGAGCTAGAAAGGACGGGAGGCTCCGCTCCTCTGGGGGATGCTAGGGTCAGAGAGTGGCCCTGGATCTTAGGTCCAGCACGAGGTATGCGTGCAGGCTTAGAGCCAGAGCTTCTGGGTCCCATCCGAGTTCCGGAGTGAATCATTCAAAAAAGGGGCCCAAACCACGTGTGGTGGCCCACATCTGTGGTCCCAGGACTTGGGAGGCTGAGACAAGAGGATCGCAGGTTTGAGGACAGTAGCAGAGGTGGCATACCCCAGGATTCAGCCCCCAGTGCCAAAGAAGGGGGCAGGGAAAGAGTTTCGGCTCTGAACTCAGACAAACCTGGGTTTATATCCCTCCCTACCACGTCCCTGCCGTGTGACCGCGGGAAGACACTCCCTCTGAGCCTCAGTTCCGTCCTCTGCCAAGCGGGAGCAACACTAAAGCCTCTTTGAGGGCTGACTACTGTAAGGATGGAAGGGTTGAGACAGTGCAGGCGGCCGGCCCAGCGCAGGGCAGGGCCTGATAAACAGTTACCATCGCCCTCCTCACCCATGACGCTGTGGTCATCATCGTCATCACCACCGCCAGCATCATTGGAAAGGCGGGGCAGAGCTCCCTGGGGAGACACACCCCCAGGCTGCCCTCTGGTCCCACTCGCAGGGGGCAGGGGACCTGGGTCTGCCCAGCCTTGACATGCGCGGGGCGGTTACTGTCCTCCAAATCCCAAGACTGGCTTTGGGTTCAGTCACTAGGTCCGTAAGACAGTTCTCATGCCCACCCTCGGATCATGCGGGGACAGATCTGGGGCCAGGAGCCTGAATTGCTGCCCAGCTCCCCGGGAGGTTTGGGGGTGAAGGAGAAGGCAGGGGAAGCCTCCAGGGGATTCCAGGAGCACTGGGAAGAAGGCTGGGCCTTCGTATTCACCTTGTGCTGGAGATGGAACAGGAGGGCCTGGGCAGGGGCTGGGGTTGGCCTCGCAGGGCAAGGGCTCTGGTCCAGTGCATGGTGGACAGGATACCTCCTGAGCCACCCCTCCAGTCCCCAGCCCCCCAATGCCGGGCACCAGAACTTCGCCAAGGAATCCCTAGGGCAGCGCCTCCCTCCACAATGAGACACGCCTGTGCCCCTCCAGGCCTCCCCCACGTCCCAAGATTCTGCTTCTCTACCCACGAGCCGCATCCCCAATGCTGCCCTCCAAGGAGCCCCCTGGACGCCTGCTCGCCGTCCGCCACGCAGAGGCGGCTCCTGTCTCCCAAAGCCCCGCGGTCCTTCCGCCGCTCAGCCCCCAGCCACGCTTGCTCCAGCCCTTCCTCTAGCAGCCTCGGGGCCCCTGGCTTGAGTCTGCTGAGCCCCGGCGGCTGCAGGCTACAGACTGCAGGACAGGCTCTCTGCTGCCTGCAGGTCCGCCCTGTGAGAGGTGGGTCGTGAGCCCCTCCCTGACTGGGAAGAGAGGCTTCTGAAAAGCCTTTCATGGCACCCGGCAGGGAGCACCCTGTCCCCCTCCCTGGGACTCTGGCTGGTCTCCCAGGGGGTGGGGCTGTGCTGTGGGTGAGAATGATGGGCAGGCTTCTCAGAGTCCACCGAGAAGCTGGGAAGGGGGCACTCAGGGGAGACAGCTCCCGGGCCTTCCAGCACCCCCAGGGAGGGGCTCTGTGGCTTTCTCCCAGTCGGGGATGGGCGGGTCCCTCAATGGCGCACCAGGCTGCTCCCAGTACCCAGCAAGGGCTGCAGGCAGCCAGGAAGGCCATCCTCACACCAGACAGTACACCAGAGCGCGGTTTCTCTTGGAAGCTGGAAGAGTCAGATCAACAACTTTGTTGTTGTTGTTGGTACTGGGGTTCCTGGAAACCCTTCTACCTCCGGGCTACACTCCCAGACCTATTTTTATACTTTTATTTGGAAACAGGGTCTCTTAAGCCAGCACGGCCGGCTTGGAACCTGCGCGATCCTCCCGTCTCCGCCTCCCAAGCACGGGGATTACAAGCTTGAGCCACCACGCCCGGTGTCAACAACTTTTAGAGACAGGGAAACTGAGACCCAAGAGGGCCAGAGACTCACACAAGGTCATGGGTGTTAGAAGATCGGGCAAATAGCCCGATGTCCCCTGACCGGGGCCAGGCTGGCTGGTGCGCCTCAGGTCACCAAGCTGACCTGGGCCTCGCTCCGTGGTGCGTGCTCAGGGGTGTTTAATTTCACAGATGAGGAAACCGAGGCCACCGAGTCAGAAGTGGCAGCAGGGATTTGTGCTCACGTCCACCTACCACCACCGTCCATGATCTGTGTCATTTCTTTGCCAACTGTCTTTGTCCCAGTTAGACACTATCTTGAAAATACAGTACAGAATGCCCAGTGACATTTGTATTTCAGAGAAATGATGGGGAATCTCTTTCAGTATAAGTCTGTCCCAAATACTGTATGGGACATATTCATACTAAAAAGTTGCCCCGTGCAGTAGGTGAGAGATACTTATATTAAAAATGTTGTTGTTTGCCGGGCGTGGTGGCGCACGCTTGTAATCCCCGCGCTTGGGAGGCGGAGACAGGAGGATCACACAGGTTTGAAACCAGCCGCGCTGGTGTAAGAGACCCTGTTGCAAAAATATAAAATAGGTCTGGGAGTGTAGCCCGGAGGTAGAAGGGCTTCCAGGAACCCCAGTACCACCAAAAATAAATGTCATTGGGCACTTGGTAAAGAAAATAATTCAAATAATGCTATGTATTATCAGTCCCAATCTCAATACTATGTATAGGAAGAGGGAGAGGTGGGGTGGGTTGGAAGGGAAACATATCGGATGCTGTGTGCTGGATGTTTCTATCAGTCCGAACCTCACTGTGATGTTCACAATGCACCAGTAAAAGTACCTGAAAAACCCTGTTGTTGTTTGGGTGTGGTGACATACGCCTGTAATCACAATACTTGAGGCTGAGACAGGAGGATCACAGGTTCAAGACCAGCTTCAGCCGTTCAGTGAGGCTCTCAGCAACTTAGCAAGACCCTATTTAAAAATTAAATTTAAAAGTAGGGCTGGGGGTAGCTCAGAGGTAGAATGCTCCGAGTTCAATTCCCAGCAACACACACACATGCACACACATGCACGCATGCACACACTCTCACACACACATGCACAACACTCACGCACACACGCACGCACTCACACTTACACACACACACACACACACACACACACACACACACACACACACACCTGCTGTCCGTGATCTGAAATTAACTCAGTACCAACTGTACTCTGGCGGCCTAATCTGAGCGCCCACCTTGGATGGGCCCCACCTCGAGCCCTAAGTCCCGCTTTTGAAGGGACCAGCAGTATCTCCATCAGTGAGTTATGGACACCAGGAAATGATCATTAGCTCCTGGCCACAGCAAGGTGGGGGCCACCAGGACACAAAGTGGAAGCGGGGTTGTGGGGGGTGGGGGGCTGCTCCCCATGGCTGGGAACCCCCATGAGTCAGCTCTCCACAGCTGCCAGGAGCAGGAGGGGTGCTCTTGCCAGTGGCCCCAGTCAAGATACGCTGTAAAAAGAATCGGCCCACAGCTGACCCTTCTGGAGAGAAACGGAGTGGCACTGTCTGCCCGTCTGCAGTCCCGCTCACAGGCCTGAGACCCTGTCCCCCCTGACAAGCTGATTTCCTGCTGAGCATGGCCGTGACAGGGCTGGGCCACCTGTGCTTGTGCGCAGCACTAATCCCAGCGCCCGGGCCCTGCCAAACAAAAGCCACCTTCTAATTGCCCTGTTTGCCCTGGCATTGGGGCCAAGTGGGGCCCACGTCCCCGCCCTGCCATCCCAGCCATCGCGGGTTCCCAGGGCCTCCGTCTTGTCTCCCCAGCCCTGAGCACAGTTCCCAGAGGGAGGGCATTTAGCCCCGCCTGCCGGGCACCTGGCCAAGCCTGGCTCCCAGGCTGCTGGAGCTGGGATGATCTAACCGAATTCATGCCCGGACCGATGGGGAGCAGGCCCAGGTGGATGAGCGGGGCTCAGGCTGGTGGACACAAGGGGCTGCATGCCGCTTACAAGCTGGGCCGCCGTGGGCGAGTGAGGGGCTCCCTGAGCCTGGGATGGGGCCCTGCACGGACCCGCGCTCTGGCCGGAGGTGCTCAGTAGATACAAGCACTGTGGAATCCCCCCAAATCTCTAAGGCCAATGAGGTGACGGGGACCAGGGCACCAAGGCAGAGGAGGCAGAGGGATCTGAGGGTCAGAGTCCAGAGAGCAACAAGCCACAGGCCCCTGCCTCTTCCGCTCCCGCCACGCCTGGAACATGAGCGCAGAGGGGCTGCCTCCACCCCAAGGGAGAGTCCTGGCTCTCCTGCTGACCACCCCGTACTCATCATCTGGGCTAATTCTTATCCCGTCTGACCCCTGGATTCAGACCCTGCAGAGCGTAGGCCCTGGTGACCCCACTCCTGCCCTCAGAGGTGGCGGCCACCTCTCCAGCAGCGTTTCCAGGTCATCTCCCCACCCCTGGAGGCTGCTGACGAGGGCAGCACCCCACCCTCCCTCGGGAGGAAGTTGGGGCCCACTGCTCAGTGGTTATGGCCAGAGATCCACACTGATCCGAGAGTCCAGTGTAGACAGCGGAGGTGAGCAGGAATGCTCTGGGTTCCAAACAATGCCGTCTTCCTAAAAGGAACACCAGCTCTCTGCTCACTTCTAAGCCCCCCACCACTCGCCCCTGCTTTCCCGCGGGTCACGCCCACTGGGTGACAGCCCAGGGTGCTGCCTGAACCCAACACGCCCAGGACCATGGCGGGCTTGGGACGTGGAGAAGAGCAACAGACTGGGGGTCATGGCTTGGTCAGGCCCCTTCTCTGTGCCCACTGTCCCCAGCCCCAGAGCAAAGGGGCACAGGCTGGTGTGTGGAGGGTGCTGATCCCGCCACCACTGGCCAGGTCAGCACTGGTACCTGGGGCTGAGGGCCGTCACCCTCCCCTCCCACGCTGGCCCCATGCTCTAGAGAACGGCGGCTGGTGGCGGGGCAGCAGGAGGCTCCAGGCCTGTCTGCGAGGCCACAGGGGGCGAGCTGTGGCCCACAGAACCCCGGCCAGGCTCCACGATCCGATCTGGCAACAGACAAGGATGGCGGGAAAGGGAGCAGCCCCGGGGGCAGGAAACAGGAGCAGCAGAGACAGAAATAAGAGCAAACAAATACATCTCCAAAGCAACTGAGCTGTTGACTGTGAGGCGTGTGCATGTGTGTGCGTGTGCACGCATGTGCGCGTGTGTCGGCCAGACATGTATCCCAACACCAGAGATGAAACAGATGAGGCGGTTCCTAAGAGCGCCCACCCGACATTCTGCAGTGACACTGCTGACTGCTGCTAAGGCCGGCCCTGCGCGGGCGAGCCAGGCTCCTGGGCCTTCTCCCAGGTGTGTTCATGGACTCCCACACACAGACTCGGAACCCCACCTGAGCCCCGCGGCAGAGCCAGGCCGAGAGCTCCTGCCCTGCACCTCGCTGCCCATCAGGTGGAGGCTGCGCCCCACTTCAGAGCGGGCAGGCTGCTTTAGCCAGGAAGCACTCTGGCTAGCCGTGGCCTTGGGTATGAGCCCTGAGGCTGGCCCCCAGACTGCAGGGACAGGAGGGCGCACGCTGGGTCATGCTCCCAAGACCCCGCTGCTCTCTGGTCCTCCAGTTCCTGCATTCAGTGCGGCTGCTTCTCTCAGCAGGGGCGGGAACCAGACAGATTTGGTCCCACCACGCTTTGCCCTTCCCAGCATGAGCGGGCAGGTGAGCAGCGCTCAGCACCTCTGCCCAGGTTGGCGGGGGCTGCGAGGGAAGCGCCAGCTCCTGTGGGTACTCAGCCAAGTCCCCATCCTCCACCACTGCTCTGCTCCCTCCTCTGCAAGTGAGCTGAAGGGCCGAGGGTGGCCAAGAGGGGGCCAAAGGCCTAGGGCACACCTCACAGGGGCTCAGCCTGGGAACCTCCATGCCCGCCTGCTACCCTCTCGGTACTGCTGGGGACAGGCTCAGCTTGAAAAGGGTCGTGGTGCCTGCTGGGTGTGGTGGTGCATGCCTGCAATCCCAGAACATGGGAGGCTGGGACAGGAGGTGGCTTGGGAGATGTCGGTCTCCAGGCCTGGCCCTGGAACCGGTCAGGGACACATGGCTACTGTGTCAGCAGCTGTCTGGCATGTGGCAGGGCCACCGGGCAGCAGCCTTAAACAGACACCACGGGAAGCTCTACCAGTGTTCAGGCTGGAGCAGACATTCTGCGGCCTTTGCAAGCAACATCAGTTAAACCCAAACAAAAGATCCCCAAGGGCAGAAGCGGCTGGTAGTGGCTTTGGTGATTCCGGGCCAAGGAGAAGCAAGCCTCAATTCCCGCCCCATGTGAAGCTGCTCTGACTTACTCCCCACCAAGGTCCGTGATGGCGCCTGCGTGCCTCTCGGGAGACCACCAGAAGTGGAGTGCACAGCAGGGAGGGGATGGGCTCGCTGCATTCCCCGCAAGAGCTGAGAAGCAAGGCCAGGTCTTCATCCTCCTCACTGCGACACGGGCCTTGCAGAAGAAAAGGCAAAATGGAAGCAGAGTGGAGATGAGCCCACTGATCCCAAGAGTATGTGTGCACTACAGGACAGGCAGGCCTCCTGTGCAGACCTGGCCACCACGCGACCCTGCGGCCTCGGCTCCCCCCTCCAAGGGAGACTGCAGAGGCAGGGCAAGGCCTCCAGCCGGGCCCTGCCACAAATCGCGTGTCTCTCTTGCTCTGTCTGAGGGTGACACTCATGCCTGCTGGTGGCTGCCCAGTCAGGGACTTTCAGGAAGGGACATGGCTGTGGAAGTCTTCCAAATGGGCCCAGATGGTCTGCCTGAGGAGCCAGCCACATGAATAGATGGACATCCAGACAGGGAGGCTGACGGCACAGCAGCCGGTAGAGTGGCCCTCAAGAACAAAAGGAGATTGGCGTTAGCAAGCTCTTCCTCCCATGAGACCACATCTGGGAGAGGCTCGCAGGAGCTCCCACGAACATGGGGCCGGGGGCCTCAGAGGCTGGGGAGGCAGCTTCAGAGGCACAAACCTGCCGGCTCTGAGCTCCTGGCCTTGTGCAGGCAGGGTTAGTTCATGGGTCTCTCCTCGCAGGGTGCTGGGGAGACTAGAAGTGAGAACACCCTGAGTGCCTCCAGTGTGAACACTGACTACCCTCACTACTCTGATCCCAAGTCTGCCCTGGCCCTTCTTCACGTGAAAACCCCAACGCCACCAAAGGATTCCCAACAGGCAGCCAGCTCGAGGCTGCTGGATGCTCCCAAGGCCTCTGCTGCCTCTCCACCTGGCGTTCCTTCAGCAGGGCACTCAAAAACCACTGGGGCCCAGGGTCTTTGGAATTCAGCTCTTAAGACCAAAAGATTAAGAGCGAGGCCCTGAACTTTGTTTAGGAAAAAAAAAAAATCATAGCCATTAAATGCAGTTCCCCAACTTGCTGGCCAAGAACAGATGGGCTCCACTGGTGCTGACAAGAGGCGCAGAGACAGAGACTCGGCTATGTCAGTCCTCCCATGAGGACGCGCGAAGGTGCTTGGCCAGCATCACCAGGACAGGCGTAAGCAGCAGTCAAGACCTTACGTCATTCATTTATTTCTCAAGATGTGCACGTCAAGTTTTAAGTTGACCAGAACAGCTCATGGCTCCGGGTGTACACAGGTCCTTCGATGGCTTGGGTTACAGACAACTTCATAGCTAGTGCACCACACACACGAGATAAAACAGGAAGCCTAAAACCCCAAGCCACTCCGAGAAAACAAGGGAGGGGAGGGGGTGGTAATGCAGCATCCCGCGGGAGAACTGATGCGCGGAGGGAAGATGAGGGTGGAAGGAAGCGAGCTCCAATCTCCGCCAACTGCGGTTTCCGTGGGGATGGTCAGGGGATTGAGTTCAACAGGTCCTTCAGGAAGCTCTCCGAATCAGTGATTTCTGACAGAAGACCTGGAAAACACAGGCAGTGAGTGGTGACAAGCAGCGCGCAGGGCTCGCAGCGCCCCTGAACCGCGGCTCCAGCACTCAGGCAAGAACCGCTATCCCCACAGGCTCCGACACAGCTCTGGACTTGGGCGATGACCGGGACTGTCACCGAGCAGAGGTCCTGGAGCAGACATCTGCACCTGGCTCGGGGGCCACCGCAGAAGCTGCATGCCTACTGGAGTTGTATGCTCTGCAGGGAGGGTGCCCACGGCCTCCATCATCTTCTCCAAGGGACCAAAGGCTGATGCCACTGCCCGCCACGGCAGGGAGGGCCGGGGCAGAGCAGCAGGCCCCGGGCTCTCCTGCACTTTGATCCCAGCACGAGTCCCGCTTTCCTGAGCAACAGCTCCATTTCCTCAACTATCAAAGGGAGAAGTGGGAGCCCACTGCTGGGGCTAAACAAGGCCCCTCGTGCGTCAGTGCCCAGTGCCCAGGCACTCCATCCACCTGAGTTCCCAGCGGCCCTGCCCTCACCAAGCAGGGTGCTGGAGACAGAAGCCTCAGGCTAAGCAGGCACGGGGCTCTCAACCTGAAGACCAGGCAACATCCAAACTGAAGTCGCCTGCGTGCATCTGCACTAGTGGAGGAAGAGTGGCACAGGTATTGGAAGGTGTTTCTGTTCTTGCATGTGAATGGGTGTGTCTGACGTTCTAAAACTTTCTAACAGCCTAAACAAGGTAATGAAGTCACGCTGTAAAAGGCTGACCTGAGAGCGGAGGCCAGAGCTCCCTGCCTGACTCTGGCTCTCCCTGCCTCGGGCTGGCGTGCGGCTGAGCAACAGGGCCCGGAGGCAGTGAGCCTCCCAGCCCATCTCCTCCTTACCGGCTCTGACTCTCACAATCTCTGACATGAGCTCATGAGAGCACAGGACCCGGCGCGTGAGGACACAGACAAGCAAGGTATGGGCCACGTGCTCTGAGCCAGGGCGAACGCTCAGGAAAGAAGCAAGCATGTATTCAGGTTTGATGGTGCTCAACTGTTTGTCCTGGAACATGCAGGTGCGAGCAGAGAAGAGGTGGTGAGGTTAACAGAGACAAGACGTGAGCAGGGTTGCACATGCCCACCCAGGGAGCGCAGGGAAACGTGGGGCTGACAAGAGCCCGCCCCAGGACAGAGGCCACTGTGAAGAGCCAACACGCCGGGCGTGGTGGCCCATCCTAGTTCTTGCAGGCTGAGACAGGAGGATCATGGATCGTGGACAGCCTCAGCTACTTAGTGAGGCCCTTTGCAACTCAGTGAGACTCTGTTTCTAAATAAAGAATAAAAAATAGGACTGGGGTGTTGCTTGGAGGTAGAATGCCCTTGGGTTCCATCCCCATTACCACCAAAAAAAAAAAAAAAAAAAAAAAAAAAGAAAAAAAGAAAGAAAAGAAAAGAAAAGAAAAGCCAACACGGAGGCTCAGGGCTTTTTAGAAAAACTGTTTAGCTGGC
This sequence comes from Muscardinus avellanarius, assembly GCF_963383645.1. NCBI lineage: Eukaryota > Metazoa > Chordata > Mammalia > Rodentia > Gliridae > Muscardinus > Muscardinus avellanarius. Next base: position 14,814,057 of record NC_137788.1, read on the forward strand.
ACTGTGCTGGGAAGAAAAAGGATTCACACCACGCTCATTCCAGACTGTTAGCCAATCTCACTCCCAGAATAAGAAGGTAAATGTTAACAGAGGCATTCCCTCACGGTGGGACTTGGAGAAACTGTTTTCTCTGTGTTCTTACACAATCTCCACAATAAACATCAGAAAACAGTTGACAGGCTGGGCATGGTGGCGCACGCTTGTAATCCCCGCGCTTGGGAGGCGGAGACAGGAGGATCGCGCAGGTTCAAAGCCAGCCTTGCTGGCTTAAGAGACCAGACCCTGTTTCCAAATAAAAAATATAGGTCTGGGAGTGTAGCCCAGAGATAGAAGGGTTCCATCCCCAGTACCACCAAAAAGAAAAACAAACAGTTGACACAGTGTCAAGCTAGCGAAAAGAGCTTGGCGGGTCCGGCTACCTCTGCTCTGGCTCGCGGAAGCGGTCCCTTTATAAGGACAGCACTGGCAGGGCCACGAGGCAGCGGCATCTGGGACCCGAGAGGTAGCTGAATTGTTTATTCCTAGGTGGATTTTCCCAGGCCTGAGCTCAAGCCACATACCCCCCTGCTGTTACTTGATGCCTGGTTATGAAATCCAAACCAATTTTAATGTGTTTGCAAATCTGTTACACAAAGTACTGGTACGCCAGAGAGAGCAGCGAACCTCAGCTTTGCTGGCTTTGGGGTAGGAGCTGTCTCCTATCGCACGGCTTCAAATGCTCCCCTATTCGTACACACAAGGGATGCTCTCTAGCCAGGTATGATTTGGTGGTGCACGCCTGTAATCCCAGATACTTGGGAGACCGAGACAGAGGATGGCAGGTTGAAGGCCAGCCTCAGCAACTTTGTGAGACCCTATTTCAAAATAAGAAAGTTTTAAAAGGGGGTAAAGGTGTAGCTGAGGTATTCTGGGTTCAATCCCCAGAACAAAATAAAAAGAGATGATGCTCTTTGCTCTGAAATTTACCATCTATTGCACACTTGTAATGCCAGTTATTTGGGAGGCTAAGACAGAGGATTATAGGCTCATGGCCAGTCTCGGCAACTTAGCAAGACCCTGTTTCAAAAATAAAAAATAAAATAGGTTGGAGTATAGGTCAGAGGCAGAATTTCTCTAGGTTGAATGCCAGTAGCCAGCCCCTCCCTCCCCTGCACACGCGCGCCTCTCTCTCTCTCTCTCTCTCCCCCTCCCTCCCTCCCTCCTCTCTCTCTCTCTCTCTCTCTCTCTCTCTCTCTCTCTCTCTCTTTCTCTTCTCCTCTCCTCTTCTCTTCTCTTCTCTCTCTCTCTCTCTCTCTCTCTCTCTCTCTCTCTCTCTCTCTCTCAGAAAGCAAATCTTTCACATCTCCCTGAGGGCAGTTTTGACAGAAGTCTGTCCCCAAAAGGCAGGGATAAAACAGACACGCTCTCTTTCTCCTGTTAGATTTCTCCAGAATCTAAGAGCGCTCTACCACTGCCTGGCTAGGCTTGCTTAGCCAACTAATCCTCGAGGCACCAGTGACCACACCCGTCAAGTGGGATGAGCGGAGGGGCTGCTCACACCGGTGGCCCTGGACTGAGCTCAGACACAGGGAGCAGCGCAGAGCCAGAGGCCGGCTGGTATCAGACGCCCTTCCTGGGGATTCTCTGGTGGTAGCTCATCTGCATCTGTTTTTCTTTTCTGCTATGAAAGACCAAGATGCGGGCGGCCCCATTGAGGTGCACGCGGGCTCTGTCACAGACTCTCAAGATACAGCTTCGACACTGACCGGCTGCATCGAGGAACTCCGCGAAGGTCTCCACCGGCATGAACTCCTCCTGGAAGGTCTTCAGGGCTTTGTCGGCAGCTTCGTAGATGGGCATGTCGTTGTGGCGGATGTACTCGGCCAGAGAGCAGGACCAGCCGCCCTCCGTGTTACTGGTAGGCACCTTCTACGAGAACCAAAGGAGACAGGGCCGGGGTGGGTACTGAGAGCTGCCCACCCTCTGCCTCAGCTCGGTCAGACCATCTCAACCCTGTAGACAGAGCCCTCCGTGTACATCAGCACTTCCCCAAAAGAAGCGTTTTACCTCCTAGACCAACGGGACTCAGGTGTCACTTCTCACAGAGCCCTTACTGTGCCCCTCCTGCCCACCTGTGCCTAGGAGCTCTAACACGGCGCACACATTTCACAGCCCCAGGGAAGTGCGCTGGAGCTCGCGGCAGGCCTGTGGGGTGGTGGGGGCCTGGCTTGAGCCCTCCACACAGGCAGGCCAGTGGCTTCTGAGGAGCAGCCTCTGGAGCCTGCTGGAACCCCACGGGTGCCCCGCTTCCTTACCTTGAACATGTTGTAAATGAGATCAACGAGGGCCCAGAAGAGGAGGGAAGAGCGATAGGCAGAATAGTCCTTCACTGCCTTATCCGTCAGCCTGGAAAATAAGACCAGACCAGCCATGGAGTCCCCGGGAGTCCCCGAGAGGACGGGCGGGGCACTGGAGGCCAGGGAGAGCGTGTACTGACCTGAGCCTCACACGCTCAGCCGTATGCCTGTCTTCCTGGGACCCTGGGGTTCCCTCACTACAAGAGCATTCCAAGAAATTCACCTGACTCCTAGCGCTATCTTCTAAATCACAGTAAATGAACAGAGGAAACAGAAATCCAAAAGGCTCCTGACATAAAGAAACACAAAGGACTCCTACATTCCCAGTGTCTACTTTGGCACAAACCCTGAACATGATGGTGCCTAATAAGTGAAATAGTAAAATAAGTTTTGCTTGAGTCTTTGCATTCCCACCAGCGGAAACTTAACAGGCAGAGGACCCAGGTGGGCCAAACACACAGTAACTGGTTAAAAAACACAAGCTCAAAGCCGGGCGTGGTGGTGCACGCTTGTAATCTCCATGCTTGGGAGGCGGAGAAAGGAGGGTTACGCAGGTTCAAAGCCAAATTTTCTGGTTTAAGAGACCCTCTTTCCAAATAAAACATAAAAAATAGGTCTGGGAGTATAGCCCAGAGGTAGAAGTGTTTCCAGGAACCCCAGTACCACCACCAAAAAAATAAAACAACAACAAAAAAACAAAACAAACAAACAGAAACCCCACGGGCTCAGCCGGCAGAGTGGCGCACGCTTGTAATCCCAGCATTCAGGAAGCAGGAGCCAGAGGATCATGGTTCATGGACAGTCTCAGCTACTTAGTGAGGCCCTTTAGAACTCAGTAAAACCCTGTTTCAAACTAAAAAGGACTAAAAAATAGGACTGGGGGTGTAGCCTGGAGGTAGAATGCCCCTGGGTTCCATCCCCAGTAGCGTAAAAACAAACAAACAAAAAAAACCCACAAGCTCTGTTTAAAAACAACAAGCTTAAACTGGGTGTGATGGCGCACCCTTGTAATCCTAGCATTTGGGAGGTGAAGACAGGAGAATCAGAATTCGTGACAGCCTCAGCTACTTAGTGAGGACCTTTGCAACTTAGTGAGACCCTGTTTCAAAATAAAGAATAAAAACAGGGCTGGGGGTGTAGCTCAGAGGTAGAATGCCTGGGTTCTATCCCTAGTACCTCAAAATCAAAAACAAACACCAGCAAGCTGCCTGGCGTGGTGGTGCATGGTTGTCATCCCAGTACTTGGGAGGCTGAGACAGGAGGATCACAGGTTCACGGTCAGCCTCAGCAATTTGTGAGGCCCTCTGCAACTTAGTGAGGCCCTGTTTCAAAATAGTTAAAAATAGGGCTGGGGGTGTAGCTTGGAGGTAGAATGTCCCTGGGTTCCATCTCCAGTACTGCAAAACAAAACAAACCCCAGCAAGCTGGCAGAAAGTTGGTGCTGAGCAACAGTTACATCTAGTACAGGCACGAAGCCACCCGACACCTCCTAAATCCTGGTGATCCCAGAGCCAGGTGCTCAGCACACCTGCTTCTTGCTTGTGTTTTCTCCATGGGATGCACTGATTCAGTTCGGGATTAGAAAGCTGCCTCTGACAGTCTCCTGCCTCCCAACAGACACTCTCGGCTTGAGGACTCCAGGCAGCAAGTGGTTCTATGAAATTCAAACGATCGAACTCCCTTGGCTCAGGGAGTGAAACGTCAGTGTCAGGATCCAGTCTCCATCACCCAAGTGCTAAAAGGGATTTCCTTTGCCAACAGCTATCACATCTGTACTAAGTAAATGCCAGATAAACCCTTGTCACAGAATATTCTCTACCTCAAAACAGACCAGCACACAACCCATGACTCAAGGGAAATGTACATGCTTAGCGCTGAAATGCATAACATAACAATAATCACAACAATAAGACAGGCACAGGGAGTATTTACTGTGGCGCCCAGGTGAAGGGACAGCCTAACACAGGGCAGGCCATCACACCTGGAGCCGGCACATGTTTAACTCAGAAAAGTAAATGAGATCAGAAGACAGGCTGAATCCCTGCTGCTCGAGTATGCTCCTGTAGCCTCCTCTGCCCAGGAACTCTCAAAGGACCCACTTCCTCCCCTGCCTACCTAAAGTAAAAAGTACTGTTAAGGTGGGCCCGTGGGTGAGGACAGCCACCCACCGAGGCCATGAGGAAGCCTAAGCAACTCCCTGGCTTAAATACCTGCAAGTTCCTGGCAGAGGAGCCTTTTCATCTAAACGTAAAACACATGGAAGTCATCAGCCTGTCCTGGGCTACATTTCCATCTGCTACTATGCCCGCCCCAATGTGTACCCGACTCAGCACAAAGGCTGCGGCCAGAGACAGTGACCCCACTCCAAGATGACACCCTCTAAACGCCCTTCCAGCCATGGCCTCTCCTCCAAGGGCGTCCCCAAACTGGGCAAACCCTTCGCACCTCTTCCCATCTGTTTTGCAAGTGGCAGGTTCATAGTCCAGACCATGTCCAGGCCTGGCCCTCTGCTGTAGCTGTCCTGCTTTGGTAAGCAGGAATCTTGGGTGACCCTGCCTAACTTAATTATTTAAGGCTAATTAGTAAAGGTGACTAAACTGCAACAGAGAAATGGTGATGTATGAATATAACTCACACTACATTTCCTAATTGAGCTCTGATGAGATTGGCCTTTCCTTAATCACCCGGGACAGTAGGGAATCCTAGTCTCCCAACTAAAAGCAGAACAACTCCAGTAGGCTCGGATTTCACAACGGCCACGGAAAGCCTGTATCTGCCGTGGATGCAGGCCGAGCCTGGCTTACAACAACAGTGTATTCACAGCATCTAACCTCTGGGTTTTGAGCAGTTAGTTAAGTATTAATGTTCAGGCTCTTGGAAACACTGCCGAGTGACACTTGTGGAATGAGGGTAGAGATTACATGAAAATCTAACAAGACTCCCTACCCTACCCCAACAGGCTGGTACTGGCCAGGCTCAGTAGGACAGCTCCAGTGTCGTGCCTCTGGGGTATGAAGTGCTTACTTACAGACAGGCAGTGCTTGATATATCAGAGTATCAGAACTGATGAAGGTAAAGGTACCAGTGTGCCAATCCAGGTTCTATTTGGTTTGTAATTATCATGTGCCTCAAAGTCCCCCTTTCTCTCTCCTTGGCCTCCAAATGTGGAAATGATTCCTGGAATCCTAAACTAAAGGATCCAGAGATCTACAGCAGAACCACAGGGGCAGATCTCCCAGAAACAAAGCAGGAGCACATTTCCTGAGTGGCGGAAGCCACTCTGGGGGCGGCTCCCAGGCAGGCAGAGGCTGCTCTGGGCTAACATCAACCACTGCGGTCATCTCAAACACGGTGTTGCTTTTGTGTGCAGTGGTTTCCCCCAAGACCCATCAGACCCAAATGGCAGCACGGGGCATGGAAATGAGGACCACTTCCTCCACAAAATGAGGCTCCTTCTTTAGGAGGTGTCCAGGGATGAGGAGAGGGGGTCAAATGAGCCCTTCAGCTAGCACATGTGGACTAGGCCAGGGAGACATAATCCAGGCAGCAGCTTCCTGAAGCCGGCACTGACCTGGTGGCTCCCCCTGGAGCCACAGCCCGGGCCTGTGAGGTCACCAGCAGCCTCCGCAGGATCTCCACGCGCGTGGTCCTCCACTGCTCAGGGGGCAGGACGTGCAGGGCCAGGACCGTGAAGTAGTGGGGCCCATCCACATCAAAGGCACTCTCTACCCACTTCTCCTTGGGCTGCTCCAGGAAGCCTTGGAGGTTCTTCTCTTCTCGAGATGTGGCTCGGGTTCTGGAAGAGAAGAGGCACGGTGGGGCAGGGGCCAGCTCAAGGTGCCACCTTCCTCCTGAGCTCGACAGAGCTCTTCTCCCCCACCTGCCACAGCAGTCCCACCCTTCTGTGCTCCCAGCCCCCCACCTCAGCTTGATCCCTCTCCCAACTCCTCCTGGCCCTTGAGCTCCTGGACTTGTCCCGACTGCTCTGAAAGGCCAGAGATGTGGAGTGGCCCTGCCCATTTCACTGGCGAGTCAGTGATGGAGCTAAGGCGCGTGCGTAGCACCTGACTTGAGCCCACGGTCTTGGACGTGGGTGGCCACGCTCCTTTCCTTGACCTCAATTTTTGTGTCTGTTTTCTTGCTTCGTCGTCAGAGCGGTTTCTCCTGAGCAAGCGATGGTGCTTGCTGTCCCTCCTGCCTCTGCTCTGTGATAGTGGCCATGGCAAACCTGAACACTAGACACAGCTCTTGGTTCCTGAACACTATGAGATGGGCACAACCACTGTCCCAATTCTACAGAGAAGAAAACTACAGTAGAGAAGCTAAGTACCTAGCCCCAAGTCACACAATGGACAAGACCTGAGCCGAGGCCCCGCATCTAAGAGCCATCAGCATCTCGCTGCTTCCTCCCCTGTGCCAACGTTCTGACGATGAGCCACAGACCCAGCAGCTAGAGCGCGACGCGCCCTTGCTGAGCACCGCGGCCACACTGCCTCTGTAGGATCCGCGGCGCTCGTGCTCCTATGCGTGAGGCCCATCTGGAGTCACAAACAGTGATGGCGACACAACACTAGCAGCTGCCTCCATCCTGCCGCCTGGCTCCCGGGTCTTTCAATGGCATGCCACAGCCAGCAGGTCGTGAGGACAGAGCGGAGGATGCGAGGCTACCCTGCTTCCTTCTGCTCCTTACAGAATGAACCTGGCGGGAAGGACAGACAGACCTGACGGATCTTCTGGCCACCGCAGGGCCTGCTCACGCTGTGCTCTGGCCCGTAGGGCCGTGCTAGAGTGAACCTGTCTTTGTACCCCAGTGTTCTATCACGGGCACCGAGTGCCCCGTGACCAAGCTCACGCCCATGTCAAACACCGGCAAGGGACGCAACCTGTGGCTAAGAAACAGAAGCTTCTGGGTCAGCCTCTGCCTGCCCAAGATACCTGTGACAAAGCCAACTCCCTTCCAAGTCAGGGACTGAACAGGAGTTTGAAATATATGGCACATAGGAACACAATGACTCCAGGAGTCACCAGCTCTAACCCCAACTGGGCAAATCATGGAAAATGTTTTCCTTGCTGGGTCTGCGTCTCTCCCTGGGGAAGGAGCAGTCTACTCCATCCACAGCTGCCAAAACACGTCTGTGCAAACACTGTGGGCTGTCAGGGCCCAAGAACACTGGTAAGGAGCAACGCAGGGTCTGGACGGCGGGCATGTCTGTGCCATCAGGAAGGCCAGGTGTCTCTTCCAAACAAGCAAGGAGAGGGGCTGGGCAGCGATGCAGTGCGCGCCCATGGAGCCCCGCCCTGCTTTTAACAATAAGGCTTGTACTCTGCAGGTCAGACTTCTCTCACAGGGAGAGGGAGGAAGGAGAAAACAACACTGTTGACAAGAGAACAGAAAGGACAAGAGCCAACCATCCTGCTGCCTCAACACCATGGCCGCTGCTCCGGAGGACTGTGCACAGCTTTTCTGGACTGCCAGTTCTCTGCCCAGCAGAGTAGCAGGGCTCTGCTAGGAACAGGCCCTGCAAGTACAAACCCATTCAAATAAAATCCAAGCGCTAAGGCACAGTAAATCTCTTAATTTGCTTCTGAAGCCTGGAGTGAAATGGAAGAATCTTCTCCACCCACTCTGAGCATGTCTTTAAAATTACACTTCTAGGTGTCACCAACTATGCTATAACGTGCACACAGTTAAAAACACATCTATTTTCTTCCTGGCTGCGTGTCTTCTCAGTTGGCTTTCCCAGATCATCTTCAGCACTCCCTTTGCCTCGCATTTGCCAGAAGCATTATTCACTGGAGAGAAAATGGGGCCAACAAACCCAATTTCCATGCATGAAACAGGGCCTCTGCCCATGCCTTGATGGGAACCCTTCACCGTCAGCAGCCCGTGCGCCTGACTGATGATGCACCATGACTCCAACCTCACTCCATTCCAGGCGCAGTTTGGCCCATTTCTTGCTCCCCTCTGGGCTAAGGCCAGACCAAGGAGCAGACCCTGGCTGCCCACGGTGGGACACAGCAGAGTCTGAGAAGAACATCACCCCAAATGCTTTACCCTATGTGACCCAAAGAGCCGCAGGTGGACATCCCTACCTCAGCAGAGCCTGCCTAAGGTCAGCCATGTGCTTTGGAACTAGCCAGGGAGGTGAGGGGAAAGTTGGAGAGCTTTCTGGGCAGCAGGTGCGTGGGCTACAGGGTACGTACGTGTTCAGGACGTAGAGCACAGTGTGAATGATGTAGGGGATCAGGTGAATGTTGCTCTCCCGGCCACCCCCGCCGGTGTCTGCACTGAACGACTGCTCCATGGCAAAGCGCAGGAAAAGCAGCTTGATGTCGTGGATGTTGAGCTGGTATGTGGGCTCCCTCTGGCCTGTGCACTCCTGGAGGTAAGTGTTGTGCCTGGGGAGGAGCAGCACAGACACAGGCGGGAGTGAGTTTCCTGGTGAGAGCCCAGACTGGAAGGCACCCTCCAGCACCCCGGCCGATGGCTGCAGAGCTCAACGGAGGAGAGAACCAAAGGAGAGGCGAGGACAGGCACCGGAGACACCACGGGCGCTTTCACTTCTGTTGGGACCGCATGCAACACTCTCCAAGTCTGGATGAGAACCCCCACTTTTGGGAGCCCATTTCTTAGTGGACAGGAGCTAGAGCACACAGTACAGCCACACCTGATACATTTTGGAGGAAGAAATAATGGAACTTTTCTATTCTGACAAGACAATCTATCCATAAGAACCATTTCTTCAACCTTTAGAGTTTTTTTGTTTTCTTGTTTTTAATTTTCCCCCCCAGTACTTGGGACAGAACCCAGGGGCATTGTACGTCCAAGCTACACTCCCAGCCCTATCTTTTAGTCTTTTTATTTCTGAAACAGGGTCTCACTGAGTTGCGAAGAGCCTCACTAAGTAGCTGAGGCTGTTTGCGAACCACGATCCTCTCGTCTCCGCCTTCCGAATGCTGGGATTACGAGCGTGCGCCACCACGCCCGGCCACTCTAGAGTTTTTTATGTTGATGAACATCCCTGCCTTTCTGGGCCCGGTCTCTTATTAGCTGGGTGACCTTGAGTAAAGGCTCAAGCTCTCTGTGTCCCAATTTCTTCATCTGTAAAGTGCAGAGCAGCCACACAAGGTGAGCGCTTACCGCTGCCCACTATTACTTTGATCTCTGTTACTCCAGGGGCCTGGTTTACTGTAAGCACCTTTTCATTACTGGGCTTTAAAACAGAACCTGGAGGAGGGGCCTCAAAAGCCTTACCAAGGGCTCAGGAGGCTCCAGCTGTTCCAGTCAGGATTTGCAGCAGCAGGGAGGCTGTAAGAGGAGTTGGTAACCTTCCTGCCACCGAGAAACTAAGATACTTTCATCCTCATCATTTTACTTATTTACTTATTTTACAGTACTGGGGTTTGAACTCAGGGGGGCTCTACCTACTGAGCCACATCTTCTACTATGTTTTTGAGATGGGGTCTCACTAAGTTGCCCAGGCTAGCCTTGAACCCACAATTTTCCTGCCTCAGCCCCCTGGATAGCTGGGATTGCAGGCATGTGCCACCGTGACCAGCTTAGTTTCATTATGTAAACACCAGAGCCACATAGCAGAGAAGTGAACTCTGGCAAATTCTGGCCTCAAGGACTAAGTCAAGTGCCCAGAGTCTTATCGCATATAAGATCAATGAAGGACAAGAGAGTGACCAACAAGAACTTCTCAGAAGCTGAGAGGGCTAGCATCTCTCCCTCTGTGGGTGAGCCTCGGCAGGCATGACTTCAGGGAGACCCTGTCCTCCCATCCCATCTGCTCTGGACAGCTCCCTGGCGGCGAGTGAAGAGAGATGTGGATGTCCAATGGAGGCGACAGGAAAAGGGGCTGAATGACAGCTCACCGCCTCATCCCCTGGGAATCTCCTTTCCATCAGAGCAGATGCTCAGCACTCACCTTGCCAAGCAAGTGGCAAAAGCCGATTCAGGCACGTGGGGTCCCCAGACCGGAAGGAGCCCATTGCACTTAGTGTTGGCGTTCTGCAGGGCGGCGCTTTCCCACTCTTCCCGGCCTCGAGCCAACCTGGACGGGGAGCAGAGCAGGGACGAGTGACTGCTGGAATTAAGCTGGCACCAGGCACCTGGGCAGCGGGCGGAGGAGTCTGCTAACACTGAGTAAGTACGTGAGGCCATGAGTCTGATCCTGAGGAGAGAATCAGCCCTCTGCAACCTCAATATGGTAAGCGCCAGCTTCAGTAACTCAGGTGAGCAAGGCTGATCTTACCAGCTTCGGGCCAAGGCCAAACATATTTCCTAAGACGTCAAGAACAGCTCTTAGGCCGATAATGGATAATGTTTAAGGCAGAATGCCCTTTCTCCCCAGAGGCTAAGGAATAAACTTAAAACAGAGTTGGCAGTCCCATCCTCTGCAGGTCCAGGACCCTGGGCAGGCAGCCCACTTCTCTGCAGTAACGCAGGCCCTGAGAAGCACACATGCCGGGCAGAGGAGACCTGGGCATGGCTGCTGAAGGAGCCACTGTGCACGAGCCCGGGCCTACCTGACGGCAGCCAGGTGACAGTCGTAGTGCACAATGTTGAAGTGGGACACAGTGCTGTAGCCCTGTTGTTTCCGAGGCTTGTTCTCCATCTCCTCCAAGGCTACCCGCTTAGTGAAGGTATAAATGCCCAGGACCTTCGTGGGCTGCAAAGGTGATATAAAAAGGAAGTTAGGTGAGGGGGAAATCTGCCTCAGGCTGTGGACGAAGATAAAGCGGAGTGGATGGAACTGAGTGTCCTCCTCTCTAGGCAATGCCTTAGGATTTGGGCTGCTTTAAGCTCAAGGTATTCTGGCTCACCAGAACTCACAGTGAAGCCTGATTTCTTGGTGTACTGTTGGGGGTGATGGGGGTCACCCTCGGGAGGGGTTAGCAGTCCTCCTGGGTATATGCCACACACATGCCTCTCTTCTGCACCTGCACGCTTGTCCTCTGGCCATGAGGTCCTTATCAGAACCTAACAGATTTTGGCACTAAGGTTTTGGATGAACTGTGAGCTACATAAACAAGTTTGTTACAAAATACTCAAGTCATTTTGTTATATACAGCAACAGAAAGTGGCCTAAGTCTGTGGGTGAGGGTTGCACCTCCACTAAGAACCTGGCTGGTTAAGCACAGCCCAGTGAAGGGGTACAGGAGCAGCCCACAGGAAGGGCTGTGAAGATGGAGGCAGAGATGCAAGCCTACACCATCCTCCTCCTCTCTGTGCCTTGTCTATATGAAATGAGAATATAGTGTTGTCGTCTTTTTTTTTTTTTTTTTAGTAGTAGTACTGGGGATTGAGCCCAGGGGCATTGTACACCTCCAGCCCTTTTATTTTTTAGTTTGAAATAGGGCATAGGCTGCTGAGGCTGGCCTTGAACCTGTGATCCTCCCGTCTCAGCCTCCCAGGTACTAGGATTAGAGGTGTGCACCACCACGCCCAGCTCAGTCACTTGTTTTTCAAAAGCCATCAGGCAGCTCTGAGGTGGCTGTGTTAAGTAGGACCAACAAGGGCACTTGTCCTCCCACTACTTGGGTACTGAGTTAAATTCAAGCTAGAAAGGAAGAAGCCACCACCTAGGCTGTCAGGAGGCGAACTTTGCTACTCTCCTCCTCTCAGGCGTAATCTAGTTGGGATGTGCCTAGAAAGTGAGGATTTTGATCTTAGTGAAACAGGGTCTAAGTTGCTGACACTGGCCTTGAACCTGCAATCCTCCTGTCCTCAGCCTCCCAAGCGCTGGGATTACAAGCCTGCGCCACCATGCCTGGCTCTGTTTTAATTCTGAAACAGGGTCTCACTAATTCGCTGACACTGGCCTTGAACCTGCAATCCTCCTGTCTCAGCCTCCAAAGTACTGGTATTACAGGTGTGCAGCACCACCCTTGGCTATACAGTGTGTTTTGAAATACCCAGGTCTGAAGTCAGAGCAGCCTTGGCTGGAACTCTGGTTCTGCTGTGTGCCTGCTGTTCTCTTAACCGTAACTTGGAAGGCTCTGACAGATATAACGACACGTAAAGCTCAGCTCACGAGCCTCCCACACAGGAGAAACCCACTGCGTGGACGGTCGCTGATGACGCTGATGCTCACCAGTTTGCCTCCTGCCTTTGAGGAGGACAAAGTCCTCTGTCAGTCTCCCAAGACGCAAGCCTTGAACCTGGCTAGACTAAGAACACAGCGACCAACAGGAAAGCGATGCTGCCCAGAAAGGCGGCCAGCCGGCGCCAGCGAAGCCCGTGCTGCCGCGCTGACTGCGGCCAGCCATGGGTACCTGGAACTTGTAGCCCTCCCTGCAGATGCAGCACGTGAGGCCCGGCTCCTCGATCAGCTCTTCCATCTGCTTCAGGAGCGCGGTCTTGGTCACCACCTGGCCCTTTTCATTTGTCTGTAGGGACCGACAGGATGTCAGAAAGGATTTCCACAAGCCCTCCCACCCTGGCCTGGGGCACTCAGGAATGCGTACTAAGAATGCACATCATGAGGTAAGCCCTTCAGTGTCTTCTGAAGAGGGGACACTTGGATCTTCCTGCTCTTCCTCTCCCATAGGTTACCACTGAAGCAAGGAAACCTTTCAGCAGGGACCTGCCCACTGCCATCTGGCACTGAAAAAGCCCCTTTTCTTTGCGCCAGCTATACTAGCTGCCAAGAGAGACCGCACTCTGATTTGTACATGAGTATCTAACTACCGACATTCAAGTTTACTTTTGGGGTATAGCTCTTCTGGGGCTACGGCTTCCTCCAAGGCAGGACAGCAAAAGGAGCACAGAGCTCCTGTGTCAAACAGACCCTGTTCAAAATCCTACCAACCTCCTACCAGCTATGTGCCCTGGCCTACTTACCCCCTTCCCTCATTGGGAAAATGGGTACAATGATATTAAATCAAAAGTCAACTAGAGGGTGTAAATAAAATCTCACAAGTGAGATGCCCAGCACGGTGCCCGGCACACAGCACATCTTTAGTACACACTGGTTCTATCTACATTGTAATTGTTTTTGCAAACTTGCTAAGTTACTTATCCCTGAGCCCCATCTGTGTAGCAAAACAGTACCTCTGAGGTACCCAGCACACCTAGCTCCCGCCGCCTCCTCTGCCCAGCCTTCACCTGCACCACAACCACCCCCAGCTCTGCCCTAAGGCACAGAAGGCTGTCCCAGGGCCATCTCATCCACAGTGGGGCTTGGGGAGGCGGCTGTACCGTCATGCCCAGGGTGCCCAGAGCCTTCTGCCTCATCGCCATGGCCATGCGCTTCTTCTCAGCCCGGGTCTCCCTACGGGCTGCGTCGATCTTCTTGTTTACATCAGGGTGTTCCCGCAGAGCCTCCAGCAGGTTCTCTGCCAGGGTCCCAATGCCCTCGTCACTGGACACCTGCTCTAGTTTATGCAGGTTTGTGATGGAGTCAGTTCCTATCAGGACCTGCCAACAAGAGACCAGAGACACGTGTCCAAATATAAAGACATACTTCCTTACCAGCTTAAGGGTTAGAAAACTGACCAGTGTGCACACTCTCGTGTCACCTGTTCAGCTGCAATAAGATCCTCTGACTCTACATTTCAAGAGAAACAAACGGAAGGAGCTCTGGCTCTGCCGCTGACTTTGACCAGTAACCATGCTTCTTAGCTTGGACAGTCCCTGTATAAAGCGGGGATGGCTCCAGGGCTGCAGTAAAGAGTGGAGGGCAGATAACATATGTAAAGGATCCAGAACAGTGAAGCAGCCGCACCCTGGTAAAAGCAGCAGCTGCTGAGGCCTGAGTTACGGAGCTCCCCAGGCAGTGGCTGGGCCGGGCTGAGGCTCCTAAGCCTTAAGTTCTTCATCTGGAAGACCTCTAGGTCCGCCAAACCTAGGGGCAGTTTTCTCAATCTGGAGATATGGGAAGCACAATTTTTACTTGTGGGTGCGGAGCTAATAAAAAACTTTAAAAAAAAAAAAAAAAAAAAAAGCTATGAACCCCCGTGCTTGGGGAGGGTTGAAGTAACTGTAACTGCAGGAGAGCCCTGGCCACTGGGAGCCGGGGAGGGTGTGAGAAGGCTAAGGCAGGGGAGGCTGGAAAGCCCTCCAGCTGCGCTCACGGTCAGTGTCCATGCGCCACTCCCTCCACCACCCTCACAAGTGACCGGACGGCGATTATTCCGTATCTGACAGTAAAGTGCAAAGAACAAAGGCAATTGGCAACATGAAAACTCAGCGCACTTACCGACTCATAAACCCCTTCTCACCGCAGGGAAGCTGCACCTCAGCAAAATGACATGTCACCTCATGCCTCATGCTTCCAAATGCTGAGCCCATACTTCACATTTCAAATCCTACCCAACTTTTCCACAGGCACCTCACACTCAGCACCCTGGGTGCTTACTGTGTGCACGTGTGTGTGCACGGGTGCATACATGTGTGTGAAGCAACGCTTTAGGTGCTGGGGAAACGAGACCCTGGCCTCACCGAGCTCACATTCCAGCCAGCAGGACAGAACACACATGTGCAGCACATCTAACAAACTTCTCCGCACCCCGTCAGACTCAGCCCAGAGCTAAGGAGTTCCGCTTCATCCAGCGGCCTCACTGTGCGCGGTCACCTCTATACCCATTGGCCCTATGTTCCAGATCTCTGGTGGACGACTGACGACCGTCCAGCTGCCATTTCACCCCCTTGACCACTGGCAGCTCTCACATGCCTCCCCTCCCCTACGCAAGTGCTTCCAATTCTTGGAATGCTTCAAGCTCTTTTCTGCCTCTGAACCTTTGCAAGTGCCATGTTCTCTTCTTAAAAATCCTCTTTCCTTTGTCTTCTTCCATGCTGCCTCTATCTCACTGCTTAGATATTCTATGTATCTGGTGGTGTCTTCCACCAGATAGTCATCGCCTGGGGGCACATATTGTGACTACCTTGTTCACAAACACCTCTCAGCCTAGTCCAGTACCAGATATGATAGCTGCTCAAAAAATGTGTGTTGAAAGAAGAAATGTGAATGCCCATTATTTAATGATAAAGCCTGATGCTCAAGAAAGTAATTCAATGTAGTAACTAAGAGTAAGCCTGGAAATCAATTAATGTGAGTCTTAAGCTCCTTCTCTTGCTTTTGGCATAACTCTGTTCCTTGGTTTATTCTCAAGAAAACAGCTGTTAGAAGAAAAGACCCTTACTAGGAAAAATTACCTCTACAAAGACATACTAACTATGACAAGCTCTGCTGAGTTCAAAAACACCTTAACACAATAGAAATTTGAGTATGACAATGGAAAAATCATTACTATAACCAAGCAACCACATGTTTTTCTGTGTGTGTGGTACTCAAGATAGAACCCAGGGGCATTTTACCTCCAAAATGCATTTCCAGTCCTATTTTTTATTCTTTATTTTGAAACAGGGTCTCACTAAGTTGTGGAAGGCCTTACTAAGTAGCTGAGGCTGTCCGTGAACCACGATCCTCCTATCTCAGACTCCCAAGTACTAGGATTACAAGCTTGTGCCACCACACCTGGCTCAAATTACCATATTTTTATTTTTTTTTAATTTTTTGGTGGTACTGGAGGGTAGAACCCAGGTGCTTTTTTTTTTTTTTTAATCTCCAGGCTACAATCCCAGACCTATTTTATAGTTTATACTAAGTTGCTAATAGCCTCACTAAGTAGCTGATGCTGGCTTTGAACCTGTGCGATCCTCCTGTCTCAGCTTTCCAAGAGCTGGAATCACAAGTGTGTGCCACCACACCCAGCTTCAAGTTACTACTTTTTTTTTTTTTTTGGTGATACTGGGAATGGAACCCTTCTACCTCCGGGCTACAATCCCAGACCTATTTTATATTTTTATTTGGAAACAGGGTCTCTTAAACCAGCGAGGCTGGCTTTGAATCTGTGTGATCCTCCTGTCTCCGCCTCCCAAGTGCGGGGATTACAAGCGTGCGCCACCACGCCTGGCAAGTTACCACATTTTTAAAATGAATTATCAGAAGAGATTATCAAATGAGAAAAAACTACATTCAGTGTAAAATATTATACACAGAAAAAAATCTAACCCTAAGTTCTCCTGCCCTCACTGAGCTCACACTCAACATTAATAAAAATTAAATAATCTACTCAGAAAAGAGCAAAAGACACGAACAGTCATTTTCCTGCAGAAGAGATGCAGATGGAGCACACAAAAACATGAGCATCATTAACCATTAGGGACAGCAAGTTAAAACCACAGGGAGGTGTGCTACTCGTCTCCTGGTGTGGCCACAAACTAACAGTAGACTCCAAACGCTAGCAACAGTGCAAAGAAACCGGGCTTTTGTACATTGCTGGTGGAAATGTAAGATGGCATATCCACTCCAAAAACAGTTTGGCAGTTTCTTAGAAAACTAAACAGGCAACTACTATACAACGGAGCCACTGTACTCTTAAGCATTTATCCCAGAAAATGAAAACTTAAGTTTATACACAAACCTGCATCTAAACTGGGTTCACAGCAGCTTCGTAAGAGATGCCAAAACCTGAAAATGGCCATTTGTCTGGACAGTTAAACTGGCTCAGATGTGTCTCTAGCACAGCAATCTACTCAGCAATAAAAGGAACGCACTACTGATACATGCAACAGCCTGGGTGGACCTCCAGAAACAACGCTGAGTGAACAAGAGGCCACGTACTGTCTGACCCACCTAGAGGACAGCCTCGAGATGGCCAGGGCGCAGTTCCAGAGGCTCAGGACAGCACGGGGGAGGTGGCTGCAAGGGGCAGCAAGAAGGGCCTATGCAGTGAAAACACTATCCTGGACCTCAACTGTGTCGATGTCAGTACTGGCTGTGACAGATGCTACAGTCCTGCAGGACGTCACCACTGGGAGATATTGGGTAAAGGGTATAGACTCTTGTTATTTCTGAACAATTACATATGAATCTTTCATTTCCCAAAACACAAAGTTTTGTGGGGAAACTGCAGCCCTGGTCACCTGCTATCTGGAGTCAGGATTTGCGGGAGGTTAACAGATACATTCACCCAGTTGGGAGAGATGAGAAACGGGTGGGTTTCCCTCAGCACTTTTCAGTTGCCTGAGGAAGAACAGAAAGTAGTGGTGATGGTATGACAAATGTCCCAGCAACTGTGGCCAGAAATCAGAATTGTTTTCCCATCCGGTCAGCCACAACCGTCACAGTTCAATTCTGCATGGCTGACCCATGAGATAATGGAGTCCCACTTACACTGAATGAGTGTGGGAAATCACAAATGTCCACTCAGCCCCTTTGCACACAGAGAGAACTCGACACCCGAGAGTCCCTTCTACTCGGGGTATCACCGAGCAGAGAGTCATTCGAGTGGTTAACGTGTTCAGTCAGAGGCAGAGAGAAGACAGAACAGGGCTGCCTCCACATGCCGCTACGCACCTGGGTGGCAGGGTGCTGGATGGCCAGCCCCCGAAGGAGCCTCAAGATAAAGGGCAGGGCTGGGCGAGATAAAAACTTTTTCCAGATGTCAGCATCCAAACTGCAAAAGAGAAAAAGGTGTAACAGCAGGCCAGGGAAGCTAAGTACCTAGAAACCAGCTGTCGGTTCTGGACTGTCTGACATAACCCTCCAAGAGTGCCACAAAGAACAACAAGCAACCACCCAGCTCAGCTGAGAAGCCAGACAGAGGTGAAAAGCCTGAACACAGCATGCCGCGACCTTCCCCGCCGCCCAAAGGACTCTAGTGTTTGGATAGTCACTCCGACCGTTTCCAAAAGGGGAGAGAGACCCCAGGGAGGGCAAGGACAGGAAGCTCTGCACTGAGACGGCGTGGCACAGGCCGAGTGAGGAGGGAGCACCAGGTCTGGAGGGCTTCTCACTTCTTGGCACTGGGGATGTGCTTCTTCATGTAGTCCAGTGCATTTTGGGTGATTCCCTTCTGGAGGATCAGATCCTTCAGCTGATGCCCATTGCTGTTGTTCTTGATGCCGGCTGCTATCTTGCAGAAGCAGTCTAGGAAGACTTTATCATCGCCACTGTGGTCCTCATCATACCTAGGTCAGGAACAGAGTCCGAGAGCGTGAGGCGAACAGTGGCGTGCCACTCTCTCGGTTAGCAATCATCTATGGCCTACAGGATCTAGTCTAAGCTCCTTACAGTGGCACAAGGCCCTGGGCCTGGCTGCTACCCTCCCTCTTACCTGCTATGGTCCACACTTGTACCGTTCTTTTGCACCTTCAGGCCTGTGCCGTGCAGCTCCCTCCCCTCTCACCAGCCACTCCACCTTCCTCACTGACCAGCTGCTACTCTAATACAATATATTTCAACTACTGCCTCCTCCACTAGACTAAGCCCCTCAAAAGCCAGAACAGGGACACAAAATTCCAACAAAAACTCAGGTGCTCCTTCCTCAGGCTACACTAGTTCAGGGTTTTGTGGGACTTCTGCTTAGTGACAGGCTCCCAGCACATACTTATCAAAGTTGCAGTATGGTTTGAACCGCTCCACCAGGATCTGCATTTTTTCCACCTCTCCAAAGGAGAGATACGGAATGATGCGGAGCAGGCCCTGGAGCACGCTGGGGTTGGAGCGGACAAAGGTGCTGTTGATCTGGTCCAAGAGCATCACAAGTTGGTCTTTGTCACCTGTGAGGAGGAGGTTGCCCTGTGGCAGAGAAGAGATGGAAATCAGGAGTGAGTAGCTAACAGCTGACCCCCAAAGGTCATCTATTCCCAGCAGACACAAAAGAACCATTTGTCAGCACTTCTTGGGCAATTATCAATAGGATGAGCTTTACTTGACTGGTTAGTTTCTCGGTTTCTGTGATGGCTCTCTCAGTAGTTGCAAGCAGTCACAACATACAATACAGTCTCCCCCACCCTCTGGAGGATGCAGAGTGCTGAACATCCATCTGGGTGTAGCTGTGGCCAAATCACCAGCTCTTATAGGAATGGAGGAATCTGCCTGGCATGGGGATGCACGCTTGTAATCCAATTCTTGGGAGGCTGAGACAGGAGGATCGTGGTTTGTAGCCAGCCTCAGCTACTTAGTAAGGTCCTCCGAAACTTAGTGAGACCCTATTTTAAAAAAAAGAATAAGCCGGGCATGGTGACACACACTTGTAATCCCAGTGCTTGGAAGACTGAGAGAGGAGGATCACACAGGTTTGAAGACAGTCTCAGCTACTTAGTGAGGCTCTCAGCAACTTAGTGAGACCGTTTCCAAAAAGTATTTTTAAAAAAATGGGTCTGGGAGTATAGGCAGGAGTTAGAAAAGCCCCTGGGTTCCACCCCAGTACCACCAAAAAAAAAAAAAAAAAAAGAGCTGGGGATGTTGCTCTGAGGAAGAATGACCTTGGGTTCCATTCCAGTACCACAAAAAAAAAAAAAAAAAAAAAAGAATGGAGGAAGACAGTGGAGAAAAACCGACCCCACCAGTATCCAAGTGTATGACACTGAACAGTTTACTTGATGTTTCTGGGCTTGGAGTTTCCTCAGCTGTGAAATGAAGGTTTGAACTAAGGCCCCTGTCTATCAGGACATGCCCGGATCCCATTAGTGGGCTTCTGAGTAAAAGAACATCCTTAGCATCTTTGTTTCTTCTGATTCCAGAGATTTCAGGCTCCAATGCAATGATGTCACCAACAATTGAGCCTCGCCATTCCTTTGACTTGAGAGGGTTCACGCATTCTGGGTTGAGCTCAGCTAGCCACAGACAAGCTACTGCTGGGAACAAGACAGGGCAGGTGCCCAGTGTCTGCAGGTGAAGGGACCAGACCCCACTCACCTTGTCCTCGCTCAGGGGCTCAGCGTTGGACTCATCTAGAATGATCTCCATGATGCTAAGCACCTGCTCGGCCACAGCCGCACCCCCGCTGTCCTTGCTCTCTTGTTCTGCTACCAAGGCCTGGAGAAGGAAACCCAGTCGCTCTCAGGATATGACCCAAGCCAGTCACGCTGATGGCATGGCATCTGCTGCCCTGTCCCTAAATTTCCAGAGACTATGTGAGCGCATGTGTGCATGTTCTGAGACTGAGCGAACATGAGTGAGATCGGGGGAGAGAGGCACTACTTTTCCACTGGTGTGGAGTCTGGACCATGTTCAGAGACTGCCTTCTCATCTGAACTCAGGAAAGGGACAAGGAAGCTCTGGTGTGCTCCGGCAGCAGCACAGGCATGAATCAGTAAGAGAAGAGGGCCAGCAGAAGGACCCAGGTTTCTCAACCAGCCAGCCAGACACAGGGAGGGTTGGAAAAGGCCACCATCCAGTGCACCGCAGCCCAGAACTAAAGCGGACTCTCCCACCCAGGACTGCCAACGCTGTCTTTATCTGCAGCCCACACTCATTACCAAGTTGAGCGTCCCCAGCATGACGTTCAAGGTGTTCATTTCCAGCTTAACCAGCTGCTGCCGGTTGATTTTCACCTTCACGCAGTAACTGAACAATTTCAGCAGTACCTGACAAGAGAAGCCAGTGAGCACCTGTGAGGCCACCTGTGAAGGTGGGATGTGGGAGAGCAGGGAAGAGTGTCTGAGTCGGGTGTGATGAGCCAGTGCTCCTCTCGGAACACAGGAGAGGGCAGAGTGGAGGTAAGAGGGTGTAGTAAGGTGGCTGGACGCTCATATTAGTTTGGCATTTTACAGCAATATTCTCTAGAGGCCACTCCCAGAGACTGGGTACATCTCCACTGTCCCTGAACTCCAGCAGCCGACTGGTTCTTAATGGAACAGGTGCTGTTCCCTTGTCTTGGAGAAATAACAGTTAACAGAACGATCCCAAAGCTCATTGCCTGTGGGAGCTCAGAAGCAGGTAGGTCATTTAAAACAGACATAATAATATTTATCATCCTCAGATACCTTAGGGAGTAAAAATGGTAATGGAATATCTGTAATACCCCTGGAATCCTATAATTCTAATAAGATAGTTGACTAAATCCCCACACAAAATCCTATATGGAAAATGAGTTACATTACAAACTTCATTTAAAAAGTATGAAAAAAAAAAAGATGATGACAGAAGTGCAGTTATCTGGGGAAACAATCACACGCCAGCTCCACGGATGACCACAGAGGTGCTGGTGCAGGCTGCCTTGACTGGCTTTGGGGAGTGGAGGCCTGAGCCCAGAGGTTAAGGAACTGCCAGGTCTTTCACTGTTTCCCAAGGGTTCATGGCACCACGCTGCCCTCTAGGGCACAACAGCGGGAGCTTTGTGACATGGGGCCTCCCCCAGTGCACAAAGGCTGCCCCCACCCCCAGCCCTGCTGCTCCCGACTCACCGTTAGAAGGTGGCGCCCCTGCTTGAAATCTCTGATCCCTGCCAGTCTGTTAAGCATGCATTCCAGACCCCCACACTGAGCCATCACACCAGCCATCTTGTAAACTTCTTCTTCATCTTCTTCTTCATCTAAGGGAGAAGGGAAGCCAAGAAAACAGAGAGGGAGGTAAAGAGGTGAAGGCAACAGAGCACCCAGAGGGAAATAGAAGCACCTTTCCAGGTTGAGTTGATGGCTATTTGCCCATAAAATAAAGAGGTAGCTAATAAAAAAAAAAAAGGGTCAATATTAGATTTTTTTTTTCTTTTGCAGTACTGGGTACTGAACCCAGGAGCATTCTACCTCTGAACTACACCCCTAGCCCTATTTTTTATTCTTTATTTTGAAACAGGGTTTCACTCAGTTGCAAAGGGCCTCACTAAGTAGCTGAGGCTGTCCTCGAACCAAACGTGATCCTCCTGTCTTAGCCTCCCAAATGCTGGAATTAAAAGCATGTGCCACTATGCCCAGCTTCAATATTGGATTTTTTTTGTGTGTGGGTCTGGGGATGGAACCCAGAGGCATTTGACCTCGGAGCTAAACCCCCTGCCCTATTTAATTCTTTATTTTGAAACAGGGTCTCACTGAGTTGCGGAGGGCCTCACTAAGTAGCTGAGGCAGTCTGCGAATCACAATCCTCCGGTCTCAGCCTCCCGAATGCTGGGATTACAAGCGAGCGCCACCACGCCTGGCTCAATATTTGATATTAACTTATACAATGTCATTCCCAATAGCTTTTCTTAAGGTTCAAGTCAATTGACTTATTCAAACAGGAAAATACAAGCAACCACTTCAACAATGAAAAAATAAAACTAAAACTGAACTCATTTGCTGTTAACTGCATTTCTCCCCTTAAAGCCTAATTGCTTTCAACCCTGAGATAAGTCTGAGTCAAGACACTGACGCCGGTATTTATCCCCCACCCACATTTCTGATGCAGAGTACAGGACAGGGTTTGCTGAGAACACCCAAGCCCTGGATATGACTGCTCACAGGTCCCAACGCAGGTTCAATGTGTAGCCTGTCAGCCAAAGGACTGTACCTGTGGTGGAGTCCAAGGACTCGATGAACTCTTCCGTGGCATCACCCAGCAGCCCCCGCATTCGATAGACAATCCTCATGGGCTCTCCCTAAGGAAAGAAAGGTGTTTGTAAATAGCCCCAGAGCAATGCAAAGGGTTGGACACGTGGTCTTGCTTAAGCCCTGGCAATGTGACAAGCCTCTATTTTTCTACAAGGCCTAAACCACAACGTCTACTACACACCAAATGCACTGAAGTTCTCTGAGGAGGAGAAGGCGGCTTAGTGTCTTCTATAGGCCAGGCCATGTGTTACGTACTTTATATACACTCTCATTCAATCTCATTAAGACACAAGGTGACAGCCACAGTAACTGTTTGTGTTACACTCTGCCCTAGGTCCTATGCTAATTAAGTACTTTATATTATCATTTCATATAAAGTTCAAGAGTTTGTTTAAAGTTATCCAGCTTTAGCCAGATGTGGTGGCACACACTTGTAATCCTAGTACTTGAGAGGCTGAAGACAAGACAATCCCAGGTTCGCAACCAGCCTTAATCTCAGTGAGGCCCTCTGCAACTTAGTAAGACCCTGTTTCAAAAATAAAGAATAAAAAACAAGGCTAGGGGGTGTAGCTCAGAGGTAGAATGCCCCTGGGTTCAGTACCCCAGTACTGCAAAAAAAAGGCATCCAGCTATAAGCCCAGGCCTGTGTCTCACTCAGGAGAAACTCCTTAAGGAACTGCTACCCAAAGAACCAAGACAAGCAGGTTTATTTACAACAAAGAGCTTCGATGCCAGTCTCAGAAACCATGACAGAAATGAGAACCATCAGTCTTTGCCTGGGAAGTCTCAGACTTCCACAGTACCACGAAATAAGAACAAAGAAGGCTTATCTGGATTTCTCCACACTAGCACCGCAATGGGGTGGTTAAGAATGAGCCACTGTGAGAGGCTCAGTACCAGACACCGTGCTAGGCACCCCACCCCACCATGGGAGTCAGCCTCAACTTCACAGGCTGGGGATTAAGTGGGAAGTGAGCACCAACCCAGGATCAGCCTGTCTCGAAGCTGGTGCACTTCAGAAGAGCCCCAGAAGGAAAGGGCCTGTCAGAATGGCCATTTCCACGAGGGTAGAACTTCGGCTAGGGAAGTCCAGTGAGAATTCCTAGGGAAGACAACCACAGACAACAGACAGAGACACAGGAAAGAAGCCCAAGAGATGGGCCACTTACCAGGGGAAAGGAGGGCAAAGTAAGGACAGAAAGCTAAAGGCCCAGGTCAAAAGCAAGCACAGACTCTGGACGTTGTGAGGACCCTGATGGACAGACACCAAGACCAAAGGATGCTCGACTCATACATCACTTCAAGGTGAGGAGGAGGTGCCCACATGCATCCCCTGGTTCACACCACCATTTACAAGGCTGCCCACAGATGCTTCGTCTTCATTCTTTATGTGCTCCAGGGAGTAAACCTGTATCATTCTGCTTTGGAGGTTAGCCTATCAATGGCCAGACGCAATGGCTGGGACAGTCTTGTGTCTGTCCCTGTCAACAGTGCTACAACTACCCAAACGGCAGCAGACAAACCAGAAGCAGGGACCAGGATTCCTAGTCCAGCAGGAAAACAGAAAGAAGAGGCAAAAATGTGTGACAAATTAAAGGCCAAAATGTACAGTGCATTGCCAATTTATTTTCTTAATCTCCACAGAAATACTTACAATTAAGTGTCTTAAAAGTTTGCTGTGCAAGGCATAGTGGCCCATGCCTATAATCCCAGATAGCCAGAGGCAACTGTCAAATTAGAGGTCTGCCTGGGCAATTTAGCAAGACCCTGTCTCAAAGTTGGTTTTTTCTTTTTTTCTTTTGCAGTACTGGGAATGGAACCCAGGGCCATTCTACCTCTGAGTTACATGCCCAACCCTATTTTTTTATTCTTTATTTTGAAACAGGGTCTAACTGAATTGCAAAGGGCCCCGCTAAGTAGCTGAGGGTGTCCATGAACTGTGATCATCCTGTCTCAGCCTCCCAAATGCTGGGATTACAAGCATGCACCACCACTCCCGGCTCCCGTCTCAAAGTTTTAAGAGAGCTGGCAATTGAGCATGGTGGCACACCTGTAATCTCAGTATTGGGAGTCTGCAGCAGGAGGACCACAGGTTCGGGGTCAACCTCAGCAAGTTAGGCCCTCAATAACTTAGTGAGGTCCTGTTTCAAAATAACAAATAAAATAGGGCTGGAGGTGTAGCGCAGAGGTGGAATGCCCTTGGGCTCAACCTCCAGTACCAAAAAAAAGAATAGGAACAAACAAAAAAGAAACTGGGATGTAGCTCAGTAATAGAGTGCTTGCCCAGCATGTGTAAGGCCCTGCGTTCAGTCCTAGTACTGTGCACATGCATGCGTGTACACACGAGCACGTGCGCGCCCACACACACACACACACACACACACACACACACACACACACAAATACATACAAAAAATGTTGCCGTGCCTCTAGGGTACAGAGGCTTGCTGCAATTAAGTTACATACTTGATTCATTTACTAGAGACCCCCAACAGATATAAAAGAAGGGCAGGAAGGAGCAGACAGAGAGAGAGAGGCTAAGAAAAGAGGGCGGAGCAAGGAGAATGTCTAAGACCTTCCTGAGGGAAGTACTGAGGTGAATGAAAAACCCAGAGTGCTGTATTTCCTGTTTCAAACAAGAACAATGACTTGTTTGAGTCTCAGTTCCCCCAGGAGTAAAGCATGAACAGTGCTCCTTGACAGAGGCACTGGGAAAGGATCTCAGCCAAGAGGTGCCTGCATGAAAAACTCCAGACAGCAAGCCTCCCCAGCACAGCACAGGCCCAGAGGCTGCACCTGGCCGGGACGCCTTGATGTAAGAACTTCCACGGACCAGCCCCTGCGGCCTGCACCGGGAACGCTCGTGTTTTCCTGACCTTTTGATCCTCCTTGGTCAGATGCCTCCAAAGGCAGACGAGATGACTAGTTTTCTCTACACAAGCCCCTAAGTGCTGCTCCAAGCTGGGCAGCGGCTCCTCCTGGCACAAGTCTGTGTAAGTCAGAAAAAGAGACCCACACCTCCAAGCAAGCACACAAGCACATACCTCGTTCGTAGTGCACCAGACCTTCTTATAAACCTCAGCCACAGGAAGGTCCAAACTGATGATTTTATTGTTCACTAGAAGCTGAACAGAAAAGCAGATGAGGCTGTTATTCCAAATAATTATAAGGCAAGTACGTTTCAAGATCAGAGGACACTTTATGGCTATGGATCATAATTCAAAATTTTTGGTGGTACTGGGAGTGGAACCCAGAGGCTTTCTACCTCTGGGCTATACTCCCAGGACTTTTTTTTTTTTCTTTTTTTAATTTGGAAACAGGGTCTAAGTTGCTAAGAGCCTCACTAAGTAGCTGAGGCTGGCTTTGAACCTGTGTGATCCTCCTGTCTCAGCCTCCCGAGCACGGGGATTACAAGTGTGCGCCACCATGCCCGGCTTATAATTCAAATTTTTTGTGTGTCATGGACCTTTCCATCAATGCTTCTGCTCAAAAGGTGCACAGGCATGCAATTCCCAGTATTTATATATTTATTTACTTTTCTTGGTACTGGGGTTTGGACCAGGGGCCTTTTTTTTTTTTTTTTTTTTTTTAATTTTTGGCAGGTCTGGGATGGAACCCAGGGGCATTCAACCTCTGAGCTACACTCCTTGCCCTATTTGTATTTTTTATTTTGAAACAGGGTCTTACTAAGCTGCAGAGGCCTCACTAAGTAGCTGAGGCTGCCCGCAAATCACGATCCTCTGGTCTGAGCCTCCTGAATGCTGGGATGACAAGCGTGCGCCACCACGCCCGGCTTGGACCAGGAGCATTCTACCCCGAGCAGTTCTACCCCCCCCTTGGGAAAGACTCTTGCTAAATTGCAGAGGGCTCACTAAGTAGCTGAGGCTGGCCTCCAACCTGTGGTCCTCCTGTCTCAGCCTCCTAAGTCACAGGATTATAAGCATGTGCCACCACACCTGGCTCCAGCATTTACTTTGTGCACAATTTTAGGAGGGACAAACACTTTTTTTTCTTTTTTTGCGGGTCTCGGGATGGAATCCAGGGGCATTTGACCTCCGAGCTACATCCCCTGCCCTATTTTTTTTTTTTAATTCTTTATTTTAAAACAGAGTCTCACTAAGTTGCAGAGGCTGTCTGCAAACCGCAATCCTCCGGTCTCAGCCTCCCGAATGCTGGGATTACAAGTGTGCACCACCACGCCCGGCAGGACAAATACTCTTAACCAACCAGACTAGACTTCAGCTTAGAAAACCCCTATTAAGGACCTTCTTTGAGTCCATTTTAGGCTCAGCACCAGGAAAAGCAGTGTTGATTTCACTCAATGTGCTATGCTATTCACTGTGTGTCTTCAGCCAGACCCTAGAGGCCATCTGCCACAAAGTATCAGACCCAGGGCAATGAGAGTGTGCAGGCACTAAAATGCCAGGATTTGGGGGACTCCATTAACCTAGAAACTCGTGGAAATCCCTGCCACAGGCAACAATAATAAACCCACCACCACTACGACCATTAACCACTGGCTTATTCTACGCCAGGCACTGGGCAGGACTCTTCATAGGTAATTAACCCTAACACCCGGAGAGGCAGAAGTGGGAATCATTAACCGCAATCACAGACGAGGAGGCTGAAGCCAGATACCTGCCCAGACTGGTCAGCGACTAAGGAGAAGCACTTGAAGGGGACCCCAGCCCACGCTCCTCCGCCATAGGCTGCGTTGGTCATTACCTCCATCCCACTGTCATCCTCCAGGAGAGCCACCAGGTCACAGTCCTGGCAAATCTTGTTCTTTATATCCCTCATAAGTGGCCCAATGCCTGGCTCGTTGCTGCTGTACGGGTTACCAGGCATCCTGCCCTGTAAGAAATCTTCCTGTTGGGGATCCTTCTCCAGGGTCACAAAGAACTCAGTGACTTCATTCTCCTCCTAAAGAACAGAGAAGGATGCATCAGAAGGGATGGCAGAGACAGACATAGACTTACACTGTGATACTTTGTTCTATGGACACACTGAGGAAACGTCATTCTAAACTGCCCAAGATAATCCAAGTAGCCTTAAATGTCAAGTATCTCCTCTGAAATGCAAGGGTGGACTAAAAGCCTAGCACAACAAACAGACAAGGCGTGACATGTGTTCATCTTGTGCGATGCTAACCAACCTGGGGCCAGGTGGCTGGGTCGCTGACAACCCTAAAGTCGAGAAGAGGGCTTCTGTGTGTGACATAACATATAAGTCCCACCCCAATGACCTCATAACTAACTTCTAGCAAGAGAGAGTGTTTGGCTCATATCAAGTTTTCACACAGCTCCAGCTAAGGGAAAAACAAACTTGCTGCATGCACCCACAAAACAAGGGCCAAGGAGAGGAAGGTGAGAATGCCTGTAACTCTACTCAAACTATGTCTTCCGCAGTATGCTGGGCTGATGAGCCAGGAGATTCTGGCAATTGAAGGTTAACACCTAGTTTAAAAACAACAACAACAAAAATGACGACAACAACAACAAAAAGACTAATCTTGACCTAGAATCTAAAAAATAAGACCCAGGAAGATTGCTGCGTTTCCTATCATTAAGAGCATGAAAGTAGGGCTGGAGGTGGGGCTCACTGGTAGAGCACTAGCCTATTTGTGCAAGGCCTTGGGTGTGATTGCCAGCACCACAAGAAAAAGAAAGAGAACAGGAAAATCATGAGGCTGTTTCTGTTCCATGCCAGCGGATCCTCCTAAAATGTTGACTAAATTGTCCCCATCTGATAGCATTACCCCCCCCCCCCGAGGCTTCATGATAAAATGGCTCATGGGGGCACACGGGAGTACCACACTGCTTACGGGGTAAATGATGCTGCAGAGCCTCTCAAAGATGAAGACGGGAGTCCGGTAGTCGTCCAGATTATAGCGCTTGGCCGTCTCGATGCACACCGCCATGAAGGCCTTGGTTTCTGATTCTGTACCTGCCAGAAATCAAAGTGACCATGTACTGAATCCTAAAGAATTTCTGCAACAAACCTCAAAAGTATGAGGCAATAGTCAAAAATGATACAGTAAGACTTAAGGCACCAAACAAAATCCCAAATAGCAAACAACATAATGAAACACATAAATACTTCAAGTTTTAGAATTATCAGACACAAATGTTTAATATGCTTAAAGATTATAAAGGAGATGGGAAGTGTGAATAAAAATGAGACTATAAAATCTAGAACTACTCAATGGTAGATTAAATATATTACATATAGTGAAGAAAAAAATTAAGAAACTAAAGAAATTGTCCAAGCTGGGCATGGCAGCACATGCCTATAATTCCAGTACTTGAGAGGCTGAGATAAGAAGATCGCAGATCTGAGGCCAGCCTCAGCAACTTAGCAACACCCTCAACAACTCAGTGAGACCCTATTTCAAAATAAAAAATAAAAAGGCACGGGGGTATAACTAGGATGTAGAATGCCCCTGAATTTAATCACCAGTGTTAAAAAAAAAATCTAAACTGAAGCACTAACATACCATGAGAAAAGAGACACAAAGAGAGGAACAGAGACAAAATGACAGGATGGGAATGAAATTCCACAAGGAAAAGAGAGCGACTAGAACAGAGGCATCACAGACAAAATGGCTGAGAGTTTCCAGACTGATTAATGGCAGTCTGAGAACTCTGCCACTTCTATGGGGTGACATCCCAACCAGGCTGAGAGAGCCCAACTCTGGGGTTTACAGCTCCCAGAGCCAGGGCTCCTCTCCCTGAATGGACAGACGGCCGCCCTCCTCTACTCAGGGACAGACTCAAGCACGTCACCGGCCCAGGAGGGGTTTGCGGCTCGAGCCAGCTGCTGGAAGGGCTACCTGTGGTCATGTCCTCCAGCATTTCCAGCAGCATGTCCTGCGTCTCATCGATGAGCTTGGTCCTCTGCACCACCAGCTTCCGCAAGCACAGGTACCCGTTCAGCACGGTGCCCACCAAGCGGCTTTTAAAGTGCCTTTTGATGGATTCCACTTCAACAAAGGAGGAGAGAAGGCCTGTGGGGACAGGAAAAAGTTGCTGTAAGAGCCCTGAATGAGATTATAAGGAAGGAAGGCCCATGTGACCAAAAGACTACGAATAACTCAAAATGCAGGGGAAACTTTATCCTTGTGCATGCCACAAGCAGGTGCTTAACAAATCAAACTGGTGAGTAGTGGTAGGAGCTCAAAAGTGCAAAGCCATCAATGAGGAGAGAAACGCAGAATTTATGTCTGCACCACAGCATATACAAGAGGGAAGATCCTGCACCAGGCACCAGGGTCAGTCCTTAAAACACAGTCAGGCCCTCACGGGTCTCTCTACCTGTAAGACTTTTGAGGGCATAGCCCTGTTGCAGATCAGTGCTCAGCGTGGCTTCCTCCAGGGCCAGCAAGCGGGCTATTTCCTAAAGAGAATGACAAGCCAGCATGACGGCACTGCCGACGAGCCCGGCCACCTCCACGGCCGCCCCAGGAGCTTGCCGCAGCTACCAGTCAGGAGTCACATCTGGCTTTCTCTAACCCTTGTGGATTTCTTTTCCAAAAAGCCAAGGACAGATGCAGTGCTATTAAGAGATTGTTTTAAACCTGAAAACAGCCTAACTGACCTCGACAGATGGTCATGGCTGTATGACAAATACAAGCAAGTTTTTAGAATAATATGTTCAACAAATATTTCTTCTCAACAATAACAACTCTGTAATGTTCCATCAACGTCTGATGACAAGAACAAAGGCGCCCTGCCAGGGGCGGGTACCTTGGTGATGAGGTTACCCACGTAGGGCAGGACTCCGCGCGCGGCCAGGTAGACTTTCCAGTGCGCTGGGGTGATGAGCTTCTGGTAGAGAGCGAGGTACTCGGCGGCACACTCCCCGGCTACGCTCAGCTCGTCCAGGTAGCTGCCATCGAGACAGGACGCCCACCCTTGAGAGGACTAACAGTTCTGAGAGCCCCAGGGGTTCCCCTTACTTATACTTGGCCTCTCTCCCTCCTCCCAGAGGTGGAGAAAGGGCACCTGAAAACCCCCAAATCTCCTCATCTGGGAAGAATTCAGAGCACCACAAAATGAAGGCTGCAGACACTAAGCACTCACACTTGGACACACACTGCCATGGGGAGTGCAGAAGAGAATGCACGGTCACGCATACACGTGCTCACAGGAGCGCAACAGACATTAGCTGGACTGCTGCCATTATCACAAATACTGCCACTGAAATGCAGTCTTTGAACACCTGTTCCTGTGGTAGACAGTAAGAAGGTTATACCCCACAGGAGTGTGCTCCCCAGCCCCTCATCTGTGGACTGTCCTGGGAATGAGGGAATGGCTCTGCGTCACAATTTCCAAAACCAGTAATACTACCCCCAGGGGGAACGCTGGAATGATGTTGGGGCAGTGGTGGTTTTGGGTGTTAACTTGGGGGGGAGAGTTGAATAAACGTAAGGGGGCAAAGAGTGGGGATAGGGCAGGAGTTGCTGAGGATTTCTTTTCCTTTTCCTTTTTTTCCTTTTTCTTCCAAAAAAGAGGGCAGTAAGCTTAGGAATCTATGATTTACATGAAGTCAAGCCACCCTACCCATCACACCCTGAAATGCTACCTGGTGAGGAGGTCGAGGACCTGCTGCTTCCGGCTGGGGATGGTGGCCAGAGCTTCCACGATGGTACAAGCTGCCTGCCGAGCAGCCTGTGTGGCCGGAGTAAAGAGAACCTGCAGGACACGGGAGAGGCCCAGCTCAGAGGACACTGCCTTAGAGGCCGCAGCAGGGCAGTCAGCTGCCAGCCAGCCAGAAGCCCTCTGACAACCTCGCTAGGAAAGGGCTCGAGGCTCAAATCACCAGCTAACACAGGAGCTGTAGACTGGGAAAGAGGCTACTGAACGAGCCTCCCTTCTGCAGTGATCTCTTCACAGAGTAATTTGGAGAACACACCTAAGAGAACTAAAGCGGAGAAGTCAAGCAAAGACTTTGGAAATCCTTTTGGAGGGTACCTATAACCAGAATACTTTCAATGTAAACCAATACTTCTCATTTTTTGTTGACCAATGGTCAACATATAATGACCTTAAACCTTTAAAACCTTAGCTAGGAAGAAGAGGGAAGAAGCGACAACAGATATAAAAGATGGAGGGATGTGAGGTGCTGGGGTTCAGCTCACGGAGGCAGGGGATGGAGAGGACATAATGAGCTTGAGGAGGAGGCGGTGGACAGCTCTGTTTTGACCAGCCCACCACGCTGATGGCTGCAACCAGGAACCTCTGCTACGTGGAAGGAAACAAGCACCGGGAGGGGAAGCAGAGCAGACGTGGCGGGAGTGGTGAAACTGCTGGGCACCTGAGTGGGGGCGCGGGGGGGGGGGGCAAGGGCAGGACACGGCCACTCACCTGCCGCAGCCAGTTGTTATGGCCCAGTTTGAGGTCCAGGGGGGTGGTTCTCTTCCCTCGGCGGCTGAGGAACTGCTTCCACCGCCACACGTACTTCTCGGTCAAGTAGAGATGGCGGAGCTCAGCCTTGCTGGGGGACTTCCCGTTGCCATCTATCCCTGCGAGGCCAAGCGGTGAGGGAGAGGGACGCATGAGCAAGTGAGGGGAGGGCGCCAGGACCAGCGCAGGAGGGGCCCACACCTTGGGGAGGCAGCTTACCCCGGCTCGGAAGACACTTCTTCCAGGCGTCATAGGATGCCTTGGGGTCTCTCTTGAGCCACAGCTGAGCCTGGGCATGGACCTCGTTGCAGTAAGGCTTCACTGTGGTGAGGGCCTCAGCAGGGACGTCCTGCAGAAACCAAACAGAGTGAGGCGAGAGCGCCCGCAGGGACTCGAGCCCCAACTCCAACAAAACGGCACTGACTTCCGAAGAGCGGCGTGCAAGGGCAAGAGGGTCAGGAAGGGCAACGTGCCTAGCTTTTGTGCCCAAACACGTGTTCCTGCTAAACCATCTGGATCCAATTTGGCAGCAGCATCTCCATGCTGAGCTCAAGGTTCCTACAGTGCAGGAGAAGGCAGAGTTGGCTTCCTACACAGTCCTGCAGCCACGTACACTATCCCAATTCTTAGACAAGGCCAATCTGTAGTTTCCCAAAGAATAAATCTCCCAGGATTCATAGCACAGTCTCCAAAATATGAAGAGCCATTCCTACCCAGAACCAGCTTGTAGAGCAGAGAGACCCAGACAGCAATCTACACTGGCCATTCACAAAACTTCCCGGCCTCAGCATCTTGTTACTCTTTAAAAATTACTGAGAAAAGCTGGGCGTGGTGGCACATGCTTGTAATCCCAGCATTCAGGAGGCTGAGACTGGAGGATTATGGTCCATGGACAGACTCAGCTACTTACTGAGGCCCTTTGCAACTCAGTGAGACCCTGTTTCAAAATAAAGAATAAAATATAGGGTGGCAGGGGGTGTGGGGGTGTTGCTCGGAGATCAAATGCCCCCTAGGTTCCATCCCTGGTACTGCAAAAGCTAAAAAAAATAAAAATAAAGAAGTCTGGAGGCTTTTGTGTGTTTTGTCTATTAATATTTACTATGTTAAATAAAAACTGAAAGTTCTTAAAATATCTATTAATTCACAAAAATAAGAATAAATCCTTAACTGTTCAACCTAATATTTATCTTTCCAAAACAAAAATAATCAGAAAAAGAGGTACCATTTTATTTATTACTTATTTACTTATTTATTTGCAGTACTGGGGATTAAACCCCGGGGTATTATACCTCTGTGCTACACCCTCAGCCCTAATTTTTATACTTCATTTCCAAATAAGATCTCACTAAGTTGCAAAAAACCTCACTAACTAGCTGAGGCTGGCTGGGAATTTAAGATCCTCCTGTCTCAGCTTCCTGAGTACTGAGAGTACAAGCATATGCCAGCACACTCAGCTACCATTTTATATTCTTGACAATTGTTTAATGACTGCCTCAATGAGACAACTAAGTTCTTTTTATTTTTGTGGCAATGGGATTTTCCTGCTCACCTATTTCTGAGCTATAACCCCAGCCCTATTTTTTTTTTAATTTTGAAAAGGAGTCTTGCTAAGTTTCCAAGTCTGGTGATCTGCCAGTAAGACAGCCTTACATCTGCTTCTGCATCCAAACTGCTGTAACACATTGTTTCAACTGAAATATATGAAAAATACGAAGGAGCATGCACTGGTCACTTGGAAAACTTTGGTACTTTCTTTTCTTTTTTTTTCTTATGGTGCTGAAGATGGAACGCAGGGCTCTGTGCATGCTAGGCAAATGCCCTACCACTAAGCTAGAGCCCCAGCCCACAATTCTTCTTGAAGTGACAGGCTTACTTCGTTCATTTTTTAAGAAAATGCCTGCCAAATCTCCAGGCCTAAATAAGCACAACTTGCCTGCCAGTTGTTTCTTCAAGTACAAGCCTGACTCCCGAGAGAAGCAGGGTCGGCTGGCCTGTCACAGGAGCACGAGTGCCGCCTGTCAGGACAGTCGCTGGCCTGGGGTGCAGGAGAGGCACTCTTGGTGCCTCTCCCACTCTGCCACGCTGGGCGTTAAAAAAGGTAGTACTCAAGAGTGAACACGCCGTGTAATTAATCTGTGCTACTTCCTAAGGATGCTGTTGACAGCAGAGAACTGCTGGTACATGTGGCACCTTCTCAGGGTGGAGCCCGGCAGTCGCACCCAGCATGAGAGTCTGCGCATCAGCACAGACATCAAGAGAGTGAAAAGGCAGTATGTCTTAGAATGATTGTGAACACAGCGTCCACAGAGATTCGTCAAAGTCTCAGCAACGCCCAGGGGTCTGCGAGCCAAA
This sequence comes from Muscardinus avellanarius, assembly GCF_963383645.1. Taxonomy (NCBI): domain Eukaryota; kingdom Metazoa; phylum Chordata; class Mammalia; order Rodentia; family Gliridae; genus Muscardinus; species Muscardinus avellanarius. The sequence continues at coordinate 14,848,472 of NC_137788.1, forward strand.
GCTTGAGAAATGCTGCTTCCTCAAGGTTAAGCCAAGAGCAGAGTAGGAACGCCAACACTGGGCTTTGGTGTTAGGGCAAGTAATTCTGTGGAAACCTCCTTCTGCCTCACAAAGTAAAAAATGATGCTTATGTGGGGAATGAAGATCTTGTTTTTTTTCTTTTGTGGCACCGGAGATTGAATCCAGAGGCATTGTACCTCCGAGCTAAACCCCAGCCCGATTTTATTTCTTATTTGGAAACAGGATCTCACTAAGTTGGGGAGGCCTCACTAAGTAGCTGAGGCTGGCTGTGAACCTACAATCCTCATGTCTCAGCCTCCCAAGTTCTGAGATTACAAGCGTGCTCCACCACACCCGGCTTTCCTCTTCTTAACCAAGCATTAATTTAATTTTCTGGGAATCAGCTCTGGGGAAAGCACCCTTCATAAAAAGAAAGAATGAGCTGGGCGTGGTGGTGCATGCTTGTAATTCCTGTGCTTGGGAGGCTGAGACAGGAGGGTCGCACAAGTTCCAAGCCAGCTCCAGTTACTTAGTGAGGCTCTCAGTAACTTAGTGAGACCCTGTTTTCAAATAAAATATAGGTCTGGGAGTATAGCCCGGAGGTAGAAAGCCCCTGGGTTCTACCCCCAGTACCACCAAAATAAATAAATAAATAAGAAAGAACACCCCTGTCTTATCTGAGGACCACTAAGTCAGACCAAGTGGAGGGAAACGCACAAAGCTGTTTGATGTCCAGCTTCCTCCCTAGCCACGAGCCCGGGGACACAGCACTCACAAGCCAGTCTTTTGCCATGGAGATACCCCGCTACCCCCGGGCATGGCACATTCAATGAAGCAGAACCTGAAAGACCCAAGCAGCAACCTCGGGAGGGTTGGAGGTACAAAGCCTCAGGAAGGGCCAACAAAGAATGACGGCCTATGTATTAGATAAGCTAAAGGAGCAAGCTGATCTGTGGCTCAGCCAATATTATTATTTTTGGGGGGGAGCAGTACTGAAGTTGGAACCCAGGGGCATTCTACCTCTGAGCTACTCCCAGCCTCATGTTTTGTTCTTTATTTGAAACAGGGTCTCACTGAGTTGCAAAGGGCCTAAGTAGCTAAGGCTGTCTGCGAAACACAATCCTATTTCAGCCTCCCAGATGCTGGGATTATAAGTGTGCGCCACCACACCTGGCTAGCTACTATTATTTTAAAATAAAAGCTAAATGCTGGGCGTGGTGGCGCACGCTTGTAATCCCTGCGCTTGGGAAGTGGAGACGGGAGGATTGTGCAGGTTCAAAGCTAGCCGCGCTGGCTTAAGAGACCCTGTTTCCAAGTTTTAAAAAGTATAAAAAATAGGTCTGGGAGGTAGAAGGGTTTCCAGAAATCCCAGTACCACCACCACCAAAAAAAAAAAAAAAAAAAAAGATAGTCCTTATATTCAAGGAATTCATAAACTCATTTTTCACACTTCAAGGTGGAAACTTTGGCATTTTATAAATGGGAAAACTGAGGAACATATGTAACCAGCATAGTCACAATACTAGTAAATAAAAAAGTTGGGATTTAAATTAAGTGTGCTATGTGGCCTGTTAACACCCCCTCCCCACGCTGCACAACAGTACAGGTGCAAAGGCACAGGAAGAAGAAAACACAATGCTCTCAGGGAGCTGAAAGTCATGTGATGCGACTTGAGAGAGAGGGAGTCTTTTAGGGTCTGGAGATGGAACCCAGGGGCATTTGACCTCCAAGCTACACCCCCTGCCCTATTTTTTATTCTTTATTTTGAAAGAGGGTCTCACTGAGTTGCGGAGGGCCTAAGTAGCTGAGGCTGTCTGTGAACCGCGATCCTCCGGTCTCGGTATCCCAAATGCTGGGATGACAAGCGTGCCCACCGCGCCCGGTCTACTCTAAACTTTCTGCTCAAAAATCCCACCATATTTCTGCTGAACTAAGGCAAAGGCAGCCTGATACCTGACCACGCTGGGTGAGTTCAAGGCCAGGTGGAGGCCTGGAAAAGGCAGGACACATTGCTCAGAAGTGCCTGCCCGGGCCCGGTACCTTGTTCTTCTTGCTGGTTGGAGCAGGTGGTTTAATCAGCTTCTGTAAGATCCGCAGGCACATGAGGGTGATGTTCTCCACAACCACGGGGGTCTTAATGTTCACGGCCATGAGGAACAGGCTGAGAGCTGGGGAGGTCAGAGGAGGCACGTCACAAGCACAGCCTCCTGCCGCCTGCCCACAAGAGGCTGCTCAGGCACCCTCTTTCTTCCCTTCTCCCCTCTGCCCCTTCCCACTCTGAGAAAGGCCTGCTGAGATGCTCAAACTCACCACAGCGCAATCGGAGCTCCCAGCAGCTGTCCTCCTTTGAGATGGAGTCTGTCAGCAGCAGCATCTCATACTGAAGGCTACTTGCCTAGAAAGTCAACAGGAGGAGAGACGTCAGAGCGGGCCTCACGGGTCAGCCTGAGGGTCCAATACACAGACTCCTTAGTGGTCATGGCCGGACCCATCAGAGGCAGTGGCGAGACAGGCTCAAGCCACCTGGACCATCCTTGAATGAGAGTTCTGTGAATGCACCTCTTCCCCTCCTTAAGTCTCTACAATGGGAATGGAGGGGAGGAGGCCGGGAACACGAGAGGAACAGAAGGCAAGAGTCAAAGGGGCCAGCGGCCTGCTCACCAGATCCGGATTGGCCCAGTGGCCCTTCAGGGCGGTGGAGACTTTGCCAATGATCAGGTCGTTCATTTGCTGGGTGGCTTCCGGGTTGTCTCTGGGGAGAAGAAGGGTGAAGTCCTGTTACTCACGGTCGGCGGCATCCCTCCCTTCCACCTGAAGAGGCTCATAGAGACCAGTCAACGGCTAGGGCCACCTGGCCCCACATTTCCTACTCCCTCCCAAGGGACAAGCCTAGCATTAGCCTTACAAAGGCCGGAGACCAGAGGGAAGAAGAGCACTAATGAATGGGGTCACCATCACAAGCTGCACGGTCCTGGGAGCTGGGTGGCGTCGGTCTCCAATCCTAGGCGTCCATTCTGTGTGGGACACAACTATTTCCTCATCCTCTACAACTGTCTCCATGTCATTTCTACCACGACACCCACACTTCCTACTTATGCCCCTCTATAAAAGGGTCTCTACTATTACTACTAACAAAAACACATAAACTCTTATCATGCCACTGTGGCTTCCCAATGCACTTAGACCCCCAGGACCCAAGATTTAGCTCTTTTGAAACTTCCTCCCTCTGGTCACCGCCGCAGCCTCCACCTCCACCTCTTCCTCCTCCACCTCCTCCTCCTCCTCCTCCACCTTCTCCTCCTTCTCCACCTCCTCCTCCTCGCTCGCCAGCTACACAGGCTTCCAGCCACTCCCAGCATCCAGGCACAAGCCTGTGTCCCAGCCTCCCCGACCTGCCCCTCTGCTCGTGCCCCACCCCTGCAGTGTTGGCCTGGCTCACTCCCTTCCTCCACGCAGGCCTGTGCCCAAGTCCCCAGCCACCAACCCCGACACAGCAAGTCCTCCTACACTAGAGGCACCATCTCTTGTTTTCCTTCACAGCCTTGTTTTCTGACTTGCACCGTGTCATTATTTATTTACCACAGTTCTCCCATCTATCTGGGATGCAGGCCACATGAGGCGAGGACTTAATTTACCATTCCATCCCTTAGAACTCAACGGATGCTCAATAAATACTTGTTAAACGAGTGAATGTGCACTGTAGCCAGGAACATTCTGTATGCACCCCATGTGTTCCGGATTTGATGACACACAGTAAAAATCCAGAGAACTGTGGGTGCACTCCCTGGCACCTACTAAATACTCAATGTGAGGTATTACCTGCTCAACTATTCCATTCATCCTCACCACAGGCCTTTGAGGTACTTGCTATTATCAGTATTTCTCAGATGAGGAAAGCATAAGCTCACAAAATTAAGAAATGTGTGCAAGGCACATGAGAGAAAGCATCAGATCCTGAGCCTGCCTCCCTCTGAGCCAGCATCTGGGTTCTTCTTCCCAGGTGTCCCTGCTCTGAGTTTTCTTGGGCCCAAGAGTCCCACCCCCCTTATGCTCCCTCACCTAGGCTCAGAGACATCAATGACACCAATAAAGCAGAAATCAAATATACCATTTACAAGGACACCTGGGTTTCAGTGCTCCCCATGTTTGCTCCCCTGCATCCTGGGTATCTTCCCATGCTGCCTCTGTGGGAAGCTATCTAAGCACAATTCTTTGCACCCTCCAGCACTTCCAGCAGCACTGCTACCACCACCCCGTGTCAGCAGGTACTACTAGGCTCATGATCACGGAGCAGGCTCTGACCGAGTGAGGAGGCACATGAGCTGGCGGACCTCCTCCCGCATGGCTGCAGCCCCTCGGCGAAGATTATAATCAAAGAGTTCCCGGATAAGGCCCTGGGAGACGAGGATGTGCCGCAGAGCTGGATTGGTGGCCAGGGCCCGGAGCAGGGTGATGCAGTGCTCTGTGACAGCCGAGGCACAGCCGTAGCACTTGGTGGAGGAGGTGTGGCCACAGCCGAGGACGGATAAAGCGCGGTACTGGCTGGCAGTGAATGTGGGCTGCACGGAGGTCCGGGATGATTTGGTGGCTGCTTCTCTTTGCTGCAGGTCATACTCCAACAACTCTTTGCGGGAAGCAAAGACCTTCTAAAAGGAAAAAACACAGAGAAACTGGCAAGTAAACTATGGAGAAAAAGGAAGCTAATCTTGAAAAAAAAAAAACCTTTACGTGCATTATATAATTTAACTTTATCAGTAACCCCACCTGTTAGACACTTTTCCCTCAGTGAATAGAGAAGGAAACTGAAGCTTAGAAAGGTTGGCTTGACCAAGGCCAAGGCCAGTGTCGGAACCCAGTCTCTGATTTCTCACAGGCTCACGCTCCTAACCCCCACGCAGCACTGTCCTTTAAAGAAATGCACGCACTCATAGCCAAGACAGCACGCCAGCACATTCAGATGAACTGGCTGCTCTCCGTGTAGGAGGCCCCACTGTCTGTGGCCTGCTTCTCACCCCATGGAGATTACTGGGTCTAACACATCAGCAGACCCACTGCCCAGCCCAGTCGACCGCAGTTAGTGTGTCCTGACCCTCTGAAAAGAGGGACAGCACCTTGCACTCATTTAGAAATCACTAACCCCTCTAGTAAACAAAGACTTGTTAAGAGTCAAGTTCACAAATCTGTGCTAACCTCCTGTTACTATCACTCTGTTTTCTAGCACAAACAGATCTCTGACAAGTGCCAGAAACCACGGTGCAACAGTGCCTTTGGTGTGGCCACTGAACTGTGCAGGGGCAGCATCAACAACTGAACTGCTGGGTGAGCAACAGGAATGCACGGAGACAGTATCGATAAACCTGGACAAAGCGCGCCAAAGCCACGCCCGTTTCTCTACCTGGATAATTTTGGAGAGTTCGTCGAAGGAGTTCCTGCAGTCCCCACAGTACTCCTGAGCCAACTGCAGGATGTAGCGATTCACACTTGCTGAAGTGGAGCTGATGCCCCCCGTCGTCCCTGAGTCTTCCTGTAACCCCAAGAGATGGACTGTCAGACTCTACCTGAAGATGTCACATGGGGGCAGCCTTCGGGTCGTGGCTCCCCAGTTTGGGGTTACCTGCGGCTTTTCTGGAGCGGCCTCATTCACCTTGCAGAGCAGGTTTTCCAGCTGTGGCCGATGTCCCATTAGCTGATGATATACTCGGTCGGCTTTGTCGAGAAGTGTGTTGATGTTGGAAACAGCCTACGCAGAAGAGCCAGGGACTGCGTGAAAGCTCGGCAGCACGAAGACTTTCCCTCAGTGCCCTCAGTAAATGCTAACCATTTACTGACTTCTAGGTCAGGTGCAGAGTTTCAGACATTATTTTTATTCTTCACAATAATCCCTCGAGGTACGCTAATAACTTAGGCCAAGTCACACAAGTGTTAAAAAGCAGAGCTGGAATGGGAACTTTTGTTCTTCTGATTCCAAAGCCACATGTTCTGTTACCTCAGTAGGTGCCCCCATTTTAACTGCCCTTAACTGCACAGACCCACCTCTACAGTAAATGACACCGGCAGGAAACCAGATGCCAAGCAAGCTAACACTGAGGGAAGGTGGAGCCGCAGTAGGAAGTAAGCTGTGAACAAGTGCAGAGCGAGCCCCCCTTGCTGCCTGTCGAAGTCTGAAGTCGGGTGCTCCTTGGGATGCTCTGTTTTCAGTGCCAACCAACACTCCTCCAAACTCCTATGCATGCTGTGAGTCTGCTAAGCCATTATTTGCTCCCACCCAAGAGCTGGGCCTCGAGGCCCCTTATTTGCCCATCTGACCCGAGGCCTTAGGCTAGAAGGAAAAGCACACTGCGCCAGCTCTGGGAGAGAGTTCAAATCAAAGCCGCCGGCGGAGTCTAGGTCAGATCTGGCCTCACCTTCTTCCGGTCTTCTTCATTCTCAATGGGATCCACCGCACAGCAAGGCTTGGCATAAAGCATGAAGTCAAAGCGAGCGTATTTACAGAAGCCACAGGCATTGCAGAGGAAGGGGTCCTTTTCATCATAGTTGATGGACCTGAATGAAGAACCAAAATGTTTGGGTCAGTAGAGCAGCAGAGGTTTGCTGGGGTGGGGCGGCTGAGGAGATGCTTTGTGCCACATCCATACTCTGGAAACAATTACAGGAATTAATGAAAAGACAACAAGAACGGGGTGAGAATGATGCGAGCAACCAGGGGACAAAAAGGAAACTCCAGAGCTAATGTACTTACCTTTCCCAGATCTGCACTCCTTCCACTGGATGGGCAGGAGAAATGCACACACACACACCATATTCTGCCTCCCCCTTCATCCTTACCCTGGACCCACTGCACGTACCCATAATCCTCTAAATAGAACACTAGACAATGAAGTTGCCTACGCTGAGAGTTACAGAAAAATACAAGAAACATGTCTGGCCCTGGCCTGGCCTGGGGGACAACCCTAGCTTACCTGCACTTGTGACACTGGTACACATTCTCTCCACAGTTGCCACAGACCCCGGGGTTGGCGGGGACGGAGGCACTACAGCGTGGGCACTGCAGAGTCTCGGTGGAGGCCTGGTAGTTTTCAAAGAAGTCTGCAAACTCAATCATCAAGTTGGAGGCCACGACGGGCAACGGCAGGTCAATCTTCACCTCTGTCTGCCCAGGAGTCAGCTGAACCTTCTTGGCTTTGTGCCAGCGAGCCGGCCTAGGGGAGACAGAGTCAGAGAAACAGATTGCCTCAGCCTCTCATTTAAACCTCAGTGGTGATGGCTGGATGGGACAAAGAGAAAGACTCGCTCGTGTGTTTTTCAGAGGCAATTATTAAAATAATAGCAAGTTAAATAACATTTTTCCTTCTTTCTTTCCTCTACAAAAAAAAAAAAGCTGGGAGTGGTGGCGCAAACTTGTAATTCCAGTACTTGGGAGGCTGAGACAGGAGGATCACAGGTTCACGGCCATCCTCAGCTACTTAGTGAGGCCATTCACAACTTAATAAGACCCTGTTTCAAAAAAGAGAATAAAAAGCCAGGTGTGGTGGCGCACGCTTGTAATCCCCGTACTTGGGAGGCAGAGACAGGAAGATCACACTGGTTCGAAGCCAGCCGCGCTGGCTTAAGACACCCTGTTTCCAAATAAAAATATAAAAAAAATAGGTCTGGGAGTGTCGCCTGGAAGTAGAAGGGCTTCCAGGAACCCCAGTACCACCAAAAAGAAAAAAAAAAGAGAGAGAATAAAAGAGCCAAGCATGGTGGCACACACTTGTAATCCCAGCATTCAAGAATAGCCTCAGCTATTATATATTATAGCCTCAGTGAGGCCCTTTGCAATCAGTGAGACTCTGTTTCAAAATCAAGAATAAAAAATAGGGCTGGGAGTGTAATGCCCCCCCCCAAAAAAAAAAAAGGGAAAAAACAAAAGAAGAAAAAGTAGGGTTGGGGCAGAATGCCCCTGGGTTCAATCCCTAGTTCCACAACAACCCCCTACTTGGTGGGGGGTGGGGGGGCTCCAAAAAAACAAAGAACAGAACATACAAGTGCTTTTTTTTTTTTTTTTTGGTGGGTCTGGGGATGAAACCCAGGGGCATTAGACCTCCAAGCTACACCCTCCAGTCTACACTCCCAGACCTACTTTATATTGTTTGGAAACAGGGTCTCACTAAGTTGCTGAGAGCCTAAGCAGCTAAGGCTGGCTTCAAACCTGCGCAACCTCCTGTCTCAGCCTCCCAAGTACAGGGATTACAACCTTTGCCACCATACCCGGCCTACAAGTGCTTTCAACTATTACCTATGTAACTTTTTTGAGACTCCAGAAAAATAACAGAAGTGCATGCCAAGGGAAGACGTTACTCTTAGTATGCCACGCTAAAGCCTTTAATTTCAAGAAGTACAATGATAATGACCGCTACCAAGTTCCCATTATGACAACAACCTTGGGAGGGTAAAGCTAGGCTCCTTTCAAGGGCAGCGGCATGGCCAGTACATGCCTCTAATGATAATACTTGAGAGGCCAAGACAGGAGAACTGCAGATTCAAGGCCAGCCCCCACAACTCAGCAAGACCTTATTTCAAATAAAAAAGACAAGAGGGCTGAAGGTGTAGGTCAGAGGTAGAATTCCAGCGGGTTCAAGCCCCACCACCACCACCACCAAAGAGAGAGAGAGAGAGAGAGAGAGAGAGAGAGAGAGAGCGAGCAAGAAAAGAAAAGAAGCAGAGGCATATACCAGGATCTGGTTGTAGACATAACCAAGTGCTAAGCCAAACCATAAAGAGAAAAGTCATGTAAATAATTTAGAGGTGATTACATTAACACAATTATAGCTTTAGTTTACTGAGTACTTAACATGTGCCAGGCAATGTTCCCAGCACTTTACATATATTAATTCATTTAATCCTTAAAGAAAAACCCTGAAAGTAGGAACTTATCTCCATTTTAGTTATAAAAATCAAAGTTAAGTAAGTTCTCCAAAGTCAAAGAGCTAGAGGTAGTGCTGGGAACTGAACCACATATTCTACCAGTAGCTGTGCTGACGCACCACAAAGAAAAAGAGAAAAAAAATCAACCTCCTCTGGAGGGGAACGGGCCACCCTAATTGGTGGCACCTCCTTTTAGGTCAGCAATGTTCACTCTGCTCTTCAAAGGAGGAAGAAAACACTTCCTTCGGGTAGAACTCCTGGCCATGTGCAGATACACACGTGTGTACATAAGCACACACCTTATTCTGCCTTTTGGAACAGCAGTCATCCTTCTGTTCTATGTGGAGACAGCACGAGTCTTACTACCCAAATAGCATCAACCATGTTCTCTGTCCAACATCAACGCCTCAGACTCTAACAGAAAGAGTTCTGTCTCTGTGACAGGTGATGCAATACACCAGCTCAGGCCTTTGGTGCCCGTGTGACATTCCCTGATCTAAAGACCCAACATGGGCAAACATGCAGGACAGGCACTGTGCTGAAATGGAAGGAATGAGGGTTATGCGCTAGAGAGGATTCGTGAGACGTCCTTCCTGCTTTACGAGCAGGAGAAAAGCTGTCTTAATCCAAGAAATGGCAACTACTTTCCAAACAGTTGACCATAAGACTGAGAACCAATTGAGTTAAACTAGCCGTGAGCAGCTGAGTTCCCTGTCTGTTCTCCCTCCTGAGGCAGTCTTTTGAGAAGCTGCCACAGCCCCCTAGGGCACTGCTGGAGCAGTTCAAAAATAACCTTTGTCACCAGGGATGGTGGCACACACCTGTAATCCCAATACTTGGGAGGCTGAGACAGGAAGATTAAAGGGTTGAGGACAGCCTCAGCAAGTAATGAGACTCTCATCAACCTAGCAAGACCCTTTTTCCAAAATAAAAGTAAAATTGGGCTAGAGGTGTAAATCAAAGGTAGAATGCCTCTGGGCTCAGTCCCTAGTATCATGGGGGGGGGGGGGGAGGAAGTCAGTCAGTCAGTCAGTCAGTCTTCGTCAACATCCTGAAGAGCTAGTGCTCCAATTCTGGCCCTCAGTCACACATGGCCAGGCTGAGGCCTACTGGCCTCCAGGGATACGCTGCTTTGCCCCTTCCAGGAACCACAGCCTGCAACTGGTACTGAGCCTCAGAAACCTGCCAACCCACCCAAGCCTTGTGAAAAGCCCATACTTGTTTTTCAACTCTACGATGGCCTGCACAGTTCGGTTGTTGTAATACAGGTTGATAGTCCGCACCATCTTGGTCCGCTTCAGGTCCCCAATTTTCACTGTCACTTTGCTGATGGTGTGACTGCCAATGAGCTTCACAACTTGCTGGGTGGTGGTATACCGCGTGTCCACTTTAATGGAAGACAGCTTGATATACTGAATACAAGGGTATACAAAAGCAATGTTAGTTCAAAGCTGACAGTTCATCCTGCCTTCTTAAAAATCTATCAATAAAATCTACTCTTCATTAATGGATATAGCTTCTACTCAAATGTGGCAGGCAAGAAACCATACTGCTAGTCACCAACCATTTGGACAGGAGTACCTATGCAGTACCATCCAATCTCTAGAAGCAAGAAACCCACTAGGCCTGTACACGTCAGGAATGCCATGTAAAGACGTTACTTACACAAAATGGCACTTCTGGATTATTACACACCAGGCAGGGATCACTCTCCAGGTAGTAGCCATCAAACTCCACTAAGCCAGACAAGGTGCTAAGGAAGAAACCAGATTCAGCACCAGGAAATTTTCATTTTAGGAAACATTAAGATTCACAAAGAAGCCACGACATCCCCCAAAGTGAGCACCCCACAGTGAGACCATAGGAAAGTGGGAAAATCTCAACAGGGTTTAGAAGTCACAGGAAGAAAATTTCAACTAATTGACCTTAGATGCTTCCTACTTCTGAGCTGACATTCAGTGGAATCCTTAAAATGGGTTAAAATTTTGACTCAGAGAAGAGACATACTTAAATTTACTCAAAAAAAAAAAATCATTCAAATCCAGGTTTAGACAAATTTTTGCGTACTTTAAATTATACCTCAATAAAGTTGTGGTTTTTTTTTAAGTCACTATGAAACCAGGAAAATAATAAGCCATCAATTAAAGCAGCATCATCTTTAAAAAAAATTTTTTTTTTCTTTTGTGGTATTAGGATTCTACCTCTGAGTTACAGCCCCAGTCCTATTTTATTTTTATTTGGAAACAGGGTCTTGCTAGGTTGCTGAGGGTCTTGCTACTTGCTGAGGCTGGTCTTGAACCTGCAATCACTGTCTCAGCCTCCCAAGTACTGGGATTATAGGCATGTGCCACCATACCCAGCTTAATAAGCATTTTTATTAAAAAGAGAGGTTCACTGCTCCTGAGGCACAGAGCTACTCAAAATGGAGACTGTGCTTCAAATAGGTAGGAAGCAAAACAAAACTTACTTGTAAATGTTGGAGTTGGGATGGTTGGTGAGAATATGGTTCTGAGTCCGCAGAATCTCCACAGCCTTCTGTGAATACTCCTTCAACTGAAACAGAATTCAGTGAAGAGACACAATGAAAGCCTTATCTGGCCGAGGTCTACATTATAAGTACTTCTCAGTCCTCATTCGCAATCATACAGAGCTGGTCCTAATTCCCAATGTTTAAGAGATTCTATCATCTAATTCCCAATGGTTTAATAGATTCTATCTCCTTTAGAAGTTTCTAGTCTTAGTGATTTCAAACCTTGTGGGTAAAATAGTTTTATCCTTCTGAAGAAGTCATGAAGTAGTAAGTGTTGGCACACAGGGCTACTGACACAACTAGGAGCTCTTTCTTTCCCTACAAATTTAGTGAGTTCCATCTCCTTCCCTGCTTGACCTACTTCTTTTAGTTGTACTTTGGTTGTACAATTCAGACTGTACTTAAGTGCCAGCATATATTATTTACACGATATATATTAAAAGTATTTAATAACTGTGTTAAACTAGATATATTCAGAAGATTCATACTTTGGTTTCTCTTCAGATCATCCAAATCTTTCTTTGTGATCTTTTTACCAAAAGATCACAAAGGACTCCATGTATCAGCCCCTAAATTGGTCATAATATTCTTAACTCAAGAGAAAAAAGATTAAATATGGCAAGTTAGACTCTCTGACCATAAATCAACTTTACCTTCTTCTCTGTCTGTGGGGTTTTCAAGGAAAAATAGCCTAGTAAGTCCACAAACTGAGCAGCCTTACGACCGTAAGCTGGAAGTTCTGGCCAGATGGACCACATGAGATCTAGCAGGAGCTCCTGCTGCGATTTGCTCGAGTTTCTGTAAGTAAATGACAGTTCGTGTTACCGAGTAGCAGAAAACCCTGAGGTACCCTTATTCATCACTGAGTCCCAGGTATTTTTCTGCAGATGTGCCTCCTTCCCACGACGGTTGGGTGGCTCTCTTAACAATCAATCCTAAGAGATACAGCACAGTCCTTTACTATCTAGCCTACCTCTATCCCCACCGTCTAACCTTACTCCAAGCAGAAACTGAGCTTACTTAGCCTACAGAGTTAAGTCTGGTCACTTTACAATCTTAAACATAGCCTCCTGTGTGGAAAACAATCTCTTGCCTATGGCATCAAAACCTAAAAGCTAAAACTAGATAGTTCATAAAGAATTGTTTCTTTTTTTGGGGGGTGGGGTATTGGGGTTCCTGAAGCCCTTCTACCTCTGGGCTACACTCCCAGACCTATTTTATATTTTTGAAACAGGGTCTCTTATGCCAGTGTGGCTGGCTTTGAACCTGCGCGATCCTCCTGTCTCCGCCTCCCAAGCGCGGGGATTACAAGCGTGTGCCACCACGCCTGGCATAAAGAAATTTTTAATGCTCAAGAAAATTCAGGCTAGTGTAAATACTGACACCACAATTACGAGTATGTAGCATGAAACCAAAGTAGAACTACATCACACACCCTGGTTCTAGACCCATGCATGTCAGCCTAACTAAGCTCTGGCCCTACCTGTAGATATGCAGTGTCAGACAGTGGGCCTGCCAGCGCACTGAGGAAGAATTGGACTCCAACAGGAAGCAACGCAGAAACTGGATCAGGGTTTCCTTATCAGCAAATTTGTTCAGCTGGTTCACGAGAGCTGTGCACAGCTGGTCCTCCTGGCTGCCTGAGCTCTCACCTGTAAGATCAGGGCAAGACTCAGGGCTAAACTGTAAAAGAAGTCACCTAGGGGCCTAGGCTTGTGGTACCAGATGGAAAGAAGGGAATCTGTCCATTTCTCAAGTTTCTACTACATGGTTATAATTTGCAAATCAATTTTCAGTTGTTTGTGGGGAATACATAAGTCAGCCCCTATTGAACACCCCCTACCCCAAACCACAAGACAATGTGCCTAGTAAGCCTGGCACTGAGCAAATACAGTTACACTAGAAGAAATGTCCTTCTAATAGTTTGCTATCTGAAACAGTCAACACTACTTGTGGACCTGTTCAGAGACAACTAAACAATTAGCTGGAAAAAGCAAACTACTTCCATTGTTCCCAACCGCTGATCACCTGTCTCAGGTATCCAAGGACCTTGAAAAGCAGCAAGCCTAAAGAGGTTAGCTGAAAGAGCTGACATCCACAGAGCATTCGCACCTGATTTATGGTATTTCACTTAACTTTGAAAACCACTCCGCAGAGCAGGTGCTGTTATTTATTTTTCAAAGAAAAAGGCTTGGTCTACTAAAAATGTCTGGTACACTTTCACCTTTCCTACTGGTCACTTGGCATAAGAAGACACACCATTGTTTAAGGTGTCACCAAACTGAAACTGAGACCAAAAGTTGACACTAGAGCGCATTTAAGAAAACCTGAATAAAGGATCTCAGAGTAAATCATATGCTCCGAGAGTGAACAAGAGCAGACGGTGGCTCTTACCATCTTTCTCCTTTTCTTTTTCTTCTTTCTTGCTCTTTTTAGTGGAAGACTTAGACTGTGTCGGAGCTTGTCCAGAGCTGGAGGCCACGGGGGCGGAGGAGGACGCCGTGCTGGGAGACCCTGTAGAGGTCGCCAGGGCAGCGAGCACTTTGCTGCCACACAGAGCACAGGAGAGCAGCTGCAGCAGCACTGGGGACACCCCCTCATCCACCAGGAAACTCACTTGGAGGAGGAAGTACAGGACAGCTGGAAGCAGAGGGACAGTGCCGGCGCCGAGGTGAACAAACTACTCACACAAGGAGACGGCAACTGTGCCACACGCTACAAACGCCTCATTCCTACCAGCTTTCTGCTCTAAAGTCTCTGCTGGACATTACCAAGAGGAAAGATCTCAATGCCGCTGTAACAACCACAGCCGCACTGGACCCAGCCCCTTTGAAAAGGGGTCCTCCAAGCTCTTCTGCTACTTCTTAGCCTCGGTGCCACAACTCAAACGTCAGACACTCCTACTCGGGCTCCCATAGCACCTCAGATTTAACTATTAGGCTGTATCCCTCTTATTTTACTTTTCCCAGGCAGAGCTCTCCCTCTGTATCTTGCTCATGTCTCTGTTTCTAGCATCCTGTACAGTGCTTAGCACAAACTGGATCTCAATAGACAGTTCACAAAGAAATGAACACCACCGACCGAAAGGATAAGCATTGCTTACAGTCGTCTTTGATGCAAAATTTCTGCCAGTTGATGGTTCGCTGGGCGGCAATTTCTGCACAGGCTTTCAGGTGCTCCATCTGAAATGGAAACCAATCTCAGGAAAGGAGCTACTCCACCATGCAGCCAGAAAAGGCACCATGCCTGCTGCCTCAAGGGGCTATTACCTGGCTTGGGACCGCACAGTGACCATGATCTTCCACGCAGGGTAGGCCCTCACTGGAATGGCTAGTGAACCTGGGAGCAGGCCCACACAACTGCAGCTAATAGGAGGCTGGCTCTACCCTGTCCCCCATCACACGGCGTCCTGTTCTCAGGAAACCTCCAGGCTACTCGTAATGGCAGCAGCAAAGATAGGCCATGCCCGAGAAACTACAATCCAGTTAACTTTTTTTTCCTTGCTAGGAAAATATTCCATTTACTCCCCTAAGCACAAACACCTTCTTTTTATACTCCACCCTCCATCCTCTTTAGCATTCAAGGACAAAAGTGGAGGTACAAAACTTCAGCCTGCTCCTGTTCATGAGAGTAAATGACACTCAGGAGCAGCTCGAGCCACTGCACTGCAGAGTGGAGGAACTCCTGTCAGCTGGGGATGGGGAACTCACGACGGAAGCCCACTAGGCGTACCTGGCGCTCCGGCCAGCCAGGCCATCTCCACCTGTTCACAGCCCTCTACTGCTCCAGCCTCTTACCTACTTGTCTGAACCTCATCACATGCCCTCCCCCTGCCCTACCATGCCCCAGGCCTCATACCAGACTGATGAGAGTGTCGTACTGCAAGGCGGAGCCTGAGCTGGCTGTAACCACACTTGCGCGGAGGAATATTCCCTGCTCCTCCAGCAACTTCTTGATCCCACGCACGTGGGAGTCCAGAGTGTGCAGATCCCGAAGCTGGCGGTACTTCTCCTTGGATCCACAGATGAAGAGCAGAAGCTTGCGGACTTGGCGACGCACAAATGGAGTCTGCTGGATCATTAGGTACTTGAAGAGACAAGTACAACAAAAGCCAGTGACTCTGGGACTGTATCTGTACCCACTCTGACTCTAGCACCCTGGGTTTTAATGAACTGTTATTAAAAATTGGTTGGAAACACAAAACAAGCCACAGTCATCTATAGTGTTCCATACTCCTACAAATACCCAAATTCATAGATGCTCAAGTGCCTTACATAAAATAGTGTAGTATTTGCATATAACCTATGCACAGCCTTCACATGTTTAAAATAATCTCTACATTATTTATAGTAACTTAGTGCAATGTAAATGTTTTATAAATAGTTGTTTAAGTATTTCAGGGAATAATGACAAGAAAAAGTCTATAAATGTTCAATATAGATAAATTTTTTCCTTTAATATATATTTTTGATGCAGCTAGTTGTATCTTTGGTAGCAGAATGCTCTTGTGATAACAACAGCCAACTGTATTTCTTCCCAGCCAAGCTGGCATCTGATAAACTTAAATATCCCTTAAAGGGAACAGGAGAAAAAGCATGGAAAGAAAAAACAAAAAAAGAATTATAACAGCCAAGTATAGTGGCATATGTGTATAATTCAGTACTCAGGAGGTAGAGGCAGGATCACAGATCTAAGACAGGCATGTAGTAACTTAGAGAGACCCTATAACTAAAATACAGGATAAAAAAGGTGGAAGGTATAGCTCAGAGATAGAAACCCACGTTGAGTTCAATCCCTAGTACTGCAAAAAAAAAAAAAAAAAATCACAATATATATTCAGACTCATTTTCCTTTCTCAAATACTTGGCATCTACAAGGAAGCTGGCTCCTAAACTGTCCACACAGTGACACCAAAGGGAAAAGGCATTCCAGTCACTTTTTCAAGTAAAGGAACTAGGCAAGAGGCGGGGGCGTGTCTACACAACTCAATGGTCACGGAGGCATTCTCCCCACAGGCTCTTAGGCTGCTGTGCTGATTAAGCTGCGGACTCTGAGCTCCACAGCCGCTGCACCAGTGCTGCCAGTCACACTACTGTGCGCCCGCTGGCTTCCTCTTAGGTTCTGCCAATGGGGAGAAGCGGAGGGAAGCCGGCGGCAGGAGATGAGGACTCCCCCTGCACTCGCTCTCGTTGTCTACAGTCAGCAGCTACTTGCAATGCCCACCAGATCTCCATGCAACATCCCCTCAGGCTCAGGAGGTACCAGCAAAGCACCCTCCTCAGAGCTGCGTCTCACACCAAGGGGCCTAGCAGCGTATGTTACCACAGCGGTCCATTTCTATCTTTTGGTTCTCAAATAGTTATTTAACAATTCCCTACAGTGAAATCTCCGTGAAGATAGCCAGCGGGCTTCTGATTTCCTGACTGGACTTGCCCATCACCCCCGCAGGTGAGGAGAAGCAAACGTTGAGAATCAGCACGGTCCAGCCTGGATGCGCCGTCTCACCATACAGCAGATTCCAGCGGGCAAGAATGCGACCTCAATGAGCGGCCACTGAGTGAGGACAGGAAGAACGCTGGCCACAAAGGTCACAGCAGGGATGTGTCCTCCCGAACTGGCCACTTCCCAGGACCTTCACTCACCTCCGAGAGAAAGTAGAACCATGAGTGATCAAAGACAGGAGGCGGGATTCGGGAATTGGTGTCCGCGATCTTTTTGATTTGGTATGGAAGCCGCAGTACCATCTCTGTGAGAAGCTGAGTATAGGCCTCAAATACATCAGCAGCATGACCCTGGGAGAAGAACACTTGTGTGAAAACCTGGCTTTGCTACTTACCATGGCCACAATCAGAAAAAGGGTTGGATGACCGCTTGCTAGGCACTCTACGTGCTGGAGTGGGTAAAAGGCACTTTTCGAAGCTGCAGCCGCTGACTGACAATTTAGTTTACAAACCCAGGAGGCTCCTAATGGCAGCTTAGTTCGTTCAAAGATTATAGGAAACGTCTCACTGTCCTCAAGTTCTGGCATTTTGTTCTGTGTTTTTTGACACTACACTGATTGCATAAAAATTAGAGCTAGACTGGCAAAAAAAATTTTTGAAAGAAAAATAGTGGCTGAGTATTTCTGACTTTCTATTAGTGATATATTTTCTTTCCTAGAACCAAAATTTTTCATTATTAATTAACAAATATTTTTTCAAGTGAGCCAGAATCACTAGACTCTGTCAAGACTCCTGAGTTCATAGCACACAAAAAGGCAGGGTACTGAGATACTTGACGACAGTGGCAACAGATGCTTTACAAGCTGTGTGGTCCCACAGTGGGGGTCCGCAGGAGTCGGTGGGCACATGGTTCATATACTCAATCTCCAGTTACTACTTCTTATTGGCTCTAAACGAAGCACTAGAGGGTGTGTGTGTGTGTGTGTGTGTGTGTGTGTGTGTTTTAAAGGGGTTGAACTCAGTGGCCTTCTACCCCAGCACTAGAGAGTGTGTGTGTGTGTGTGTGTGTGTGTGTGTGTGTGTGTGTGTGTTTTAAAGGGGGTTGAACTCAGTGGCCTTCTACCCCAGACCTATTTTATTTTCTATTTGGAAACAAGGTCTCACTAAGTTGCAGAGGGCCTACAATCCTCCTGTCTCAACCTTCCAAGTATTCCAAGCCTGTGCCACCATACCTATCCAACTAGAAGTTTAACACACACACACACACACACACACACACACACACACACACACTCTCTCTCTCTCTCTCTCTCTCTCTCTCTCTCTCTCTCTCTCTCTCTGCTGAGTTTAGAGGGGGAAACCAGGGAATATGTACACAGTATGCTCTAGGATCCCAGGGAAACTTGATAGCTGGGAAACATGTATTAGAAGTTTTCAAAAGGATCCAAACCTTGAGGTGGGTCTGAAAGATGACTAGGAATTAGCTAGCTGGTGGAAAAAAGTGATTTACAGGGAACAAACTTCAGAAGGGACAGCACGTACAGCAGCAACACTGCAGCCAGGCGTGGTGACATACACTGCAATCCCCGCACTGGAGAGGCTGAGACAGGAGGATCACAGGCTCAAGAAGCCTCAGAAACTCCGTGAGGCACTCAGCAACCTACAAGATTCTGTCTCAAAGCAAAAATAAAAAGGTCTGGGGTATAGCTCCAAGGTAGAATGCTCATGGGTTTGACCCCCCAAGCACGCGCGCACACAACATGCCAATTCTGGGGAAATGCACAGATTCCTGGGGCTGCGGGGGAAGAGGTAAATTACAGGTGGTAAAGCTAGAGAGTTAAGTTGGTTGCTGGATCCTTAATGAACCAGTTATACAGAACTAACAAAGTATTATTAGAAACTAAAGTGATATCACATTCACACACTATGACTGTCGTATGCCTGTATGCAAAGCCATTCTGGGTAGGCGGAGGAATAAGGAACACAACTAGTCCACAGCCACTAGTCCAACCCATCCGGCTCGAATAAGGAACACAACTAGTACACAGCCACTAGTGCAACCCATCCGGCTCAACTAGTGTACTCAAAGGAAACAGAAGTGGTCACAGAGTAACAACTACGTCCACTGAGCACTGATATGTAAGGGGCTTTTGCAGCATCGCCTCTTTCAGTGCTCACAGCAACATATAAAGCAGATACTATTTGTATTCTCATTTTCCAAGTGTAGAAACTGAAGTCAGTTAGGATCTCTCCATGCTTCTTGGCTGGTAGGTCAGACCATGTGGTGGGACTTGTTCGCGGACCATTCTGAATGGGGTCTCTTGTAACAGCAAGCGGAATAGCTGAAGTGCCCAAGAGGTAAGCCCCTGCTGATGGATTTTCCTTGCGCATTCTCATTTTCTTCTAAGGAGCATAATGTGGAATGAGATGACTGATTTCATCTAATTCCTCAGCTTACAAAGAGCCAAGATTCATAATACCAGTAGAAAAGGCTGAGAGAAATGGCCATTTATTAAATCATGCTGAGATTAAAAACCATCAAGGGGACCTAACTCTCTCCTGTGACTCATCCCCTCAGCTTTGTCCACTAAGCGCGGAGAGCACAGTGCTCTGGAGTAGAGCCAGGAAAAGACCTCACCTTCACATACTGGCGGAGAAAGAATGGGCTCATATCTGGTGGAGATGAAGTTGTATGTGGTTTCAGCAACTGGCTAGTAGCCACTGGCTCCTCGTCATTCTGTTGGCTCTTCCAATACTCCAGCAGCGATTTGAGTACATGCAGACAATAGTCCACAGCCCCTGAGCTGAGCAGGGCTGCTGCAGTGGCACTGGAGATGAGGGAAGATGACTGGAAGGGATGAAATACACAAAGAAGGTGAGAATCATGTCTTATAAAAACTGGGAAATCTGGCTGGTGCTAAGGGGTAGGAAAGGCACTCATAAAAGTTTTAGAATCAGAGCCGGGCATGGTGGCTCACGCTTGTAATCCCAGCATTTGGGAGCCTGAAACAGGAGGATTGCACAGGTTCAAAGCCAGCCTCAGCTGCTTAGTGAGGCCCTTTGCAACTCAGTGAGACCCTGTTTCAAAATAAACAATAAAAAATAGGGCTGGGGGTGTAGCTCGGAGGTAGAATGCCCTGGGTTCCATCCCTAGTACTGGAAAAAAAAAAAAAAGTTTTAGAATTAGCTGTTATGGAAGTGAGCTAATCAGTTTCTTGCATTAAAAGTTTCCCAACTAGCTCAAACATTTCCTCAACTTTTGAGAACAGCCACATGTAAGATAAAATGAATACCAGGTCTCAAATGAATCCCTGGTTTGAGATGCCAGGGAGGCAAGGACTAGAATAACCCTTCCTCCTGGAGGGGCTGTGTTTTCTCTTTGTCCTCCAGCAGCAAGAACCCCATTTCAAGGAGAGAGGAAACTTTCCAATGTAAGTTTTTAGCAACCTCACCCTCCCAGTGGGGGTCTTCCACAGAACCAGTTTCCAAAGGAGATGGGGGTGAGTGATCACATGCATAAAAAAGTAGGAGAAAAGCTGCTGTAAATAAGACCATTAGGAGAGCCTTGCAAATCCCAGCAAACCCCACAGCTCATAAGCTCATTAAGATTGGATGCAGTTCAGCCTCGATTTCTACCTTCTCCGCTCGGTGCTAATCTCCTTTCAGCACACACACTTCGCTTTCTCTCTGCTTTATTACCATACCTTATAGCAACAGACAGTAGGGGAATCCTCTTAGCCACTCTGTGCCTTGCAGAACAGGCCCTTGCTTTTCAATAATAGAAACTTCCAAACCCTTTAACCCCGCCACTGGAGGAACTGTTGGCAGACCAGGGCTTGGAAGGATTCTGAAGAAGGTGGAGGTTTTGCTGTTGAAGAGGTGGCAGCTTAGACTCGTAATTCTCCTCAGGCGACAATGCCTTATTCTAATGGAGAACTATCACCTTTGCCCTCGGCCCTGAACCAACTGGACAATCCTCTTACCTTTCCCCAAAACCCATAAGCTAAAAGCAAAAATACCTCACAGATGGAGGACTTGGATCCGGACTTGGTGCGGGACATGAAGACACTCAGCAGCCGCATCACCACCAGGTGAACTTCGTTCAGGGCACTGCGCTCATTTTTCTTGGAGACGTCCTGTAGGCAGAAGCAGAAGCCCAAATGTCTGCACTTCAAGACCAAGGCATTCCTTGAACAAGGTGCCCTTGAGCTCACCAGCCCTAAATATTTCTCAGGAAGAATCAGAGACAAATTAAGCTCCAGTGTCTCTGTTTATGACTATACCTAGAGCCTGCTATACACTATACACAGGAGGCCACGGTCAGATACAAACAATAATGTCATGCTTCTACCTCATTAAGGACAAAAAAATCCACGAAGGCAGGGACTTTTTCTTGTTCACTATCTGTGCCCAGGATCCCAGTGTCTGCCAGGACCAGCACAGGCCCTGCACTCACTGTGCGAACTCACGCTAAGTGATGCACCTCTGGAGGAGTGGGAATGGAGGAAGACTCTCGGCCAACCCTGCTTCTCAGGCAGCGCACTGCTCTAACTTTACCTTTTTTTTTTTTGCGGTGCTGGGGGTAGAACCCAGGGGCATTCTAACTTTGAGCTACACCCCCAGCCCTGTTTTTTATTCTTTATTTTGAAAACGGGGTCTCATTGAGTTGCATAGGGCCTCACTAAGTAGCTGAGGCTGTCCTCCAACCGTAATCCTCATGTCTCAGCCTCCTGAATGCTGAGGTTACACGTGTGTGTCACCATGGCCGGCTCTAACTTTACCTTTTTATCCATGCCCAGTTCAGCAATAAGCTGAGAGAGCAGGTTGTCCAGGGCGCCCTTGTCTTTTTCATCTTCTCCATCCAGATCTGTAGTCAGCATCAGAATGACCTAGGAGGCAAAGAAAAAAAATTCCCCAAAGAACAACTCTAAACATGGAGCATTTCTAGAAATTCCAATCCTGACTTCAATGTCCATCTTAACTATAAAGTGTTAATGTGGTCTAAATTCTAGGTATTCTAGAGTTTAAGTGCCCACGGTCATAAGAATCCAATTTTGATATACTGCCACACTTGGCATAACTGAAAAGGTTTCCTGAAAATTCTGCACAATTACCTAACTAACCTACATTAAATCCAACCAACGTGACTTGAGCCAGGGTAGTGTGCTGGGCTAAGAAATAAGGAACAATTTTGCCTCTACGGAAGGCAATTGGTAGAAGAACAGCAATCAGATTATACTATAATGCTCAGAGATAACAGAGACAACACAGACTAATAGTCCCAAGCTGTGTCAACAATCAACTGGATGACCTTGGTCCTTTTTAAAAGATACCCCTACCCTTAGTTTTCCTCATGTAAAAATGAAGGACTGTTACTGCACGCCATCCTCTATGACCTAATGCTGAGGCTTCTGGATCCTCTGGAAGAAATGTGATCTGCTTAAGGCTGCTCTACTGTAACGCAGTAGACCCAGGGATACCTGCATATATGGAATGGCCCGGACACCTCCAACATTTCGTAACTGGGGCAAGGTCTGCAATAATCTCTCCAGCAGCATCAGACGGACCATATGCAGCCTAAAAGCCCAGAAGAAAAAAATAAATATATATGAAACATGAGCTAGTACAAAAGAACCAGCTAAGTACAGTTTTTTTGTTCTTGCCACCAAGCACAAGGAGCTGAATGCTTAGGAAAAATTCTAGTATTTAAAAAAGATAAGAAGTGCCTATTTGGTGTATCGACAGCATAAAGGAGAAATCACATTCTGTTAAAAGGGAACAAAATTGTTCTAATCTACAAATGAGGCTCAAAATATTCCCCAAGCAAGCCACCAGGTTCTAGCCATTCTCTGTATTAGAACCACACATTTGCAAGGGTACAGGGGCACACCCCTGCAATCCCAGCTCCTCAGGAAGCTAAAGCAGGTGGTAAGTTCGAGGCCAGCCTGGGCAATTGAGTGAGACCCTATCTCAAAATACAATTTAAAAAGAGGTAGTGATATAGCTCAGTGGCAGAGCACTTACCTAGCATATACTCAAGCCTGAGTACCAGGGGAGAGGAGAAACAAAGAAGCAAAGCTCCTACTGCAGATTTTACGGTCCCATCCTAGAACTGCTCCTTCAGGGCCTTCCTCTAAGGACAACCAGCCAGGCACATGGCCAAAAGATCCTTTTCTCTTCCTCTTCCCAGGAATTCAGGAAGGCTAGTCAATGGTCTCCTCTCTCATTTCTTACCCATCACTTTCTGTGAAACTCAAGGTCAGTAGCGCGCTCTCCTACTAGACTCAGGCGGCTTCCCACATATTCCGTTAGCCCCTTCTAGCTAGTCTTTTGCATCTGCAGATGCACAGCAGAACGTCTGTACTGTGTGTCTCTGGATCTCTAGCTGATTCAAGAGGTTCAATATCAAAAGTAAGCTCCCACTGACAAGTTGGGTGGCCGTCTCACCTAACACAAGATCAGGGTCAGATTAAGAGTACATTGCTGGCCAGGCGTGGTGGCGCACGCTTGTAATCCCAGCATTCGGGAGGCTGAGACCAAAGGATCGCGGTTCGCAGACAGCCTCAGCTACTTAGTGAGGCCCTCTGCAACTCAGCGAGACCCGGTTAAAAAAATAAAGAATAAAAAACAGGGCAGGGGGTGTAGCTCGGAGGTTGAATGCCCCTGGATTCCATAAGCAGACCATACACACACACACACACACACACACACACACACACAAGATTGCTGAATAAATTAATGAATTTGCTTTCATAAACTGTCCCTGCCTCATTTTACCTCAATGACTATTTTTGTTTTATTATTTTTTTCTATAATTTTTAAATAGTTTTCATGTCTATATTTTTTATATATTTTTTATTTTTATGTGGAAAATATTGAAAATGGCATACATTCAGACTGTGCTTGGTGCCCTCTCACCCCCAGCCTGCTTCCCCTTTCCCCCCTCCCAACAATGAGTGTCCAGGTTGACCATGCTATATTCATACTTTACACATATTCAGATGTAGCTCCTCCACTAATCAATCTCAGCCTTCTTCCTCTCCTATCTTCCCATTCTAGCTTTGCTTAGGTATCCCCTCCATTATCTGGAGTCCTTCTGGTATTCCTAATAGTCCCTAGTTTGCGCATATTAGAGAAAACATATGTCCCTTCTCTTTCTGCGCTTGGCTGATCTCACTTAACATAATGTTCTCCAGGTCTTTCCATCTTCTTGTGAATGACATGATTTTGTTCTTCTTTATAGCTGAGTAGAATTCCACTGTGTGTATTTTCCATAATTTTGCAATCCATTCATCTTTTTTTTCCCTGTGGGTTTGGGGATGGAACCCAGGGGCATTTGACTTCCGAGCTACACCCCTGGCCCTATTTTTTATTCTTTATTTTGAAACCGGGTCTCACTAAGTTGCAAAGAGCCTCACTAAGTAGCTGAGGCTGTCCACAAACCGCAATCCTCCAGTCTCAGCCTCCCGTATGCTGGGATTACAAGTATGTGCCACCACACCCGGTTCCATTCATCTGTTGATGGAGATCTAGGTTGGTTCCATATTTTGGCTGTTACGAATTGTGCTATGAACATGGGTATGCACATGTTACTGTAGTTCTCTGATTTCAACCCCTTTGGAAGAATACCCAGGAGTGGTATAGCTGGATCACATGGTGGATCTATTCCCAATTTTCTAAGGAGTCTCTACGCTGATCACCATAGTGCCTGAACTAGTTTGCACTCCCACTAACAGTGTAAAAGAGTTCCTCTTTTCCTCGACAGCATTTATTGTTGATTTCTTTATGCTTGCCACTCTGATTGGGGTTAGATGGAATCTCAGCGTAGTTTTGATTTGCATCTCCCTGATGGCTAATGATGTTTGAACATCTTTTCATGTATCTATTGGCCCTTTGTATCTCTTCTTTTGTGAAGTGTCTATTCAGTTCAGTTGCCCATTTCTTGATTGGGTTATTTGTTTTGTTAGTGTAGAGTCTTTTGAGCTCTTTGTATATTCTGGATATTAGCCCTCTATCAGAGTGGTGGCTGGTAAAGACCTTCTTTCATTCTGTAGGCTTTCTCTTTAGATTCTTGATGGTTTCCTTTGATGAAAAGAAACTTTTTAGTTTGATGCTATCCTACTTGTTAATTCTTGCTTTCATTTCCTGTGCTTTGGAGGTCTTGAGAAAGTTATTGCCTGTGCCAATATGTTGGAGTGTTGAGTCTATGCCCTCCCCTAATAACTTCCCAGTCTCTGATCTAATTTCTAAGTCTTTGATCCATCTCAAGTTGATTCCTGTGCATGGTGAGAGGTAAAGATTTAATTCCAGCTTTATACAAATGGATAGCCAGTTCTCCCAGCACCATTTGTTGAAAAGGCTGCCTTTTCTCTAGCGAATGAGTTTGGCCCCTTTGTCAAAGATCAACTGACTACAGGTGTATGGTTTTGTTTCTGTATCTTCTATTCTGTTCCACTGGTCAGTGTACCTGTTATTGTGCCAGTACCGTGCTGTTTTTACTACTATTGCTCTATAGTATAATTTGAAGTCAGGGATTGTGATGCCTCCTGCCTGGTTCTTATTACTGAGGATTGCTTTAGCTATTCTGGATCTTTTTTTTCTCCATATCAAAATCATGACTGATTTTTCTAGGTCTATGAAGAATGTCATTGATATTTTGATAGGAATTGCATTAAATCTGTAGATCACTTTTGGCAGAATGGCCATTCTGATGATATTTATTCTACTTATCCATGAGCAAAGGAGATCTTTCCATCTTCCAAGGTCTTCTTCGATTTCTTTAATATGTTATAGTTTTTGTTGTAGAGATCTTTTACATCTTTGGTTAGGTTTATTCCTAGGTGTTTTATTGGTTTTGAAGTTATAGTGAATGGAATTTATTTCTTTATTTCTCTGCTGTTAAAAAGCCAGAAGCCAGCCAGCCACCCTGCCTACAAACAAACACATAAATACACACCTACCCCAGGGACTTTTTTTTTTTTTTTTTTTTTTTTTTTTTTTTTTTTTTTTGCGGGTCTGGGGATGGAACCCAGGGGCATTTGACCTCTGAGCTACACCCCCTGCCCTATTTTTTATTCTTTATTTTGAAACTGGGTCTCACTGAGTCACAGAGACAGCCTCACTAAGTAGCTGAGGCTGTCTGCGAACCGCGATCCTCTGGTCTCAGCCTCCCGAATGCTGGGATTACAAGTGTGCCCACCACGCCCGCTTCCCCAAGGACTATCTTTAAAAAGCCAGAAGCACGCGTGCAGGCAGGCACGCACGCACACACACACACACACACACACACACACACACACACTCCTCTCCCCCCGCCCCGCCATACTGGGGTCAAACTCAGAGGCATTCTACCTCCAAGGTACACCCCCAGCCTTATTTTTTACTCTTTATTTTGAAACAGGGTCTCAAGTTGCAGAGGACCTCACTAAATAGCTGAGGCTGGCCACAAACCTGTGATCCTCCTGTCTCAGCCTCCCAAGTATCTGGATTACAAGAGCGCACTACCAGGCCCAGCTCAAACCAACTGTAATCCCTTCCTATTTTATTCTCTCTGCAATTGATCTAACTCTAAACAAAGAAAGCAAACCTAACCTCAGTGTGGTGGAACATGCCTGTGACCCCAGCTATCGGGAGGCTGAGGTAGGAGAATCACTAGTTCAAGGCCAGCCTGGGAAGCTTAATAAGACCCTGTTTCAAAATAACAAGGGCTGGGATGTAGCTCAGTGTTAAGAGTGCTTGCTCAGCATGCACAAGGATCTGGGTGCAATATCCAGAAATACATACATACATACATACACACATACATACATACATACATTTGGAGCACTTTCCCAGCCCTTAAATTGTTTCAGTGGTTTACTACCTTTATATTTCAAAAGAAATATACTATTATCACCATTCCACCTCCTATTTCTTTCTTTTCTTTTCTTTTCTGTGGTGTTGAGGAATAAACCTTCTCAACACCTTCGAACTACACTCACTCTATTTTTTATTTTATTTCATTTTTTTTGCAGTACTGGGAATGGAACTCTGAGGCATTCTACCTCTGAGCCGCACCGTTATCCCTATTTTTTAGTCTTTATTTTTTGAAACAGGGTCTCACTGATCTGCAAAGGGCCTCGCTAAGTAGCTGAGGCTGTCCTCGAACCCAGATCCTCCTGTCTCAGCCTCCAGAGTACTGGGATTACAGCTGTGTGCCACCATGCCTGGCGCAACCTCCTACTTCTGAACTGCTCTGACAGGCAAACCTCAAGACTGTGAGTGGCCTGATCCTGACCTGTTGCTAGTGTGGACATCTCCTTCAGCTTCCCCTTCTCCTTCTCCCTCGGAGCCATCTCCCTCCTGGTGCCCAGTGGTGGTGCTGATAGCGCCAGTGCTTGAGCTGACACTTCCTGGTCCAGCTGGATGCCCCTCAGCTGTAGCATCGCCATAAGCACTGCTCCGGCCAGATACTAAAGGGAAACAGGTAAGGAGAAAGCATACAAATAAATTCCCAGAGCATAATGGAAGCCAATGCATTCTGAAGTCAGCAATAGTTGGACTGGTAGCTTTAAACATTATTTTCTTCGTTGTGAAGCTCAGTAAGGATTCAATTGATGATCCTGGCTAGGACTACACTAAGTCACTCTCTAAGGCACTCAACCTCCAAAAGTACACGAGCTCCACCCCCAACAACATTCTTATTTTCAACCGCTGATAAACTTTTATCAAGTGCTTCAGAAGAAATGGACCCCAATATGCAAAGCTACAAATTATCAGCTACTCTTAATCTCTTCCAGAAAAAATGTTCAACACCAAGTGTTAACTACAGGCTGACTGACAAGGCCAAACCCAAGAGGCCTGGTTGTGCCCCTTCATCCCATGACCTCACCCTAGCAACTATGACCCTGTGGGGACGGCCTGCTGTGTTAACACACAGGTCACTAACAGCACTGCCCAAAGATACGCCCTCCCAGTACGTATGAAGAAAATACAATAGAAAAATGGGTTCCAAGGTCACCCCACAATCAGTTTAATCGTGATTTGGAAGTACACATGCGGTTAATTTTTATCCATGAACAGAATATTTCAATATTAATCCCACTGAACTTAAGCAGTGCACACCTGAAACTCCAGAGGTGAACTTCACAAGATTTTCTTCTTATTCTTCTTCTTTTTTTTTTTGGTACTAGAGATTGAGTCCAGGGGCATTCTACATCTGACTTACATCCCAGCCTCTTTTCACTTTTTACTTTGAAACAGGGTCTTGTTAAGTTGCTACGGCTGGCTTCAAACCTGTGATCTTTCTGTCTCAGCTTCTCAAATACTCGACTTCTCAAGTAATCCACACTTGGCTTCCACAATGAGGCCCCACAACTTCGCTTTGCTAAAACCAATTCCAGGACCCAGGGAGGAACTGCTCTTTTGCCCCCACCCTGAGCAGAGAGCCCAGGACCCCAGGCACATTACCGCTGTGCTCGCCAGCCACCGAGTCCACTGCACTTCCCCCGCTCTCCGAGCCCACACTGCCCCCGTGGTCGGCAGGAGAGGTCCGGAGGGTAGAGCCATCGGTCGCTGCTGTGCTGCCCTCGTCATCCGAGGCCGGAGCTACGAGAGTAACGAGAGCGGTTACAGGTAAAAGCCCCTCCCTGGGGCGAAAGCACCAAACCTCACAGTGCAGAGGACACAATGCAGTTTATACATCCTGTTGTCAGATAAAAGGGGAAAGACCTGCTTTGCTGGTTAGTCACTAGCAGAAACAAACACTATACATGGTGCATTGCAAACAGTACTTAGACAAAAGGGAAAACCCAGTTCCCTGAGCATTTCCTTAGCTCTTAAACTACAATGTAGAGATTCAGTAAGAATCTGTGAAATGGACACAGTTGTCTAGCTAAATGCGTCATGGTCACCATCGGCTAAGGTGTTACTGACACCTGCTGAGAGGTCTGAAGCTAGCCATCGCCGTTCAAAGAACAGAACTCTGGATTTTAATCAGATTTATTTGCAATCAGTTAATTTGTGCTTATATTAGGAAATCACTTATCATGAGCTCTTAAATCAACTTTTTTTTTTTTTTTGTAATCAAGTGGTCCAGAGGGGAGCTTATTGGGAAATTCCACAGCTCCAAATCATCCTCATCAGATGCTAATAATGAAGCAAGGAAATTCCCCAGAGACAGCCACAGCATCCAGGACCAGGGCTGAGCTGAGACAGGAGGAAAATGCTGGATGAGATAGAGGGAGGAGAGCCACAACAGCCAAGAGCATGGTACAGACACAACTGGCACGACACGAAGCAGCACTGGAGCCTGAAGAACAGCAACTGCAGAGACCTCAGAAAAACAGCAAGCCATGGCAGCAGGCTGGGGGACAGCCAGCTTCTCCTTTTTTTGCCTACTCAGGTAAAATTCCCCAAAGAAAAAGTAATGGATGTAATAGTCTGAAAAAGTATAAATAAACCCTAAGATTACTCAAGGGTTGGTTTTTCAGTGGATTTCCAAGGTATGCCATCCTCCTCTGTTTGGTCTAACTATCTGAAAATATCATTTTTCTTTTTTTTTTCTTTTTTCTTTAAATATCATTTTTCTTAGCAGATTAGGAAAAAGATCGAAAGTAAGGACAAAATGAGTTTTAAGATTTCCCATGGATTTTAATGGTCCACAAAAAACCATACCTTTCAAGCACCCAGGTCCCTCCATGGTTAGCCACTCTACCTGAGACTTTGGAAGCATAAGCCAGCTGTCTACAGCTTTACTTTTATTTGAAAACAGAGTAGAAAGATAAAAGGCATGAGCCCTCTTTCTTGTCTCCTTTTTAATACTGTCTAGCATGTTAGAACTCTGACAAAGAACACACAACACTGACCTTAAGCCCTACTGCTAAGCAGCCTACTCGCTGCTCTCTGGACCTCCCCTCGGGGACAGCTGAAGCCAGGCGGCATGCACACTGAGGAAGTGAAGCCACGCGCCGGTGCCATGCTGCAGCACTATGCCGTCCTCCCACACCCTGTTCCTAAAGCAGGGCAGAAGCAGGAAGTCCAGGATGGCCTCAAAGCAGCTGCCCGTTACCCTCTCACAGCACCGGAAACCAGGCCCAAGGCCCTGGGCCTGAGCCATCCTCCTTGCTGTGGACAGTTACCTGATGCTGTGGTGTCAGAGAGGGTTCCTGCGTCCAGAGAGGAAGAGCTGGGAGCCTGGCCCGACAGCCCCAGGCTCTGCAGGCCCAGGGCACTGCTGCTGCTGCCTGGGAAGCAAGTGGAGAGTGAGCGCGGCATCCCCGCCGGACCCCGTCCACAGCTGCTTTGGCCACCTGCTGCCTCAGGAGAAGGTAATCAATGGCCACTGCTGTCCACCCACCAAGCTCAGTTACAGAGAGGGTGGGATGCCTCCTGCAGCTCAGGCACAACAGAGGCCAGAGGAGTCTAGCTGATTCGGGAGGAAAGAATCCAAAAGATCAAACTAGCATAAACTATGAGATTGGCTCCCAGCCTGAAATTCTTGCCACAATCTCTCTCACTCTCCACCTGTATCTCTGAGCAGCTCTCACCCAGATCAACCTCTCCCCAAATCTGGGGACAAGCTACATCAGCTGGGTATCAGTAACGGCCAAAACCTCCTTCCTGTGCAAAGCCATGGGCCACTACGTTACTGGCATTGCCTTCTACCTTGCTGGTCCTGCTGCAGGCTCAGGGCAATGGCTAGTTCGACCATGGTCTCGTCATCGGCATCGGGCGGGATGTCCAGCATGGGGGGGAAACCCTCTGCACCTGCCAGCAGGGCCTCCAGGGGAGAGGGGTTGCCATTGTTGACGTTTTCAGCTGTCTCCAGGACCATGGACTCAGACTGCAGAGAGAACGCTGTGTCGGTGTCCCATGGCAAACAGTAACTTGAGGAAGTCCACTGAGTAAGAGCCAGAGGGGAGTTGAAAGCTCCTTCGCCCCTCTCGAGCTGCCAGACTCACCACCATCTCAAAATCTCCATGGTCCACCTCACTCTGCTCCTGGCTCTCCTGACGGATGTGACCACCATCCGGGATTCCTGAAGACTGCATTTTCTCATCTGCGTCATCGTCATCATCATCGTCCTTGTCTCCTGAGTCAAAAAAATCCAAGTCACCTGAAAAAACTCCACCATCTTGACACATGGTGTAACAAATAGCAACAAAAGCCCAAATCAAGCCAACAAATAGCACCCTGTGCTTCTGAGGTGAAAATCCAGATGCTATGCCTAAAAGGACTTATTCTCTTATTTCTTGAACCTAAGAAGATCTGAGGAGATGGGGTTACTGGTGACAGCTTTACCCCACAGGCTTTTCCAACTGATGGACTAAGTAAAAAACAACCTTGGATTACAAAGCGATTTCCATAAAGCAGAGAAATATAAGACTAGTAGATCCCAGGAACTCCCACCAATTCTTAGGAGACCTTGTACGAGAGAAAAAATAGTACAATTGAGATGTCTTTTATCCGACAACCTTGAGTGTATTCACTACTTTCCCCCCAAAACAACTAGGTCAGTGAGATTTTTATGCATAATTGAAATGTAAAGCCATTGAACAGAAACCACGGATAACTCAACAGGTCCTGCATGGGCCCACACCTGTGGGAAATTGGAAAGGAAAGGCCTCTAGTAAAGAAGAAGTCTAAGTGGGACTCCTGATTGTCAGAAGAGGAGAGAGAACTCACCTCCACTTGACGAACTGTTCAAGCAAGTGAATACATCCTCAATTAGACAAGGAAACTATCTGTACTAGAGATTCTTGCCAGAGAAGAGAACCACAAGATGCTGCCTACTTCAGCAAAAGCGTAGGTAAAGCTAAATGTTATTCAAGGAAGAATGTCTGAAAGCTACAAAGCTGTAGCTTTCCTCCAGATGCAGTGTCCTGTGCAGCAGGCACCAACCTACATGGGGCTGCTGAGCACCTAAAATATGACTAGTCCAAATGGAAACAGGCCGCTAGTATCAAATACACACTGTACTTCAAAAATAATACCATAATATAAAATATTTCACTAATAGTTTTTTATGTTGACTATTCATTAAAATATTTCTGACACAATGGATTAAGTAAACTTTTAGTAAATTAATTATCTTTACTTGCTTTTACTACTTTATGTGGCTGCTAGAATATGTGTGTGTGTGTGTGTGTGTGTGTGTGTGTGTGTGTGTGTGTGCGCGCACAAGTGTTTCATTGGAAACTTGCTTTTGAATCAAATCACATAAGCAGCAAGTTATATAAGATGGTGCTATTATTTAGAAATTTTGTAGAACTGCTTTTACTAAAACAAAAAAGTGTTGTGTACCTGACCATGCCCAAGCATATCATAAGGGAGAGGTGTGAAATCTGCAATCAAGCTTATTATAGGTAAATCTAATGAAGATTCTGCCTCTTAAGCAAAACAATAAACTCTTAATGAAGATTTTTTTGCCAGGAAAAGGTCTTCCCTGAAAAAACAAGTACATTTTGTATTTGGTCAACTCTGATTTTTGCAAATGTTTTTACATTATGGCTCTTAGGAAACTTTACCCAAATATAAGATGGTCATTCAACAACCATGCTAGCTAGACCTTGTGGTATACATTTTCTGTGTCCTTGACATCTTTATTTTCCCAAGGCTTTGATTTTATTTTTATTCTATTTACTATATGCATTTTTTACATGCCACCTTAAATCTTCGCAGAATAGTAAGGTAAAAAAACAGAAGAGCAAAAGGCTCCAGGCCCTTTGCCCACTTGAGCAGCATGTCCTCCCTCCCACAAACGAGCTGCAGCCTAAACCCACACTTCACTTTACCCATTGGAGTGTTGCTTCGAGGGGAAGAGGGCAATGTCACATGTCTCCGTTTGTTCCTGGGCCTCAGGACTCGAATCAGAGCTTGTTTACAAGAGAAGCTCACAGCAGGATCCTAAAATTTAAAAGACAACTGTCGTTCATTCTTAGGCTTTATGTTATTTGCAAAATCAGCTATAACGCATTCCTTTCCCGGTCAAATATACAAACTCACACTGAAGACCTATCTACTCTCCTCTGCAACCCAGCTAACCAAATGCAGAAGGTCAAGCCAACTGGCACTTCAGACCAGACGTGCACATAAGACCCACTCACTGCCTTCCTGTGTCAATTCCTGGTGACAGGCTATTTGCTCCTGCAGCCACTGTGGCTTTCTAAGAATGGGCTAGGCTTTTTAGATGATCAAACCCTCAGTGTTCTCCTTAGCCCTGTAAATAACATTGTGTCACTGATAGACACATCGTGTCATTTACAAATAACACTGTGTCACAGCTTCTGTGAGAGGGTCACTAGAAATAAAAATCTTGGATGTATCACATTCATTCATGCATCCATTTAAGTAATACTTACTTAGTACTAACTATATATAGGAAACACCATGCTAGTCTCTGGGGAGTCAGCACTGAACAAGATCAAGTCTACTCTATTTCCAAACTTTACTCTTCCATGCTATAACATCTTAAAGCTTTTATTTGAAAGCAGGAATTCCTATTGCCTTCATTTAAACCCACTTAATTCATCACATTAGCAAATTGATTGAACTTTTCTTCCAAACACTCCTAGGCTGAGAGACACGGGGCTGTGATGGTACTTACAGGACACAACAGCATCTGCATGTAGACCTTAGATGCTGCGCTGATACAGTCCAGCTCACAAGTACAGTAGCCGTGAATGATGTCAACCAGCGCACTGACGGTAGCTTCAATATGAGTAAGGCCTAAAGTGGAAAAAAAAAAACATCTAAAGATCTGGTCGAAAAAAACTCTAGATACTTTGGGAGCCCAAGTCAAAAAGTGCCATTTCTCATCCCCACATAAAGGCCAAGCTAACAAAAAACAAGTACACACACACAGCAAAACAAACCAACAAAACACACAAACAGAATGTAGACTGTCAACATTATTTGTAATTTGTCTTATTAACAGTCTCCTAACCTCCCAAACTTCTCAAAAACCTTTCCAGATATCCTGCATGACAGAAGTAAGTGACTATCAGTCTTGGAAGGCTGAGGTACGAGGTGCGAGGTCAGTGAGACACTCGCTCAAACAAAATAAAATAGCCTGGGGATGTGGCTCAGAAGTAAAATCCCCAAGTTCAACCCTCACTGCCACAAAAACAAATAAATAAATAAATAAATAAATAAATAAATAAATAAATAAATAGTCGCTGTCTACTCTTTGCGACTACCAAAAGATAAGACAGGGAAATGTACACAGGCAGGCAGAGGCTAAACCTTCCTTACTCTGTCCTCAAGCCTGGGCAATGAAATATGACCTCGACAGAACTTTTAGTCTGTGCTAAAGTAATCTCCAAACAATAATAAATCTCATGCCAGATGTCCTGTTTTTCTCAGCTGCTATTCAGATACTTCTTCTTGCTATACTTTCAGTAGCATGAGAAGTTAAATATCCAAGTAGTAGCTTGGAAATAAAATATTTCCCAAGGCTGATGCTTGAGTCTTACTTTTTGAATTAGCACTGAACCAAGTTTCAAAGTTTTTTTTTGTTTTTGTTTTTGTTTTGTTTTGTTTTGTTTTGTGGTACTGGGGATGGAACCCAGGGACATTATATCTCAGAGCTACACCCCCAGCCCTATTTTTTATTCTTTATTTTGAAGTAGAGTCTCACTGAGTTTCAAAGGGGCTCATTAAGTTAGCTGAGGCTGTCCACAAACCATGATCCTCCCGTCTCAGCCTCCTGAATGCTGGGATTACAAGCGCATGCCACCACACCCAGCCCCTCAAAGGATTTTAATAAAAAATTGTAAATACCACTGGGGACACACACATCCATACAACAGTGGCTGTGAAATATGCAACCCCATATGAAGAGATACAACTTAAGAAACTCGCAGTCTGCCACACTGTTAATTCCTGTACCATGAATTATGCTCTGATCTCCCAAATTTCTATTTCCCAATTTATTAATTCTGGAAGAAATGAATGGTGAAGGCTAAAGGCTAAGGATTCAGAGAACTTGTATCAAATTAACTCTATACCAGATTCAAGTATCTCTTGTAACATGATACCTGGCAGGCAGGCAGGAGCCAAGAAGGCATTCTTGGGTTTGGATGCATGGAGTTTCCAGAAATGGTTCACCAGCTGTGTGATGAAACTACAGCAATCTCCTTCCACCTGCTTCTGCAGTTCTTTCCCCTCATCTACTCCTTCTACACAGGACAAAGAAGATTTATTAACGATGGTAAATCCCAGATGGAATTTAATTTAAGGTTAACTCAGGTCAAGGAAGCTTGCCTGCGGAGGGAGTTTCAAGTGGGGCCCCAATCAATATGCCAACTATCCCTAGATTCCAGCAGGCACATCTAGGAAAAAAACAGTCTGGGAAAGGAATATCACAGAAAACATTGTATGTTAGAATTAAGTAGAAAGGGGAGCATTCAGGATCTTTACAGCAGATTAAAAGATGTCCGTTGCAACTGTTCAACTTCTAAAATCTAGAAGAACATCTGCAAATGATTCTGGGATTGTGGTGTTAGAAGGACAAGCAGGATGATGATGGCATGTAGGAACATGTAAATGATAGGGAACTGTAAAGGCAACAATAACCTCTATTTTGATAATGGCAAAACAGGTTCGCTACCCAACCAGCGAGGAGATGAGGAAACACAATCTGCCACTGCACGTGTTAATGTAGTATTTGCAAAAGAGCAACATGAAAAGACAAGACACAACCCCATTACTTCAAGGTGAGCAAGGCCAACCAAGCTTAGCTTTACCCCAAAGACCGTAAGACATAGTAACTTCAAAGACAGATTATATCTGATGTCCAGAACACTGAGCAAACTCAAGGATGATTGAAGAAGTGAACACTGGAAAGGGGATTTAGTTAAAAGGGTAAAATCCTCATGCCAAAGCCCTTCCAAAGTAGGAAGAGCAGGAAGTAAATTCCCTGTCACAGGCCATGAGGTCAGCAAGAGGCCAGTGAGAACAAGAAGAGGGAGAGAAAAAATAAAGAAGGTATACTAGCAGATTTCAGGACCACGGCCACACAGGCCAAGTTCACCTGTTTCCATCTGAGGCAGCTTTGACTCCGTAAAGTGCACAAGATTGTTAGGACGCATGATGGCAATAGAGCGCGCTGTAATCACCAGCCTCTGGAACACCTCGGGGTCCAAATCCTTGCCTTCCTTGCTGGATGTGTTGAGACACTGCACAGCTTTGCTCAGTAAGGCCTGATCCTATAAAACAGCACCACAGAGGTTCAACCATAAGCAAAGGCTGGGATCTACAGCACAGAATCGAGCAGAGCTGGCAGATCTTTAGGACTGTCATCTCCCCTCGAGAGAATAGATTAATTACCACCAATCACCTAGAACAAATCTTTAAAGCAGCCCGATATGTTAAACTACTTAATATATAAAAATTAAAGTCTTTAAAAAGTCAAAGCCCATGTAATTAGCATCAAAGCCTGATAGAAAAATCTGAATCCACTCAACTTTCCAGAACTGCAGCAGCCCAGATCTCTTGCCTCTCATAAGTCATTTTCCCTATGTTCCTATTGTTTGAGGGTAATGTTTCCAAACGACCTTTCCTTGGGAGGCTCAGCAATTGAAACTCCCGTTTCTCAGTTTGGGGCTGGAGATCCCAAAGCTAACCAAGACTTCTGGGCTGGCAGCTTCCCCCAGAGCCCTTCTTCTGCCTCATGCATCCAAACTGTCATCTTGTCAATATATAGAAACAGGCCAACTTACCTCCTGCAGCCAGTGACTTCTATGGATGAGACCTCTCTCCCCAGATCACTCCTTCAGAGGTATCCCAACAACTCACCCTTCAATAGCTGCCTTACAGAGGCTGGGGTGCGTGTGAGAACACATCGTGGGCAATTCCCCTTTCCCTCACTGTTCTAGGGAGAAGATGCCACCCACATCATCCTTTTCTTTCTTACTTCTTCCTGGTCCTACTAGAGGAACAGAAAAATACCGTGAACCAGCGGCCCACAAGCTAGCTTACCCTCAGTTCTGAGTGGTGCTCATGCATTTCTCAGTAGAAGCTCGAGACTCTGGGTCTCATCTCAGTGCTACGGATCCCTTCTCCAGCTTACTTTGCTATACCCTTGCTTTACACACGAAAAGCCAAGTTACTCAGGTCCCTGTCTGGATCACAACTTCCATGTCTATAGAAGGCCTTCCCGAGAGGGAACGATTACCTTGTGGCTATGATAGGCTGAACGGCTGGTGTGCAGGCTGGCCAGAAGGCTCTTGGACTGCTGCTGGACACTGGCAGGTGCCGGCAGGGACAGCAGCAAAGTGGCCAGCTCCTGAGCTGCATTCTTGTTTCTCTCCTGATGCAAAAGACAGCAGGGTCATCACTAATCCCACCAACTCAATGCAGAATGAACTCTCTAGTCTGTCCTCCCCCTTCCTTCCTTCAAGGCCACCAGGGCTAGGTTATACACCATAGACTACAAAGACCAAAATAATAAAAAATAAAAAGTTTCAGAAACTATAGTCCTCTTGTAACATAGGTGAAGAAATAGAATCCAAACTCACAACTCCCAGAACAGCCTTTGTGCACCAGTTCTCACCCTACGCCAAGACACGTCTCACTCCGCCCCCCAAAAGCAGGACATGATGTCCAAAGCCAAAAAACTTCTCTGGCGCTTCTTTGCAAATCGAGATTAGGCTACAAGCATTCTTCCGCTGTGAGGCCTCGGGCCTCAGACAACTTCACTGACTTCCTGCCTCTTCAGAAAGCTCCCATGTGCTTTGAAGAAGTAACTTGCCTTCTCGATGATTGGGCCAACAGCAAAGCAGCTTTCCAGGGCTTCTAAAGAACTCACAACCAGCCTGGGGAGACAGAAAACCTGGCTTGAGTACAACAACCGTTCTCTTTGCCTCTTGCTTTTAGCCTAGGCGAACTACAGTTGTGAGAACCTTGGGGACAGCTAATGAATGCCAAATACAATATCAAAGCACAATAAGACCTGCCACAGGCACTACGCAGATCACTGCCTGTGCTACAGGCCAGAAGAATCCTGGCTCCTGCTCGGAGATCAACCTGAGGCCATGTTCATAATCCGTAACTCAAAGACAGGGCTTTTCTTCCTCAAAGAGGATAAATGTGCTTCCTTCTGCTGCCTGTGGCAGGGATCACTGAGATGGGCTTAATGTCTTGCTGCAATGAAACCCAAAGCCCAGGTGCCCAGAGATCAGTGGTCAAAGGGAGACACAGAGGGAAAGGTTAAGGCCATCTTCTATACCGCGAGGTTAACGTTGGATTTTATTACACCGCCAAGAAGATGCATGGAGGCATTCCCGAAAGTCCCTGAGTATGGGAGAGTCGAACTATGTTTTGGTGCATGCCACTTGCCAACATTCAAAGGGTAGTACAAAACAGCTTTGAAAAACTGACAATTCTCCCTTAGGGAAGGAACTGAAAGCCCAGCTATTAAAGGTACCAAGTAATGTGCTCCCACAGCTTACTCCTTTGAATTTAACGCGGCATAGCAAAATAACCAACATCCTGACAGCGGAGGCTCTGGACAGAGGAAAGGGGTGAGGACAAAGGAAGGCAATGAAGATCTAGGGAGAAGGGAGCGAGGCACAGAACAGACGTGGACAGACAAGCTTCCTAGTAGCTTATGGATAACAGGGGTTTCTGCGTACCCCTCAAACACCATCCCCTTTCTCATCCACTGTGGAGAAGGAACAGAGAGGACTGGGGTAAGGAAGAGAAAGCCGAAAGAGTCTGAGGCAGCCAACACCAAGGGTGCACGCACAATCCTGGGTGTGCTCCATTTTTACACATGGAGAACTCTGCAGCCATGCAATGACCAGGACAGAAAGAAGCAGGGGGACTCTTAACAGAAGCAGAATGCAAAGCCACACCATTGCATACGCTGCTCCCTGACACACACGCACTCGTGCAGAGAAAAGAAAGAGGGCATACTAACCGGTCCAGCTTGGTTAGGGACTCAGTTTCAGAACTTGGGGGAGAAGCAAAGGAAAAAAAAAAGGAAAAAAACTGTGAAGCTCGGAGAATCCTGGGAACGCCCTAAGCAAACCATGTAAGAACAGGGTAGGGAAAAAAGAAAGAGGAAGGGAGGGGCTGCTGGTGGGAGGCACTAATCCACACGTGGGCATTCTCTCAGCTTACAATGTAAGAAACCAAGTCTTACATCATAGGTTGTTTCATCTTCCATGGCAAACTAACAGGTACCTAGCACAAAGAAGCCAAGCCTGATGCTCTAGAATGCCCCGTAGGGAGACTGAAGGAGACGCCACCGCAGGATGCAGCAGCAGCCTTTTCTGTTGGCAATGTCATTACCACAAAGTAACTTGCTACTGCAGAGAAAGATGAGAAGACAGTGCGATCAGCCTGGGAGGATATTCCCCCCCACTTTCGGGAAGGCTGGATCCTAATCTAGAACGCTGGCTTAAGCACCTTCCAGTTTGTGGGGTTAGCTACTTCAAAAGGTACTAAGCACTAGACAAAGGACAAAACTTCTGCCCAGGCAGAGACTCTGGCATCAGATGAGTCTGAGCCCACTATTCAGGCTCCATTAAGGAGACACTAAATGTGGGGGAGGCACATGGAAGCTTGAAATCACAGGCTAGACTTGCCATAGTTATGGAGCTGACTCTCTCAAGACACAGCAAGGCTCTGTAGTAAATGAATTCATGGTGAACACTGAAGCCAGCCCCGCCAGCACCCGTACCTCTCCAGGACAGTGCCACTTGTGTTGGTAGGTGCGGCAGAGTCACTGTCCCCGGTGCCATTGTTGTGGTTCAGGTTGGGGGGGCAGACACTGCTGACGGAGGCAGAAGGGAACTCTTCTGGAGGCTCGTCAGGCCAGCCGAACTGCTCCTTAGTCTTGCCATAAATTTTTACAGCATCTATCATGGTGACACCTGCTGGATCCACTGAGGCACCAACTGCAATTAAGTAAGAGAGATTTTAGGAAACACGTTCTCTAAAGGCCTAATACCAGCCCTTCCAGAGCAAAACCAGACCAGTCTGAGCACATCGATTTTATAGACAGAGAGAAATTTCAGCTCCTGAGACACTAGTAGTACTTTAGTCTGTGACTACACAAAGAAACAGTTCCATGGACCAAATGTCTGAATTCTCCTAGTTGAAAGAATCTGTAAGCCGGGCATGGTGGTGCATGCTTGTAATCCCAGTGCTTGGGAGGCTGAGACAGGAGGATCGCACAGGTTCAAAGCCAGTCTCAGCTACTTAGTGAGGCTCTCAGCAACTTAGTGAAACCCTATTTCCAAATAAAGTATAAAATAGGCCTGGGAGTATAGCCCAGAGGTAGAAAAGCCCCTGGGTTCCACCCCCAGCACCACAAAAAAAAAAAAAAAAAAAAAAGAAGGAAAGAAAAATCTGTAAGCATCACTGTAAGGATCCCCTTTCACTGTCAAGGTATTTTATCTCCCACACCTCATCCCAGTGGTTAGTGGCCTCTAACCACTTACCCTATTCAAAGTACCAATCATCACAATTCACACTAAAAGCAGAGTTCTAGGACAAAGAACTACAGGCAGGCGACCAGTAAGATGCCAGTCCTCAAAACACTTAGATTTGTCCTCTGAGCGTTATAAGCTTTCAACGGCATAGCAAGGCCTCACTAAAGAACCTCGCAGAGATGGGTGGTATGAGGCCTTTATCTGTGTTTGAAGAAATTTCAAACACAGATAAAGGCCTCGCCACTTCATGTGCCAGTCTTGCTTCCTCTCTGCCTGAACAC
This sequence comes from Muscardinus avellanarius, assembly GCF_963383645.1. Taxonomy (NCBI): domain Eukaryota; kingdom Metazoa; phylum Chordata; class Mammalia; order Rodentia; family Gliridae; genus Muscardinus; species Muscardinus avellanarius. Next base: position 14,889,051 of record NC_137788.1, read on the forward strand.
CAATACTGCTCAATCAGTGAAGATGACCCAATACCACAGAAGTGAATATTTAACGGAGCTTACCCTGTCTAAGCCCCTCCCATTCTCAAATACACTCCGGGCACTCTGCCTCTTTCACATCTCAATCGGAGCTCAAAGTTTGCTTATGACAGAGACCACAGAGTAATCAGTAAAGCGGGAAGAGCTCAGAACACTGACGGGCCACAGGCTGGTGGCCTCCAAACCAGCAGTCATAATGAGAAGATGGAGACTACCGCAAGTCAAGAGACTCACTGAAAAGGCTCAGCTTCTTATCAGCTTGCAGGGCTTCTTCTCTGGTGAAGGGGAAATCGAACCAGCGTGAGCGACTCAGATTAAGCTGCATAGTTCTGCCAAAGATCTCGATGTATGATGGGGCCCGTTCAATTGCCTGAGTCCCAATCTGGATCCGCATGCCTGTCATCACCATGGTGCTGTTGTTGTTACTGATCTCAATGGTGAAGCCACCAGGCTGTGGGGAGAAAAGACACGGGTCGGAGGACTAGGAGTTAAGTTCGGTATCTGAATCCTTCCTCTGACTTCCTTGCTTCCAAGGATGAGAAAACAAAGGCAGAGAATAAATTCTCTTCCTTGACTGACTTCCTTCTCCTTAGCATTTAACAACCTCCATTGCCCTCTGCACAGGAACTCCAAGTGGTGGAAACCTAGCTTTATGGGACAGGAGTCCTTTAGCATGTCAGAATATCCATTTATTCAAGGGCTGTTTATCCAGAGGGGAGGGTTAGTGACCATGGACAAATACTTTACATGTGCATTCTAGAAGGAGAGCTATTCTCAAACCATAATGTTTATGAGCTTCTTGTATGCATTAAACCAAGTCCAACACAGTCCTCACCTTAGTGTTGGCCACATACATGCCGGTGGAGTTCAGCCGATGCTTTATTTGTTGAGCGTTGTAGACTTGTAGGAGGTCATTACCACCAAACTCCACATCTGTCAGCTGCTGGTTGTGTTCAAAGAAGTCGATGGGGAAAGTCACCTGGCTGGACGTGCGGGTCGCTGTGGAGAACAGTACCAGATCGCAGAGAGCACGCTGCACAGTCTCTGGCACCTCTGCTCCCACTCCATGGCTACAGGCTCCTCCTCACCCTCACACTCTTTAAGCACACTCTCAGTAACAGCGTTTGCATCAGCATGATGCCTGCATGCCTACATGTTACTAGTGTTGGAGGTAAAGTTACTAAGAATGGTCTCTTGTTTGTTTACAAAGAATAACAGAAACTGTTTCTTTACAGGATGATGCATTACACCATTATCTCAAACACAGATCTGAGAATAAATTTAAGTGAATGTAATGATCCCTGGAATAGTCTTTGCTGAGCCAAATGCACTGACTCTTAAATTCAAGTTCTCTCTTCCCTGAAGAGTCCTTCCTCAACCGGGAGCAAGTTCACCAGGCTCAGAGACTGTGACGGGTTCGTCATACTCAGCGGGAAATTAACTGATCAAAGGGACCTATCCACATCAGTTCAATCCAGCAGGCAAGCCACTTTCCCTAAATCCAGAAAGAAAACTCAAACAATGCTGAAGGCATCATTCTTTATGGGGCACCGAAGAACTTCTGACCTGCAGCAGAGAGCCAATGGGACCTGCCATCTGAGGCTTTGGTTTTCTGAAACTGGCTAGCGCAAATGTGCGATCTGGATAGTCCTATTTCTTCACAGCTACGTACAGTGATCGATTTGGTCACTGTCTAGAAGTCTGCCACACTATTCCCCAAAATCTTTCGAGAAGAGGCCTTACTGATTGTAGCTGTTTTGCGCTTTCGAACAGGCTTCATTATGCTGATGACACTGCTGGGCTGCAGGGATGGCTGGAGCCAGTAGGAGGTGTTCTCCACGCTGGCCATGTAAATGCGAAGGCTGCCGTCCTCACAGAGCAAGATCATTGTCGTCCGCTGCTGCTCATTGCAGGCGGTGTGCCTGATGGCAACCATGTCTTGGATCTTTGGGACAAAGGAGGGGTTAGTTCCCCTATCTATAGCTCAGAACTCACAGAAAGAACGAAGCAAAGAAGCAACTGGCTTCACAGTCAGTTGAGGGTTCAGAAGGGTAGCAAAGACAAGGTGTCTAGAAGAAAATGGATTAAAAAATCCTTTAAAGTTCTCCACTGAACGAGATGGAAGAGTTATATAAACATAAAAACAGACCAAACTCACAGCAAGGTGATGGGCAACTCTGGCACTAACCTTTGCTTTAGCAGGAAGAGTCTTAATCTCCTGAATGAGGAATGTGTCTGGTTTCACCATAACTACCAGTGGTACACCTGTAGTTTGCTGGACACAACACACCAAGCCGGGATGGTTCATCACCTCAGACCACTGGCAAAGGGCAGGAGAAGTCTTACTGCCACCATTGGAACTACAAACAACAAAACTGGTCACAATTAGGGCGTTGATTGCAATTTAATAGTTCTCTTGACCCAAAGCTGTCTTCTACCTATACGACTCTGGACAAAATCCTTGGCCAAGGATTCAGACTATCCTTGGGTCAGTTTTATTCCAAGCTGTGGACACACTCACACACTCCAATGTGTGTCCCCAAAAGGAGTCCTTGCTACGCTGCCATAGTCTGAGGAACAGTTGGCCATTGAGTGGGGAGGCTATCAATTGCATAGGTCACAGAGGTGTCTGAGACTGATCCATAGTCTTATAAGGATCTCCAAGAACATCAAGTTATATACAAATGGGTGTCCATTTTATTTCACCCCAAATCAATTAATTCCCAAAAGAGAGTCCTTTGAGAAAGTGCCATAATAGTTCTTCTGAGGAATAGAAGTCTAGAAGAGACCCTAACACTCTTCTTCCTGGTTAAATAAAACTCACTACCTCACATGCCCCTCTTATGTGGAAACTTGATAAACGTCTCTATCTCCTCTAGTTCTAGCCATTCCTCCAAAACTGATACCATCTTCTAGGTACTGGGAAAGTAAGTTCACGAATGGGAGAAAAACTTTCATCCTGCAAAATACAGGGACGTGTGCCTAGGTGACTCCATGTTCTCTTCTCAAACCTTGGTGTTATTTGAAATCACATTTGCTGCCATGACTATAGGTTTTTCTCTGTGAACAGTGACCCATCCCCACAAACTACTTCAAAGCTTGGGATCTCCACAGTGGAAGACAAATGTGCCCACCCTGGATAGGACTTAATTTTAAAGACATCTAACAGGGAAGGAGGACTGCTGGCGAAGAGTCAGCTTTGCCAAAGGGGGCTGCTACTGCAAGAGCATTCGGAAGGTGGACATTTGCTCCTCAGGCCCACCTTTTGATGTTGATGGGGAAGAGCTGCAACACCTCCAGTGTCGTCCTGCTGATGGTGGCTGCGAACGACTTGCCCTGACAATAGCTGAAGAACAGCATCTGCAGCACGTGGGAATAGTACACAGACACGCCGCCACCCGCCACCTGGCTGTTACTGTCCTGCAGGGCAAAGACACACATGTTTATTAGCTCCTTTTGTGCTGTTGGCTCCCCACTTCCAGATTATGCTGCTTAGGAGTTTAAAATCATGATACATGTTCTCACACTCTAAGCATGAGGGCCCTACAGGTAAATCTCACAAATACCCTGAGAATAAAGGAAATTCAAGTTGAACCTATTCAGTCATGAAAGACAAAGTTTCTCCTGTTGGGTAAAAAGTTAGAAGGACAAAGAAAAAGAAAAAAGGAGCAAGAATTGTAATCCCCACGCTTGGGAGGCTGAGACAGGAGGATCGCACAGGTTCAAAGCCAGCCTCAGCTACTTAGTGAGGCTCTCAGCAACTTAGTGACCCTGTTTCCAAATAAAGTATAAAATAGGTCTGGGAGTAAAGCCCGGAGGTAGAAAAGCCCCCGGGTTCCACCCCCAGCACCACCAAAAAAAAAAAAAAAAGAGCAAGAGAGAAGGGTTGCTAAAGTAATTAAATCTGAAACAGAAGGAAATGACAACACAAGCTCTAACCTTCAGGTCCTCATGACTGATTTCCAGTACATTAGTGACATAGAAGGGTCCCTGCTGGGCACTGCTGGCCTCCTCCATGAGCTGAGTATAGATGTACCCAGCTGAAGACATTATAACAATGATGTTCTTTCCCTCCTCGTTGAAGAGAAAAGTAACATCTCTTATCTTTGAGCTCGGCAGAAGAAAGTAGAAGGTTGGACTCAAGGCATCAACAGATAGGTCATAAATCTGCATGAAGGAAAAAAGACCAAAAAAGGTGATCTATTTCAGTGTCATCCCCAAAAGATCCTGGTGAATTCTAATACCTGCGAATAGTCAGTAATGGGCATTCTCTCCATCCAGCAAGCTCCGACTAAGTGTTAAGTCATTGGGGATATAAAGATGAATAAAAAGCCAGGCGTGGTGGTGCAGACACATAATCCCAGCACTTGGGAGGCTGAGACAGGAGGACCACAGGTTTGTGGCCAATCTAAACTAGTTAGTGAGGCCCTCTGCAACTTAGACCGTTTCAGAAATAAAGAGAAAATTGGGCTGGGGTGTAGCTTGGAGGTAGGACGCCCCTGGGTTTCACCCCTAGTACCGCAAATAAATAAACAAACAAACAAACAAACAAACAAACAGCTTCTCCTATCCCCCGAGGAATAACTAGGAAGGAAACGCACCTAAACAAATTCTGTAACAAATACAGCACTGGGTGTGCGGCTGGTACAGGGAGGGTAGAAACAGAATCAACCCCACACTGCACATACAGAAATTACTTATGTAACATGACAAAAAGCAACAAAGCATGTTATGGTTTTTAGTTTTGATTACTGGAAGAAGCTAGCACACACGGAGATAAGACATTCTCGATTTAAATGCAGAGTGATACCAAAATGGAGCTGTAACAGTACCTTGACAAAATCCGCGGTGACAATTGCTAACTCAGTCTGTGAGCCGGGTAACCACACGGCTTTGATGATGAAGTTCCCTGTTGCTAACTGGGGATGCAACACCAGGTGATCAGAAACAGAACCCGAGCTACTGAAGGTGAGTACGTGGCAGTCCTGGACAAAAAACAAAACAGTCAAAAGGTGATTTGGAAAGCCAGGCGTGGTGGTGCACGCTTGTAATCCTAGCATTAGGAGGCTGAGACCAGGGGATCGAGGTTCGCAGACAGCCTCAGCTACTTAGTGAGGCCCTCTGTGACTCAGTGAGACCCTGTTTCAAATTAACAAATACAAAATAGAGCAGGGGGTGTAGCTCAGATGTCGAATGCCCCTGGGTTCCATCCCCCGACCACAAGGAAAGTCGGCTAACTCAATTCAGTCTCCACGTTTCCTTTTCCTCCCTAATATTTCCCTGCCTTCAGATAGTATTCACGCTAATAACATACTGAGGTAACCAGGACACAAGCTGTTTCAAACAGAAGAAAATCTGGAAGACATGGACAAAGTACAAAGGAAGATCTTTCTTTCTTTCTTCCTTTCTTTCTTTCTTTCTTTCTTTCTCTTTCTTTCTCCCTCCCTCCCTCCCCCTCTTCCTTCTTCTTCCTTTTTTTTTTTTTGGTGGCAGTGTGGATGGAACCCAGGGGCATTCAACCACCGAGGTACACCATCAAACCTATTTTATTTTGTTTAAAAACAGTACCTAAGTTGATGAAACTGGTCTCAAACCTGTGGCCCTCCTGTCTCGGCCTTCAAAATACTGGGATTACAAGTGTGCACCACCATGCCCGGCAAAGATTTCTTCTGCATTCCAAAGGCTTTTACGTTTTCATTTTCAATGAGTAAGAGTAGGACAGAAGGTGACTAGGACCCACAGCTCAAGGCAATCATACTGGGATTGGAACTTTTACCTTTAGCCCACACACTGCCAGGTAGTCCTCCTTGCAGGGATTTCCAGTAAGGCTCAACACAGTAAAGGGAACAGGGGCAGAAGCCAAGCGTGTCAGAGTCAACTTCCTTTTGCTGGAATCTGCTTGCTTAAGGAGTGCAGAGAGTTGCAGAACAGTGATCTGCAAAAGAACCATTACCAGTTCATTCGTAACCCTACCCTCTCAGAATACAGAGCAGCTACCAAAACTCCTTTCAGTGAGGACAGAAAAAATGAGTGAGGAAATCAACTTTTTTTTGTAGATTTCAAAAACCAGTTCACTCCTATGTAGTCCTTTTCTAGTTTTCTATGAAACCTTTTTTTTTTTTTTTTTTTTTTGGTGGTACTGGTTATGGAACCCTTCTACCTCTGGGCTACAATCCCAGACCTATTTTATATTTTATTTGGAAACAGGGTCTCTTAAGCCAGAGAGGCTGGCTTCGAACCTGCACGATCCTCCTGTCTTCGCCTCCCAAGCTCAGGGACTACAAGCGTGCGCCACCACGCCTGGCTCTATGAAACCATTTTTGAAATTATTTTATAGCTGTTTTTAAGATACTAATACTTTCAACTTACTTAATACTCTTCTAACTTCTACTAGTTCTGTAAAATATAAACTTCCCGGTGACCTTAGGGAGCTGGGAAGAAAGAGAAGGACTAAATAAGGAATACTGAGTCTTCTCTCTGGAGGCTTCTGTCTCTTGGACTGTGCCCTCCAGCATGGCCAGTGTGGACAAGACTGGGAGCCGAGCTGCACTAGCATCTGCTGGTCACTGCCCTTTCCTAGAAACAAACAAAAAAAAACTCTGTGTTTTTTTGTTTGGTTGGTTTGGTTTGGTTTTTGTGGGAATTGAACCCAGAAGCATTCCACTTCTGAACTACATGCCTAGCTCTTTTTATTTTATTTTTTTGTGGTACTGGGGATGAAACCCAGAAGCATTCTACCTCCGAACTGCACCCCCAGCCCTGTTTTTTCTTCTTTATTTTGAAACAGGGTCTCACTGAGTTGCAAAGGGCCTAACTAGGTAGCTGAGGCTGGCTGCGAACCATGATCATGTCTCAGTCTCCCAAATGCTGGGATTACAAGCGTGTGCCACCATGCCCGGCTCTTTTTTTCATTCTGAAATAAGGTTTCACAAGTCGCTAAGGCTGGCCTTGAATCTGCAATCCTCCTGCCTCAGCCTTCACAAGTACTGGGATTATAGGCTTGTGCCACCACATCTGGCATGAAGGGTATTTCTGAGTGGAAATGTGCTAATCAGAAAGTCTTTGTCCTAGCTGGACACACTGGCTCATATCTGTAATCCCAGTACTTGAGAGGCTGAGATAAGAGGATCACAGGTTCAAGGCCAGTGTCAGAAACTCAGCAAGATTCACAGCAATTTAGTAGGATCTCATTTCAAAATAAAAAAAGGGCTAGGGGTATAGCTCAGAGATAGAATGCCCCTGAGTTCAATTCTTAGTACCCCCCAAAAAAATAAAGAAAATCTTCGTCCTAGTCATATCAGCTCTAAGTCTAACCAAACAACTCAGAGTTCAAGTAGAAAACCTCAGTGAGATCTGACCAAACCTATTAAGAGCATCTCCATTTTGCTTATCATTTAAGATAAACATGTCCTAAAATGAGTGAGAAGGAATTAGAAGACCCACCTTGCCTTTCTCGTGACTGACAGCCAAATGCTGGCGGCGCCCATGGGGGGAAGACAGCACACACATAGCTACCCGCCTGAGCACATGGGCGCTGATGAGTTGGCGTATTGTCTGGCCCTGGTCTCCACTGTAATTCATCCGAACATTCTCAAAGGCACCTTCCTGAGAACCTAAGGTGGGAACCTGACCAAAGTGAACCAGAGAAAGGAGGCAGTGAATCAAGAGAGATCAAGTTGGTTTATACAATGTTCACGTGACAGACCCTCTGCACGACTTAAGTCATTCAAAAGCAATAGATTCAACCTCCAATCCATGCACATGTAGGCAAATTTGTCAGTCAAATAAATTTGTCCGTTATCATCAGTCCAATTAGAACAGTGCAGTTAATTTTTCATAAAGCTAAAGTTAATTAATACAAAGTACCACCCTTTTATAAAATGTTAGATTATATAATGGTGCTAACACACGGAATCTTTCTTTCATTCAAAACTTTACGGGTCATGAACATTACTGCAGTATTTTTTAACTTCACCTTTAATATCTAAGTAGATTCCTAAGTACACACACTTTGGTCGATCTGCCAGCTCCTACGACCACCCAGCTTCAGGACCCAGGCACACTTACCATCAGCTGCTCTGTCATCTCAACCACCTTGTCCACTGTGTGCAACTCGCTGAGGGCTTTTTGCGCCCGGCTGCTGCTCCCCACAGCCGAAGCCTGCTGAAAGTTGGTCTGAATGGCATCCATGAGGAAATTGAGCATGTCTAACACGAGAGGAGCGAAGGAGAAATTGGCCTGAGAAAAATCAAAATACGTAAGTGAAAAAGAAAAACAAAGAGAAAAATAATGGGTCACACTCATACTAATCTTGCCAATAACTACCTTGAGAATGTAGCTTCCTCACTCCCAGTTAGATATCCTGGTCATCACCTCATTCTCTCCATAACCTGGGATTTGGTTCCAGTCAATATGCTATTATGCTACTAATTCTAGAGGAATATTTCTAAATCAGGAGTCCCAGAGAAATGCCCATGATGATCAAAGGCACCCAACATATATAATAGGGTATCTGCACTCCCAAATGTAAAGTGGAAAAACTTGGAAAATCATCAAAGTATTTTCTGCACCTGGACTTCAGATGAGGAACCTTGAACAAGAAAGGTGCTTTAGAGTATTACATAGATGAGAATTCTCTCCCACCAAGCCCCAAATATTCCTGCTACTCTTCAGTCATAAATCCTTCCCTAGAGACTGACAACACATACTATTTGTATTTGTGAGGATGGGTAAACCGACAGAAAGGAGAAAGCAGTTGCAGGGAAGCCTTATGCAACACTGACTCTCACACTAACTGGTCAGGCTCTCAACGTTGTTCACAATAAATACCAAGGAACACCCATACGCCACCTGGTTCTGTAGCTCCTCCCGGCAGCCTTCTACTGTGCGACAGAGACTGCTCTTCTTGGGCTTCTCTTCATCAGAGACCTTTCCGTCACTGATGGTCACCTTGGCCTTGTCAGCTGGTGAGGTGTTAGCATGGCGCACAAGACTCTCTGAAACCCGGGGTTCACTCTGAAATGCCGACTCCTTCAGGGCGGAGCTCATGCCACTACTGGGAGTTCTCTTCACCAGCGCCTATGGGAGAAAAACGGTATCATCCCTAAATTCTCACCACATGCGGGGGTGAAACACGGCCTAAAATCTTAGAACCAAAGGAAAACTGGCTAAGCATGTACATGTTACCCAAAAACCTAAATTCATGGTATTTGTCTAATATATAACATTGCCCACTGGTAGCATCAAGTATTGATTATAGAGCTGGGCGTGGTGGTGCACGCTTGTAATCCCAGCATTCGGGAGGCTGAGACCTGGAGGATCACGGTTTGCAGACAGCCTCAGCTACTTAGTGAGGCCCTCTGCAACTCAGTGAGACCCGGTTTCAAAATAAAGAATAAAAAATAGGGCAGGGGGTGTAGCTCAGAGGTCAAATGCCCCTGGGTTCCATCCCCAGACCCGCAAAAAAAAAAAAAAAAGACTTGATTATAACTTCTGAAACTATAGGAAGATCTTGGGGAAAACTGACTGCAAGATCTCTAAGGAGCCTGTGAGTTCTATTCTAAGTGAAACGCTCAGGTTATGACTGTACAAACTATCATTAACAGAAAAAGAACATATTTCTAGACCTAGGTGGACCTAGGATCCACCTAGAGGTGATGTCAGGATTTTCTAGTTTGGCTTCAATATTTTCTTGTCACTAGCAAGTTGCCTCTGATGGCTCAGTGAAGGTTCCAAATCTCTCACCAAACAGCTGCCATCTTCCTTGGCTCCACAGTCACAGAAGAAGGATCCATATTTGGCATAGGAAATCTCGTGATCCTTGTGGCACACCTTGGCGCATACTGTGCACACACCCACCCCATCCACCATTTTGCAGGTGTGACAGTGGTACCTGCAAAAAACAAGCAGCAGCAAATAAGCTTAGAAATGCCAACAATCATGGCCCAAGAAACCCTCATTTAAGAGAAAAATCTCTTACCAATGCTGATTCATGAATTCTTTCTGTGTAATTGTAAAAGTACAGAGCTTATTGCAAAGAGAATCTTCATCCTTCAAAGAAAAATAAGCCTTAATTGAAAACATATCCTTTCACACAGATACGCTTATTAAAGAGCCTCTTCTCTGAGAGAAGAGATCCCTATGACTGGCTCTGTGGGCCTAGAAAAGCATAAAAGCAGAACCTGGCATTGGTGTGTGAGCAGGAAGAAAGCAACAGGAAAAAGGTGCCAAAGGCTTCCGCGGTTGAGAGGCTACTTTAGAGGGCACACAGCACTTACTGAGTCCTCAGCCTGGGAATCTTCCTCTTCCACTGCCAACTCCTCCACCCAATCAGAGTCCACCTCAATGGCTCGCTCTTCCCCATCCACTGAGAGGTGACTTGGGCCTTGACCATTACTCTGGCTCAGGGCATTCGTGACGTCAGCCAAGTAAGACATAATATGACAGGTGCACTCCAAGACGATGACATGCTACAAGAGAAGAGCACCACCCGCGGAAGCTTCAGTTCTCTACATTTTAGTGTGAAAAATGACTATTTTCTCAAGCTCTTTCCAATAAAGCTCAAGAGCAGAAGAACAGTAGTAAAAAAAATAGAGAAAGACCAACATATTTTAATTATCTATTTCTCCACTTACCACTATAATTATGTAGATGATCAGTAAACTATGTTGAATTAGCATATATTTATTTATTCTTAAACACAAAGGTAACTCCTTATAATCTTTTTTTTTTAAATGTTTTTTGGTGGTACTGGGGGTGGAACCCAGGGGCTTTCTACCTCCAGGATATACTCTCATACCTATTTTATACTTTATTTGGAAACAGGGTCTCACTAAGTTGCTGAGAGCCTCACTTAAGTAGCTGAGGCTGGCTTTGAACCTGCGCGATCCTCCTGTCTCAACCTCCCAAGCGCAGGGATCACAAGCGTCTGCCACCATGCCTGGCTCCTTACAATCTTTTAAGATAAAGTATATTTGAAATTGAGAGAATGGAGTAAAAGAGATGAAGAGCAATCAAGAAAAGACCAGGTTATAAGTAGAGAGGTTCTCATAAGAATCTACCCCTACCATCAGCATTTTTTAATCATCAGTAAAAATAATTTATTGTAGAAGGAATAACTTCAGAGACCAAGAAGAAATTTTTCCAACAAACCATTACAAGTAGCTTGTGTTTCCCTAAAATACCCAATAGTCTGGCATCAAAATCTGACTTCTACGTTCCTTCCTCTACACTCTGACATTTCAATGTCAAAGGTATAACTATTAGCAAGAAAGAAGAGGGAAATGCATGGTACTGCGGTATTCTCAGAGGTTTCTCTACTCCTAGCCACAATGTCAGGCGCACAGAGCTAGGTAGCAGGGGAAAGTGTCTGAATACAAAATTTCTCTATGTCAAGCACATTCTCTCAGCACAGAGATGTGAACCTACAGGTTTATTAGGCAATTCTAGCATCTGGACTGGAGCTGAGGGGGCAGCTGTCCCCAACACAGCACTGACTCGGAGTGCATGGATCCAAGGCATGAGCAGAAAGATGGCTTTTCACAGCGTATCAGCATCTTAGAGTGCTAGGAAGTCACTATGTTTTAAGAAGGATTCTATTAGGATCCTTTACCAGAATATATTCCTCCTATCACTTCTTGCAGCCTGGAAGAGGCCTGAGGATACACAGTTAGCAGTTACTACTGCATCCGTGAGATCATCACCTTATCCTCAGTAGGTGAGCCCGGGAAAGACTTCCACGCAGCCACAAAGATGAAGATCCCCCTCCCCCACACTCCCTGACTGTTGTCACTCCTCCGTGTTCTCACCTTTCCGTGCATTACATTGGCGTTCAGTTTCTCAACCACATTCTTCTGTGATAGGTATTTCTTGCTGTCCCAAAGGGGGGAGGGTAAAAAAAAAAAGGAAAGCAGGGAAAAAAAAAGAAAAAAAACAATTGAAGGCACCAAAAAATAGAAACATCTTCATAAGCCTTAAATCAATTTGTTAACACTGAATCACAAGTATTCTTGGAAGATATACTGAATGCACAATTATAAAACTTGGGGTGCTCTGCTCTTAGAACTACCAGTGACATTTGGCATATTTTCCCAAAACTTCATGGATAAAATAAACTGGAAACTCTGTTAAGAAAAACAGTGGTGGTATGGTGGCACACACTTGTAATCCTAGTACTCGGGAAGCTGAGACAGGAGGATCACATGCTCAAGGTCAGTCTTAGCTACTGAGTGAAGCCCTCTGCAACTTACTGAAACCCTATTTCAAAATAAATAACTAAAAATAGGGCTGATATGCTCAGAGGAAGAATGCCCGAGTTCAATCCCTAGTACCACAAAAAAGTAAAAATAGAGCCGGGCGTGGTGGCACACGCTTGTAATCCCCATGCTTGTAAGGCTGAGACAGAAGAATCGCACAGGTTCGAAGCCAGCCTCAGCTACTTAAGGGAGGCTCTCAGCAACTTAGTGAGACCCTATTTCCAAATAAAATATAAAATAGGGCTGGGAGTATATTCCAGAGATAGAAAGCCTCAGGGTTCCACCCCCAGTACCACAAAAAAAAAAAAAAAAAAAAAAAAGAAGTAAAAATAGAAATAGAGGTGTAGCTCAGGGATAAAATACCCCGGGAGCCAGGCATGGTGGTACACGCTTTTAATCCCAGCATTTACGAAGCTGAGACTGGAGGATCGCGGCGCACAGACAGCCTTAGCTACTTATGAGACCCTCTGCAACTTAGTGAGACCCTGTTTCAAAATAAAGAATAAAAAACAGGGCAGGGTATGTAGCTCGGTGGTTGAATGTCCTTGGGTTCCATCCCCAGACCCGTAAATAAATAAATAAATTAATTAATTAATTAATTAAAAATAAATACCCCTGGGTTCAATCCCCAGCATCAAAAAGAAAAAAAAAAAGTGAGCCAGATGTGGTAGCATATGCTTGTAGTTTCAGTACTTGCGAAGCTGAGACAGGACTATCACAGGTTCATGAAGGCCAGCCTGGCAACTTTGTGAAACTCTGCAACTTAATGAGATCCTGTTTCAAAATAAGAAATAATCCCGGGCATGGTGGCCCATGCTTATAATCCCAGTACCTGGCTGAGACAGGAGGATCTCAGTTAACGAAGAGCATTAGCTACTTAGTGAGGCCCTCCACAACTTAGTGAGACCCTGTTTCAAAATAAAGAATAAAAAATAGGATAGGAGATATAGCTTGGAGGTAGAATGTCCCTAGATTCCATCCCCAGTAGCGAAAAAAGAAATAACAAAAAAATAGGGCTAGGGGTGTCAGTTGGAGGTAGAATGCCCCTGGGTTCAATCCCCAGTACTAAAAAAGAGAAAATAGTGAGTTAGGTGTGGTGACATATTCCTGTTTGCCTGTAAACACCAGCAAACAGGAATGCTAAGGCAGGAGAATCAAAAGTTCCAGGCCTGCAAGGACAACTTAGCAAGACCCTGTCTCAAAGTAAAAACCAAAAAGGGCTAGAGATATAGCTCTGTGGTAAAGGGCTTCTGGGGATGGGAGGGGAGGAAGGAAGAAATCTGAACTGAACAGAGTAATTGGCACCATCTTCATCCTCAAAAACAAGGTAGACATTCAGATTTATTTTATAATCACTATGATCTAACTACAAAGAAAGTGACCACCTGCGATACCCCTCTCTTCTCCAAGCAGACAACCTACAGATAAGTTCCTCCAGTCTCATCATCTTACCATCTGCCCAGCCAGTCCACAGCAGCATTGTGAAGCTGAAGGTGACCGGCACCTTGCCCAGCACTGGCCAGGGTGGCCATCACAACCATGAGTTCAGGGAAGCCAGTCCCATCACCGTTGGCCAGCATCTCTGTTGCCATGGGAGTCAGGGTGCCCAGAAGCACAGCACACACACCTTCCCCAACTTGGCTGTTAGAAAAGAAAAAGTAAACTGATGAGTCACCAAAAGGAATCTGACTCTGTGTATTTCAAACATGTAAGAGCAGTTAGACGTTTTAACTACATATTACAGACATGTATGGACATCAGTCCCAGCTTTGCACTGGGTCTACTAGAGCCCAAAACATTCACTAAGGTTGCAACTGACAAGCCGTGTCATTCCCTGTCGTTCCATGGGAAAAATCAAGAAGTTACACTACATTCCTAGAGCCTAGCAAGAGGGAAACATGGAAGCAGTGAAAAGAGTCAGACCAACACCTGACAGAAAGCTGCAAACCCTCTCCACACATCTCTCGGCATTTCAGGACGTGTGACATACGTGAGGTTGTTCTACCTGTTTTCCCGAACGATGTATGTGGTCAGTAACTGCAGCAGCTGCCGGTTCTCCTGAATTACATCCAGCTGATCTGAATCCTTTGGGGGCGATGTAGTCATGCGAGTGAGCCAGGCCTGCAGGCGCGCGGGCTCCACACAAGCCAGCTGCGCCAGCGAGCCACAGAGATGCAGAAGGCTTGGGTTAGGGCTCTTCTCAGCTAGAAACAGAACAAGAGGCTGCAGTCAGTGAAGAAGGGCCGGGGGACGTAGGAAAGGGGAAGATGAGAGGCAGAAATGGAGGAAAGGCTTCAAGCAAGTTTCAACTTCCTTCCAAACTTTCTCAGAGGGATTCTCTCCACTTGTTAGTATTTTCATGCTGCAGTTAAACTCAGGGAGAAGATAGGCACAGTATTAGCCGAACATCAAAGTTCCCATAAGAAGATTACGAAAAGCTGTCACTCACTCAGCTGGAAGAGTTTGGTGAAGAATTTCAAGACTCGGTTACAGAATTTAGCAGACAGGTTCTCATTGGCTGTTGCCATCATGATCTGCACAAGTTCTCCACTGGCAGGTGGGAGGGAGAGAAAGAGAAGAATCATGTTAAGCCTTGCATAAAAGGAATCCATTTCTATTTCTTCACAATCTCATCTCCTCTAGGGAAGATGGTCACTGGTGAGCCAACAGTACAAGGTGTTCATGATCTCAAGCCCCTCATCAATAACCTCACGGAGCCAGCAATTAACCCGTGTGCTCCTCCAGGAGCAGACACCTAAGCAGGCCTTTGTATTCCGAGAAGCAACACCTACATCGCCATACACAGCCCCTGCTTTCGAGAGGCATTCACAAATGCTCAGGGTGAGTAATGTGAAGTATCGCTCACCTGTCAGAAAAAAACTCCTCCATAGCTTTACGGGCCTGGCTGCTTTCCAGCTGCTTTTCCAAATACTGAAGACATTCCTCCAGGATGGATTCATCCAGTCCACTGAGGAGCAAAAGGAAAAATTGACTGTGAGTAAGAAGATCTGTTTCGATGACTTTAAAAAACCAACGTCTGTTTATGATGAGACACTGAGGAAAATGTCAAGTTTTATTTTGTCAAAGATGAATAGCAAAAAGCCAGCACACAGGAGGCATTCAATGCATGTTATTTTACCACCCTTCCCTAGGAAATTAAGTAGAAAAGGCATCCAAAACACAGAGGACTAATCCAGATTCAGTCAGTGATGTTTATTGGATGGGACAAAATTGGATCAATCATTTCTACATAAATAGTCCTTTTTTTTTGTTTGGGGGAGGACACTGGAAATTGAACCCAGAGGCATTCTACCACTAATCTATACTCCAGCCTTTTTTTTTTTTTTTTTTTTTTTTTTGCAGGGCTGGGGCTGGAACCCAGGGGCATTTGACCTCCAAGCTACACCCCCTGCCCTTTTTTTTTTTTTTTTTTGGTGGTACTGGGGGTGGACCCAGGGGCTTTTCTACCGCCAACCTATACTCCCAGACCTATTTTATACTTTATTTGGAAGCAGGGTCTCACTAAGTTGCTAAGAGCCTCACTAAGTAGCTGAGGCTGGCTTTGAACCTGTGCGATCCTCCTATCTCAGCCTCCCAAGCACTGGGATTACAAGCGTGTGCCAACCGGCTGCCCTATTTTCTTTTATTCTTTATTTTGAAACAGAGTCTCAATGAGTTGCAGAGGGCCTGACTAAGTGTCTGCAAACCAGATCCTCTGGTCTCAGCCTCCCCGAATGCTGGGAATACAAGTGTGCACCACCAGGCCCCACTTACCCCAGCACAATTTTTTTTTTTTTTTTTTGGCGGTATTATGAATGGATCCCAGATGCATTCTACCTCCAAGCTACATCCCCAGCCCTATTTTTTATTCATTTTTGAATCAGGGTCTCACTGAGTTGAAAAGGACCTAACTAAGTAGCTGAGGCTGGCTGTGAACTGTGATCCTCCTGTCTCAGCCTCTCAAATGCTGTGATTACAAGCATGTGTCACCACGCCTGGCTCCGGCGCTATTTTTTATGTTTTTTATTCTGAGACAGGGTCTGAATCGCAAAGGGCCTTATAGAGGTTGCAAAGGCTGACCTTGAAGCTGTGATACTCCTGTCTCAGCCTCCTAAGAACTGGGATTACAGACATGTGTCTCCATGACTGGCTTCAAATTCCTCATTGAGGGGGATGGGTCAGGCACAGTGGCCCACACGTTTAATCCCAGTACTTGAGAGGATGAGACAGAAGGATCGCAGGTTTGAGGCCAGCCTCAACAACATGGCAAGGCACTGTTTCAAAGCTTAAAAAAGGGGTGTGGGGCTCTTTCCCTGCCGCCGCCAGATCGCGCGGAGGCGGAGGTGCGGGAGCGTTCAAGATCTGGCTTCACCCGTAACCACCACCATGACCACGGAAGGCATTGCTGCTGGAGGAGTAACGGACGTCAGCATCACTGTACAAGAGGTGCTGAAGACCGTCCTCATCCACGATGGCCTAGCACGTGCAATCTGCGAAGCTGCCAAAGCCTTAGACAAGCGCCAAACCCATCTTTGTGTGCTCACATCCAGCTGTGATGAACCTATGCACGTCACACTGGTGGAGGCACTCTGTGCTGAGCACCAAATCAAGCTCATTAAGGTTGATGACAACAAGAAACTGGGGGAATGGGTAGGCCTCTGCAGAACTGACCGAAAGGGAAAACCTGTAGAGGGGTTGGTTGCAGTTGTGTAGCGTTAAGGACTATGGCAAAGAATCTCAGGCCAAGGATGTCATCGAGGAGGACTTCAAATGTAAGAAATGAGCAAATAAAAATTTTGGTTTACAAAAAAAGGGGGGTACGGGTGAGGCTCAGAGTTTAATCCCCAATACAAAATCAAAACCCAAAAGAATAAAAAGGAAACTAGAGAAAGAAGAATAAGAAAAAAGAAGTCCCTGATGAAAACCTGGACTCCTAACATTACACAGAAAATCCCAACACTTGGACCCCGTTTCTGTACACTTCTCAGTGGGAATAAAGAGCAACATGACTGATGTCACCTGCCTCTCTGTCAACACTGCCTCAACTATCAATGCCAAACAACGCGACGAAACCTAATTCCACAGATAACCCACTTCAGAAGTATGGGTCACAGAACATTGGAAATTAATTTTATGGGGCTCCTCTGCACATCTTAGCACACCTAGCTCAACACTCAATAATCACTGTTGAATTATTAAAAAGCTCCAAACTTGAACATTTACATCTTCTATTTTTTTTTAACATTATTTCTTTTGTGTGTGTGTGTGGTACTGGTGATGGAGCCCAGGGGCTCTCTACCTCCAAGCTACACCCCAGCCCTATTTTTATTCTTTTTTTTTTTTTGGTTGTACGGGAGATAGAACACAGGAGCATTCTACCTCCAAGCTACACCCTCAGCCTTATTTTTTATTCTTTTTATTTATTATTATTATTATTATTATTATTATTATTATTATTATTATTTGGTAGTACTGGGGTTCCTGGAAACCCTTCTACCTCCAGGCTACACTCCAAGACCTATTTTTTATATTTTTATTTGGAAACAGGGTCTCTTAAGCCAGAGAGGCTGGCTTCGAACCAGCATGATACTCTTGTCTCCGCCTCCCAAGTGCAGGGATTACAAGCATGCGCCACCATGCCCAGCTTTATCCTTTATTTCTGAACCAAGGTCTCACTGAGTTGCAAAGGGCCTCACTAAGAAGCTGAGGCTGTCCTCCAAGAGTGATCCTCCTGCCTCAGTCTCCTAAATGCTGGTATTACAAGCGTGCGCCACCACGCCCGGCTTGAACATTATTTCTAGGAACTAATTGCAGAAGAGGATTCCAAGTAACTTCGCTTCATTTCCACACGAAAGCAGAATGCACAACAGTACGGCGCAGCCACGGCAGCAGTGGTGGAGAAGCCCGCTGACCGTGCAGCACAGGTCCAGGGACCTTATGGCTGTCCTCCATTGTGCTCACCTGTTGGGATCCGCATGATTGGCCAGGATGTTGTAGCAGCCAGTGATCAGCTTCTCATAAACACGAGCCAGGAACTCATCAGACTCCGCCGGGCCCAAGATGCGTTCCAGGGAGTTGCTACTGATCTCAGCAACACTTTCAGTGCTCGACTCCAAAAGAAGGGGTAGCAGGGTCCGAATGACTTGTGGTGGGTTCATCTCATCTGACCACCTTCAGCAAAGAAAATGCACCCAGGTTAAATGAAAAGATTCCTCTGAAACCCTGCAAGGCAGGGTTAGAGTCACTCAATTAGAGGAGAGGGCTTGGTGGAGCAGATACTGGAGACTGAACCAAGGCTCAGCCCTTTTTATATTTTTATTTTTTATTTTGAAACAGGGTCTCCCTACGTTGCAGATGCTGGCCTTAAAGTAGTCATCCTACTAACTCAGCCTCCCAACTACTAGGATTACAAGCATGTATCACTATGCCTGGCTCTGCACCACTTTTAAAGCAACGCAGAATAAGATTTTTACTTGTGACCTACACAAAGACAAATTGTCCCTTGGTTGGCCTGTATTCCTTCAGATGGCAGAATTTAACTCCTACAATGTTTCTGAAGAAACACTGTTGAGTAATCTATCACTACCATTTTAAAATTTAAACCCAAAGCACCTCCAAATCACAATATGGTCCAAAGCCAGTTTGGCGTTTCTGAAACACAATCTACAGAGACAGAGACGTGGTCCTCTGTAGCCCTTCAGATTTAGGTTATAAAATTTCTCAAGGTTAAGTACTTAACCTCTACTCTAAAGCAACAGTTTCTGTTAGCTAACAACTACAAACAAAGCGTTATCAGTCAGGGATGGTGATGCATGCCTGTAATCCTGTACTTAGGAGGGAGAGACAGGAGGATCACAGGTTGGGACCAGCCTCAGTGCCTTAGCAAGACTCTCCGCAGCCCAACAAGTTACTGTTACAAACAAAGACTAAATAGGGCCGGGCGTGGGGGCCCACGCTTGTCATCCCAGCATCTGGGAGACTGAGACGGGAGGATCGTGGTTTGCGGACAGCCTCAGCTACTTAGTGAGGCCCTTTGCAACTCAGGGAGACTCTGTTTCAAAATATAGAATAAAAAATAGTGCTGGGTTGTAGCTCAGAGGTAAACTGCCCCTGGGTTTGATCCCGAGTACTGAAGGAGAAAAATAACTAAATAGGGCTGGGGTGTAGCTCAGATGTAGAATGCCTCTTCTGGGTTCAATTCCCAGTGGGAAGGAAGGGAGGGAAAGATAGAGAAAGAAGAGAAGAGCCGGGCGTGGTGGCGCACGCTTGTAATCCGAGCATTCGGGAGGCTGAGACTGGAGGATCGCGGTTCGCGGACAGGCTCAGTCAGCTACTCAGTGAGGCTCTCTGCAACTTAGTGAGACCCTGTTTCAAAATAAAGAATAAAAAAATAGGGCACAGGGTGTAGCTTGGAGGTCAAATGCCCCTGGGTTCCATCCTCAGACCCGCAAAAAAAAAAAAAAAAAAAAAAAAAAAAAAGAAGGGAGGAAAGGGAAGGGAAGGGGAAGAGAAGGGGAAAATATTAGTATGCAGCTATAGAAACTCTTGCTATCCTCCTTGAGCCACACAGAACACAGAGGGAGCACTGCGGCCTGTTACTGGGTACTCACACAATCAGGTCACCAGTCAGCCTGACCAGCGAGAGGAGGGTGTGCTTCAGGGAAGCAGCCAGGGGCAGACTCTGGCCACAAAGAGTCCCCAGGTGAGCAGCCTGCACAGCGCTGATGTAACTTTCAGAAGGGATGGTGTCATTGGCAAAGGCATTGCGCTGAAAGGAAGCAGACATATGTGAATGCACAGATCCTCTACCCTGGATAAAACTCTCTGGTAAAAGGGGAAAAAAAGAAACCGACATAAACTAAGGCCCTGCTGACAGTTATAAACAGTGACCTCCACTCAGTTTATACTAATATTCATCCCAGGATAGAAAGTGCAGTGGGGGAAGGAGGCAGTTCACAGATTCTAGATAGTACAAAGTTAACTAAATACCCAGGACCAATTCCAAATAATAAGAACATATAATATACTATATTTAACAATAAAACTACTATTTGTAATGACTGAGAAAGACCTGGATTGTGCAGTGCATCTGATCTCTGCTACAAAGACCCTATTATCTCGCACTACACCTCTGGGTGACATAAGCGGGGTCACAATTCTAAAGCAGGGATAAGACGGTAACACTCTGCTTTTCCAAAGAGCCTTAATGACACAATAATCTGGAACAGAGGCAACGTGAGTAAAGCACACAGAAAAGATCAAGTAAACAGAAGACTCAACGGCACATGAAAGCCTAGGGACAGGGAGCTACCCCACACAGTCATGACCAAAGGAGCAAGTTCCTGATCCATAACGTAAACAGGGAGAGAAAGAGAGTTGACACTGAGGTTTCACGTGCCAGGTAAGGCGCTGGGCACATTACATTTAATACCTTTAGTCATCACATCCAGTACTTAACAGTTAAAGGCAGCCAAGGCTCAGAGAAATAAAGTGGTCATACTCTAAACAAAAGGACATGACATGCTGGTGCACATTTGTAATCCCAGTACTTGGGAGGCTGGCATAGGAAGATTGCAGGTTTGCAGCCAGGGTCAGCTACTTGGTGAGGCCCTTCACATCTTAGACACTACTTCAAAATAAAGAATAAAAAAATAGGGCTGAGGGTGTAGCTTAGAGGTAGAATGCCCCTGGGTTCAATCCCCAGCACTACACACACACACACACACACACACACACACACACACACTACATGAGAGCCACTTGCGTAATTAAATGCGCTAGTTACTGATTCAACCATAGCAACTACTGTTGTAACATATAATCGAGGGTCTCTTCATAGCTAGTTTAAGCCTACAGTAAGAGCAGAGCACAGAGTGGCGAGTGCACAGCATTACACCCCTAGAACACTCAGGGACTCACCCAGGACCCAATGTTGGGAAACTCATTGGTATTGATATTATTCCAGGACTCACATACAGCCTGCACTGATGACGGCAAGTTCTGAACCAGTGTTGGACCTGGAGGCAACAGAAGAGACAAGGAATCATCACAAGAAGCATTTTAAAAGCCAAGCCCAAAGCGCCCAGGCTGTCAAAATAATTAGGACAGCTTAGATAATTGAAGTACTGGGCCAAGATCAGCTTAAGAGCTAACAATCAAAATGGTAAGGTTTTCATTTCCCCTTGTACACACTTTCTAATCTTGCAAGTAAAGAAGACAACAGGAAATAGTATGTATGGGAGGGAGGGGGAGTCATTTTAGCAAGATAGGCTAAAATACCACTGAACATCTGATCCCCTCCTATAAGTAGACACTGCTTTCATCTCTTTTCTCCTAAAAAAAAATCTTTAGGCCAGGTATCATCAATGCAAATTACAAACAACATTCAGTGAAGCAATTCCCAGTGAGACACTGAGAGTACTAAAGAGTACTTAAAACCTGACATTAAGGCCAGGTGTTGGCGCACGCTTGTAATCCTAGCACTTGGGAAGATGAGAAAGGAGGATCACAGGTTGCAAACAGCCTCAGCTACTTAGTGAGGCTCTGTGCATCTTAGTGAGACTCTGTCTCAAAATAAAGAATAAAAAATAGGGCTGGGTGTGTAGCTCGGAGATAGAAGGCCCCTGGGTTCCACCCCCAGTATCACACACACAACAACAACAACAAAAACTTGACATTAAGGAAAACACAAAAGGCCATACATTTTAAAAGGTAATTTCTGCATCAAACTCCAATCCTTGAGTCCTTTGATTTTCCAAACTAAAGTTCTACTAGGTCATTCGTAATGCAGGAAGGAGATAATTCTAATAATATAACTGCTAGAACACAGATCTATGATAAAGGCAAAACAGCCTCATGCTCTGAACCAACTAATCTTGGTTTGGACGCCAGCGCCATCATTTGCAAGATACAGGATCTGGGAAAAAGAAACTTTTCTAAGCTGTTTCCTAATAAGTAAAAAGGAGACAATAACACTTTACTCCACGGGATTACTATGAGGATAAAAACAGATAAACCGATGTAAATGCTTGACACACAGAAAAGTTCCAATAAAGTATAAACAGCAGCAACAGCCAGAGAGAGAAGAGCAAAAGTAATGGTATTATCAAGAGTTTATTCATCCACTCACCCAGAGTATTTGCCTTGCACCTGCTAGAACCAATAGCCAAAACAGCAGCAAAGCCATGCAGTTTTTCCTTGGAAGGTTTGTCAGTGTTTCCCTCTTCACTAAAGTTCTGTAGCAAATAGGTTCTAAGAGAAAAAGGAGGGGATAGGAGAAGCTGTAAGAATCTAATACCATCTAACCCAGAGAAGCTGAAAAGCTTGTATATCAGTTTCCTAACCTATTAAATATAGTTGACATTAGCTACTTAGTGATGTCCTTTGCAACTCAGTGAGACCCTGTTTCGCAAAAAATAGGGCTAGGGGTGTAGTTCGAAGGTAGAATGCCCCTGGGTTCCATCCCCAGTACCGCAAAATAAATAAATAAATAAATACTGCAAAATTTAAAACATGTTGAAAGAATTTCACCTCAGTTAATGAAAGAATTATGATGTTTTTTATAAATTACATTATCTTTCTTTGTATCCTACAAGCCAGATTCTGGGGAGAAAAAAAAGGGGGTTGGCTTAAGCCGATTATTTAAAAGGAAGATGTAGCCGGGCGTGGTGGCGCACGCTTGTAATCCCATTATTTGGGAGGTTGAGACCGGACGATCACGGTTCGCGGACAGACTCTGCTACTTAGTGAGGCCCTCCCTAACTCAGTGAGACCCTGTTTCAAACTAAAGAATAAAAAATTGGGCAGGGGGTGTAGCTCAGAGATCAAATGCCTCTGGATTCCATCCCCAGACCCGCAAAAAAAAAAAAAAAAGAAAAAAAAAAAAAAGGGAAGATGTAAACTTGAGAGTCCCCGGGGGAGCTGAGCGGCGCTTGCACCGCTCGGGTAGGCAGTTTGTCACACCTAGTAAACGATGCATAGGTGTCAATGAGTTGAAGCGTGGCTGGAAGCAGGTTCTTGGTGATCTCAGATGATTTATGAGGATCAGTCTCTGCAGCCATCTTAGAGAAATGTTCATCCAAAGAGACCTGGACCTTCGAGATGGCAGCATCAAGGGTGTAGATGGACTGCAGACTAGGAATTTCATGGAGCTGCAAGATGGTGGTACAGTCGATGCTACAGAATGATGAGATCTTTAAAAATACCCAGGATATGAATTAGCTCTGGGAAAAGGCTGTGGAAAAAACATGTCATCACTATAATTCCAACACTATCATACCTGTCGAGCAAAGTATTCCTCCACAATTTCAACGTCATACTTCACGGAGCTGCACTTGGTGGAGGCCAGTTCTATGAGAGAGCTTGCATGTTCAGCCTTCATTCCCTGTTTGATAAGGTGATCCTGCATGGAGAGCACACACACAAAAAGTATTTAGAGATCATCATGGAGTCTAAAGCTCTCAGTGACTTTAAATGGAAAAGGCCCTGTAACCAGAGTATGTCAGCTACGAAAGCCCCTTTACAGCAAGCTCTGTGCCCCGCTGAGATACCTTGATCCAGTTGACGTAGGAGCTGATCCGGAGGCGGGAAGACCATCGCAGAGTATGTAAGATGTCACATTCACTCATCTCAGGTGAGTTCATGGCCAGCTGGTTGATGTAAGTCTTTGATGGTGGCAAAATTCCTAGGATCCTCCACAGTATCAAGAAATAATACTGGAGGGCACAGGCCTCCTGGAGGAAGCAAACAGAGTGGTCATAAAGGTAGTATGATTATGACCCAAGGGATCCCTAACATTAAGAAGTGCTCCAGATACAACTTTAAAAGTAGAATTGTGGCTGGGTGTGATGGCCCACGTCTGTAATCCCAGCACACGGAAGGCTGAGACAGGAGGACCATGGGTTGGAAGCCACCTAAGCAACTTAGTAAGACCCTCAACAACTTAGCAGTTTCAAAATAAAAAATAGAAAGGTGCTGGGAGTGTAGTTCGGAGGCAGAATGCCCCTGGGTTCAATCCTCAGTACCAAGAAAAAGCAGAGGCAAAATTGTGTGGCATCCATATTTTCAATTAGGATTTGGCCCTCAAGTCTGCTCTCCAAATTTTTCTAGAAAGCACACCAAAATGATAAAACACACATGCATTTGTGGATACTCTGCCCATTTCATAGGTCAAAAGGGATGCTATGAGCTGGGCGTGGTGGTGCACGCTTGTAATCCCAGAACTTAGGAGGCTGAGACAGGAGGATCGCACAGGTTAGAAATCAGCCTCAGCTACTTAGTGAGGCTCTCAGCAACTTAGTGAGACCCTGTTTCCAAATAAAGTATAAAGTAGGTCTGGGAGTATAGCCCAGAGGTAGAAAGCCCCTGGGTTCCACCCCCAGTACCACAAAAAAAGGGGGGGAACACTATGAGATAACTTTGCCCCCCACCCCGTAATTTACCAATTAGCCAAATAAGAGCAAGACGTTCTGCTTGGCGGCCTATAACCTTTGCTGTTCTGGGCTTGCTCTTATAACTTCTGGTGCGGCTTCTAGAGCTAGAGACACATTCACTGGACCACAGGAAAACCTCAAGTGTGTAGGCTGTCAATCTCAACTCATCAGCCAGCAATCACAGGGGACACGGCTCTTGCATGCCACTAATGCTCAAAGTCACATTTTTTTTTTGGGTGGTACTGGGGGGTGGAACCCAGAGGCTTTTCTACCTCTGGGCTATATTCCCAGACCTACTTTATACTTTATTTGGAAACAGGGTGTCAGTAAGTTTCTGAGAGCCTCACTCAGTAGCTGACGCTGGCTTTGAACCTGCGGCATCCTCCTGTCTCAGCGCAGGGATTATTCCTTTCAGTGCTAATAAAAGAACGGAACATGATATGATTGTCTCTACAGTGAACATAACTGCTCAACTGACATAAAATAGTAAAGTATCAGTTTTGCAAACAGATATCCAAGCAACTCTTGAGATCCCAGAAGAACATTTCTGGTAGAAGTGACCAAAGAACCACCAATGACAGTGCAAACTCTCCCAGGCTTCCAGGGTCTTACCAGGGCTGTCACAGTCTTGTTCTCCTTCCTCCTGACTGTATCAAGCTGGGAGCCGGCCGCAAGCAGGGCTGTCAGTGCGGTATACAGCTCATCATACTTAAGAGGCTTGGAGTAAAGGACCTCACACGCCTAATACCAAGAAACAAAAACAATCGTTTCTTACTTTTTGAAGTACTTTTCCTTCTACCCCTGTACTATCACTTAACCTTCCCGTTAAATCAGACTTTTGGATCCCCCTTCCTGCAGATTCCAAACTGAGGCCTCACTCAGTTGTGGACCATAGTGAGCAAAACACTGCAGGCTTTAGAGCAAGAGAGTCAGGCAACATCTTGTCCATTAAAATATTTAACAAAAAAGCTCTTCAGAAGTAAGCTTCAGAGGTGACCACCCCTACAGCAAAGGTGCAACCCAGCAAACAAAGCTCAAAGTCACATCTTCCTTCTAGCAGCAGCTCAAATCCTAACAGACCAAACTCCCTCATCATTGTAAGAAGTGAGTCATTCCCTTTCCCCTGAAATGCAGATTTGGCAGTGACCATGTAGCTGACACGTAAACGGAGGCTTTAAAATTCCTAGTACCACAGAATCGAGCCGGTTCACATCGTCCTCTGAGGCTTCTGGGGACAGGACACAGTAGAATCTGGGTTGTGGGACTGCATCTGGAAAACAATATGCTTATTAGATGAAGTTTCATTCTCAACCTGGTCTAACAAGCATAAAACATAAATTTTTTCTTTTAAATTAGAACAAAGTGTTCTGGCCCTGGCGTTACTGACATGAGGGCCAGATCATTTAGACTCTACAGGAGGTAAAGCAGCACTCCCGGCCTCTGCCTACTGATGCCAGCAGCACCACTCCATCAAGCTGTACAACAGAACTGTCTCCAGACACTATCAACTGTCCCATGGGACAGAGACAACTAAGGTGCTCTGCAACCAAGTTAACCAGCATAGCTACCAGCAGACTGAAAGTAGTGAATGTACATGCTACTTCCCAGTAGCAAAGGAGCTAACGAAGTAAAAGATGACAGTAAGCTCATACTAAGGCTTCATGAAAGTAACTATTAAATCTTTAGATGAGAGAAAACACTAAAAATGAACTGAAGGGCTGAGAGAGTAGTTCAGAAGCAGTGCACCTGCCTAGCACACATAAGGTCCTGTATTCAATACCCAGCACTGCAAAAAGAAAAAGGAAACAAAAATTTTTTTTGTTAAGAATGACAACTACTATATAAAAGAAACACTAGTGAGAATATTATATTCCTATGACTTTCAGCATAGTATATCACCAAGACCCAAAAGGAAATTTAGTTTTTAGGTGAGAGCCACATCCTGAAGGTAAAATCTCCAGTTATTAATCACCTGTTATTCCAAGAATCCATACACTGTACCCTAGGGCCAGACAGGAGGATTCCTAATTCCAGCATCTCAATTCCCCCCATCCCCCCGATCTGGGGGGAATTTGACCAGGAGCATTTGACCTCTGAGCTACATCCCTTGCCCTAATTTTTATTCTTTATTTTGAAACAGGGTCTCACTAAGTTGTGGAGGGCCTCATTAAGTAGCTGAGGCTGCCTGCGAACTGCAATCCTCCAGTTTCAGCCTCCCAAATGCTAGGATTACAAGCGTGCACCACCACGCCTGGCTTAACATCTCAAATTTCTAAAACAACAAATGAGGGGTATGTACAAGGCAATTTCCAGAACTGTTTTTAATCCACAGGTGATTTGCCACCCTTTAAGAAGTAGACAAAACCAGGCATGGTGGCGCACGCTTGTAATCCCCGCGCTTGGGAGGCGGAGACAGGAGGATAGAGCAGGTTTGAAGACACCCTCTCTGGCTTAAGAGACCCTGTTTCCAAATAAAAATATGAAAATGGGTCTGGGAGTATAGCCTGGAGGTAGAAGGGTTTCCAGGTACCCCAGTACCACCAAAAAAAAAAAAAAAAAAAGTAGACTAAAGTAACTGGCAAGAGATTCTCTAAGAGTCTTCAATTGAACCCTGCCAACAAAAACCAGTAAATCAGTTTCGTGTTTGTACTATTTTCTCTGACCTGCTGCAAAATGCTTTGACCAATTTTCTTCTACTTCTTTGAATCCATGATATAGAGGAGTGGCTGCCCGGTGGCTGCTGCTGTCCTGGGATCCACTCGTCCACCCAAAAGGAGGACTCAGCAAGTTATGCTGCACCTTTAAAACACAAACACTCGAATTCAGAAGAATACATGCTCGCTGTTCTGCTTTTCGCTCCAAACATGGTAACAAATAACAGATATCAAACCTTGGAAATTCACAAACCAAAATAGAGTTTTAAAATTTTTTCTGTGACTTCTCTTAGGAAACATTTTTTTTTTCCTGGTACTAGGGGTGGAAACCAAGGGCTTTTCCACCTCCGGGCTATCCTCCCAGACCTATTTTATACTTTATTTGGAAGTAGGCTCTCACTAAGTTGCTGAGAGCCTCACTCAGTAGCTGAGGCTGGCTTCGAACCTGTGCGATCCTCCTGTCTCAGCCTCCCAAGCACTGGGATTACAGGTATGCGCCACCACGCCCGGCTAGGAAACGATTTTTGATAAAGCATATCAGAAAAACTGCTCAATGTAACATTTCAAGAAATGCTGAACGTAGTGACCCTTAACTTGCCCTCCCATACTCATTTTGGATCTTACAAAGAACTTTATCAAGCCATTAAATTTACCGTTTGACCATCCTTTAACCACCAACAAATACATACTGAAGGCCAGCGCTCTGAGTACATTGTTAGACACAGGTAAAACAGGGTCATTCAAAAAGATCGCCTGTGAACAAAGCCTATTATCCAATTTTAACAAATGGACTAAATTGAGTAACCTCTATTTATCTCTTCAGGCTAAATATAAAGCACAAGTTCACACACACAGTGTTGGTGGCTTTCCGAATAACACCTATAAACCTTTATCAAACATCTAAAACTTAAAGTGAGCAGGTCATTTCAACATTCGATCATAATTCCTGAGGAGAATAAAGCTCTCAGTAATGGCAAAGCAGAAAACAATTTGTCAGTCTATACCTGCTCAAACAGATACACAGGAGCTTTGGAATACTGATGAAGCAGATAATCGAAGATCAAAAGCAGGCGAGCCAGGATGAGAGGCACAGAGCGCATCTGGGCATCCAAGCTGATGCTGAGCTCCTGGATGATCTGGACAAGTGTGGTCAGTATGGACCGGCGGCCTTTCTCGGAGAGGTGGTGGAAGATGAGGAGCAGCAGCTGCAGGTGCTCTATGTTCAGATCTTCTGTCTCACTGGGCACTACCCCTTGCAGGGCATTCTGCTTCATGGTAGACAAAAACCTACCACAGAGAAAGGGAGAGCACAGCTAGTGAGGAAATGTCAGAAATCCCCCAAGACTACGATATCCAGTGCTAAAAGAGACAGGCTCCCTCTTTGTTATGATATCTATGCATATATGTAGAAATGTACCAGTATTGGGAAGAGGCATCAAAATGTATTAATGTGCTGGTATTGAAAATTGCTTTGATAATTTCCAAAATGTAAAATCTAGTCAGAGTTAGGTGCTGTGCAAGCACTCAGGCAGGGAGGGGGCTGCAGCGACTACAATGTAGAGTTCCTCTCTGTCTTTGCCCTTCATTCTAATCATTAACCTATAGTAAAAGCCTTGGAGTCAACTGAAGCCTTTAGCTCTAAAACTACAATAGAGGCAACCGGTGCCTCTGTTTACCTCCTCTCCTCTGGGATCCAGCCTGGACAGAGGAAAGGTAAACTCTGTGTGCGGCTTCAAAGCACCCTAGTTGATGAGCAGCCAATACTGCCCAATTCAGTAGAGCCGAGGGCCAGGTAGATTCTTGACCCCTGCTCTTAGAAAGCACACTGTCCGGAGACAGAGGCACCACCTGGCTAAGGAATAAGTAACTAGCCCACTGCCTTGGTAACGCTGATGAGAAAGATAACAATACAAATTTTTTTTTTTTTTTTTTTTTTTTTTTTGGTGGTACTGGGGGTGGAACCCAGAGGCTTTCTACCTCCGGCCTATACTCCCAGACCTTTTTTTAAAATATATATTTTATTTGGAAACAGGGTCTCACTAGGTTGCTGAGAGCCTCACTAAGTAGCTGAGGCTGGCTTCGAACCCATGCGATCCTCTTGTCTCAGCCTCCCAAGCGCGAGGATTACAAGCGTGCGCCACCATGCCCAGCTTATACAAAACCTATTTAAAGGGGGGTCCCCAAAAGGGGCCAGAGTTCCATTTTCAGCCTCCCCAGCATGCGGGTCGGCATGCTGCTTTTTCTCTTCTGTTTCCTACTGATCTATTTTCTACTATTTTTGTAATAAAGATTTGTTAAAGCTGCACTGAGCTGCCCGTTAACTTTTCTATTCAACCAACCTTAGTGGAATAAGAAAAAGAACCCCCACCATTCAAATCATAATACTGGGGATGTAGGTTGGAGGTAAAATGCCTCTGTATTCCATCCCCAGTATGGTGAAAGAAAGAAAGAAAGAAAGAAAGAAAGAAAGAAAGAAAGAAAGAAAGAAAGAGAGAGAGAGAGAGAGAGAGAGAGAGAGAGAGAGAAAAGAGGCAAGAAGCTCAATAACCTAGTGAGACCCTGTTTCAAAAGAAACAAACAAAAAAGGAAGTAGACTACCCTTAGGCACAATCTCCAGTACTAAAATAATAAATAAAAAATTAAAGTATCTTTAAACTTGTCAGAAGAGCTTTTATGCAAAAAAAAGGAAAGCACGTAGCCAACTGTTCCCACTGCCTCTGGCTATTAGGAAAGAGATTTGTATTTTAATAAGGGCACCCTTCCTTTGCAAAACCCCTGCCCCACCAGCTCCTGGCATTTTTGCAAGATTCCACCAGGAAAAATATAGTGGGCTTCTGGCATTCTGGGGGTTTATACTTTCTAAATCCAACATTTGAGCTATTTGATCCTAGAATGGGGAACAGAAGAGCAAAGCCTTTTAGGAAAACAAACTGCTTTGAAGACTTCTAACCATGTAAACAAAAATGGCAAATACAGGTCTATCTAAGGAGGATTTAGATGCTTAATCTGAGCTTCCCCCAAGGAAACAAATTCTTTAAAATTTATTCAAAAAGATGGCAACTCACTCTAAATAATTTCATGTTGAAAGCAAAATAACCAAGGATAGAGTTGGCTTCCTTGCTACCTCTCTTTCAAAAAATGAGGTCAGGATAAAATCGGTTATGTTCAGGATGCAGGTTCTTTCCATTAATTATAATCAAATTCCCCCTGTGCTATAGAAGCTCCCGTTTCCAGACCACAATGGTCTGCTTGTTTATTTAACGACAACCTTCCCAACACTCCCATCATTTCTCTACCCTCTCACTCCGAACAAATCAAGAACAGCAGGTTAACTACACTAAAATCAAGCAAACAAAGAGCAAATAACCTCTACCAACCTCCAAGACGGCTTCTCCTGGAGTTCTCTTACCTGTCCCAAACTTTAAGGCATTCAGGGACATCAGGATCACCTTGTGCGCCAGCTTTATGCTGCCAGATGAGCAGGAGACGGGACAGCACAGAGAGGCCTTGAGGATGAATGTACAGCGGCCACGGGCCCTCGGAAAATGGAGCGACTCCGAGCTGCTGCAGCAACGTGCTCTGACGGGAAAGGTACGCATGGTGGCATCAGGAAAAGACAGAGCACGGCCAAAGGTTATGCGTCCACTCCCGTGCTCATTTTTAAATACCGTACAGAGTAAAGAAATGCACCCCAAAATCCAGGTTTAGAAGTACTTTGGAAAAAACCGTCTAGTTAACAAAGGAGAGACACATAAATGAAAAATTACTAATCTAACCCAAATAACATATATAGTTTAATTAAAGTCTGAAAGTGGCTTCTGGAAAAAATGGAAATGTTCTCATAGAACAGAATCAGGATAATTTTCAAAGTGAACAGAACATGAAAGCTTGGTGCCTTCCAAAGCAAACTTCATGAACAACTGTAACAGATGACAGTATGTCACTTACTGCCAATCTCAGTCACACCAAGCTGTGGAGAAATCCAATAACTGCCATTAACCACAGTGGAAGAGAAACTCCACCTATTGGAGGCCAAGGCGTCTTGACCGGATCAAGACCGTTCTTTACCTCCAGCTGTAGCAAATGAGTTTCATTTTCTTTGTGGGAGGGGAGGGTATTAGGGATGGAACCCAGGAACATTCTACCTCTGAGCTACACCCCAGCCCCATTTTTTTTTCATCCGATTCAGTTTTTTTTTTTTTACGTTTTAATCTGAAACAGGTCTCGCTAGGTTGATGAGAGTCTCACTTCAAGCTGAGGCTGTCCTCAAACCTGCGATCCTCCTATCTCAGCCTCCCAAGTACTAGGATTACAGCTAAGCTTCACTTTCAACTTATCCTCTCCCCCCCCCCCTCTCTCTCTCTCTCACACACACACACACACACTCTCTCTCTCTCTCTCTCTCTCTCTCTCTCTCTCTCTCTCCCCAGTGAGAGTGAGGTGGATGCCAATTGGAAAAAATGCCTGCTTTCTCATTTGGCTTTGGAACACAAATGATAGTTACCTCCAGATGTAGGATAGATTTCCAGGTCTGCCAAATTAAATTCTATTCTAATAAATTTTTTTTTTTTTTTTTTTTTTGGTGGTACTGGGGGTGGAACCCAGAGGCTTTCTACCTCCGGGCTATACTACCAGACCTATTTTATACTTTATTTGGAAACAGGGTCTCACTAAGTTGCCGAGAGCCTCACTAAGTAGCTGAGGCTGGCTTCGAACCTGTGTGATCCTCCTGTCTCAGTCTTCCAAGTGCGGGGATTACAAGCGTGCGCCACCACGCCTGGCTTAATAAAATATCTTTGACCCCATTCCATTGAAATAATATTATTCCAAATGTCATAAATCTCAAGAGCAGCTTCCATTCACTGGACAGCTTCCACAGACTGAGCAAAGCCCTGTGCATACACTCTCGCTCTGAACGCACAAGGTGACAGGAGGGGAGTGTTCCGTGCTCCATGTCACCACTGAGAGAGGCTGAAGAACAAGGGCGAGTCCAGAAGGCTGCCGAGGCCAGGCTTATTCAAACTCACAATCGACTCCTAATTCCAAGGAAACAATTCATAAAAGTAAACCTATCTGGGCTACATCTAAAATACTAACTTTCAGCCGGGCGTGGTGGCTTAAGAGACCCTGTTTCCAAAAATAAAAAAATAGGTCTGGGAGTGTAGCCCAGAGGTAGAAGGCCCCTGGGTTCCACCCCCAGTACCACCAAAAAAAAAAAAAAATTAACTTTCAGGCTGGGGTAGTTTGCCTGGTATGTACAAAGACATGTGTTCGAGCCCTAGGACCACACACACACACACACACACACACACACACACACACACTAACTTTAATACAATTTAATAACGGCAGAAAACCTAAGTGCTCAAATCGAGAGACAGATAGACATAAATATCTAATGGGTAGTGTGGGTAATGGTGTGTGTATATATATGTAACTTTTTTTTGTGGGTAATGGTAGAGATTGAGCCGTGGCCTCCTAAATGATTCTACCACTAACCTACATCCCCAGACCTGCCTGCCTGCCTGTAAATATGTATGTCTATTTATCCATCTCCAGTAGTAGAGATCAAAGCCATGGGTGCTCTATCGCTGAGCTGCATTCCCAAAGCCCTTTTTATGTTTTATTTTCAGAAAGGGTCCCACTAAATTGCCCAGGCTGGCTTTGAACTTGGAATACTCCTGCTTCAGACTCCTGAGTTGCTGAGATTATAGGGGTGTGCCCTCACCCAGCTATTAATTTCTATGTGTGGTACAGCCATTGAAACCAAAGGGCAATTCACCTCTGAGCTACAATCCCAGAGTGAGAGTGTATTGAAACAGGGTCTTACTAAATTTCTCAGGGTCTTGCTAAATTACTGACCTGGCCTAGAATCTCTGATCTTCCTGTCTCAACCTCCAAAGAACTGGGATTACAGGTGTGTGCCTGCCATCACACCCAGCTAATTGTGTGTGTGTGTGTCTATGTGTGTTTACTGGGGACTGAATCTTTTTTTTTTTTTTTTGAAACAGGGTCTCGCTAGGTTGTTAAGAATCTCACTACCTGATGAGAATGTCTTCAAACCTGTGATCCTCCTGTCTTAGCCTCCAAAGTACCGACACACCACCACACCTGGCTAGTAAAAAACTTTTTTTTTTTTTTTTCAGTAATGAGGGTGGAACTCAGGGGCATTCTACCTCCAAACTACACCCGCAGCCCTACTTTTTAATTTTTATTTTGAAACAGGGTCTCACTAAGTTTTGGAGGGCCTACGTAGCTGAGGCTGGCCGCGAACCCAGATCCTCCTTACCAG
Organism: Muscardinus avellanarius; assembly: GCF_963383645.1. Classification (NCBI taxonomy): domain Eukaryota; kingdom Metazoa; phylum Chordata; class Mammalia; order Rodentia; family Gliridae; genus Muscardinus; species Muscardinus avellanarius. The sequence goes on from NC_137788.1 coordinate 14,922,721, forward strand.
CGTGTGCCACCACGCTGGACAAATTTTTTTTAATTTTGAAAAAGATTCCCACTAAGTTGTGGAGGGCCTCACTAAATTGCTAAAGCTGGCTCCAATCTTCCTGTCTCAGCCTCCCAAGTACTAGGATTACAGATGTGTGCTACCACATCCGGCTTCATAAACCCCCTTTTAGCTGAGTATGGTGGTATATGCTTGTAATCCCAGTATTTGGGAAGCTAAGACTGGAGGATTGCAGGTTCAAAGCTAGCCTCAGCAAGTTAGTTAAACGCTCAGCAACTCAACGAGACCCTCTTTCCAAATAAAAAAAAAAAAAGTCTGGGAGTATAGCCCAGAGGTAGAAGGCCCCTGGGTTCCATCTCCAATAAACAACAACAACAATAACAACAAAATCTTTTTTAAACAACAAAAGAAAATATTAAGGAACTTCTCAAATAATTTCAGATTATGAGAATTTTTTTTTTTTTTTTTTTTTTTTTTTAGCCGTACTAAGGGTGGAACCCAGAGGCTTTCTACCTCCGAGCTATACTCCCAGACGTATTTTATATTTTATTTGGAAACAGGGTCTCACTAAGTAGCCAAGGCTGGCTTCGAACCTGTGTGATCCTCCTGTCTCAGTCTCCCAAGCGCAGGGATTACAAGCGTGCGCCACCACGCCCGGCTCAGATTATGAGAATTTTAACCTCTTAAAATAGCTTCCCGAGCCCAGGAGAGTGGCACAAATTTGTAATCCCAGTATGTGAGAGGCTGAGACAAGATGATGGAAGATGCATGGCCAGCCTCACCTACTTAGTGAGGCCCTGCTCAACTTAGCAAGACTGCTTCAAAATAAAGAATAAAAAAAGGCTGGGGTGTAGCTTTGAGAGAGAAAGACCCTGGGTTCCACCCCCAGTACCACAAAAAAAAAAAAAAAGAATTGCAAGTAGAATTATTAGACATCAGCCAACCACGGTGGCACACACCTGTAATCCCAGCCAGGAGGACTGAGGTTCAAAGCCAGCCTCAGAAAGTTAGTGAGGCTCTCGAGTGAGAACTTGTTTCCGAGTAAGAATAAAATTGGGCTGGGGTATAGCTTGGAGGTAAAATACCTCTGTGTTCAATCCCCACAGCTTCACCATGGAGAGCGGGTTCTGCTGCTCCAAGCGCACCCAGCCCCAGCGCTGCAGAGCGCGGCGGCCAGGATAAAGTCATTTCTATAAGTAAAAATGTTGTTAAGTTTAAGAAATATAGATATATAGAGAACTAAGGAAATGAGGAACTTGCAATTTAGGATTCAAGACATCAGATACTCCAGTGGGGAAAGAGGACACTCAGATGGTTAGTTCAGAGTTACAAATTCCCAAGTAAGAAATCCCCTAGGATTTCATCTTTGAAAATGCATTTTCTTTTCTTTTTTTTTTTTTTTTTTTTTGAGGGTCTGGCGATGGAACCCAGAGGCATTTGACCTCCGAGCTATACCCCCTGCTCTATTTTTTATTCTTTATTTTGAAACAGGGTCTCACTGAGTCGCGAAGGGCCTCCTAAGTAGCTAAGGCTGTCCGTGAACCGTGATCCTCCGGTCTCAGCCTCCCGAATGCTGAGATTACAAGCGTGCGCCACCACACCTAGCTCTTAAAATGCATTTTCATTTGTATTTCTCCCACTACTATTGATAAACATTTTTTCCTATGTTTCTGGCCATTTATATGTCTTTTTCATAAATTACCGTAAGCTGGGTGTGGTGGCGCACACCAGTAACCCCAGTACTTAGGAGGCTGACACAAGAGGATCGCAGGTTCTAGGAGAGCCTCGGCAAGTAGTGAGACTCTCATCAACCTAGTGAGAGCCTGTTTCAAAATAAAAATAAAACAGGGCAAGGAGTATGACTCCGAGGTAGAATGCCCTGGGTTCAATCCCCAGCACCCCCCCAAAAAGGTGATTACCTTCTTATAAATTTTTGTCTACTTTTCTATAATCTAACCATTAGAAGTTTGTTTTTGTAGTTTTTATTTTTCTTAAAGCCTGACTTGGGGGGAAATATTACATTTATGTTTTTTTGAAGTGACCCCAATTAATGCACAGGGATAAACTAACATCACCTCTCGGTGTTCTTTCTAGTAGGGTGACTTGATTCATGAACAAATGTTCTTTTTTTCTTTTTTTTTTCTTTTTTTTTTTTTTTGTGGTACTGGGGATTGAATCCAGGGGCATTATACCTCTGATCTACACCCCCAGCCCTATTTTTTATTCTTTATTTTGAAACAGGGCCTCACTAAGTAGCTAAAGCTAGCCGCAGACTCGGGATCCTTCTGTCTCAGTCTCCCAAGTATTGAAATTACAAGTGTGCCTCACCACATCTGGCTCAAAGTGTTCTTTAACAAGAACAACTGCAGCCCGTGGAAAGTGGCATAGACAACGCCCAGCCTAGACGGCCATCTTACACACATACCTGCAGGTTAGGGGACTGTAGGTCAGAGGTCACCAGAGAATGGTTAAAGTGATAGAGAGCGGCAGCAAACTCTTCATCTGATGAACCTGAATACAGACCAGAAGCCAGTTATTCAAGCAGCTGTTAGATGCATCACACCCTGCCCAGGGGATCACCAGGCACACCAACTGTCACTGACCCTTGAGTCCATCCTTGTCCACCTCCTTGATGATACTGGCCAGGGTGGCCATGTGGTGCTCAGAAAGAGACACACTCAGATAGTTGCGGATGAAATTATTCCGAGAGTTCAGCATAGAAGAGGTGATGAAATTCAAAATGTTGGAAGCCAGCCCTAAGAACTGAAAAGAGCATAAGACAGGTCAGGTTGGGTTCATCGGCCCTGAGCTCCTGCAAAGCCTGACTACGAACAGGAAATATGCCCACAGGTCTCATGCAAAAACACAATGAGTTAACTCATCAAATCTGAACCCACTCAAGCAGGACGAAGATTGATATTTTAGTCTCTCCTATTCAATTCTACCAGTTACACAAAACAGCATGCTACCTCAATACAACAAACTTCAGAATATATTGGGTGAAGACATAAAATTTCCCAATAAACTGACCCATCCATTTCCTTTGCTCCTCTAAGAGCCCTTCTATGTCCAGTTCTATATATCATTAATATGCTGAATTCTGATACCTGTGTTAGTGACTATTAGAGATGTCTAAAATTTCTGGCACTATTAATGGTAATATCACTGTATCAATGTTGTGTGTTCGTGATCAAGAATTGGGTGAGACTCATATACAAATAGATGATCAGAACAGAGGCCAACACACCGTAGATAATAAATACTGGCTGAACCAATAGTGAGCAAGCACTTAAGTTATACCAGACCTAAGCTAAAGTCCCTAGTAATATTCTCTTTTCCCAACACCCTTAGAGGCAGGTACAATCACAAGAACACTAAGGCTTGGAATAGTTTGGATTTTTGCTCAAAGCCAGTAGGTGGAAGAAGTAGGATTCAAATCAGTTCTGTCTAACTCAAAAGGCTGTGCTAGTAACAGCCATCAATGACAAAAACAGTACCAAAAGTTCAAGTTATTTAATGAAATAAAGTTAATGTACGTAAGTACTGAGCAAAAATATCTCTCGACATTAGTTATCCAACTTCTATTTTAGTTAAATGATCTGCTTCTATCAATCTACTCAACCCCCTCCCACCAGGCCTCAGAAGCCCACTCTTACCAACTCAGGGTCTTTGCGACTCGCCAAAATGTTGCCCTTGTCACCAGCAGCCTGCTTGCTAGGGCTCTTCACCCGAGGAGAGCTCTCCAGCGGAGGGGGAGGAGGGGGTGGGGGAGGAGCCACTTTCTCTTTACTGGGGGAGATGGTCTCCTCAAACCACTGCCCCAAAATCGGCTCACTGTCATCATCTGAATAGTCAAAGAAAAAGTAACGCAAATGACCAAAAAAAATTATTTTTGGTACAAAAGAAACCCAAGGATATGCTGATTGTTATTTTAGTTATAAAGTATATAAATCTGTCAAAACTTATGCAAATGTATACATAAAATGACAGCATTTTATGTAAGCTATACTTTAAGAAAACTGGTTTTTTTTTAAAAAAGCCAAATAAAGTAAGAAAATCTTCACTTTATTTTACTGCAATAAGTCAAACATTTTACAAGAACAAATTTATAATTCTTATCAACTGTAAGCCCTAAGATGAAAAGAATTACTGTTCTCAGTATTTCATATTATTCTCAAACTTGACTATGAAGAAAAATCTAAAATACATATTTTGTTCACTCTCTCTCCAAATTTAGGCAGGAAGGAATGTTAGTGTGGCCCTAATGTTCATTAGTCTTTAGCTTCTCCCCTATGCTTTCTGAGCTACAAATCTGTGATTAACAACCAAATCAAATACTCACACATGACCTAGAGTTATGCTGGGAAGGCGGAGAGCAGAGGTCATAACATGGGTCAATACAGAAAGAACTATGAACAACTGAGATATATTTTGATTTTGGTGGGTGTTATGGTTTAGATTTTTAAATGTCACCAAGACCTCAGGTGTTGGAAATGTAGCCAGGTTTGGAGATAGGACTTGGGCAGAGGAAGTGTATGGCTGGGATGTGGCCTTGGTACTGTGTCTGTCCGTGGTCCCTCCCCCCATCCTCCGCTCCCACAACCCACAAACATGAACTGAGCGGGGCTCTTCTTTCTTTCCCAAGCACTAAAGCCTAAACCTCCGAAACCTCTGAAACTGAGAGCCCTAAATAACTCATACTCCCTCTAAGTTGAGCTTGTCAGGTATTCTGGTCACAGCAATGAAAAAGCTGACTGAAACTGTGGGAAAGGAATGAAGAACAACATGGGCTGAGCTGAAAGGAGCATTGAGCATTCAGTCTTCAGCATTCAACTTGCTCTTAATAACACGTCCTCTTTGAGTGTACATACAGTCAAGGCCCAGGCTAGGAAGGCAAAGTAAAATGTCAACCAGGACACTAAAGGAACCTGGTGCACTCATGACATTCCTCTGGGGGAAAGAGCGGCCTCTACCTTGGCTGCTGTCCTCCTCCGTGCTACTGAAATCATCCTCATAGTAGGTGTTTGAGTCCGTGGAGGCGCTGGCGTCACTACTCATGGAGCCCTTCCTCTGCCGCTGCAGGACACATGCCTAGGAAAACAACACCATCCTACTCAACCCCATGCACCACATGGAAAGTTTTCTTCCTATGTCCTTTTTTGGAAATCAGAGAAGTATATCTCCTAATAACCAGAGATATGGTCAAGAATTGAAAAAATAAGCATTCCATGGTGTTTTCTGTTTTTGCTTCAGAATGAAAATCACAAATTACCAAGTGGCCATATATATCACAACACTGAAGATCAAGAACTGATTCAAATATTTAGGCAGGTTCAACCAATTAGGAATTCCTCTCCTTGTCCAGTTGTGTACTACAGCATACAGCCATAGTCACAGGGGTCTGGGGCAGGGTCACCTGAGGCCAAGAGTTCTAGATTAGCCTAGGGACATAGAAAGACAAAAGAAAGGAAGGGAAGGAGGAAGGGGTGGAGGGAAAAGAAAACTACTAAACACGCTTTTCTTCTTCAAAACCATCACCTACAAAAGTGGGTTTATAAAGGTCACAGTGTTTGATCAACATTATTTTGAGGTTACATAAGTTCTTCCAAATTATCAACGTCTTGATCCCCACCTACCTTTCTATAGGAAGTCGAGAGCAACGTCAAGAGCAGGTTGGTCAGGGGGACAGAGTCGATTAGCCGCTGAATCCTCTGTATGGAGGTGCTCTGGGCCATAATGCTGAGGACTGCAGGGGGACCATCTGTCTCCCAACCCTGAAGGTAACAATACAAAGGGAAATTAATGACATGACGCGCCAGGAAGAACCACCTGTATTAAGAGATCAAGCTAACTCAACCAGCAGCAGATCCAGCAATTGATCTGCTGATTCCATGAGAATAACCTCACCTTGTAAAGAGCCTCAACTTGCAGGTCTTGAAAAAGAGATGTTAACAGCTTGATGGCGTGGTTTGCCAATATTACTGAGAGCACCCCAAATCCCTGATGCCTATACAAAGAAAAAGGAAAATGCAGACCTTAAAATAATTAACAATGAATTACAACCTCTGAATTGTGTATCTTGCCATTTGAGTCTCAGACCTTTTTGAAGATAGATCTATGGACCTTTCTCCACACACGAAGTGGCATATTATAACTTACGCTCACCGTCTTCCTGAAGCCATCCATAAACTGCCAAAATATCTGCAGGCTTCAGGCAAGAATTCCTGGACTAAAAGAAACTTACGAATTCATAGACTTGGAATTTCAACTACTGTTCAAAACCTACTGGTCATGGAAAGATACTAACATTTAAAGGGGGTCATTTTTGTCTTTTTGGACTGGGGACCAAACCCAGGACGGTGCACTTGCCAGGCAAGTGCTTTGCCACTGAGCTACATCTCAGCCCAAAGATACTAACATTTAAACGATGGCTCAGCTTTTTTTTTTTTTTTGGTGGTACTGGGGGTGGAACACAGGGACTTTCTGCCTCCGGGCTAGACTCCCAGAACTATTTTATACTTTATTTGGAAACAGGGTCTCACTAAGTTGCCAAGAGCCTCACTAAGCAGCTGAGGCTGGCTTCAAACCTGTGCGATCCTCCTGTCTCAGCCTCCCAGGTACTGGGATTACAAGTGTGCGCCACCATGCCCGGCTCTCATTAAGTTTCTGAGAGCCCCACTAAGCAGCTGAGGCTGGCTTCGCACCTGTGTGATCCTCCTGTCTCAGCCTCCAAAGAGCAGGGATTACAAGCGTGCACCACCACACTCGACATGACTAAACTTTTAAAGAATCACTCTTTTGAGAAGAAGATTAAAATTACCAACTTCCATGAAATATCTGGGGGAGAAAACCTAAGAAAACAAAAACCGGTGTTTTGGTTTTTTTTTTTTTTTTTTTTGTGTGTGTGTGTGTGTGTGTGTGTGTGTTACTGGGTATTGATCCCAGGGGCGTTCTGTACCCCCTGAGCTATACCCCCAGCCTACTTCATGTTTTATTTTGAAGCATGATCTCACAAAGTTGTAAGGGCCTTAAATTGCTGAGGCTGTCCATGAAATTGCGATCGTCCTGTCTCACCGTTTCACATACTGGGATTACAGGCATGCAACACCAGGCTCAGCCTGTTTTGTCTTTTTTTTTGTGTGTGTGGTACTGGGAATGGAACCCAAGGACATTCTACCTCTGAGCTACACCCCCAGCCCTATTTTTTATCCTTTATTTTTTGAAATGGGGTCTCATTTTGTTCTACTTTTGATACTGAATATGGAAATCTGGGGTGTTCTGCCTTTAAGTTACATCCCCAGCCCCTCTTTTAAATTTTTCCTGAGTAGCTAGGATTGCAGGCATACCTAGCTAAAAGTAGTTAATTTTACATCACATTTGAGTAAAACTTTTTCTGAAAAAAATGTCCACAGGACATATCTAACATATAATAAGCTTACAGTAAATCCATAAGGAAAACAGAAAACCAAAGAGGAAAGTAAGACATTTTTAAAAAGAAGAAATCCCAATAACCAATAAATAAGTGAAATAGACAACAATCATACTAGTAATCAAGAAATATAAATAAGAACAATATAGTTAGGCATTTTGGCACATGTCTGTAATCCCAGTAATTTAGGAGGCTGAGACTGGAGGATTGCAGGTTTGAGGACAGCCTCCCTGTTTCAAAAGAGAAAATAAAATAAGGCTAGGGATGTAGCTCAAAGGTAGCACAGCCCTAGGTTCAGACTCCAGTAAATACAAATACAAACACAACAATAATAGAACATTTTCCCCTCTATTATTAGCAAATACAAAAACTACTGATAGCCTATTCTCAATGAGGTCATGGTAAACGTGTGCATATGTGCGCGCGCACACACAGACACACACACACACACACACACACACACACACACACACACACACACCTATTGGGAATAGAAATTAATATAACTTTTCTAAAGAGCAATCTGGCAAAACATTTTAAAATTTTAAATGTGTACCCTCTGTCCACATACTCATATATGCTTCAGGAGTTTACTACAAGACGCTAAACAAGTTCTCAAAAGTTTATGTTTCAGGAGATTTATCAAAGCATGATTTATCAAAACAAGAAATATGCAGCAAGTTAAATAAGTGTAAATCAGTAGGGGAATTAATTGTGGTATATTTGCATAGTAGAATACTGGCAACCATTAAAAATGAAACAGACTCAAGCAGGGTGTAGTGGCACGCGCCGGTAATCCCAGTATTTGGTTGGCGAAGACAGGAGGACTGTGGGTTCATGCACAGCCTCAGCATTAGTAAGGCTCTCATCAACCTAGTGGGTCCCTGTTTCAAAATAAAGGGCTAAAAATAGGGCCGAAGTGTATCTTGGAAGTAGGATGTCTCTGGGTTCAATCCCCAGTAACACACACACAAATAAATAAATACACACACACACACACACACACACACTATAATAGTGTCATTGTAAAGATGTCTATAGTATTTTATAATCAGTGATCCTTTTTTTTTTTTTTTCTTTTTTGCCTGTACTAAAGATTGGATCCAAGAACATTCTACTTCCGAGCTACAGCCCCAGCCCTACTTTTTATTCTTTATTTTGAAACCAGGTCTCACTAAATTGCGGAGGGCCTCACTAAGTAGCTAAGACTGGCTATGAACCTGCGACCCACCTGTCTCAGCCTCCAAATACAAGCATGCACCGAGACACCTAGCAATGTATACACTTTTTAAATCTGAAGAATAAAGAACAGCCATTTCTAAAGTATACTTTTTCTTTTCTTTAGTATCAAGAATTGAACTCAGGGGCATTTTACCTCTAAGCTATAACCCAAACCCTTTTGCTTTTTTTTTTTTTTTTTTTTTTTGCGTTACTGGGGATGAAACCCAAGGGGCATTCTACCTCCAAACTACACCCCCAGCCCTTTTTTTTTTTTTTTTTTTGTGAAACAGGGTCCCACTAAGTTGCAAAGAGCTACACTAAATAGCTGAGGCTGTCCACAACTGCGATCCTTCTGTCTCAGCCTCCCACCCAAACCCTTTAGCTGTTTTGAAACAGAGTCTCACTAGGTCGCTAAGGCTGCTCTTGAATCTGCAATCCTGTCTCAGCCCCCAAGTGTCGGGATTACAAGTGTGTGCCACACACCAGCTTCAAGATCAAGAATTGACCTCTTCCTTGAGCACCAGACTCACACATCCAGCTGCCTCCTCGACATCTCATACAGTTGGCTCACAGTCAAGTCAAATGCGACAGCCAAAACCAAATGACTTATTTCTCTTCCTTCCTTCTACTCAACCTACTCCTCAACTAGTATTCCCTAGTTCAGTAAAATTATACAACCCAGTTCCTCATGCCAAAAGTTCATTTTATGGGGTGGGGTACTCGGAATATTACCTCCAAGATACACCCCTACCTAGACTGATTTTCTTATATGAAAATATGGTCTCGCTAGGTTAATGAGCCTATTTGCTGAGGCTGTGCTCGAACCTGCAATCCTCCTGTCCCAGCCTCCCAAGTACTAGGATTATAAGCATGAGCCACCACACCCAGCTCGTGCTAAAAACTGTAGTTTTTAAAAACAGTATTCCAATGGCACCTTGTCATGCCCAGCATCCAAGCCCTGAGCAAACTTGATCAGCTGTACTTCCCAGCATTTGCCGACTGGGCCTCTCTGCGCTGCCTTCACTACCACCACCACCCTATTTCATGTCTTCCTGTCTCCTCTGCAGTACCGTGCTAGCTTCCTCCCCAACCTGCTCCTCTCTGCCTGTGCCCCTACCGTCTCATCTCCACACAGCAGCTGGGTTCTCAGATCACCAATGAAATCAGGCCGTGTCTTGGTCCCAGTGGCGCCCTCTACAGCACTGGGCTCTAGACTACCTGGAGGCTGGCTCGCTCTGTGACCTAATTTTCCACCACTTTCCCTGGCTGATTTCTCTACTCTCGCCACACTCACCTTGCTGATCCTAAGATTGGCCAGAAAAAAACTCCACCTCAAAACTGAACAATTCTACCCCAAATACTGACACGGCTCATCCTGTCACTTATATATGGTCTCCACGTCCTGACTCCAGGGCCTCTGAGACCATCCTGACTAAACTGGCAGCCTCTCCCACTCACCAGTCCCTTGCCCTAACTTCTTTTGCTTTAATGTAGATTAAGCTCTAATGCACTTTGTATATTTATTGACTATTTCCACAGTTAGAAAATAAGTGCTTTAAAAGTAAGGGCCTTGCCTTGTTTAGTACTATAAACTCAATGCCCAGATAAGCTGAACATGTAGCGAGGACTAACAGAATGAATCAAAGCTGGGCATGGTGGGCACACCTGTAATCCCAGTGCTCAGGAGGCTGAAACACAAGGACTACAGGTCTGAAGCCAGCCTGAGCATCACAGCAAGGCTCTCAGTAACCTAGTGACATCCTGTTTCCAAATAAGAAATAAAACTGGGCTAGGGTGTAGCTCAGAGGTGGAATGCCCCTGGGTTAAATCCCCAGTGTCTTTCCGTCCGTCCGTCTCTCTCTCTCTCTCTCTCTCTCTCTCTCTCTCTCTCTCACACACACACACACACACACACACACACACACACACACACACACACACACACTAAAATACAAAAATGCCTGGGCTTAGGAAACACAACCTTGAGCAGCATGTTAGACCTATCTCCTTCTTTCTAGCAATCAGGGCACATTACCCAGGCGTCAACATCTGAGGAAGCAACCCAGCAGCACCTGACAGTACCTGCGCCTCACAGATTACACAGGTGACCGAGTACTCCACTCCGAGGGAGCCCACTTTACAACAGGAGTAAGTTTTCCTGCACTGAACACGGGGGGAAAAAATCCTAAAAAAAATTCTAAAATGCACATTACAGATATTTCCTCTCTCAGATACATGAGGAAACAAAATTAGTTAAAAAAAAAATAGTGCCGGGCGTGGTGGCGCACGCTTGTAATCCCCGCTCTTGGGAGGCAGAGACAGGAGGATCGCGCAGGTTCGAAGCCAGTCGCGCTGGCTTAAGAGACCCTGTTTCCAAATAAAAATATAAAATAGGTCTGGGAGTGTAGCCCGGAGGTAGAAGGGCTTCCAGGAACCCCAGTACCACCAAAAAAAGAAATTAAGTTTTTTTTTAAATAAAAAAAAATAATAACATCCAAAATCCCCCACGTACGATTTGGAGCTAGTGAACCATAATCATTATCTTTCTAAGTTTTGAAACAAGGTAGGAAGGCAAGCTTTCTACTGATCTAAAGAAGAGAGGCTGGTGTGCATCTCAGTGAGCAGCAGAGCATATGATTGCTATGCCTGAGGCCCTGGGTTCAACCCCAACACTGAAACAAAACCATATAGAAACAAATAAAAAGCCGACACAGAGAGAATTTCCATGCATCCTCATCACTGTGAAAGAGCAAACATGACAAGAGTAAACACATACCCTTTCCCAGGCCCCAGCTTGGGAGAGCCCACTCCCTCCTTTGTACGAGAAAGGATGTCTCTGACTCGGAGGGCAGCCAGCGGGTCCTTCTCTTTCCCCTTATCAGCCAAGGCAGTCGGACTGAGGTTGAGGATGAGGAAAAGGCTGTTTAACAAACACCAGGCACCCAGCAGCTGGAAGTTCTGGTAGTGCTGTTGTAAAGGACAGGAAGTGTAGCATGAACGCTCATGTTCGCACTGGTATTCCTACTGAGAGACTGAGATGGAAAGACAGTAGAAACATGCTCCTCACCTCACCGCCGGCCCGGCGGGAACTGCTGATCGCTTGTCCAATCATGTCATAGATTTCAAGCTATTCAACATCAAATAGACACAAAAAAATCTGAGCAAGTCGGCATATTTCGTTATATAATTGCTAAATTCTGAATTAAAGAAATTTAACTTGAAGAGCTCAGTACTCTTAAGATCATTTTGGGGGGCAAGTGGAGTATACTGGGGGTGGAACCCAGGGGCATTCCACCTCCGAGCTACACCCCCAGCCCTATTTTTTATTCTTTATTTTGAAACAGGGTCTCACTGAGTTGCAAAGGGCCTAAGTAGCTGAGGCTGTCTACACACCAGGATCCTCCTGTCTCAGGCTCCCAAATGCTGGGATTACAAGCATGTCCCACCACTCCTGGCTCTTAGGTCACTTTTTTTTTTGTAGTACTGGGGGTGGAACCAAGGGGCTTTCCTACCTCCAAGCTATACTCCCGGATCTATTTTATATTTTATTTGGAAACAGGGTCTCACTAAGTTGCTGAGAGCCTAAGAGCTGAGGCTGGCTTCAAACCTGTGCAATGCTCCTGTCTCCGCCTCCCAAGCGCGGGGATTACAAGCGTGCGCCACCACGCCCGGCTCTCAGGTCACTTTTTAATTCTACTATACTTTCCTGATCTTATGGAGCTAACGCCTGCTTTTCATTCAGTTCAAATGTTACCTTCTCGGAGCTGTTAGTTCCACGCAGCCTAAAGCAGCACATCCAGCCCTGTGTCTACAGATTCTATTATAATTTATTCTTTCTCTGCACTTATCAGTACCAAAAATTGCCTTGTTTCTTACAGTCTCCCTTGAAAGTATACTGCCACCTCCTAAGCCGTCCAATGGATTTGATGAATGAATGACTAAACTGTCGAAAGCCCACTCACACCACAAAGTTGCAGTTCTTTCTAAACTTCTTTCAAAGTTGCAGTTCTTTACCTCAGAGCCAAGTATGGTGGCACATGCTTGTAATCCCAGGACTTGGTAGGCTGAGACGGGAGGACTACAGGTTCAAGACCAGCCTCAGCAACACAAGTCCTTCCGCAACTTCATAAGACCATTTCAAAATAAAAAATAAAATAGAACTGGGGGTGTAGATCAGAGGTAGAACACCCGTAGGTTCAAACTCTAGCACCACTAAATAAATAGCCAGCCGGGCGTGGTGGCACACGCTTATATTCCCGCGCCCGGGAGGTGGAGACAGGAGGATCACGCAGGTTCGAAGCCAGCTGCGCTGGCTTAAGAGACCCTGTTTTCAAATAAAAAAGTATAAAATAGGTCTGGAAGTGTAGCCTGGAGGTAGAAGGGTTTCCGGGAACCCCAGTACCACCAAAAATAAACAGCCAGCAGAGAAAAAAAAAGATCTATGCTAATATGAGAAACAAACCTTAAATGCATTATTCCTAAGGTGAACATCTATCTCTTAGACCTACTACCAGGACCTACTGCCCAGGAGTGTGAAGAATATTCCAAATCTTTTCCTCTACCAGGAGTGGAGCTGGACACACGCCCCCATCTGGACACCACAGGGGCCGCACGCCCAGGCTTGGCTTACACACAGGGGCCGCATGCCCAGGCTTGGCTTACACATTTCTGGACAATCGTCGCTGCGTCACTCTCATAGTCGTCTTCTTTGGAGCTGGTGGACCCTGTCCGTACTTGCTGAGCACTACCCACATGGAGGATGGCCATACATGTTGCCACACTCACGCCTGAAAAAGACAGGCACATATTCCAATCAAGAGACACTCTCCCACCAGTCCACCAAAACTAACAGACAAAAATTTCCCACCCAAAACTGAAAATAAACTTCATAAGGACAAAATAAGTACAAAATGCAAACCAGCAATCACTCCTGGGTATTTATCCAAATGAGCTTAAATCCACAAAAACCTATACAAAAATATTCGATGCAGCTTTATTCATATTGTCACTAAGTAAGCAAATAAGATTTCCTTCAATAGTGGAATGGATAAGAAAATGATGATGCATCCACACAATAGAATATAATTCTTTAATTAAAAAAAATAGATGAAGCCAGGTGTGGTGGTGCACACCTATAATCCCAGTACTTGAGAGGCTAAGATAGGAGGACTGCAAGTTCAAAGCCAGCCTTAACAACTTATGAGCACAATATACACATGCATAGTCTGGTCCTACTCTTGTCTCTGCCAATGATAACATCAGAATTCCTTCAAAATTACTGCTGTCCTCAACTGAAAACGAGCTCTGTTTCTTTTAAAATTCCTCACCTTTCACTCAGTTTTGTTTACATTAAAAAGTTAATTACTAAAACCTTGTAAAAACGCCGGGCGTGGTGGCGCACGCTTGTCATCCCCGCGCTTGGGAGGCAGAGACAGGAGGATCGCGCAGGTTCGAAGCCAGACGCGCGCTGGCTTAGGAGACCCTGTTTCCAATGAAAATGTAAAAATAGGTCTGGGAGTGTAGCCCGGAGGTAGAAGGGCTTCCAGGAACCCCAGTACCACCAAAATAAATAAATAAATAAATAAATAAATAAATAAATAAATAAATAAAACCTTGTAAAGGCAATAACATCCTTGGGAGTAGAGATCCTTTTTTTTCTTTCTTTTTTAATTTTTGGCAGTACGGGGGATTAAAGCCAGGGACATTCTACTTCCGAGCTACATACCACCCCCAGCCCTATTTTTTATTCTTTTTATTTTAGTGTGTGTGTGTGTGTGTGTGTGTGTGTGTGTGTGTGTTACCAGGGATTGAAACCAGAGGCATTCTACCTCCAAGCAACAACTCCAGGCATATTTTTTTTCTTTATTTTGAAACAGAGTCTCATTGAGTTGCAAAGGGCCTCACTAAAAAGTAGCTAGGGCTGTCCTTAAACTGTGATTCTCCTGTTTCAGCCTCCCAAATATTGGGTTTCCAAGCATGTGCCACTACACCCAGCTATTCTTTATTTTGAAACAGGGTCTCACTAAGTTGTGGAGGACTTCAGGAAGTAGCTGAGGTTGGCCTTGAGCCTGCGGTCCTCCTGTCTCAGCCTCCCAAGTACTGGGGATTACAGGTACACATCATGAAGCCCAGTTTTGTTTTGTTTTGTTTTGAGTACTGGGAATAGAACCCAGGGGCAGTCTACCTCTGAACAACAATCCCACCCCTTTTTATTTTGTTTTGAAACAGGGTTTGCTAGGCTGTTGAGAGTCTTGCTACATCACTGAAGCTGTTCTCAAACCTGTGATCCTCCTGTTTAAGCCTCCCAAGCACAGAGTAGACACTTCATACCTACACATACTATGAAATCACATACGCATATAACACAATGCCAACAGTTAAACAGTAGGATCCTTTATGAAGATTTCCTACTGAGAATTCATTTAATCTGCATACAATATTAGATGTTCTTTAGGAGAAGCGAAGAGGTAAAGGGAGACACAATATTCTAGATCCTCATGGTTTCCTGAAAGGGTATCTGTGCTAAACTGAGAAAATGGGACCAGATATCCTAATGTCTTACCTGCATACAGACAACTTAGACTGAGGACTGTCACATCTTGAAGACGTGAAGGATTGAGAGGTTCCAACACAGGTAAAGAAAGGGTATCCAATGCCATCGTTACATCAATTACCAGTGAATGAAAACTGGAAAATAAAAAAGAGTAAGATCTACAATGTTGTTGCCCAGAACCACTTGCTTCTAAAATCTGACAGCTTAAAAAAAAAAAAAAAAAAAAAAAAAAGCCTGGCATGGTGGCACACATTTATAATCCCAGTATTCGGGAGGCTGAGACTGGAGGATCCCGGTTTGCGGACAGCCTCAGCTACTTAGTGAGGCCCTCTGCAACTCAGTGAGACCCGGTTTCAAAATAAAGAATAAAAAATAGGGTAGGAGGTGTAGCTCAGGTCAAATTCTCCTGGATTCCATCCCCAGACGAAAAAAAAAAAAAAAAAAAGAAAAAAGAAAAAATCAAGCCAGATACAGTGTTACATGCCTGTGAACCCAGTGGTTGGGAACCTGAGACAAGAATATTGGAGGTTCTCAGCCAGTCTCAGCAACTTACTGAAACCTTGTTTCAAAGTAAGATAGGACACAGGCACACCATGCTTGTAATCCCAGCATTTGGGAGGAGGATCCTGGTTCCAAGCCAGCCTCAGCTACTTAGTGAGGCCCTCGCAACTTAGTGAGACCCTGTTTCAAAATAAAGAATAAAAAATAGGACAGGGGGTTAAGTTTGGAGGTCAAATGCCCCTGGGTTCCATCCTCAGACCCACACACACACAAAAAAAAATTAATTAAAAAAGAAATAAATAAGATAGCGCTTGGAGGTGTAACTCAGAACACCCCTAGGTTCAAGTCTCAGTACCACAAGAAAAAAAAATTAGCATGCCATAAAAATGAACCAAGCATACCTCGTGTGATTAGGAAGTAAAGCACGTGCTCCAAAAAGACCTTACCCGTTACGAACAGCAGTAGCATCTGCTACCGTTGCAGGCATGATGAAGAAAGAGTTAGCAGAGACTGCATCCTGGAAGCGATTGATGTAGCGCAGGAAATACGGCAGGTTCAAACACACACGCAGTAACTTCTCAGAGCCGCCTGTATTAATGAAAGGCACAACTTCATACACAAGTCTCTGCTGAACACCTGATTCATCTCCAGGTGGAGAAAGCAAGCTTAAGAAGTTTCTGTAAGCAGAGAAACCATCGTTCTGACAGCAGCCGAAGTCTTACCAAGCTCCTGAAGACTAGCCACGTTCTGAGCTATGAACACATTCTTGGTTTTGACTGCAGAGGCCTGATCTGTGGATGACTGCTCATCATTTTCTCCTTCCACCTGAAAAGACACACGGGGCCTGTCAAGACGCTACCACCTGTTCACTGCCGGCCGGCCTGCTGGGCGGTGAAAAGTAAGCGAAGTCCGTAAGTACTCTCAGACCCCCAGGTGATGATGGGGACATTCCTCCTTAGTGCCGGGAGATAATATGGGCTATTTTTAATAAGAGGGAATAATATATAGTTTTGAACAATATATATTCTTCAGATAGTACACAGTGATACCTTTTATGGACACTACTTGGTCTTTATGTTTATTTGCATTGAAAAATGCCTAGAAAGTCATTAAAACTGTAATAACTACACAGAATACACTGAGGTGAATTTTACTTCTTTTTGTGTTCTTCTTTTCTATCATGTGCAACGCACTGGAAGAAACACATTCTAAGAAATGCATTGTTGGGCGACTGTGTCACTGCGCAAACATCTCAGATATACTTACACAAGCTAAAATGGCTATGGGGTCATAGGCCATAAAAGTGTATGGGGCCACCGTCAAATATGTAGTTCATCCTTGACCAAAAGGCTGCGTGTAGTATGTGACTATGTATCACAAATTCCCAACTTTGTTCCCTAATGTTATCATTTTAACAAAATCCACAGAGATGAGGATATTTGGTTTGGGGTTTGCTTTGTTTTGTTGCGGTGCTAGGGATTGAATCCAGGGACATTCCACCTCTAAGCTACACCCCACCCTACTATATTCTTTATTTGGAAGCAGGGTCTCAGTGAGTTGCTGAGCACCCAGTCAAGTTGCTAAGACTGGCTCTGACCCTGTCATCCTCCTGTCTTAGCTTCCCCAGTACTAGAATTACAGGCATGGGCCACCATGCCATGACTGAGATGAGGATATTTGGCTGAAGAAACTTACCAGAGTCTGTGGACTGATGGGTGGTGAGGTTACAGTTCTAGGGTTAAAAACTGAGGTCAGCTGGTTCAAAAAATTCATTTGTACCTCCTTCTGCCTCAGCTCAGGGCTTACTGGTGAGGCCAGCTCCTTCTGATCTTCCACTGTAACATAACAAACACAAAAAGAAAGAAAGAAAGAAAGAAAGAAAGAAAGAAAGAAAGAAAGAAAGAAAGAAAGAAAGAAAGAAAGAAAGAAAGAAAGGAGTGAGCGAGCGAGTGAGCAGAGTGCCACCAGAAGACAGCACCAGCCCCCGAGATGGCCACGGACCCGGTCTGTGGAGAAGCACGCACCATCTGAAAGAGTCTTCACCGTCTGAGGCAGCTTGGCAGATTTCATCATTGCTGTGAAGGTAATGATTTCAGTTCTGTCTAGGCGACTACAGCCAGTGCACAGGCCCTTGATTAGGAGAATCAAGTGTTTCTGAAAAGAAGACAGATACAGGTATGTCTTTCAGGAGATTCTATGTTTTGAGGAATTCTACTGGCACAGGGACAAATATAGGTTCATCTAAAATATTGCAATTTGAGGAAAAGGCACACCAAAATAGAAACTGAACACTGACCGTTCTCAGGCCCTACCTAGCTGGTAGATGTGTCTTACTATTTTCACACTATTTTTCAACTTAAAGCTTGGCTAACTTTTTTCTTTAATGGAAGTTTTCACATACAAATCCAGAGTTATTTTACATCTGTCAATAATTCACAACTCTGAGCCTCCATTTCTATATGGCAACAGTCAGCCAGAGCTGAGCAGTGATTGGTCCCTTTTTCTGGAGCCTAGACCCTTGTCGACCAGCCCCTATATGTACATAAATTTGTAATCCTTGGGGGAAAAAAACACCATATCCAACAAAGTTGACAAATCACAGCCCCAATCCAGGCCGCTTCCTGTCTCTGAAAATAAAGTTGGTTTTTTTGTTGTTGTTTTTTTGCAGGTCTGGGGATGAAACCCAGGGGCATTCAACCTCCAAGCTATACCCCCTGCCCTATTTTTTATTCTTTATTTTGAAACAGGGTCTCACTGAGTTGCAGAGGGCCTCACTAAATAGCTGAGGCCGTCCGTGAACTGCGATCCTCCAGGTCTCAGCCTCCCGAATGCTGGGATGACAAGCGTGCGCCACCACGCCCGGCTTGTAAATAAAGTTAATGGAGCACAGTCAGAGTTCATATGATCTATGACTGTGTCCACAGTACAAAAGCAAAGTTGACTATTTGCAACAGGTATCTGATGGCCTGCGAAAGATTTACTCTCCAATTTCAGAAGTTTACCAACCTCTGTGCTATCTGTTCTCCATCAATCCCACTGATTAGTCACAAGCCTACTTCAAAATAAGGGCCAGAAGTGGACCCATCACTCTCACCTGGGACACAGCACAAGCCTCATCTGGATTCTCAAGACGCAGGAGAGAAAACTCAATGAGGACTTTACAGGCTGCTGCCACCGACTGAAGCTGGTTCCTGGGAACTGAGGAAGGAATGGACCTTGCTTAATCAGAGTGAGTCAAGCAACAAGACACTGAGCGCCATATGTCCAAGATTCCCAATATTGTGCCATGGTAATAATTATTAAAACCAACAACCAAATAGCAAACAAAGGCATTTTGGAGATAACAACCATAAATTGCTTATAGATTCATTAATCTTACATTTTCTAGAAATTAAAATGACTATAATGGGAAATATTTACATTACAATAAAAGTGTCAAGCACTTCACATATATTGATCAGGTAGTCCGTAGACCAATTCTATAAGGTAGATATAATCCCCTCCCATGTTTAATAGATGAGCAAACTTAAGAACAGAGAAGTTAAATGATTTGCCCAAGGTTGCACAGGTAAATTTATTTATTTATTTTTTTTTTTTTTTTTTTGGTGGTACTGGGGTTCCTGGAAGCCCTTCTACCTCCGGGCTACACTCCCAGACCTACCTTTTTTTTTTTTTTTTTTTTTTTGAAACAGGGTCTCTTAAGCCAGCACGGCTGGCTTCGAACCTGCATGATCCTCCAGTCTCTGCCTACCAAGCGCGGGAATTACAAGTGTGCACCACCACGCCTGGCTGCACAGGTAAATTTAAATCCAGGTCGGCCTCTCCAGTTCCTGTTCCTGACCACTAGAGTAACCTCCTCTCTTTTCCTACAAGTTCTAAAAGACTTTCTGCAAGGAGCTTGCTGCAAAAACTCTCTTCAGACTAATGTAGTTCTTCTAGCAGCTGCCAGTTTACATATAGTAAACAGCACTAGACAATAAAAAGTATTCAACAACGCTATAGTTTCCTCTAGTTAACTTGCTTAGCACACTATTCAAGCAAATAATTAGCATTATTCAGAACTGCATTAGTTAGGATAAAAAATACTAAAAATACAAAAATCCAGAAATTCTGTAAAATAGAGCTTAGTCACATTGCGTGTCGGAAAATTCAAAAAATGGGGAGCTGAAATTGAAATATCTTCATAAAGCAGAGAATGCAAGAGGAGAATTCACAGTCTCACCAAAACCAATAAGGTCAGTATCTACCACAACTGCCCCCCAAGAAATTCACAGGCCAGTAATTACTGGAAACACTAGTAAGATGCTCTCGAGGACCAAGGAAATGGAGGCTGACTCAATGCTTATCAGCAGGTGTCCAAGCTCCATACCTGGGCCACTCAGCTGGGGAGGGAGCTGTGGAACCCCACACAGCTGACTGTGCTCTCTGCTCTTAGAAGAACAGCTTAGGAGTGCTGAAACGTGGACTTCATTAACAACTTGTTCAGATGCTGGGACATGAGGATAAACAATCCCCCTATTCAAAAACCCTTGGGAGGGAGTGACGGGCAGAATACTTACTCAAGCTGCAGACTGTTGTAACGTAGTGTGTGGAAAGTGCAACAAAAGATGAGTAGAATGGCTCATACTGCTTCTCGTGGTGCAGGATTTCAGACTCGCTGCAAGGAAACAAGCCAGCCAACATTCAGTTAGTGCCTGCTAACGCCACACATCCCTTTATAGCAATTACCTTACTGAACCCTTTCAGCAGCCCTACGTGTAGGCAGTATTATCATCCCTATATTCAAGATTAGGGACTGGGGAAGTGGCACAGATGAGGCCCTGGGTTCAATTTCCAATACCACCAAAAAAAAAAAAAAAAAAAAAAAAAAATTGGGAAAGTGAAACCTAAATTATTATAATTAAATATATTCAAGGTATCAGGGCTCACTTAGTAAGCAGAGGCTAATAAAATATTTTCAAACACATTTAGAACTAATGCAAACAAAAACATAATAGGATACCAATTTGTCCTGTATTACTGATTAGCAAAGACCTAGAGCTAACACCTTCATTATTAATAACCAAAAGGTAAACTAGAGTACTCAAAATACTGTTAGTGAGAATGCAGATTCATCAACTTTGAAAAACCAAAACGCTAACCCAGAATGCAGTGACTTGAAAAGAACCAATAGGTCAAAGTAAGAAATCCTAAGCCGGGTGTGGTGGCGCACGCTTGTAATCCCCCACACTTGGGCGGCTGAGACAGGAGGATCGCACAGGTTCGAAGCCAGCCTCAGCTACTTAGTGAGGCTCTCATAACTTAGTGAGACCCTGTTTCCAAAAATAGGTCTGGGAGTATAGCCCGGAGGTAGAAAGCCTCTGGGTTCCACCCCCAGTACCACAAAAAAAAAAAAAAGTAAGAAATCCTGATCAGTGCTAACACCTCAAATTCACTCCCAGAGAATGAGAGTCCACACCACTCAATAACCCCTGCCTCTGTACAGCACTAGAAATAGGATGGATTCGAAGCAGATCACACAGGATCTGATAGTTTTTGAACCATGTTCTTATCTTTGGATGAGGAAATGTGCCCTCTTCTGTGAAAATCTGGAGCCTAACTAGGTCTGAAGGCTGGATACATTTAAGTCATTTTCTCTATCAAACCACGAAACACAGGGCAGAGGAAAGACTAAAATGTATCTTATATGGAAAGAGCAGGGAAATACGGCTCAATGGTTTCCTCAGTGAGTTAATTCACAGCAAGAAATACCAGCCTTGGAAGGGAAACGTAAACAGAGCTGGCGCTCCCTTCACTGCCAGCAAGGCTATCCACTTGCCAAATGAACACGCGAGCCGAAGACACGGCAGTGTGTGGAAGGAGCCTCTGCTCGCGATGTGCCACCTCAGTGGCACAGGGACTGGCCGTGCAGGAAGCCCACTGTTTGGAGATTTACCAAGGAGTAAAGGCGTGAGTGTCAAAGATTAGTCCCTTATTTTAGAACAGCTTCTTCACCAAGAAAAAATAGGAAACACCTATGATATACAAGGTTTCCTGCCCATCAAAGATCACGTTTCCCATTTGTCATGAGAAATTTTAAAAGATAGAAACCGTTAAGCACTAAGCAGCAGGTTCCTGGTGACCGGTTGGTTCATCGGTAAGGCTCGCACACACTGCAGCAAGCCCTAAGTCCCTGTGCTTCTACTTCACCTACTACGTCTCTGCTCCACTTCCATCCTTTTATTTTCTTATTCCTTGTTCTAAGGTTTTCCCATTCTATAATTTACTATCTTACTGAGTCACTTACCTTCTCTGTGCTATTTTTAAGTTTTTGGTACTGGAAATTGAACCCAGAGGCATTTTATCTCCAAACTACAACCCCAGCCCTAGATTTTTTTGTTGGTTTTTTTTTTAAACAGGATTTCACTGTTGCTGAGACTGGCCTCAATCTGATCCTCCTGTCTAAGCCACCCAAGTACTGAGATCACAGGTGTGCGCCAACATGCCTAGCTTCTCTGCTCTATTTTAAAAGCTCAGAGATGTTTAACCCCTTGTTTCAGGTGAACAGGTTTACTAAATCTAAGGGCAAAACCATCTATCCAAAAGATGAACTTACTCCCATTCTGGTGATGAAACACCCCAAAATATTACCATAATAAATTCATTTAAGTGCCTGGGCCCAGTGTCACCCCGTTGTTTTGTTTGTGTTGCTGTGTGTATGGGCACAGAGTGTGCACGACCTAGGGCCTTGAGAACCCCATTTTTATTTAACTAGCTCAATTTGTTCCCCTAGAATATACAACAGCCAGTAAGGCACAGTGACACACACTTGTAATCCCAGTACTTGGGAGGCTGAAACAGGAGGATCACAAGGTCATGGCCAGCAAGGCCCTCTAAACTTAGTAAGACCCTGTTTCAAATAAAAAATAAAATAGTGTTGGAGGTGAAGCTCAGAGGTAAAACGCCCCTGGGTTCAACCCAAAGTAACACACACACACATGCACACACACAAAAAAAGAAAACACAACAGCTGTATTCCAACAAGAAAACAAAAAATGCACTTTGGGGAGAGATCAACATTGGCAGAGGAAAAACAGAACCCTCTTCAGGTCCACTTGCAATTTGTTTAAGGCAACTAAAGATAAGGCTGGGAAACATTAGTTTTAAAAAGATTTGGCAGGTGTGGTGGGGCACACCTGTAATCCTGGCTACTCAGGAGGTTGAGGCAGGAGAATCACAAGTTCAAGGCCAGCCTGAGCAAGTTAGGAGAAAAAGGGGTTGGTGACAGAGCTCAATGTTAGAGGTACCTGGTTTCCATCACCAGTACTATAAAAACAAAGTGTGTGTGTGTGTGTGTGTGTGTGTGTGTGTGTGTGTCTGTCTGTCTGTCTGTCTTGAAGGAGAAGTGATGGACATTGCCATTTCTCCTTAGGAGACACAATCTCACTATGTTGCTCAGGATGGTCTTGAACTCATGACGCTCCAGTTCAGCCCCGAGTAGCAAGCAGTAGCAGGAATCACAGGCACGCGCCATCCATGACTGGTTTCATTGTCATATGTCTTGACTTTAAAGAAACATTGTACATGAGTCACCTAATAAAAATGTGCCCCTAAACTTCCCCGTCTGCCCTCACTCCCTATGAAACCGATAGACACCAAACACCAGAGTATGCTAAGGAAAGGAAAAGCAGAACACAGGGCAGGAGGTTAAGGGGGAAAGGGAAGAGAGAAGAAGCTGCGTAACACTCACATAGTTATAATAACTATAGTTACATAGCGCAAAGTGTAACACAGAGGAAAAAAGTAAGGAACTGAGAGGAAAGCCATTCCTCTGGCGGTCAAGCTGTCTTCCCAAACACCTGCTCCCTCTAACACACTGCAACAAATCCTAGCACGGCTGAGGTTGAAACACTGCTGACAGACATGGAATCTGAGCCCTGTCTATTCCATAATAAACAAATGCAATGCAGATTACAAAGGAAAATAGCAACTGAGCAGCAGGGTCACAGAAATCCAACTTGATGTGTAAGGGAAAAAAGAGTCGACCGGGGTCTAGAAATATCCTGCTCTCTTTAGGAAGAGTTGGAAATCTGAGGAGGGAGCACAATAAAAGACTAGGATTCACCTCCCTCCCCTTCGCAGTAACATTCCGCTCATCTTTCATAAACCTCATGTGCCTCTTACTTTATCGATTAATAAATTCCAAAGTAAAGAACTCAACTGGTTTCATAATACTTAAAGTTGTATATGCAACTTGTTACATATTATATATTTTATATCTCACACACATGTATGTTCATTCTGTGGTTGTTAAGCAAAGAACTAAGCGATTTCTTTCAAAGACTTCCCTCACACTCTTGGCAACTTGTGAATGTGACACAAAAACATAGAAACATTTATCACCAGGACTATCTCACAATTAGACAACATCTTTTGATGGTAGGCTTTTTTCTGCAGATCAATCATTAACTTATGTCCTACCTATAAATGCAAAGATAATAGCATCAGTATATCATTAGTATATCAAAATTAGTATTTCAAGATTTTTAGGAAATGATTATGCAGTACCTAATGGGATTATAACAGCCTCCTCCTTCCCAAATAACTAACTTTGCCCTAAATTCTATCAAATATCTTGGAGGCAAAGACTGTCAGAGTCTTAACACTAAGGCAGCCAGATCAGCCAAGGAAAGGCTGCCTCCAGGGAAAGGTGGTTTGGGGGTTTTTGTTTTTTGGGTTTAAAAAAATCTATAAAGAGCCGGGCGTGGTGGCACACGCTTGTAATCCCTGCACTCGGGAGGCTGAGACAGGAGAATCACACAGGTTCGAAGCCAGCCTCAGCTACTTAGTGAGACTCTCAGCTACTTAGTGAGACCCTGTTTCCAAATAAAATATAAAATGGATCTGGGAGTATAGCCCGGAGGTAGAAAGCCTTTGGGTTCCACCCTCAATACCACCAAAAAAAAAAAAAAATCTATAAAGACTCCATTAAATTGTCTAATGACAACTATTCTCACCAACATATCTTACACAGAGTTCAAGAAAGGAATTTTCTGTACCTTGACACAGAAAGCTACATTCAGCAATTCTACTAATTACCCAATTTATGGTATGTACAAGTTCTAACTTCATTTCTGGTCTCAAAAAGTAATCATGCTTGCCAGGCGTCCCGTGTTGCCCCACGCTTGTAATCCCCACTCTTGGGAGGCTGAGACAGGAAAATCACACAGGTTCAAAGCCATCCTCAGCTACTTAGTGAGGCTCTCAGCAACTTAGTGAGACCCTGTTTCCAAATAAAATATAAAATTGATCTGAGAGTATAGCCCGGAGGTAGAAAAGCTCCTACGTTCCATCCCCAGAATCAATCAATCTCTCTATATCTATCTATCTATCTATCTATCTATCTCTCTCTTTCTCTCTCTCTCTCTCACACACACACACACACACACACACACACAATGATAAAAAAAGTAATCATGCTTAAAACATTTTAAGACTTTACTACCTAAAGACATGCTAGCTATACACAATAAAAATGGAAATGAGACAGGCATGGTGGCGTACACTTGTTATCCCAGCATTTGGGAGGCTTAGACAGGAGGATAACATTCAAGGACAGCCTCAGCTACTACTTAGTGAGGTCCTTTGCAACTCAGTGAGACCCTGTCGCAAAATAAAGAATAAAAAATAGGGTGAAGGGTGTAGCTTGGAGGTAGAATATCCCTGGGTTCCATCCCCAATACCGCAAAAAAAAAAAAAGAAAGAATATGACTCAGGTATCTTTTTCTTTTAATAATCTAACTACAGCAGGGCATGGTAGCACATGTAATCCCAGTAATTAAGAGGCTGAGACAGGAGAATCACAGGTTCAAGGCCAACCTCAGCAACCTAGTTTCAAAATAAAAAATAAGTGGGGCATGGTGGTACATGCTTATAATTCCTCTGAGTACCTGGGAGGCTGAGACATGAGGAGGATTTCAGGTTTGCAGCCAGCCTAAACAACTTAGTAAGGCCCTCTGCAACTTAGTGAGACACTGTTTCAAAATATAAAATAGGGCTGAGAGTTTTGCTCAGAGGTAGAATATCCCCTGGGTTCAATTCCCAGTGTCAAAAAAAAAATTATTTTAAAAGGGGGGCTGGGAGCATAGCTCAAAGGTAGAATGCCCCTGGGTTCAATCTTGAGTACCAAAATATATGTATGTACGTACAAAGGTGTACAGACACACACATACACACACAAATAAAATAACATTTTTGAGAGTATGCCTTACTATTCTAATCTACGCCTCCTTTGTTTGGTTCACAAATTGATTAAAGTCAAACTTACCAAACAAGTCTAGACCTAAGAAATTTTAATCTACCTTTTCATCAGATGGTCAACTTCAACTATAAAAGGATGATTGAAAATACGAAGTAGAAAATGAAATACTGATTAATCTTAGATGAATCACACCCAACAATCAAAGGAGAGGAATTCAATGGATGAGCAGGCTTCCAGACAGGAAGCAAAAGCTAGTATAAGTCAAGACATCAAGAAGGAAAGCAGAGAATAGTAGACTGCCACACTAAATAAAGGTCCCAGCCAGGAGTAGTACGCACGCTTGAAAGACCAGAATTTGGGAGGCTGAAACAGGAGGATCGTGATTCACAGAGAGCTACTTAGTGAGGCCCTTTAAAGCTCAGTAAGACCCTGTTTCAAAATAAAGAATAAAAACTAGAGCTGAGGATGTAGCTCGGAGGTAGAATGCCCTTGGGTTCCATCCCTGGTACCGCAAAAAGAAAAAGAAAAAAATAAAATAGAAGGTCCCTTGAAACAAGGAAAAAGAACAGGGCTGGCATAACAATTGAAAGAAACAAAGACCTTTGGTATGGTGACACCACCACACACTTGTAATTCCAGTATTTGGGAGGCTGGTAAAGAATACAAGTTGAGGCCTTAGCATCTCAGCAAGACCATTTCAAAATAAAAATTTAAAAAGCTGGGGAAGCTGGGTATGGTGTCCCACACCTGTAATCCCAGTATTTCGGAGGCTGAGACAGGAGGATCACAGATTCAAGACCAGCCTCAGCAACTTAGTAAGACCCTGTTTCAAAATAAAAATAAAATAGGGCTGGGTGTTTAGCTAGGAGGTAGAATACCCCTGGGTTCAATTCTCAGTACCAAACAAAACAGGGCTAGGAGTGCAGTACAGTGTATAGCACCCCTGTGTTCAACCCCTAGTGCCAGAAAAAGAAAAAAGAAACAGGGAACCTCCGAAGACAGACAGGAGTGGCAACCACACAAGTAAAGCAGCGACCAAGGCATCTAAACCTGCGATTAGCTAGAAAAAAGCTCACCTTAGCATCTGGTACACTACTCTGTAAACAAACTATATGCAAAACATAGTCCCACAATTCTGAGACACTTATTTCACTTTTTGGAAAGGCAAATAAAAAAAAATCCTTTTCTTTCTTTCTTTCTTTTTTTTTTTTTTTTTTTTTTTTGCAGTACTAGGGAAGGAACCCAGGGCATTCTACCTCTGAGCTACACACCTAGCTCTATTTTTTATTCTTTATTTTGAAACAAGGTCTCGCTGAGTTGCAAAGGGCCTCACTAAGCAGCTAAGGCTGTCTTGGAACTGCAATCCTCCTTCTCAGCCTCCCAAATGTTGGAATTCCAAGTGTGTGCCTCCACGCCCGGCAGGAAAACTTTTAGGAAACTAATAGCATCAGAAAATTTGTGTTCTAAGCTGGCCATGGTGGTGTATGCTTCTAATCCCAGCATCTGGGAGGCTGAGATAGGAGGATTGCAGTTTATGGACAGCCTCAACTACTTAGTGAGACCCTGTTTCAAAATAAAGAATAAAAAGTAGGGCTGGGGGTGTAGCTCAGAGGTAGAATGCCCCTGGGTCCCATCCCCATTACCGGGAAAAAAAAAAAAATTGTGTTCTAAGGCAAGGGTCAGCAAAGATGACTGGCAGGTCAAGTCTAGCCAGTTGCCTATCTTTGTACAGCCCACAGCTAAGAGTAGTTTTTATACTTTTCTGTGTGTGTGTGTGTGTGTGTGTGTGTGTGTGTGGAGATTGAACCCAGAGGCATTCCCCAGCCTTATTTTATTTTTTATTTGGAAACAGAGTCTTGCTAGATTGACCAGAGTCTCAGTACTTGCTGAGGCTGTCCTCAAACCTGTGATCCTCCTGTCTCAGCCTCCCAAGTAATGGGCTTACAAGCGGGCACCACCATACCAGGCTGTTTTTAAACTTTTTTTTTTTTTTTTTTTTTGTGGTACTGGGGATGAAACCCAAGGGCATTCTACCTCCAGGCTATGCCCCCAGCACTATTTTTTAGTCTTTATTTTTTGAAACAGGGTCTCACTGAGCTGCAAAGGGCCTTACTAAGTAACTGGGGCTGTCCTCGAACCAGGATCCTGTCTCAGCCTCCCAAATGCTGGGATATAAGCATGCGCCACCACGCCCAGCTGTTTTTAAACTTTTTTACCACTGAATATTCTGTGACACATGAACTTCATATGAAATTCAGATTCCAGTTTCCAAATATAACATTTTAAAGAGAATGATCCGTTCACTCATAGGCAGTATTGTGTATGGCTGCTTACGTCTGCAACGGCTAAGCTGAACAGTCCATACAGACCACAGAACCTGTGACTATTTACTATCTGGTCCTTTACAAACAGTTTGCTGGCCCAGTGCTCTAAATTACTGAACACGTGGTATGTTGACTTGCCCTACACTGTGAAGAATGTGTGAGCCAGACAGTCCTTCCAGCAACTCTCCTAATGATCATACTCCTTTCACAGGACCTAAAGATGACATATAACAGGCTTTCAAAGTAACTGAACCCCACAAACCAAACAAGGCCTTCAAAGATCTCGCCTTCCAATGAAACCTCACATTACTAAACACCCAGCAGTTTGGACTTTTCTAAACTATAAAGTTCTTACACTAGTGTCTACAAACACAAACAGCTCTTGATTATCTCAGCTAATAAAGGATGTGAGGGGGGTCCCTAGCACTAAACTGGCAAAATTCAGTTGTATTTTCAGTTGATGTATTTGGCTTTGGCTCATTTGACAGATTTAAATGTTTGCTTAACTATTATATTTATTTGTGTGTGTGTGTGTGTGTGTGTGTGTGTGTGTGTGTGTGTGTAGATGGAACCCAGGGGCTTTCTACCTCTGGGCTATACTCCCAGACCTATTTTATATTTTATTTGGAAACAAGGTCTCACTAAGTTGCTGAGAGCCTCACTAAGTAACTGAGGCTGGCTTCAAACCTGTGCAATCCTGTCTCAGCCTCACAAATGCTGGGATTACAAGCCTGCATCACCATACCCAGCCTTAACTATTACAGTTTAAAAGACATGGTCCCAGAATACAAAATGTGTGCAGAGTTATCAATATTATAATGTCCTCAATTCACATCCATAAAACATGAAAGTATTCTAAAAGCAGGAGGATTGCAAGTTACAGTCTGAGCAACTTAATGAGATTCTGTTTCAAAAAAAAATAAATCAGAGCTGGGCAGTTTGTGGGCAGCCTCAGCTACTTAGTGAGGCCCTCTGCAACTTAGTGAAACTGTTTCAAAATTTAAAAAATAATAATAATAATAATAACCTGGGCATGGTGGCACACGCTTGTAATCCCAGAGCTTGGGCTGAAGCAGGAGGACTGCTTAGGTTTGAAGCCAGCCTCAGCTACTTAGTAAGGCTCTCAGCTACTCAGACCCTGTTTTCAAATAAAGTATAAAATAGGTCTGGGAGTATAACCTGGATGTAGAAAAGCCCAAGTCCCATCCCCAGTACCCCAAAAATAAATAAATATATATATATCAGGCCGGGTGTGGTGGCACACACTTGTAATCCCAGCATTTGGGAGGGAGGCTGAGACAGGAGGATCCAGGTTTGGGGCCAGCCCCAGCTACTTAGTGAGGTGCTTTGCAACTCAGTGAGAACCTGTTTCAAAATAAAATATTAAAAAATAGGGCCAAGAGTATAGCTCAGAGGTAAAATCCCCCTGGGTTTCATCCCTAGTACTGCAAAAAAAAAAAAAAAAAAAAAGTAAATAAAATAAAACAGAGCTAGGGGTCTAGCTCAGAGGTAGAATGCTCTCAAATGCCAAAAAAAAAAAAAAAAAAAAAAGAGAGTGAGAGAAAGTAGTACACTGTTGGCCAGAAGTGTTGGTACAAGCCTGTAACTCCAGTACTTGGGAGGCTAACACAGGAGGATCAGAGGTTTAAGACTAGCCTCAACAACACAGTGAGACTATCATCAATGTAGCAAGACCCTGTTTCAAAACAAAAAAATTTAAAAAGGGCCAGGCATGAAACTCAGAGGTAGAATGCCCCTAGGTTCATTCCTCAATACCAAAAGCAAAATAAAATAAAAGTGCTGGAATGCAGCTGAGAACTAGAATGCCCTTGGGTTCAATTCCCAGAACCACACCACACAAAAAAAGAGGCTACATAACCTGCCAGTAATATCTCTGATATTTGTTTATATTTTCGGGACTTAATAAATAGGTAAGAAAATCCATCTGTTCATTCTGGTTACCAAACCCAACCATTATTTTATTATAATCGGTTGGTAATTATGTATTCAGCCCCAGTTGGGTGGCACATGACTATAATCCTACTACCTGGAAAGCTGGGACAGGAGGATAGCAGGTTTTAGGCCAGCCTGGGAAACTCAGCAAGAACCTGCTTCAAAAATAAAGAAAGAAATAATAAAGAAGCTGGGCGTGGTGACACACTTGTAATCCCAGTACTTGGGAAGCTGAGACAGGAAGATCACAGACTCATAGCCAGCCTCGGCTATTTAGTGAGGTCCTCTGCAACTTAGTGAGACCTTGTTTAAAAAAATAAATAAATAAAAATAAAAAGTAGGGCTGAGGGTGTAGCTCAGAGGTAAAACACCCCTGGTTTAAATCCCCAGTATCACTAACAATAATAATGATAGTGACGATGATAATAATAATGGCTTATGGTGTAGGGTGTATCTCAGTGGGAAAACACCCCAGTAAAACCAACTAACAACAAAAAAAAATCTGTATTCAAAATGTCACAAGCCTAAGAACAACATTAATAAATAATGTGTCAATCATGGGCCTCCCTTGAATAACAAACAGCAACGTCTAACCTTCTGCATAACATTTATGTGTACCCGTGTTGGCAAGAAGATAAAATGACCCAGTTAGCAACTGCAGGGAAAATGAAAGTGAAATTGGCCGTAAAAGCGTTCAGTCTACTACTACGCTAACGAAAAGACCACTCTGAGTGAGCACAGTACGTCAAGAAAAGGGGCGACAGACAGTCTGAGATCACGGCCTTCCTAACTCGGCTCTCGAGATCTCAGAATCTCTGCAAAAAGACAAACGTAGCAGTAGGCCAATAAACAGTCCGTTTGCGAAAGAGTCTGAAGATGATTTTATTGAGAGAGAAAGAACACATTCCTTCGGGGGAAATGATCTCGCAGAATCAACACGCTGCGATGTTTTTAATTAAAGACCGTTACGGCAGAACTGTACAAGTCATGGCAAAGTCGAAAGAAAAGTCATCAGCGGTACCCAGCGGCTTCAGCCGCAGAAACAGCACGTGCCCCCGGCGATTGCAGCACCGCGGAGAGACCGTTACTAAATCGCGTCTCCGATCCGAAACCCCGGGCGGCATCCCGGCCCAGGCCGGGGGGGACGAGTGCGAGCGAGAAATGCAAACTCATCCATGCCCTGACCTCCGCACAGGGGCAGCCCCGAGGACCTTCCCCCGCGCGGAGCATCGCGAAGTCACTCGCGAACGTGTCGGGCCACGCCCTCCCGCGAGGGCCGCCGCGAAACTTTGACTCCAGCGGGGAAGTCGAGGCACCGATGACTTACCTGGGGCTGGCGGGAGGAAGCCCGGACGAGCCGGGTCGCCCTGGCCCGGGAGCCCCGAGGCCGTGGCTGGGGCGGGAGTTGCCGAGAGTCGGGAGGACGCCCGGGAAGCGGGTGTAGACGATCCGCCTCGACCTCCCCTCCCCCCCGAGCCGCCCGCCGGGGCCGCCGCCCGGTACCTCTCGATGACCGAGGCCACCAGCTGCGGCAACTCCTTCATCTCGAAGGCGGAGTAGGACGCGGACAGCAGAGGCCGCACGGCCACCTCCCAGCCCGGGGTCGTGTCGGGCCCCGCTGCCGGGGCCCCGGGCGCCGGCGCCGCCGCCGCCGCCTCCTCGCCGCCGCTCGTCGCCATCTTCCGTGGTACTACTGCGGCTCCCTCCGGGGGCTTGCCACCGGCCCAGCGCCGCCTCCCGGGAGGGGCGGAAGTGACGCAATCGGTTGCGTCAAACGGCGCGCCGCCGTCGCCCGCCGAAAGACGCGACGCGCCCGCGGACGGCCTCTGCGCTCGGGCAGAGCGGCGGGCGCGGCCTGGGGGCGGGCCGGAGGCCTGCGCCTGCGCAGAACGCGGCGCTGGCCGGAGGGCGGGTTGCCTTGTGCGCCTGCGCGGGAGCCTCCTGCACGTGGGAGCCCTGCGGCTTCCCAAAGCCCTGGAAAGGGTGAGTTTGGAGCTTGGTGTAGGTGGGCTTGTGAGGGACGGATGAATAGACTCTGATCGTTGAAGATAAGGACCCCAGCCCGGGACAGCCAAGGATAAGAAGAGGAGGCCCGATGCCTATCTCTTTCTCCATGTAGGGACCTCTGTAGTAGTTACATGCTAGCCCAACAGTTTTGCAAAGCTTTCTCCTTCTCATACCTACCCCGATTTTTTTTTTTTGGGGGGGGGCCACTGGGAGTGGAACCCAGAGGTATTCTACCTCCAAGAGACACCCCCCCACACCCTGTTTTTTTTTTTTTTTTCTTTCCGGTTCTGGAGATGGAACCCAAGAGCATTCGACTACCAAGCTACACCCCCTGCCCAATGTTTTATTCTTTATTTTGAAACAAGGTCTCACCAAGTTGCAGAGGGCCTCACTAAGTAGCTGAGGCCGTCTGGAAAGCGCAATCCAACAGTCTCAGCCTCCCAAATGCTGGGATTACAAGCATGCGCCACCACACCCGGCTATTACTTATTTTTGAAGCAAGGTCTCACTGAGTTGCAAAGGGCCTCACTACGTAGCTGAGGCTGGCCGGGAACCATGATCCTCCTGTCTCAGCCTCCCAAACGCGGGGATTACTGTAGAAGGCAAGTCACCTAGCCTAACTCCATCTTTGTCCCCTGGGTGACATTGTGTTCCAGTAAAAACCACCAAAACTGGCCCTACCAATCAGAATGCAGAGTTCTGATCTGAGTCAATGCACACTAAAAAAATATCCTGGGCCGGGAGTGGTGGCACATGCTTGTAATCCCAGTACTTGGGAGGCTGAGACAGGATGATCACACAGGTTCAAAACCAGCCTCAGCTACTTAGGCTCTCAGAAACTTAGACCCTTTTTTCAAATAAAATATAAAATAGGTCTGGGAGTATAGTCCAGAGGTAGAAAAGCCCCTGGGTTCTACCCCCAGTACCACACACACACACACACACAAATAATAATAATAACAATAATAATAATAATAATAGTAATAAAAAAAGACATCCTGGTTACGGGATGCCCACATTCTGGAACAGTTGACTTGGTACAGAAATAGGGGGGCCAGTGGCCAGGTGGCCTTGACCAATCATGATTACTAAGCTCTGTTTCCCCTTCCGCAGTTTTTGTCTTTATAAACCCTGCCTAACCTCCTAACTGCGCACCTTCCTCAAGTGTCCAACTTGGATACCGAGGGTTGCCACTGGCCGGCTAAATAAAGGCTTCTGTTAGCCATACCTGTGGTCTCCTGCGGTTTCTCAGACCCTCGCTCTGGGGGTATACAACATTTGGAGACCCCGGCGAGATTTCTGAGATTCCCCAGTTGATTACCAGCAAGACTAAATTTGTGGCCACCACTGCCGATTGGCACGGTGACAGAGGGGAGCCCCTGAGAAGACGTTCCTCGGCCTCGTCCCTAGCGGAAACTGTGCCAGGACGCACCTGGTTGAAGCCTCCTGTTTTCAGGTAGGTCAACCCCTAGGAGATTGGACAGGCTGGACGCGGCCGCTCACTCCAACTCCAGAGGCCGGACGGGACACCACCCGCCCTCCTGTATGAGTTTTCTGAAGTCCCGTGTTGTCCAAACGTGTGCTGTTTCTGTGTTTTTGTCGGCATAGGTGTCACTTGGCTTGTATTGCTTATATGTTGTCTACTTATTGAGGCAGGTCTCATTATGGGCCAAAGTCAGTCAAATGAATTTTGTACGGTTCTCCAATGTTTTTTAAGTAATATTAAGGATTTTCAGAAAAGAGCCGCTGATTATGGGATGGAGGTTGACCGTAGTGTCCTTCAACGTCCCTGTGAAATAGATTGGCCTCTTCTAAAGATAGTTAGCCACCTGAGGGCAAAACTGACTGGCCCACTATCCTCGGAGTACAGTGGAAGGTTTTTGGAAAACTGGACCACCCCGACCAAATTCCTTACATCCAGATTTGGTCTGATACCCTTTTTGACCACCCTAAATGGTTAAAAGGTTGTGGGGAAGAAATTGGGCCTTCTTCAGGTAAATCAAAAGTTAAGAGGTAGCCGGGCGTGGTGGCACATGCTTGTAATCCCAGCATTCAATAGGCTGAGACTGGAGGATCCCCGTTCGCAGACAGCCTCAACTACTTAGGCCCTCCGCAACTTAGTGAGACCCTGTCTCAAAATAAAGAATAAATAATAGGGCAGGGCGTGTAGCTCGGAGGTCAAATGCCCCTGAGTTCCATCTGCAGACCTGTAAAAACAAGCAACAAAAAAAAAAGAGGTCAACTTTGGTAACCAGACCTCCTCCCACACCCTTTACAAAGAAGAGGATACCAGAGGTCCTACCCGAACCATAAGAGGATTCCACAATCACTTCTTCCGTGTATCCTTCCCTACCTCCTCCCTATCCGCCTTCCTCCCCCTCTGCCCCCGAACCAAGCCCTGGTCCCCACCTCGTGTTGCCTCCCCACACGCGGGGAGGCGCAGCCTACGGACCACAGCCAACTGCAGTTCTCCTCTCCGACAGGCCCCCTCAGCCACTGGTCCTTTTATGGTGTATGTTCCTTTTACTACCAGTGATCTTTATATTTGGAAAAACCAAAATCCCTCTTTTCATGAGTCCCCTCGGGGTCTCATTCCCCTCCTCGCGTCCGTGTTCTGTACCCGTCAGCACACTTGGGATGACTGCCAGCAGCTGTTTCAGACTCTCTTTACATGAGAAGAAAGAGCGGGTCTGCCGTGCAGCATAGTCCCAGCATGGCGAACTATTCTTGATTCCAGTGGTCATCCTCCTACTGACTCCGAAGGTCTCAGCTGCATTTTTCCCAGTCGCAGACCCGATTGGAACCCCAATGAGGACCGAGGTGAGGAGGATCTAGACCGGTACCGCCAAACACTGTTACGGGGTGTCTAAGCGGCTACTCGTAAGCCTACTAATTTATCTCATGTAAGCGAAACCATCCAGGGGCCCACTGAGTCCCCAAGTGCATTTCTATTATGCCTCCCGGAGACTACTGGCTCTATTCACCAATCGACACAGAGGCCCCTGCAAGTAGACGAGAAGATAGCCATAAACTTGGCTTTCGTCTTCCAGTCGGCCCCAAATATTAGAAAGAAGTTGCAGAAAGTGGAGGGATTTGAGGGGAAGGTGCTGTCAGAACTAGTGGAGATTGCTCAGCGTGTCTTCAACACCGAGACTCACTTCAATAAAAGCAAACTAAGAGACTAGTAAAAGTTCTCCTTGCCAGCCAAGGAAGGCCAGGGAGTCAGAGGCCTCCCAGACCGCAACAAAACCGGGATCAAGCCCCTCTTAAGCAGAATCAGTGTGCATACTATAAGAAGGAGGGACACTGGAAAAACGAGTGTCCACGGAGAAAAGCTACTCCCCCAAAGCAGGTCCTTCACCTGCAGGGGGACATGGACTGAGACAGTCAGGGCTCCTTCTCAGTGAGCCCCTGGGAGCCCAGGGTAACGTTAAACTTAGGGAGCACCCCTGTATCTTTCTTAGTGGATATGGGGGCAACTTTTTCTGTCCTAAAGGGACCAGTGGGACCTGTATCTTGGAAGTACCCTCCCACATCCTGGTCCCTTGGGAGAAGAGTTCCTCTTAAATAAAGATTCAGATGGGACAGGGATACCAATAGATGAGGGCCTAATAGCTAAACTAATAGAGCTGAGCACCAAGGTCCCATGGGTATGGGCTGAAGAGAACCCCCCAGGGCTGGCAAGTCACCGACCACCCATAGTGATGCAGCTGACCTCAAATGCTACTCTTATTAGAGTAAAGCAATACCCAATAAGCCACAAGGCTAAAAGGGGGATAACCAAACACATTAACCGACTTCTTGAGTTTAGCCTTCTGACCCGGGCAAATCGCCACAGAACACCCCACTACTGCCTGTCCAGAAGCTCTGAACCGATGATTACTGACGTGTTCAAGATCCAAGAGAGGTCAACAAACAAGTGGAGACTCTCCACCCTACAGTGACCAATCTTAAACTCTCCTCAGCCTGCTGCCACCCAGTCACACTATTCATAGTGTACTGGACTTAAAGGATGTCTTCTTCAGCCTTCCACTGGCCACGGAGAATCAGCCTCTCTGCGTTCAAATGGACTGATCGAGAAGAAGAGTTTTCAGGGCAACTCACGTGGACCAGGCTCCCCCAGGGATTTAAAAATTCACCCACTTTGTTTGATGCGGCCCTAAGCCAGGATTTGCAGGAATTTAGACTTAACTGCCCAAACGTCCTGCTTCAATATGTGGACAACTTAACTTGTGGCCACAAAGACTGTGCCTGAATGCAGACAGGCCACATTAGACTTAGTTTGAGACCCTCCAGGATCTGGGCTATCGAGTGTCAACCAAAAGGCCCAACTGAGTAGCACCCAGGTAACCTATCTGGGCTACCAATTAGAAAAAAAGGATGCGAAGACTATCAACCGACCTCATCCGAGCCATTCTTCAAATCCCCCGGCCTCAGACAAAATGTCAAATTCGGGGATTCCTGGGAGCTGCCAGGTATTGCCGACTCTGGATCTTGGGGTTTGCTGAAATAGCAAGACCCCTTTATGAAGCCACCAAAGGGCCAGGAGAGGCAATCGATTGGGATAAAAGTATTCAGACAGCCTTTTCACATCTAAAGCAATCACTCATACAGGTACCTGCTCTGGCCCTCCCCAATTTGGAAAAGCCTTTTCAACTGTTCACAGATGAAAAGGGCGGAGAAGAAAAGGAGTCTTGACGCAGAATCTAGGACCCTGGAGGAGGCCAGTGGCCTATCTCTCAAAGAAACTGGACTACGTGGTAGCTTGATGGCCAAACTGCCTAAGAGCGATAGTGGCCACCGCCCTTCTGACCAAAGAAGCTTCAAAATTAACTCTGGGGCAGGAACTTCAGATTATAGCCCCACATGCAGTGGAGACTGCCCTTCGGTCACCTACCCCCCTACACCGGTGGATCTCAAATGCCCACCTGACTCGTTACCAAACCCAGCTCCCAGATTCTGAGAGGATAATATTTCTAACTACAACAGCCCTGAACCTGGCTACTTTGCTGCCAGACATCGACCTGCCAGATGCTTTCCACCAGAACATGACTGCCTCGGCACCCTGGAGACTTCCCAGGGTTCCCGCCCAGATCTCACAGATGTGCCTCGGGAGTCCCCAAATGAGGATCTCTTCACAGATGGCAGCAGTTTTATCCTCGATGGAGTCCGGTAGGCAGGGCCTGCAGTGGTACTATGACAAGGTACTGACATGTGGTACTGACAAGGTACTATGGGCCCAGGCCCTGGGACATGCACTTCAACACAGAAAGCTGACTTGATTGCCCTAACACAGGCCTTAATACATGGCAAAAATAAAACTATGAACGTATACACTGATAGCCGATACGCATTCTCCACCACACATGTCCACAGGGCAATATATAAAGAAAGGGGGCTATTAACTTCAGGAGGGAAAAGTATTAAAAATATTCCCGAAATTCTGGCCCTTCTAGAAGCAATATAGTTCCCTAAAAAGATTGCCGTCATGCATTGTCGAGCCCACCAGAAGGACATTCTCCTGAGAACGGGGGAAATGAACTGGGTGACGAGACAGCCAAGCGAGTGGCTCTACACCCATTGGGATCTCTAAATCTCCTGGCTTTCGTCCCCAATCATCATCTGCCAGAAACTCCTAACTATACTCCTGAGATTCCAAAGGATCACAGGAAAACCAGGCGTGGTGGCGCATGCTTGTAACCCCACCACTTCGAAGACTGAGACAGAAGGATCACACGGGTTCGAAGCCAGCCTCAGCTACTGAGTGAGGCTCTCAGCAGCTTAGTGAGACCCTCTTTCCAAATAAAGTATAAAAATAGGTTTGGGAGTATAGCCCAGAGGTAGAAAAGCCCCTCGGTTCCATCTACAGTACCAAAAAAAAAAAAAAAAAAAAAAATTACAGGAAAAGCAGACAGTAATTGACCAAGAAACTGGATGTGTCGTCCTACCCAAATCTCCCAAAATCTTGGGAAAACACTTGTCCAGCAACTCCACTATTCCACTCGTCTAGGAGAAACCAGTCTATACGAACTGTTAAGGAAAGACTATGATATACACGGAGCACACCAGCTAATTCATGGTGTCGTTTCCCGCTACTTGTGTGCACCCAGGGGAATTCTTGGAAACATGACCCGGTGTTCGAGACCCACCGTCTCTGCGGGAAGTCACCCAGAGAACACTGCGAAGTGGACTTCATTGAAATTAAGCCTAGTAAACTTAATTATAAATACCTTTTGATTATGGTGGATACCTACTCAGAATGGGTGGAAGCTCTCCCTACCCGGACTGAAATAGCACAAACGACTGTAAAAAAAAAAAAAAAAAAAAAAAAAAAAAAAAGTTAGTCATGGAAATTATTCCCCTACTGCTTACCATTGAGTCCGACAATGGTCAGGCCTTCAGGGCCAAAATTACAAAGGACTTGTCCCGATTACTACATATAGATTGGAAGCTTCATTGTGCCTATAGATCCCACAGCTCAGGGAAGGTAAGAAGAATGAATAGAACCTTAAAGGAGGTGCTCACTACATTGGTGACATAGACTGGCGGCACTTGGGTAGAACTCCTTCCTTTTGCCCTACTGCGCGTCCGGTGCACACCATATATAAAGGGTATTACCCCTTTGAAATATTGTTTGGCAGACTACCTCCTGTATTACCCAAATTAAAGAAAAACAATTACCCCAATGTTAATCATGATTTGCTTAGTTCATTGTAGGCTCTACATTGTATACAGACTGAAACACACTACTGTAGCAGAAGCTAGAAAAGCCCCTGGAGCTCTCCCTTTAGCTGCCCTCCACTCCTATCAGCCGGAAGACCATGTATATATCAAAAAACTACCAGCCAGGCATGGTTGCACATGCTTGTAATCCCAGCATTCAGGAGTCTGAGATCGGAGGATTGCGGTTCGTGGACAGCCTCAGCTACTTAGTGAGGCCCTCTGCAACTTAGACCTTCTTTCAAAAATAAAGAACAAAAAAACAGGGCAGGGGGTGTAGCTTGGAGGTTGAATGCCCCTGGGTTCCATCCCCAGACCTGCAAAAATAAATAAATAAACAAAAAATAAAAAAATAGGGCTGGGGGTATAGCTCAGAGGTAGAATGCCCCTGGGTTCCATCCCCAGTACCCCCCCCCCCGCAAAGAAAGAAAGGAAGGAAGGAAAAGAAAGGTCAGCTGCATCTTCGGAACCAAAGTGGACAGGACCCTTAATAGTCATTTTGATGACCCCAACCTCCATCAAAGTTGTGGGAAAATCAGCCTGGATTCATTGGATTTATGTAAACCAACACTAGAAACAAACAGCAAGTGGATGTTGACTTGATCAACCCGTTAAAGCAAAAGATTAAAGCCAGGGCCTCTCAAGTATCAACCTGAAAACTACCCAACTTATGATGGCGAGCTTTGGACCAGCCAACTGGATTACTTCAGATAAGACTTTGTTTAAATTCTGTTTAATCTTTTTTCTTTTCTTCCTACTCTTGTCCTTTAATGAGGGAACAGGGGCCAGCAGTTATGCCCCACTCGCTGCCAGTGGACCCATCAGCCACCACCCCTGGGAGGGCAGTCCAAAGCCTCTCCCCACCACAGGCATCCCCAACTTCTCTGTGGATTTGACTGAGCTTTGGCCTGAACTAGGGAGTCAGCTGCCAGGAAAGAGAGCAATTGGGACATGTCATTACTACGCGTGCTCTGAGACTTCAGACTCTAAATGTACCAGATCAAACCAATACTTTTGTGCCACTTGGGATTGTGGAACGTGGACATGGGGCGATTGGATTGTTAGCCCTGATCAGCAGAGTCAGATCATCCACACATACTTCAACCCT
This sequence comes from Muscardinus avellanarius, assembly GCF_963383645.1. Classification (NCBI taxonomy): domain Eukaryota; kingdom Metazoa; phylum Chordata; class Mammalia; order Rodentia; family Gliridae; genus Muscardinus; species Muscardinus avellanarius. The sequence continues at coordinate 14,962,777 of NC_137788.1, forward strand.
CACTCAGACGTCCAGGGCAAGTGTCATCCTTTAACTATAACTGTCAAAGACTGTAATCCCTTCCACTCCCATTATTAGAAAAGAGGTAGAACTGGGGGTTCAGAACGTACTAGAGGAGAGGACCCTGGGGCCTCTTTCACCATACAGTGTATCCATCAGAAGTTCCCCTCTCCTTGTGGGACCCCTGGCTCCTCCACTAGCACCTATTCCTAAAGATAAAGCCACCCTTACCAAATGATACCCAAGTAATCCAACCCCAAGCCCTAGCATACCTATAGTTGATCTGGCGGACTTGGTAAATGCGACTTTCTTATACCTAACTCCACAGATCCAAACATTAACAATTGCTGGCTGTGCTTGGATCCCAAACCCCCTTATCATGTGGGTTTTGCCCAAGTGGACTCCCACTTTCTAACTGGTATCACTGTGAACTTGCCTGTCGGTTGCCCCTGGACTTCCCCCTCTCACGTTGAAAGCTGTCACAGGAAATGGCACCTATTTCCACTCACAGGACTATTGCTTGCGGCAATCTCATTATGCTTCCATTTGCAGCCCCTCAGATCCCTACACCCCCTCCAAGCTCATAGCCCTCGGCATAAATGACTCTGTTGTTTTAGGAGCCCCCACGGGATCCTGGTTCTCATGTAGCCAGGGACTAACCCCCGTGCTTGCACATCTCAGCCTTCCAGTCCCGGAACTCTCTAGAATTCTCTGTATTCATACAAGTATTCCCCCGGGTCATCTACTATGGAGAAGCTGGAATAATTCACTTACAATCAGCCCCTATACACCACTGGGCCCCGAGAGCCACTCCAATCCTTGTACTGGCTCTCATGGGCTTGGAATTGCAGGTTCTACTGCATTGGGGGCCTCTTCGTTAGGACTTAGTATAAAAAACCACCAGAGACTTACCACCATAGTGAGGTGAGACCTGGCCCGACTACGTAGTATGACTTCCCTGCTAGAAAACCAAATTGACGCCCATGCAGACATTGTTTTACCAAACTGGCGAGGACTAGATCTTCTTTTTATTAGAGAAGGAGGTCTCTGTGCTGCCTTAGGAGAATCCTGTTGTTACTATGTCAACCAATCTAGAGTTATCAAAAAATACTCCAGAAGAGCTCTAGAGAGAGCTTGAAACCAGGGCTCGGGAGGATGAACAGGAGCGGTCCTGGTTCCACAGAATGCTCCCCTGGTCTCCCTGGCCCTTGGCTATCCTTTTGCTACATATAACTATAGGACCCTGCATTCTAAATGCACCTGCAATTTTATTCAGGATTGCTTAGCCACAATAAGGCTCATGGTCCTGAGAACATACTTCAGTCCTCTAGCTCAGAAGCCGGATGATGACCTGGACAAATCAACGACTTAATTCCCAAGAACCAAAAGGAATGTAGAAGGCAAGCCACCTAGCCTAACTAACTCCATCTCTGTCCCCTAGGTGACCCTGTGTTCCAGTTTAAACCACCTGGTTATGGGATGTCCACATCCTGGAACCACTGGACTTGGTACAGAAACAGTGGCCGGGTGGCCTTGACCAATCATGATTACTAAGCTCTGTCTCCCCTTCTGCGGTTTTTGTCTTTATAAACCCTGCCTAACCTCCTAATGGCACACCTTCCTCAAGTGTCCATCTTGGATACTGAGGGTTGCCACTGGCCTGCTAAATAAAGGCTTCTGTCGGCTGTCTCTTGTGGTTTCTCAGACCCTCACTCTAATGGTATACAGCATTACAAGCGTGCACTACCTACCATGCCTGGCTCCTCGATACCATTTTAATCATTAGTTCTTATCCTCTTGTCTCTCAAATCCTTTACATGTTTGAGTACATTTCTGGCACATAAGATTTGGAAAACAATAAAGAGCTTTTTTTTTTTTTGTGGGTCTGGGGGTGGAACCCAAGGGGATTTGACCTCCGAGCTACACCTCCTGCCCTATTTTTTATTCTTTATTTTGAAACAGGGTCTCACTGAGTTGCCGAGGGCCTCACTAAGTAGCTGAGGCTGTCCGCGAACCGCGATCCTCCAGTCTCAGCCTCCCAAATGCTGGGATTACAAGTGTGCGCCACCACGCCCGGCTAAGAGCTTTATTTAAAACCTTTTTAAATACCACATTTAACTGCCAGGGTTGTAATGCCCACAATTGGGAGGCTAAGACAGTCTGGAGGCTCGCACAGGTTCAAAGCCAGCCTCAGCTACTTAGGCTCTCAGCAACTTAGTGAGACCCTGTTTCCAAATAAAGTATAATATAGATCTGGGAGTATAGCCCAGAGGTAGAAAAGCCTCTGGGTTCCACCCCCAGTACCACACACACACACACACACACACAAAGTGTTTAGCTGGGCGTGGTGGCGCATGCTTGTAATCCCAGCATTCAGGAGGCAGAGACCAGAGGATCGCAGTTTGCAGACAGCCTCAGCTACTTAGTGAGGCCCTCGGTAACTTAAACCCTATTTTAAAATATACTGGGCGTGGTGGCGCACGCTTGTAATCCCAGCATTCGGGAGGCTGAGACCGGAGGATCGCGGTTCACGGACAGCCTCAGCCACTTAGTGAGGCCCTGTCCCAAAATAAAAAAATAAAATAAAATAGGGCAGGGAGTGTAGCTTGGAGGTCGAATGCCCCTGGGTTCCAGACCCACACACACAAAAAAACTCCTCCACGTTTATTTCAGTATTGGGAATTTGTTCTTGCGTTGCCACAACAGTCAGAATTGTCATCATCTACAGCCTAAGTTTAGGTTTAAAAAAAAAAAACAGCAAAACATTTGGGGATGAAAGATGATTCTAATATTCTGACCCAGAAAAATAAGACAGAAACTGAGAGATACAAAGTAGTTTTTAGGCATTAACCGTAGGACTTAAAATCCCAAATGAAAGATTTCTAATCTCAATGGCTGGGCAAAGAGCTAAAATAAATTTTGAAAATGATGAAAAAAGCCAGGCGTGATGGCGCACGCTTGTAATCCTGGCATTCGGGAGGCTGAGACAGGAGGATCACGGTTCACGGACAGCCTCAGCTACTTAGGCCCTTTGCAACTCAGTGAGACCCAGTTTCAAAATAAAGAATAAAAAGTAGGGCTGGGGGTGTAGCTTGGAGGTCAGTGGGTTCCATCCTCAGTCCCACAAAAGAAAAAAAGAAAATGATGAAAGATATGATACGTTCATGTGCACCTATGAGTCTCAGCCTCCCACGTACTGGGACTATAGGCACGCACCGCCATGCCTGGCTCAAAATAAAATTATTATTTATGTACTTTTACTGGGGATTGAACCCAAAGACACTGCTACCGAGCTGTTACCATAGCTTTTATTTTGGGATAGTGTCTCAAACTTGTGATTCTTCTGTATCAGTCTCCCATATCACAAGATTACAGGCATGCACCACTGTAGCTGCCTTCAATGTGTGTGTGTGTGTGTGTGTGTGTGTGTGTGTGTGTGTGTTTGGTGGGTCTGGAGATGGAACCCAGGGGAATTTGACCTCAGAGCTACACCCCCTGCCCTATTTTTTATTCTTTATTTTGAAACAGGGTCTCACTAAGTTGCAGTGGGCAAAACTAAGTTGCTGTGGTTGGCCATGAACCTGCCATCCTCCTGTCTACCTCTTAAATACTGGAGTTACTGGGTGGGCAAGTGCTACCCCAAGCACATTATTAAAATCAGTACAACAGAGTGAACATACAGCACCAGGCACAGAGGCGCACGTTTGTCATCCCAGCATTTGGGAGGTGGAGACAGGAGGATCACGGTTCGCGGACAGCCTCAGCTACCTAGTGAGGCCTTTTGCAACTCAGTGAGACCCTGTTTCAAAATAAAAGAATAAAAAATAGGGCTGTGGGTGTAGCTCGGAGGTAGAACGCCCCTGGGCTCCATCCCTAGTAACACACACACACACACACACACACACACACACACACACACACAAAGGAAAAAGTGAACATATAAATTTATGGGGGTCATTAAATAGCAAATGTGAAGTAATAAGTGCTTGATTCACAAGTTTCTATAAGATGAAGTTTAGATACACTAATTCAGCCTAAATAACTTACATAAAATAAGTTAGGTTTTGTAAAATCTCGTTTCTTAACCCCAATTCTGCTACTACCATGTTCTAGGATTTAAAGTCTCAGGAAGTTTGTTTGGTTTTTGTTTTTTGTTTTTTTGGTGGTACTGGGGTTCCTGGAAGCCCTTCTACCTCCGGGCTACACTCCCAGACCTATTTTTTATATTTTTTTTATTTGGAAACAGGGTCTCTTAAGCCAGCCAGGCTGGCTCAGAACTAGCGCGATCCTCCTGTCTCCACCTCCCAAGCGTGGGATTACAAGCGTGCACCACCATGCCCGGCAAGTCTCCGGAAGTTTTGACCCATCAGATTGAGCAAGACAAGGAAGGATAAAGCAAGCATGGTAAAAAGTTAAGCTTTGGGGAATCTGAGTGGAAGACATCGGGGTTCTTTGTGCTGTCCTTGCATCTTTTCTATAAATAAATGCAACTTTTATGTAAGTCTAATTGTGTCAAAAGTTAAAAGAAAATGTACATAAATGCTGTGCTTTATACTAAACACGATTAAAATTAGTATTCTAGTCTCCTTTGTAGAAATATACCTACAGAAAAAAAATTAGTAAAACCTGATTTTAACCCCATCATGACCAAGCACAAGAGCATTTTAACTGATGTCAACTTTCTTTATAGAAAAGTATGTATATCCTGGCCAGCAGACAGAAGTACTCGGTCCTCTGCAGTTAGTCATTCCTTGGTCTCTGTGGGGGCTTGGCTCCAGTACCTCCTGAAGATACCAGAGTCTGTCTCAAGTAGGGAATGGTGACCAAAGAAAGTCTACATACTCAGAGCAAATGTAGGGGTTTGTTTTCTAAATATTTCCTGTCTGCTGTTGGTTGAATCTAAGGATGCAAAACTCATGGATGTTGAAAGAAAATTAGCAGACCTCCTTATCGATAAACCGGCATTCTGGTTTATTCTAGTCCAGCTCTTACCACAGCACATGGTATATGTAATGTCATCACGACCATAATGTGAGCCATGAAGTACAATGGAGCTCACATGACTTGCCTTTCACATGTACTTTGTGGTTTCTTGGCTTTCGTATTTTCTGTCTCTTTCTCCCTCTCTCCCCATCCCAGTGCTAAACATCAAGCCCAGGCCCTTGTGGTGTACGCTAAAGATGCGCCTTACCACTGAACTATACACCCAAGCCCTTCATTCTTCTTCAGCAGTAGTAGTAGAGCAGTGTACCTCAGTATGAATCTATTCTGAGCAGGGTGTGGTGGTGCAGGCCTGTAATCAAAGTACTTGGGAGGCTGAGACAGCAGGATCCCTGGTTTGAGGACATCCTTAGCAAGTAAATAAGATTTTCTTCAATAGCAAGACCCCATTTCAAAATAAAAATTAATTAATAGGGCTGGGGATTTACTTTAGAGCTGGAATGTCCCTGGGTCCAATCCCTAGTACCACTCCAAATATACATTTTATATATACAGCCAGGCGTGGTGGCACACACTTGTAATTTCAGTATTTAGGAGGCAAACAGGAGAATTGCAGGTTCAAGGACAGCCTCAGCAAATTCTGAAACTCATTAATCTAGTGAGACCCTGTTCCAAAATAAAAATAAAACAGGAGTCAGGCATGTTGGCACACGCTTGTAATCCCAGTACTTGAGAGGCTGAGACAGGAGGATCCCAGTTTGCAGCCAGCCTCAGCTACTTAGTGAGACCCTTGCAACTTAGTGAGACCATGTTTCAAAGTAAAGAATTATGCCAGGCATGGTGGCGCACGCTTGTAATCCCCGCGCTTGGGAGGCTGAGACAGGAGGATCGCACGGGTTCAAAGCCAGCCTCAGCTCCTTAGTGAGGCTCTCAGCAACTTAGTGAGACCCTGTTTCCAAATAAAATATAAAAAAGGTCTGGGAGTATAGCCCGGAGGTAGAAAGCCTCTGGATTCCACCCCCAGTACCACCAAAAAAAAAAAAAAAAACAAAGAATTAAAAAAAAAATCGGAAGCTGGGTGTGGTGAATCCCAGCATTCGGAAGACAGACTAGAGAATCACAGTTCGTGGACAGCCTCAGCAACTTACTCAGGCTCTCCACAACTTAGCGAGACTGTTTCAAAATAAAGAATAAAAAACAGGGCAGTAGTTCGGAGGTTGAATGCCCCTGAGTTCCATCCCCAGACTGAAGAAAAATCAGGCTATGGATGTAGCCCAGAGGTAGAATGCCCCTGAATTAAATCTTCAGTGCTACACACACACACACACACACACACACACACACACACACAAATATAGAGAGAGATATATAATGTGCATATACACACACACATACATACATATGTGTATACAAATCTACACCGTAAAGACACCTTCCTGAGTGGCCTTAACCTCTACACTGGAAAATTAGTGTCGTGGGTCAGAAATTTATGCAAACCCTAGTACTAGTGGAAAACAGGCTTGTTGGTTGGAGTTATGTCGCAACTGACATCAAACACACACACAAAAAAAAAGTTAGAAGAAATACATAACCTTTATGTCGGGCGTGGTGGCGCACACTTGTAATCCCAGCATTTGGGAGGCTGAGACTGGAAGATTGCGGTTCATGGACAGCCTCAGCTACTTAGAGAAGCTCTTTGCAACTCAGACCCTGTTTCAAAATAAAGAATAAAAAATAAGCTGGGAGTGTAACTCAGAGGTAGAATGCCCCTTGGTTGCATCCCCAGTACTGGGGGGGGGGGAAATCTTATTGGAAAGATGGCCTAAATCATACAAGATAAATATTCCTTAAAAAGTGTTTAATTGAGAGCCAGACATGGTGGCACACGCTTGTAATCCCAGCACTTGGGAGGCTAAGACAGGAGGATCTGGGCTCTCAGACAGTGTCAGCTATTTAGTGAGGCACTCTGCAACTCAGTGAGACCCTGTTTAAAAAAAAAAAAGACTTAAAAATCAGGCTGAGGGTATAGCTTGGAGATAGAATACCTACCCAAGTTCCATTCCCAGCAACACACACACACACACACACACACACACACACACACACACACACACACAAAATTAAAAAAACTCTTAATGGAATAATTCCTAAGAATTGTATTCTGTGATCATTAGAAGTGGTAAGGGAGATCCATACTATTGATAATGGGAGTTCTAGATATCAAGTAAGAAAATCAAGTCAAAGAATATGGTGGTCAAGAGATACATACCAAAATCTCCAGTAGTGACCTCTGGGAAATAGAGGATAGAGGGAGGTTTACAAAGGAGATGTTCACCTTAAGTTATTGGTATCGTTAGCTGGGCACAGTGGTACGTGCTTGTAATCTCAGTATTTGTGAGGTTGAAACAGAATGATCAGAGATTCACAGTCAGCATTAACTTAGTGAGGCTGCCACAACTTAGTGAGACGTTTCCAAATAAAAACTAAAATAGGGCTGGAGGTGTAGCTCAGAAGTAGAATGACATTGGGCTCAATCCCTAGAACCACACATACAAAAAAAATTTTTTTGAAATTTTGATATTGGGGTGTGTGTGTGTGTGTGTGTGTGTGTGTGTGTGTGTGTGAGAAGTTACCAGGGATTGAACCCAGGGGCATTCAACCTCCAGTCCTTTTCATTTTTTTTATTTTGAAATAGGGTCTAGGTAGGTTGCTGAGACCCTAGTAACTACATTGCTGAGACTATCCTTGTTTTTTTTTTTTTTGTTTTTGTTTTTTTGTTTTTGAGTGACTGGGAATGGAACCCAGGGGGCAATTCTACCTCTGAGCTACAGCCCCAGCCCTATTTTTTATTCTCTATTTTGAAACAGGGTCTCACTGAGTTGCAAAGGGCCTAAGTATCTGAGGCTGTCCGAGAACCACTGGGATTACAGATGTGCACCACCATGCCTGGCTCTTATCTTGGTAGTTAATAAACTGTCATGTCAATTGTTTTTTAGCACCACCTTAGTTTATGAGACTAAAACTGCATCAACTACATATAAGCTTGCTCTTTTTTTTTCTTAATGCTGGAGGTAGAGGATGCAGAACAGGCATGGGCTTCTTCCAAAGGGTATTAAATCAATAAGCTATAATCTTAAGTGATGAGTATATATCCCAATTTAAAAAAATTCCTACTAGCCCTCAATCTTGCGTTACAACTGGAATTCTGTGTTTTGATTCATGCACACTCCTGAATAGTTGATTCCTATCCCAAGTCAAAGTCTAAGGAAAAACCAACAAAAGCCACAAACCATTTTATATTATTCCCAACAGGGATGGAGATCACTGAGTACTCAGTACTACCTAGCTATAAACGGATATGCCAGAAGGTCTAGTATACTGATCAAACTAATAAAAAGATGTGGGCTTAGAAAATACTGAGAAACCACCCATTTTTAAGTAAAACATGTAGGGAGCCCCAAAACTAACCTAATTATTGAAGATAAGGGAAGAGAGTTCCAGGGAAATGCACAGAAGAGGAAGAAAAGTAAATCAGAGAACTGAGAGGAAACAAGGTCTCGAAGCCCTAGGTAGAGGCTGCGAGTAGATGGTCAGACCAAACGCTTTCAGATTATGGCCAGGACCTTTGAAGAGACTTGGATGTGACCATGGCATTAGCTATTTGAAGCACCTGCTTTGAAGTAACTGTAAATAAAATGGTAATGATTAAAGCACAGAGAACTTTATGGAAAGGCAGGTAACTTCCCTCCCATTAGCTTGTTCTTTGAGATTCTGTAAATTTCAAAGTAAAAGAGAACTACAATCTTGCAGGTGTAGAGACAGCAAAACAGCAAGACCAGAGCTGATGATGTCACTTATGTCCCTTACACAAGGCCAGGGCTGATGATGTCACTTATGTCCCTTACACAAGACCAGAGCTGACTTATGTCCCTTACACAAAACCAGAGCTGATGATGTCATCACTTATGTCCCTTATACAAGGCCAGAGCTGATGATGTCACTTATGTCCCTTACACAAGACCAGAGCTGATGTCACTTATGTCCCTTACACAAGGCCAGAGCTGATGTCACTTATGTCCCTTACACAAGGCCAGAGCTGATGTCACTTATGTCCCTTTACACAAGGCCAGAGCTGATGATGTCACATGTCCCTTACACAAGGCCAGAGCTGATGATGTCACTTATGTCCCTTTACACAAGGCCACAGCTGATGATGTCACTTATGTCCCTTTACACAAGGCCAGAGCTGATGTCACTTATGTCCCTGATATAAGGCCAGAGCTGATGATGTCACTTATGTCTCTTACACAAGACCAGAGCTGATGATGTCACTTATGTCCCTTTACACAAGGCCAGAGCTGATGATGTCACTTATGTCCCTTACACAAAACCAGAGCTGATGATGTCACTTATGTCCCTTATACAAGACCAGAGCTGATGATGTCACTTAGGTCCCTTATACAAGACCAGAGCTGATGATGTCACTTAGGTCCCTTATACAAGGCCAGATCTGATGATGTCACTTATGTCCCTTTACATAAGACAAATGATATTCCAGGCAGCTCTCAAAACTAAGGCATCTTCTACTTATTCCCTTCTCTCAAGTTACTTTGAACTAAATGAACCAATGAACCCTGAGTCAGGATGAATAGATGCCTGTTTTTCTAGAGATATTTAGATGTTTATTTCCTTACTGATATCAATTTTACAACTTAATTACTAAAGTAAAATGACTATTAATTTTTGCTTCTGTACCAAAACCTACCATCAGCACAGGACTACAGAGATGAAAATTTCTTTTTAAATAAGCTAACCAACTCAGTTACCTTAGCAAGTTTCCTTACTAAATGCGCTCCATTTCTGCACTGCTTTTCCCACTCTAATGCAAAAGTGACCTCAAAGTGATCTTCCAGAGACACAAAAAAGGACTGATCGGTCGTTCGTCATTTGCTTTATTGCATCGCTTGAGTGTGCCTCTCACCACAGGGCTAGAGACGGTCCACTCTGTTTCAATCTTCATGTAAAGCACGTAAAGCAAAGCTCCATCATTCCTCAAATCCATAAACAAGGGGAAGCTGTCCAGTCTCCTGTCACATGCAGGAGACACAGTAGCCCAAACAATTAGCAACCCAACATCCATAATATGCCAGGTTCCTAGCCTATCCTTTTTCTCCTCTCTTGGTTAAATCTTCAAAGATTAGATCAGGGCCCAGGGATGTATCATGTATGAGGCCCTAGGTCGGACCCCTAGCACCACCAAAAAAAAAAAATCAGGAAGATTTGAAACCTTTTTTTTTGAGGGTCTGGGGATGGAACCCAGGGTATTCAGCCTCCAAGCTACACCCCCTGCCATATTTTATTTGTTCTTTAGTTTTGACACCAGGTCTCACTGAGTTGCAGAGGGCCTCACTAAGTAGCTGAGGCTGTCCGCGAACCGCAATCCTCCGGTCTCAGCCTCCCGAATGCTGGGATTACAAGCGTGCGCCACCGTGCCCGGCTTGAAACCTCATTTTAAGAGAAATATGACCCATATGTTAATTTATATCTAAAACTTAGCCAGAGGTGAGAACAGAGAAGTGTCTGAAGCAGAAGTTGGGAGGCTAAAGCAGGATTGCAGATTCAAGGGCGGCTTCAGCAACTTAGCAAGACCCTGTTTCAAAATAAAAAATAAAATAGGGCTGGGAGTGTAGCTCAGAGGTAAAATGCCCCTGGGTTCATTCCACAGTACCATCCCCCAATACACATATTAGCTGGGGGTATTCCTCAGTGGCAAAGTGTGTGGATCAAAGGCCCTAGGATCAATCCCTAACACTCTGCTCCCCAAAAAAAGCTAAAGTAAAACTAGGTTAATAGGGTTCTTAAACAAGGACACCTTTCTTGAATGAGGTTACCAGCCTATGGGTAAAATGAGTGATTATACGGTACTAAGAAATAGATTTTTTTCCTGTGGTACTGGGGATGGAACCCTAGGGCTTTCTACCTCCAGGCTACACTCCCAGACCTGTTTTATATTTTTATTTGGAAACAGGGTTGCACTAAGTTGCTGAGAGCCTTACTAAATAGCTGAACCTGGCTTCGAACTTCTGTGATTCCCTCCTGTCTCAGCCTCCCAAGTACTAGGATTACAAGCATGCACCACCACGCCGGCTTTCTGTTCTTTATTCTGAAACAGGGTTTCACTGAATTGCAAAAGGCCTTGCTAAGTAACTGAGGCTGTCCATGACCCGTGATCCTCCTGTCTCAGCCTCCCAAATGCTGGGATTACAAGCGTTGCACCACCACACCCAACTCTGGAAAGATTATTTTATTCACTTGAAATCTCTTTAAGATTCAGACAAGTCAGTAGTTTTAAAAAGGCTTCAGCTGGCCTGGGGTATGGCTCAGAGATAGAGCCCTTGTCCACATGTGCAAGGCCCTGGGTTCCATCCCCAGCAATACAAAACTAAAAGGCTTCAGCTCCAACACATCTCGGGCAAAAAGCACAAGCAAAGACAGATAAACCAAGACACTATTATGCACTTGGCTTTGACAAAGAGGAGCAAAGGCTTGGTGGCCCAATCTAATAAACAAAAGCATCAAACAAGAGGGGTAGTTAAAACTAATTCTGATACCGGGTAGACTCCTCAATCCATGTGACTTGGGAGGGAAGCCATGGGAGGCCGGGTCAGTCCTCCAACCTCAGCTAGACAGAGACACCATGCCCACCCAAAAAAGTCCAAGCAACCAACACATCTTTAAGGTGGAATTAGCAGCAAAGAAAAGCTCCTGTCTGACTCTGAAGCAAGAGGTAAAGAAAAAATCAGGAGGACGTCCACATAAAACTGGGAAACAGAGAAAGCAAACTAAAATAACATTAAACAGGACTTACAAAAGAGAAAAATCAGTTTGGAGGTCTTAGAAAAAAGTGGAACATTCATAAAGGGACAAAGGGGACAGAAAAGCAGCCTTGGACTTCAGGGGAAGGTCCTTCAGGAGCTTTGAGATCTTCAGCTGGGTTGAGTGGGTTCAGTCTATACACAGGACTGCGTGGTGCATCCCAAACGCAGTTATGCTTGAAGGTCCGTCTTCTTTCTCCTGACTCTCAACTGTGACGAGAACCCATGCTGCAGTGACCCGCCAAGCCAGCACCGCGGCTCCTTCGCTGACCCAGTCCCTGCAGTTCTCCACACTAGCTGAGGTGTCGCCCAGTGTAGAGCATGTGCTCAGCAGGCGCAAGGTCTTCGGTCTTTACCGCCAGGCTCGATTCAGGAGTTTCACCTGTGCCAGCCTCTTGGTGATCATGGTGGCAAAAACCAGGCCAAACAGGACACTGCTGATTAGCACGTAGTCATAGTCATCTTTCAGGACATCGAACTGTTTGGACGGGTAGACTCGAGTTTGGTAGATGTCCAAACCATAGGCCACAACCTGGAAGGCAGACAGATCAGGAAGAATGTAGCACGAGCCACCGCCACCTCAAACAGGGAGGGAGGAGGGGTCCTTAGCTGTTCCCCGGGGCGTCACGGAGAGCAGCCAGCAAACAGGCTGGCTGGGAGCTCGACTTACCAAACAAGTGGACTCCAGGCCCGAGGGAGCCGTGTAGATGCCTCGCATCCGAGAGACCGTCTGGTTATAGTTAATGAATCGCTCCGCGTGTATCTGAACATCTGGGGAGTATGGGATTAGGTTCTCCTCTCTGCAAAACACCAGCCAGGACAGGCACTGTGAGAACTGCGGCAAAGGGATCTCTTGGCTGCCCGTGCTGGGCCCTGAGAGGTTTCCAGGCCACGTATCTAACCTTGAATCTCCTTCTGTCTATTTGCATTAGGAAGTTAAAATTTTAGCAGTTGAATGTTAGGAAGGACTAGAGTAAAGAAGGCTATCTAGAGTAAGGCTGAGAACTGGATTCCTACCTTGTTCTAAATCTGAAAAATACAGTAGAGCAGATCAACATTTCATACCAGAGCAGGAAAGTCAGGGCGACTGTCCAACCAGCACTGAGCCAAGAGGCCAATTCCTGCTCGTCACTCAAGCGCCTCCCAGTCCTGCCTCCCCACTCTCTTGCAGTGCTCCAAACCATACCCCTGTTCCTCACCAGCCAAATGCAGGTCTGCTCTGTCCTCCCACTGCCCACAGTTCCTCATGACCCAGGTGAAAAGAAGTCAAGATGGAGGTGAGAAAATACATAGAGATGGAGAATTAGAAATACAAAACTTAAGCCAGGCGTGGTGGCACACACTTGTAATCCCTGCGCTTGGGAGGCGGAGACAGGAGGATCACACAGGTTCAAAGCCAGCCTCAGCTACTTAGTGAGGCTCTCAGCAACTTAGCGAGACCCTGTTTCCAAATAAAACACAAAATAGGTCTGGGAGTATAGCCCGGAGGTAGAAATCCCCTGGGTTCTACCCTAAATACCAAAAAAATTAAAAAAGAAATATAAAACTTAAAGGCTGGGTGTGGTGGCACAAGCTTATAATCCCAGTGCTTGGGAGACTGAGACAGGAGGATCACACAGGTTCGAAGCCAGCCTCAGCTACTTAGTGAGGCTCTCAGCAACTTAGTGAGACCCTATTTCCAAATAAAATATAAAATAGGTATGGAGGTGTAGACTGGGGGTAGAAAGCCTCTGGGTTTCACCCGCAGTACCACCAAAAAAAAAAAAAAAAAAAAAAAAAAGAAAAGAAAAGAAATACAAAACTTAAGCAGGGTTTGGTGGTGGATGCTTTTAACCCCCAGTACATGGGAGGCTGAGACAGGAGGATCGCAGGTTTGAAGCCAGCTTCAACAAAAGGGCTGGGGATGTAGGCCAGAGGTGGACTGCCCCTGGGTTCAATCCCCAGCGACACACACAATGTAACTTGACAATGATCTAGCCTCTGGCTTCGCCACATGACCAAGCCCTCACGGCATATTTCCTGGTGTCTTCAGCCACGCAAGGTTGTCCTCCCCAAACTCAAGACACTTGACTTCAGGGCCTCTACACTGCCTGTCCTCTCTGCGGGATCAGATATCCACACTGCTGGCTCCTTCCCCTCCTTCAGGGCTCTACTCAGAAGTCTCCTTTTCAGGGGGCTTTCTCACCACCTGATCTCAAATTTCATACCCATTTGCCCACACCCTTCATTCGCAGCCCATCCCTCCGTTATTCTTTCTCTTCAGCGTGTCCAAGTCCATAACAGAGCAGAGAATTTACTCGTTATTTATCCGCCGTCTATTTTCCACAGGAACACAAGCTCCCTGAAGGCAGGCTTGTCAGACTTGTTCAGCCCCTGGCCCGGCTCAGCAGGATGGCACACAGCAGAGAGAGGAGCAGAGCTGCTCCGTGGGGTCCTGACGGTCAGAACCTTCAGCACTCCATGAGGGCCTCACCTGCTTTGTTCCGTTGGTATCTCAGGTCGCCGGGGATCCAGCAGGGCCTTAGGGAGGGAAAGAATTGCTCCAGAAGGTAACCCAACTGCATAGGAAGAAGAGAGGTTCACATCCCAATAGGTGAGGGCCAGTTACAAAAGGCTCATCATCACAGGAACTTCAGATCAAAGAGTTTAACCCAAATTTAATAGAGGCCCCCAGAACAGTGGGACATGCCTGTAATCCCAGTGCTTGGGAGGTAAATACAGGAGGATCACAGGTGTGAGCCTGGTCTCAGCAACTTAGTGAGGTCCTCAGCCACAGCCACTCAGTGAAACCCTGTCTCAAAATAAAAATAAAGCTGGGTGTGGTGGCCCACACTTGTAATCCCAGCATTTGGGAGGCTGAGACAAGAGGATCATGGTTCAAGGACAGCCTCAGCTACTTAGTGAGGCCCTCTGCAACTCTGTGCGACCCTGTTTCAAAATAAAGAATAAAAATAGGGCTGGGATATAGCTTGAAGATAGAATGCCCTTGGGTCCCATCCCTGGTACCACAAAAAACAAGCAAATAAACAAAAACAAACAAACCCTCCCTGCAAAAAAATACAAATAAAATATGGTAAGGATGTAGCTCAGAGGTAGAATGCCCCTGGGTTCTATCCCCAGTACCTCAAAAAGAGGTGGGGTCAATCAGGCCCCTTAAATAGCCAATAATGTGATGAGTGGATCCGAATGAGTGCTCACGCTTTTCACGATACTGGTTTCTTCACATATCACTGTGCAACATTAGAAGATAAAGTTCTAAATCAAGATACAGGTAATGATGAAATAGAAAAGTATGGAAGTCCACCTGGAGCTCCTCATCCTTCTCCTTCCCTCCAGTAATTCCCCCGACCACGCTAGTCTACCTTCCTCTTCGGCAAACAGGCTGTGCGCCTGAGGCAGTGTGGCTAGCTGGGGACTGGGAGGCGGGCAGCATGGATGGCGCCAGTGTCAGGCAGGGGACCAAAGTTCAGAAGCTACAACTAGGGCCGACTTCCTCATATTTGACAATAACACAATGACAACAAGTGTCTGTTAGAACTCACAGTCCCAAAGGACGTAAGATGAAGAGGGCAGAGGACAGGGTTGAGACAGTGAGTCCTGAACTTAAGACTATACAGAATGAGATCCTGCGGGCTTCTACACAAGGCAACACAGGGCCAGATATGGTGGCACATGTCTGTAATCCCAGTACTTGGGAGGCTGAGATGGGAGGACCGCAGTCCAGTTTCAGCAACTTAACAAGACCCTGTTTCAAAAGTAAAAACTAAAATAGGACAGAGGGCATAGCTCAGAGGTAGAATGCCTCTGGATCCAATCCACACACACAGAAAAGCAGTAGACAGAGGCAGAAGGATCACAAATTCGAGGCTAGCTTAAGCAACTCAGTGAGACCCTAGCTCAAGAACATGCCTGTAATCCCAGTACTTGGGAGGCAGAGATAGAAGGATCACTGTTTTTTGTTTATTGGTTGTTTTTTTTTTTTTTTTTTTTTTTTTGTGGTACTGGGATGGAGCCCAGGGTCATTCTACCTCCGAGCTATACCCCCACCCCTATTTTTTATTCTTTTCTTTTTTGGTGGTACTGGGGGTGGAACTCAGAGGTTTTCTACCTCCAGGCTATACTTCCAGACCTATTTTCTATTTTATTTGGAAATAGAGTCTCACTAAGTTGCTGAGAGCCTCACTAAGTAGCTGAGGCTGGCTTTGAACCTGTGCGAACCTCCTGTCTCCGCCTCCCAAGCGCAGGGATTACAAGCATGTGCCACCACACCCGGCTATTCTTTTTATTTTGAAACAGGGTCTCACCGAGTTGCAAAGGGCCTCACTAAGTAGGAGCTGAGGCTGTCCTCAAACCGCAATCCTCCTGTCTCAGCCTCCCAAATGCTGGGATTACAAGTGTGTGCCACCACGCCTAGTAGGAGGATCAGAGTTTGAGGCTAGCCTCAGCAACTTAGTGAGGCCCTTTGCAACTCAGTGAGACCCTGTTTCAAATTAAGGCTAGGGGTATAGCTCAGAGGTAGAATGCTCTTGGGTTCCATCCCCAATACCAAAAAAAAAAAAGTTTTTTTCTAAATGTACGTGGCTCAAATTTAATCCCCAGTACTTAAAAAAAAAAAAAAATGACATCAGAGGTCAATTTTCTGGGCAAGGTGAAAGCATCAAAAAAGGGAAATGGCTGCTCATCAGAAACGAAAACCACAAGGGGAAGTGGTCCTCTTTAAAGGGGACAGGGTTAGCCAGGCATGGAGGCATGGTGGTGCAAGCTTGTAATCCCAACATTTAGGAGGCTGAGACAGGAAGATCGCAGGTTCACAGCCAGCCTTAGCATGCGCGTGCACACACACGCACGCATGTTTGTGTGTGTGTGTTAGTTACTGGGGATGGAACAAAGGAGCCTTCTGCCTCTGGACTACACTCCCAGACCTATTTTCTATTTTATTTGGAAACAGGTTCTCACTAAGTTGCTGAGAGCCTCACTAACTACCTGAGGCTGGCTTCAGGCCTGTGTGACCCTTTATTAGCCTCCCAAGTACTGGGATTACAAGTGTGCTCCACCATGTTCGGCACCAACCTTTTCTTCTGTGTGGTCAATCAGGGCTGCTGGCTAAGTTCTATGTCCTTCAGTGTGGCCTCCAAGGGAACATGACCACCCATCCTCTCCCAGCACTCACTAAGCAGGTGCCGGCTGGTGATGCCCCGCTCGGTGATGGTGGCTTCCATGGCGCTGATGGAGGAGGGGAAGATATAGGACTGCTGCAGGACCTGGGGCAGCTGGGGACGGTCCAGGGAGCTGAAAGCGGTGGCATTGTACTGCTCGGTCCCCTCGTAGAGCTCCAGGGCAGTAAATTCGTTGCGCCGAGCCTTGGTGTTCCAGTACTGGTACTGCAGGGAAAGGGGGCACACCCCAGGGCTTAGCGCTGGCAGAACTGGAAAGGGGAAGCTACACTGAAAGGCCCTCTCAAATTCGCTAGCTCCAGGGAGGAAAAGAATGGCCTAGCACCTCAGTTCTCCTCCTTGCACACAAGTTTACAAATGTTCAAGATAGTTCCATGTAGGCTATCCAGAGTTTGCCACCTGACAAAGGAATTCTCAATGTTCTCAGAAGTCACAGTATCAGCAACTCTGACTGCTTACTGGTACCAGGCACTGCCCAAGCGAAACTGGAGGTGACTACCATTAACCCTACTTCACCCCTCACACAACACAGAGAGCTCATTAAGTTGCTTCCAGGTTGTACAGTCAGGAACAGGAAGAGCTAAGAGCAAACTAAGGCAAAGGGCTCCTGAGCCTCTCCCTCTATCAGACCATGTGCTGCCACGGGAACTTGAGCTGTCTCTGGGTCTCTAGAAAGGACGTAAGATGCAGGGGGACCTCCTGAACTCCCTTGTGTCCCCGGCAGTGACTCTTACCACCACCCAGTTCTCTGAGTGCACGATATGGACGGGACCCTTGGCTTTCTTCTGCACAGAGGAGTGGATGATGCGCCCGGTGACGCCATCGATGAGGAAGATGCCAATAAAGGTGCGCTCGTGGTGAGCGTCTGTGCTCTCTGTCACCACGGCCAGCAGGTTGGGGTTCAGGCTCTGGGGTGAGACAGAAAACCTCCTTCAGAACCTTGAACACATGTCAGGCGCCTGGCTCTACTGAGGCCAACCTGGAGCTCAGGGGCCAGGCAGACAAGCCAAGGTTTCTGGTCAGAGTGCTTCTGCGTGGCTTCTCATCCCTGCAGGTGGTTCATGCCCACTAGGGCTGGGGCCATGCTAGGTGTCTTGAATTTCCCTTAATCCCTTCAACTACTTTGTGAAGCGGCTGCTACATTCCCCATTCTGCAGATAAGAAAGTCAGGGCAGGGAGGTGACTTCTCGGGTCGCAGAGTGGCACCTGGCCACTCAAGGCAACCCTGGTCTCCCACCCTGGACCTCAGGGTGCTACTGCACCAGTGTCACTTCTCTCCACAGAACCGTTCTCCCCAGGTCGCAGCACCTCTCCATCCTAACGCCAGCGGATGGGTCTCGTCCTCATCACACCTGACCTGCTAGAAACATGTGACACAGGTGAGCACACCCTGCAAATGCTGTCTCCCCTGGCATCCAGGATTCCTGCCCCTGGGCTCCCTCCTGCCTTATTGGCCCCCTTCCCAATCTTTGGAGGGTTCCTGCCTGTCTCCTCAATCTCTCCATGATGAAACCCCAGCAGTGCGCAGGGCTTGGGTGTTCCTATTTAGACTTGCCACGGTGATTTCAGCCAGTCTCATGGCTTTACCACTTATTTGAGGATGCCAGCAATGCCCAAATTATGTAACCAGGCCAGATCCTATCTGAACTCCAGATGTTACTAACAAACTGCCACCTTTTTTTTTTTTTTTTTTTTTTTTTGGTGTGTGTGTGTGTGTGTGTGTGTGTTTAGTACTGGGGATGGAACCCAGGGGTATTCTAACTCCAAGCTACACTCCCAGCCCTATTTTTTATTCTTTATTTTGAAACAGGGTCTCACTAAGTTGCGAGGGCCTCACTAAGTAGCTGAGACTGGCCACGAACCTGTGATTCTCCTGTCTCAGCCTCCCAAGTATTGAGATTATAAGAATGCGTCACCATACCTGGCTTTCATCTGAAACTTTTTCTTTTTTCTTTTCGGTACTGGGAATGGGACCCAGAAGGGGCATTCTACCTCCGAGCTACACCCCCCAGCCCTATTTTTTATTCTTTATCTTGAAACAGGGTCTCACTGAATTGCAAAGGGCCTAAGTAGCTGAGGCTGTCCGCGAACCCAGATCCTTCTGTCTCAGCCTCCCAAATGCTGGGATTACAAGCATGTGCCATCACACCCAGCTCATATGAAACTTTTTTTTTTTCCAGTACTGGGAATGGAACCCAAAGGCATTCTATCTCTGAGCTATACCCCCAGCCCTATTTTTTATTCTTTATTTTGAAATAAGGTCTCACTGAGTTGCAAGGGGCCTAAGTAGTAGATGAGTCTGGCCTCAAACCATGATCCTCCTGTCTCAGCCTCCCAAATGCTAGGATTACAAGTGTGCACCACCACACCCATCTCACATCTGAAACTTTATAATCCCCAAGCTGCACTGTTCCACACTGCCTAAGCTCGGCACCCACTTAGTCAATGACAACTATGTTTTATTGTTGTTTTTTTTTTTGATGGTACTGGGGTTCCTGGAAGCCCTTCTACCTCCGGGCTACACTCCCAGACCTATTGTTTATACTTTTTTATTTGGAAACAGAGTCTCCTAAGCCAGTGCACGCAGCTGACTTCGAACCTGCATGATTCTCCTGTGTCCGCCTCCCAAGCGCGGGGATTACAAGCGTACACCACCAAGCCCGGCCGGCAACTCTGTTTTGATGTCGCAGAACTAAACTGCCTAAGTCATTCTTGACTCTTCTCATACACACCCTGTTCTTCAATATATCTTACTGGCTTTACCTTCAAAAGTACTCAGAATCGGACCTCTCCTAACCACCTCCACGGCTGCCAGCCCAGTCCCACCGCCACCACCTGCAGTCGACGCCAGCGGCCTGACTAGTCCTCCACACAGTCCAGGCTGAATGAGCCCGTGCCCTCAGCCGCCGTGCCACTTCTCTGCTCAGAGTTTCCGAAGAGGTTCAGTGGTTTTTCTCACTCCAGGCGCAGGCCTGTGATGAGGTCTCGCCGCCTGCCGCCCTCGGCAGCCCGGTGCCCCTGGCCCGCTCTCCTAGTCACCGGAGCCTCCCTGACTCCGCTGTGTGGAAGGCTCTTCCCTGGGCAGCCACACCTGGGTCATCACTTCAGTGCCACCTTCCCTTTCTCCTAGCTACCTCACCCCTTCCCAGAGCCCTTCTCCCGCTCCCTCTTCTGGGTTTTATTTGACCCCACAGCAATGAACCCCTATAGTTACACTAAAGCAATTGACCTACTTATGGTTTTTGCTTTTAGCATGCCCCAACTAGAATGGCAGGAAGTTTTGATGTACTCCAGTGTCCAAAAGGAACACGTAGCATCCAGCCAGCACTCAAAAAAGTCACTGCTTCACCTCTGCGGGCTTCCTTCCAAAACCCATAACCACAGTCTAACCCTGGGAAAACATTAGACAAACCAAAACTAAAACTTTCCTGCAAAACACCTGTCTAGTACTCGTCAAAACTATCAAAAAGCCAGGTGTAGCGGTGCACCCTATAATCCCAGTACTTGGGAGACTGAGAGAGGAGAATCAGAGATTCGAGGCAAGCCTCAGCAACTAGTGAGGCCCTCCGCAACTTAGTAAGACCCTGTTTCAAAATAAAGAATAAAATAGAGCCGGGCATGGTGGTGCATGCTTGTAATCCCAATACTTGGGAGGCCAAGACAGGAGGATCTGGGGTTGCAGCCATCCTCAGCTACTTAGGCCCTCTGCAACTCAGTGAGACCCTGTTTCAAAATAAAGAACAAAAAATTTGGCTGAGGGTGTAGCTCAGAGGTAGAATGCCCCTGGGTTCCATCCCCAGTACCACCACCCAACAAAACTATTATGCCTATGAAAAACAAGGAGACACTGTTCAGAGCAGAGGGTACTAAAGAGACCTGACAACTACTGCAGTGCATTTATTTAGTGTTCTCACTAAATACGCGGCATCAGTGAGAACTCCAATGAAATCCACAGAAAGCCTGAATGCACTCAACAGTCAGATGCCGACGCTGGCTCCCTGGTTTGGACCGATGTGCCATGGCCACGTGGTGGAAACTGGGAAAGGGAGAAGAGGGACCCTACGCACTCTCTTTTCAGTTTATGTCTAAATCTAAAATGAGCTGGGCATGGTGGGTGCACGCTTGTAATTCCAATACTTGGGAGGCTGAGACAAAGGATCGTGGTTCATGGCCAGCCTCAAACTTAGGACCTCTGTTTCAAACTAAAAAACTTAGTGAGACTCTGTTTCAAACTAAAAAATGAAATAGGGCTGGAAGCTCCTGAGTTCTACCCTTGGTAACACAAAATAAATAAATAAGCCAAAATAAAAAAGTTGTTTTAAAAACTAACCTAGAATATTTGCACAATAAATATGAATTCACATGAAAATGCAGCTGTTCTAGTGAATTTTACCTCATAAAAGTAAAATTACATAATGATATATTTCTAGTATAGGCCAAAATGTACTTTTTACAAAACTTAATCTAGCCAGGTGTGGTGTCACACGCTTGTAATTCCAGCATCTGGGAGGCTGAGACCGGAGGGTCGCGGTTCGCGGACAGCCTCAGCTACTTAGTGAGGCCCTCTGCAACTCAGTGAGACCCAGTTTTAAAATAAAGAATAAAAAATTGGGCAGGGGGTGTAGCTCGGAGGTAGAATGCCTCTGTGTTCCAGCCCCAGACCCGCAAATAAAATAAAATATAAAAAACGTAATCTTATGTGTATATATAAATACATAGATTTTTTTTCTTATGGTGCTGGGGATGGAGCTTGGGACCTTCTGTATGCCAGGCAAGTGCTCTACTACTGAGCTATATCCCTAAACTGACCCAAAATGTACTTTAGCTTATTTTTTTTTAAAGGGATTCTTTTTTTTGTCTTTTTTTTTTGGACTGGGGATCGAACCCAGGGCGGTGCACTTGCCAGGCAAGCACTTTGCCACTGAGCTACATCCCAGCCCGCAAAATGTACTTTAGAATTTGTAATATTTTGGCATTCTGAAAAAGCTAAAACTGACTGTTACCACATGAAATGTGTTCATCAATAAAAACGTAAAGTCAACAGGATTAATAATAACGTTAACTACATGGTGGGCACTATTTTAATCACCTTACATGTTATCTTTTCTCTTCAATACAATCCTCAGATGTTGGTGCCATGAACTTAGACTGTAGACAGTCTAAGTAAATTACCCATAATGGTAGGATGTGGTGGCGCACGCTTATAATCCCCACACTTGGGAGGCTGAGATAGGAGGATTGCACAGGTTCAAAGCCAGCCTCCGCTACTTAGTGAGGCTCTCAGCAACTTAGTGAGACTCTGTTTCCAAATAAAATATAAAATAGGTCTGGGAGTATAGCCCGGAGGTAGAAAGTCCCTGGATTCCACCCCCAGTACCACCAAAAATAAAAATAAAAAAAATTTAAAAATTACCCATAAGGAACAGCTAGTGTAAGACAGGGCCAAGTCTGACTGGATGTGCAGCTGGAGGCCTGCAGTACGCTGCGCTGCTCTGTCGCTGCTCTGTGCTTAGGGAAGCAGCCGCTCAGTCAAGACCCCTGGTCTGTTACTGTTCTAGTACACCCTCCTCCAGCTGGGTCTCCAGCTATCAGAAAAGGTAATTAATGCTCATTACTAATAGAATTGCATTCTTTCAGAGGCTAGTTTTACAATGCACTAGTCACCCCTGTCTCACTCCCTTTACCACTAATGAGAGTACTGGATCCAGATAAGGAGTTTCTGATGGATTGAATAAGGTTTAATCCCAGAAGGCTACATTGGTGCTACTACTAGTAATACTGAGAGCTACTGGTAATTATCAGGTAATTCCACCTGCCAGGCACTGCATTAAGCAGGAATACCTCATGTAAGCATCACAGTAACCCTAGGCTGGGAATGTAGCTCAGAGGTACAGAGCTTGCCTCATATGGATGGGGGAGGCAAAAAAAAAAAAAAAAAAAAGAAAAGAAAAGAAGTTATCTCTACTTTCACATTTAATAAATTAAGGCTCAAAGGGATTAAATGCAAAGATAGGTCATACCAAGTCCTACCACCAGAAGTTAAACCCTGATTCTGTTCATTCCAGAGCCCTGGCTCTGCCATACCTTGTAGAGAACGCTGCGGTCCCCCATCACCCGGCCCTGGGAATGGACATGCTCGCTGCTGCGTTTGCCCTTGACCTTGACGATCCGCTGTACTTCAGGAGGAATGGTCAGCTCCCAACTCAGCTCAGTGGTGAGGTCCTAGGGCAGGGCAAGAGCACTTGTGGTTAGGAGGCTCCACAGAGACGTGAGAACTGCAGCGACACATCTGCAGTGAGGCGCCGGAGGCCTTCGTGCTGGAAGAAAACAGGTCAGAAGGCCTCCGGAGGCAGCAACCAAGCTCTGGCTTGTGAAGAAGTTTGAAACTCTCCTCTTAAGAAAAACACTAAAGCCAAAAAAAGAAAAAGTATAAATTCAACAGCACCCTATTGTTTATCTGAGGAGGAAGAATCCCAGAAAGATTTATCCCTTATTTAATAAAACCCAAGATCCCTATACATTCGGGCCAGCAGTGCATTACTAAGCTGCAGGGACCTCAAAACGCCCCTATATGGTCCTACTGTCATGGGAAACCAATGCATGTTTAACATTCAGTACATTATTAGAGCCGGTGCGGGGCGCACGCTTGTCATCCCAGATTTGGGAGGCTGAGACAGGAGGATCGCAACTCATGGACAGCCTCAGCTACTCAGTGAGGCCTTCTGCAAATTAGTGAGACCCTGTTTCATAATAAAGAATAAAAAAATAGGGTTGGGGTGTAGCTCAGAGGTAGAATGCCCCTGGGTTCATCTCCAGTACCACTATATATATATATATATACTCACGCCACAGAATTATGTGGAGCCCTTGGGGACAGGGGGACAGGGAATGAAGGTCTTGATTAGGAAGTCTCTTGGGGCCTTTGGAGGTGCTAGTGCTACTCGCCTCCTGATCTGACTCCCAGGTCCACAAGTAGATTCCTTTCATGAAGGTACACCGATCCTTACAATTTTGCATTATTCTTAGTATTTCACTTTAATTAAAAAAAAAAAAACTGAGAAGCCAGGTGTGGTGGCGCACGCTTATAATCCCAGCATTCTGGAGGCAGAGATCGGAGGATTGCGGTTCGTGGACAACCTCAGCTACTTAACAAGGCACTTCACAACTCAGTGAGACCCTGTTTCAAAAATAAAAAAGACTAAGCCGGGCGTGGTGTTGCATGCTTGTAATCCTCGCACTTGGGAGGCTGAGACAGGAGGATCGCTCAGGTTCAAAGCCAGCCTCAGCTGGCTTGAGACCCTGTTTCCAAATAAAATTTAAAATAGGTCTGGGAGTGTAGTCCAGAGGTAGAAGGCCCCTGGGTTCCATCCCCAGTACCACCAAAAAAAAAAAAGAAAGACTAAAAAATAGGGCTGGGGGCATAGCTCAGAAGTACAATGCCCATGGGTTCCATCTCTAGTACCACACACAAAAAAAAAAAAGAGTTCTGAGCCAGGCATGGTGGTGAGTGCCTATAATCCCAGTGCTTATGAGGATGAATGCCCCTGGATTCAATCCCCAGTAAGAAAAAAAGGAGCAATGTGGAAAGAAAGGTCCACGAGGACACTGCTGGTCCATGGTGCGCCGCTGTATCCCACCACCCACAGCCACATCTGCCGACAGCAGCTGCCCAGCCAACATGAACAAATGACTGGCCCTGCGTGAGACAGCAGGAGTGCACTGATGGAAGTTGACAAATGATGACTGGCGTGGCTCACTTCTTAGCCACGTGACCAGGGAAGACCCGCGCCCCCCACACAGGGTCTTTCCAGAGCAGCCCCTCCCTACCTTTCGAAGCCGATATCCACTTAGCCGTCCCTGCTCCGCATCCACCAAATAGAAGAAGATGGAAGGGGCAAGCTCGTGCAGCTGTCGCAAGACATTGCGAGTGGCTGGGAAAGCCGTGACCTTGAGAAACCCAGAGAGCCCACGCAGAAGGTTAAAGAAAAGCTCAGGAATCTCCAACCCCATTTCCTTGCACTTGTTACTTCTTCCCCATCAAATAGAGCCTTAAGAATAAATCAGCAAATCTCTAAAGAACCATAGTCTACTGAACTGTGTTTCTGGGTTAAATTTAGTTTTGTTAAGAACCTGTAGCCAGGCATGGTGGCGCACGCTTACAGTCCCAGTACCTGGGAAGCTGAGACAGGAGGATTGCGGGTTCACGGCCGGCCTCTTCTACTTAGTGAGGCTCTCTGCAATTTAGTGAGACCCCATTTCAAAATAAAAATAAAATAGGGCTGGTGGTGTAACTCAGAGGTAGAAGGCCCCTCGGTTTGATCTCCAGTACCAAAAAAAAAAAAAAAAAAAAAAAAAAACCTATATGGTCACAAGTGCAAAAGCAGCAGTCCCATCCCATCTCTAGGGGAGCCTGGGTGCAAGCATGTCCTGACCGCAGAGCACACACCACTCTGGTCCACCACCAGTGGTGCTTGACTACCCCGTCCACACCTCCCTCCACGTGGATGCTTTCATCTTCAGAAGATGCAGTACCTTGTACTCATTATCTATCAACAGCAACACCTTGGCGTAGTCTTGATCCATGACTGGAAGAAGCAAGGACTGCAAGATGGGGCGCTTCAGCACTGGGGGAGCCACCTGGCTCCACTTCCCAAAAATGGGATTGAAGACGTACAGAGAACTCATTCCTGTTTCCTAAATTGGAGAGGGAAACTGTCAGACCCCACCCACACAGAGAGTGCAAATCCTCAGCGTAAATCCAAAATGCTGCCACTTGGACTCAACTGTGAGGAACTGGCGAGGGCCATACCACCTTGAACCTGCCCAGTCTGTCCACTGTGAGGAACTCTCCATTCTCAAAATTGCTTGGCTAAAGTGAATGATCTGTTCTTAACATCAAAAAGGAAAAGCCCAACGGCCTCTGGCTCCAAACCTAACAAAGACCTGAACATGCTAAGGAGAAAAAGGCCACGTACAGCTCAGCAACCCAACAAGCATTCCAGAAGAGTATCTGCCAAGTCCCCTAAGACCGCTACTAGAATGGACCCATGAAAACCCATTCCAGATCTGGGAGGCAGGGGTACAAATAGTGGTGTGTCCTCTCTCTCACAGAGACCAGCCAGCCACCATGACAACCTGCAGAAAAGGAAGGCTGGCTGATTAGACCCATTTCCATTCAGTTACACATCAGTGCTGGGCGGTTCCTCTACCCAGGCAAGGAACCAGAAGAAATGCGAACCCTAACCCCAGAATGTTCCTCCAGGACTCTCACAGAATTCCAGGTGCCCAGGAGAAATTTAAATTGCAAAGCACCAAAAGAGCCACGCCCACTTTGGCAGAAGTGAGGTGGCTGGCCTCACCTTATCCTTCACCAGGAGTGTGCACTGGGGTGGATGGGGGAAATGGGCGGTAGTTCTCTGGACCATCAATTTAAAGGAGGAGTCTGGCTTGACCTTGGGTAGATACTGTTTCCACAGGATGGTGCCAGAGCTGCTCTCAATGCCAAAAAGCTGTAAGATAAACAAGTACGTGGCTCACTACTTGAGAGAAGCAACAAGCTGATTCTGTCCTTGCAAACCGGAACCAGTGCCATCCCCTATCGAGGCTTTGTGATTCCACCCGAACTTCAAAAGCTCTGGACCTAAGGCTTACACCCCTCACCTTGCCTGAGGCTGTTACCATCACCATCATCTTCTGCAGGTTGAACTCATCTCTGGCCAAGGTGTCGATGTTGATCTCATTCTTAATCTGACTTCGGGGCTTCCGAGCGTCATAGAACATTTTCCAGAGGTGGGAAGTCCACGCTTGCAGCAGGATGAGCTGAGACGAGAGGCGTTTGAGGAACATCCCCAGCAAGCCGTCTGGTGTCAGGTAAAGTGTAATTCTCATCAGACTAGGTGTCCAGCAAGGAGGTACATGCTTTTCCCAAGGAGGGACCACTCCCTCTGCTCCAGAGAATTCCAGTCATTCACACTCCAGGCCCAAAGAGCGCTCTCTGTGTGACACAGTCATTCCAAACCCTACTTACCTGGCTCTGATTTATGATTCACCTGCCTGGGATCTTATAATAAGAGACTAAAAATTAGAGATCAGCCATGCAGGATGCAACCATGCTTTAAATGTCTCCACCATAGACCCACATCCAGGATGGCAGGGGAAGGCTTCTGGGTGCCATGACAAAGCCACAGAAGTGCAGGTGTGAGGTGCGGGATGCAGGCATGTGTATATGGACAGGTGCTCCCTCTGCCCACTGTTTCATTCCTTTTTTTTGGGGGGGGAGCTGGTACTGGGTATGAAACCCAGGGGCATTCCACCTTCGAGCTATACCCCATAGCCCGATTTTTTATTCTTTATTTTGAAAAGGGTCTCACTGAGTTGCAAAGGACCTCACTAAGTAGCTGAGGCTGGCTGCTAACCCAGATCCTCCTGTCTCAGCCTCCCGAATGCTGAGATTACAAGTTTCATTCCCACTGTGTCAACTGTTTAATACCACCCAACAGACCTACCTGAAACCCTTCCCCAGGGCCCTCATTCCCTCTACACCAACTTCATCAATGAGGTCACCACTCTTCAGTCTCCTCCACTGGAAGGTAGAGATTTGGTGCCAGATGCAAACTAAAAAGCAGGGGGACTCTGGAGTCTGGCAGGCCTGGACTCAAATCCCAGCTCCACCTCTACTGTGTGGCCTTGGGAAATGTGCTGAACCTTTCTGCTTTGGGCGCCTCAGCTGTTACAAAGAGTAGATCACACGATGTACAGACAAGGTTTAGTATGGTGCCTGGAACACAGTAAGTGCTCACTAAAAAGCAGTACGCTTGCTTATCTATTTTCCATTAGCCTCAGCCTAAGGAAAAGAAGTGAGAGGCAAAGAGGGCACGCAACACAGTATGTACCTCACTGACGCAAGTCAGGAAAAACAAGTAATTAACCAAAAGCTAGCCATGTGGGCAGGCAGAGGGCAATAAGGGAGTGAGAAGCAGGCTTTACCTTGAATCGCTGGGTCCAGGCAGCAGAAATAAACAGTAAAGTCAAATTAATCCTCAGCTTAAGTAAATGTGCAACACCTAGCAGGGTGCCTAGCCAGAGCAGGCCCTCAACACCTAGCTGCTGGGTGGTGCAATGAACGGACGGACAGGAGACTGAATCAGACTACAGTGAATCTGGGTCATCTGGGGAACCGAAGTCATCTCTCTCTAGGCACCTGTGGCTGTTGCTTTGGAGACAGGGGGTGGATGAAGCCTAACACATACCTGGCAACCTTTAGGTATCAATGACAGCTATTACTATACTATGGTGGTTTTTTCTTTCTTTACTTTGGCTTGAGGATACTTCCTAGAGGTATCCACAGTTCACCTTCAATGGAAAGAATGGTTCCATAGACCATGTGGCCACAAGTGCGATGGCAACGGGGCTCACTCAGAACAACCTGGCAACTGGTGCACTCGAGAAGCCTGGGGCAGCGTCTCCTGTGGTGCAACTAGCAGACCCAGACCCAGACCCAGACCCAGAGCAGTCCCTCCAGCGACTCTGCCACCACGCCCCTGGGGTCCATACCTGCCTTCTTGCCAAATTCCCCTTCCAGCTCAGCCTGCGCCCCGGTCAGAGGGAGGTCCACCATCTCCAGGCACACCACCTCTGCCAGGGACTCCTCGCGGGTCCACAGCACAACCTTCCCTGCTAGGAGAAACCAGTTTGCAAAAACTCAACCTGCTTCCTTGACCATTTTTTTTTTGTGTGTGTGTGTGGGGGGGGGGGGGATGCTGGGGATCCAACCCAGGGTGTTCTACCTCTGAGCTACACTCCCACCCAGTCCTATTTAATTAATCTACTTATTTATTTTGCAGTACTGGGGATTTATTTATTTATTTATTTATTTTGCAGTACTGGGGATGAAACCCAGGGGCATTCTACGTCCAAGCTATACCACCAGCCCTATTTTCTATTCTTTATTTTGAAACAGGGTCTCCCTAAGTTGCAAAGAGCCTCACTAAGTAGCTGAGGCTGTCCGCGAACCGCAATCCTCCTGTCTCAGCCTCCCAAATGCTGGGATTACAAGCGTGCGCCACCATACCTGGCTTATTTGTGTGTGTGTGTGTGTGTGTGTGTGTGTGTGTGTGTGTTGTTTTGGTGCTGGAGATTAAATCCAGGGGCATTCTACCTCTGAGCTACACCCCAGCCTGATATTTTATTCTTTATTTTGAAACAAAGTCTCCCTAAGTTGCAGAGGGCCAAGTATCTGAGGCTGGCCACCAACCCAGATCCTCCTGTCACACCATGCCCAGCTGCCTCCCTGGCCTTCTAGGGAGACTCACCTAGGTGGCTCAGAAATGGGTTCTTGTGCAAAAATAGAAACACCAAAGCAAGAGACTGGAATAAACAGGTCTTGTGAGGAAGGTTCTATAAATGACCCTATAAGGAACTACTCAAAAGCCTGTGACATATGGCTCTGGAGAAAACGTTCAAGGAGCACTCCACTTGAACCTTTCCCAAAGGCCTGTCCAAAGCCCTGAAGCCAGTCTGACTGCAACTCACGAATGGGCTGAAACAAAAATGGGTTGAGTGAGGTGCACTCACCCAGCTGCTGCAGGAAAAGTAGCAGATGATCCTGCGTCTGCACCAGGGCCCGGTAGCCCACTGAGTCATCCTTCTTCAAAAACACCTGGATGTAGAGCTATAGACTGAAGAGTTAGTGAGAATCCTCATGACTCAGAGCAGCACATCCCAAGATGCAAAGCATTAAGAAGCAGCAGAGATCCAGGGCAGGGCATTACGTGATGTCTACGTAATGCAGCTACTACCTGGACACCAACAAGATGCCGTGACAAGGAAGGCAGAGGCGCTGGCTCACCTGCTCAGGCCGGGTGTCATTCTGTTCCAAGCTAAATGAAATCGTGGTGTCCAGCAGCCGCCGACCTGTCTCCACTAAGTAGAGGTTAATGCTGTAGGTCTGGTTGAAACACGCCAGCGAGTCCTAGGGGTACAAAACACATCAGCCAGCTAGAGAGGTACCCCAAAGTAAGTCCCCAAAAGATGCCCAAGGACCAGGAACAAACCCCCTAGAAAAGGGGCAGGCATGAAGGGGAAATACGTACAAAGAAAAATTTAAAAAGCAAGGGAAGCTAAATCCTGAGGCAGAAATGAGGTTTCTGAGTAAAGAGATGAAATCACAACTACTACACCTGTTCTACAAGAAGGCTGGTGGGTAGGGTAGAGCAGAGGCTTCCCAAAGGGCGGGAAACAGGGAGACGCTGACATGAAGCCACAGCCAAGCTGTGCCTGCAGCTAGGGCCCCTACTTCTGCCTCAGCACACCTGCTGGGTCCCAAGAGAGGGGGAAACTGAGGCCCAGAGAAGAGAGCAGTTAAGAGCAGAGTCTAGAGAGTCTACTTCCTCACCCAAGTGTGAAAAAGGGATCCAGAGAAACACTACTTAACTCACACTTCCTAGAAACCCAAGGGACCTCCTAGCTCCAGCTGCTCCCCAGCTATCTCAGGTGGCCTCTGGTGTGTCCAGGTCTGGCACCCCCAATGCCACACCCTACCTGTGCACTAGACTTCTCCGAAAAGCTCCCCATTGACCCATCTTCAGAAATGCTAGGTTTCTGCTAGAGGAAAGAGAAGAACAGGAGAAAACTCAGGCAAAGGGACTCTTCTCAGTTATTAAAATGAAGCTTTCTAAGCTGGCACACACTTTTAATCTCAGTAATTGGGAGGCCGAGACAGGAGAATCACAGGTCTGTGGCCAGCCTCATCTACTTAGTGAGGCCCTCTGCAACTTAGTGAGAGTTATTTCAAAATAAAGAATGAGACAAGGCTGGAGGCATAGCTCAGAAATAGAAAACCCCTGGGTTCAATAATCCCCAGTACTGCAAAAAAAAAAAAAAAAAAAAATCTATTTCTATGTATTCTCAGCTCTGGGAGGAAGCAAATCCCATTTCTAATTCCTACCCACAAAGCCTATGTGACCCCTCAGAATACCAGGTAAAAAGTGAGCTTGTGCTTCCTGGGAAGAGAGGGGACGTGCTGAAAGTTCTAGAGATGAGCAAAGAAGTAGTTTTTCAGCAGCCTCTTGTCCCCACATTCAACTTGGCAGATGTGCTCAGACTTCTGAACTAGGGCCTCTGAGAGAGACAAGAAGCCAACCCCATGCGCCAGCCATCAGAGTCTCAGTGCTCACCGCTTCGCTCCGACAGGTCATAACTGCAGCCACTGTCTTCTCCCCAGTGGTAGCAAAGCTCACGAGGGCAGCCTGTGGGGAAACAAGATGTCAGCTCCCAAAGGGGCCCGAGCTAGGCAGCAGGCTTCAGGAGGATCAGGAAGGCCCTAGGCTTGGAGTGTAAAATGGTCTCAACTTTGGAAATGAAGACCAGGGCATCTGAGAGCATCGAACAGAACTCTCCTCGACCCCCAACACAAGCACAGGTCACCCTAAATCCCAAGCTGCTCTGAGTATCTACAGGGAGGCTCTAAGTGACATCCCCACTGCCCCGTGGACTCCAAGGAAGGAGAAAGGTTTACTCTACAGATCATCTTAACATTCAAGAGACACCTGCTGTATGGCCACCCCTCTCAAACCATCCATGGAATTGACAATACCATCCGAGTCCTAAGAGTCAATGTCCCGGCTTCGAGGCCTGCCTCCTAGCATCAACTAGGGTGTGGGCTAGCCGTCCCTGAGCCCTAGCGATCCAGGCTGCCTTCAGTCACCTGGGGGAAGCTTTTGAGCAGACTCAGAGCCCCATTGTGGTAATGCAGCAGAGCATAGTGGTTCGAGGACAACTGTAGGAAGAACTGGGCCCGAGAAGGATCCACTGGAGTGGGCTGTGTGGACAGCACCCGGGGCTGGAATCCACTTCCAAACTCTAAGTCAAGAGCCTAAAGGGGGCAAGGAAAAGAAGGATCAGGGCGAGCAGCCAACGCATCTCTACCCATCCAGGCCTACGTCCTCCCTCCACACTGCCAGGGATCCAACGAAACCAAGGCAGGTGGCTCTGTGAGCTCCCATTCAGCTTTCCAAGGGGAGAGGCCCATTCCCCAACGTCAGGTCCACCAGAGGCCTGAGCTTCTCCCATGGCTATGGAGGCTCAGGAAGGACCCAGCAACCCCACCAGGGGAAAGACCTCTGTGAATCACGCCTCCCTTTTCAAACCCGCAAGCGGTGCTTGGACCAGGAAACCAACTGCAGCTGCTCACCTGCAGCGAGATCTGACGCAGTTCCCACTCCGTCTCCAAGGCCAGAGTATGGAGGGAACGTGAGCTCGGATCGGGGCACACCAGGACAGCCTCGTCCACCATGCCACAGGCTCCAGTGAGACGCTGTAGCCATAGAGTCGAGACTCTAACCTGCAGGAAAGGTATCGTCTCCTAACGGAGGCTACGGAGGGTTTCCACCCTCCCTCTCAGCACCTCAGCAGTACCACGGCCAGACCGCCACCGAGGGTCCTAAGTGCAAAGGCTCTTCAAAGGGGTCTTCCCATCCCAACAGCCTCCACTAGCTTCCTGAGAACCTCCAAAGTATTTCTCTACTATATTTGTCATGTGGTTTCCTTTCATTATTATTTGTGTGTGTGTGTGTGTGTGTGTGTGTGTGTGTGTGTGGTACTGGGGTTCCTGGAAGCCCTTCTACCGTGGGGCTACACTCCCAGACCTATTTTTATATTTTTGGAAACAGGGTCTCTTAAGCCAGCGAGGCTGGCTCCAAACCAGCGCGATCTTCCTGTCTCCGCCTCCCAAGTGCAGGGATTACAAGCATGCGCCACCACGCCCGGCTATAATTATTTTTTATTTTATTTATAAGACAGGGTCTAAGTTGCTGATCTGGGAGTCTGAACTTGTGACCCTCCTGACTCAGCATCCCAAAGAAGTCAGAATTCAGGCGTGCATCACCAAACCCGGCTTCCTATCATTATTTTATAGCGGTATCTTGGGAGATATAGGCAGGCACTAGATCTATGTAATTTTTTAGCTACCCTAGAAAAATACTACATATAATACATAATATATAATACTACATGCAAATATAAATACTTTAAATACATGAAGATAAGACAGTGGCAAGTGACCGGAATCAGGGACTAAATGACGGACTAAATGACTTTTGCATCTGCCCGGCCAAGCTCCCCAGACCCCAGGGTTAAGGACTCTATTGGCTTTCCTGTCCTGCCCCCAAAACCCCTGCATACCTGCTGAACAATCTCTCCATCCTCCACGTTGAACTTGACGATGTTCACATGGCTGAAGGGAACAATGCCGAGGGCCCACACCACCCCAGAGCCGTAGGAATACACCATCTGGTAGTGGATGCTGTCACTTAGAGGCGAGAGAAAGCAGGGTAAGAACGTTAACCTCCGGACAGGAGCACTCCTGGGGTCTGCAAACCACACCGCCAGTCCCTACCTGTCGCAAACCAGCAATCTCCGAGGAGATTTTGGTTGACTCACACAATGCAATTTGGGGCTTTGCTTTTATTTTTTCTGGATTTTCTGTTGTTGTTTTCACTTTTCTTTCTGCAGTGCTAGGATCAAAGCCAGAGCCTCACACATGCTAAGCAGACAGTCACCCACTCCACTACACCCAGCCTTGCTTTGGCTCGTTCATCCGTTGTTCTTTGGGAGGGGAGAAGAGGCCTACTAGGAATTGAACCCAAGGGTGCTCTACCACTGAGCTACATCCCCAACTCTTTATTTCTTATTTTGGGACAGTGTCTCACCAAGTCACCCAGCCTGGCCTTGCCTGGCAATCCTCCTGCCTCAGCCTCCTGAGTAGCTAGAATTACAGCTATATGCCACCAGATCTAACTTGTGTTTGTTTTTTTTAATTACTTATCAACATTTGAAACTGAAATTATATTAAAAAAATTAAATTTCTAGCCAGGCATGGTGGCGCACCTTGTAATCCCAGCACTTAGAAGGCTGAGACAGGAGGATTGCAGGTTCGCTGCCAGCCTCAGCTACTTAGTAAGACTGTCTGCAACTTGACCCTGTTTCAAAATAAAGAATTTAAAAATAAGGCTGAGGGTATAGCTCAGAGGCAAAATACTCCTGGATTCCACCACAAAAAAGAAAAAGAATCAGATTTTTAGTTTTCATTAGGTTAGAGATGTGGCAACACTGGGTCAACCTAATACCAAAGAGCTGGGCTGCCTGCTGGAAGGAGGCCAAGCAGACTGTAATTCCCAGCAGACCCCACGGGGCCTATGTGACTCAGGGTTATGTTACACACTTGGCCCCACAGGAATTTGACTTTTGATCTTTACCTAAACTTTGAAAATGGAGCCAGGAATGGTGGAACATGCCTGTAATCCCAGTACTTGGGAAGCTGAGACAGAAGAATAGCAGGTTCAAGGACAGCCTCAGCAAGTATTAAGACTCTCATCAAGGACAGCCTCAGCAAGTATTAAGACTCTTATCAACCTAGTAAGACCCTGTTTCAAAATAAAAATAAGAAGCCATGCATGGTAGTGCACACTTGTAATCCTGGCATCTGGGAGGCTAAGACAGGAGAATCGCAGTTCTCGGACAGCCTCAGCTACTTAGTGAGGCCCTTTGCAACTCAGTGAAACCCTGTTTCAAAATAAAGAATAAAAAATAGGGCTGGGGGTGCATCTCGGAGGTAGAATGCCCCTGGGTTCCATCACCAGTAACTAACACACACACACACACACACACACACACACACACACACACACAAACACACACTCTTTGAAAATGGCCACAGGTGGTCTAACTAGACACTTTCGGTCCACCTTTCCCCTCCTGTTCCTTCCTAGCTTCAAGGCTTTCCAGCACCAGGAACTCTGGAAGCAATCTGCAGCCTCGCTCTCCTTGAATTGTTCTCCTCATATGAACGCAAAGCCCCGTCTAATTTGAACTAGAAGTTGAATGCCAGAGTAGCTTGCCCAGGAGCAAGCAAGTGACTCGGTTGCGCCGAGGGCCTCCTGCAAAGGGCACTGCAGGTGCAGCCACGTTCTCTGTGCTCAGGCCACCCAGCAACCACACCCACCACACAGATGCCAACCTGAGGGGCCTGGCCAAAGCAAGTGCTGCAGGAGCCCGGGAGAAGGCGCATGAGGGAGAGGGCGCAGCCTTACCTTTCTGGGAGATGTTCCACCCACTTCAGGTGACCACTAGAGAGGTGATGGAGGGCCAGAGTCGTCTTCTTCAGGACTGCGACGTACTTCACTGACTCCTGCAAGCCCACCAGCCCCAGTGCCTGGAAACTGAACACAGGGAGGGCCTCACACGAGAGCAGACAGACCCACCAGGCCCACTGTTACTTGTGGTAAGAAAGTTGGCTATGGGGTCAAGCACACTGGGTCCTAATCCCAGCTCGACTGTGGTTAGGTGACTTGAGGGTCTGCATCGCAACCGCTCAGCCACACTAAACAACCAAATCTCCTAAGGGCTAGTCCTTCTTTTCCCTGGGAATTACAGCAACCAGCCCAACCCTCTATGCACCATCAGATAATGCTGTCACTACTGGGCTACGTGCCTGTCTCCCTAATGGGCTTTGAACCCGAAACAGAAGCGGTCTTACACTCACACATGTTCCTACTGGCCGGGGGCCCGCCAGGCCTTACCAAGTGAACCCCTAGCCTGAAGTATAGACACCAATGCAAACGACCTGCAACTTAAAAACCTTAGCAAAGATGACTCCAACTGTTCTCTAATCATGAAACTAAAACACGGGAAGGGCTATATTGTGTCCCTAAACCGAGACTGTGGCAAAGCTCACTCATAATGGTCAGGAAAAGAATTCAAGTGTAAGATAAACACTGTGCCCAGCACACAGTCCTGCATCTAACAGGTGCTCGGTAAGTGCTGGCTGAGTAAGCATGTACTCCATACGCAGCAGCTCGGAAGCATGTCCAATGCCCTCGTCTCCTCCACGGTTGCGGGGAAGCTAAGAGGCCTGGGGGTGCCACCCCCCGATCTGTGCTCCAGCCAGCCTTTCACTCAGCCAAGAGGAAACACAGCTTCTTCCCCTACCTGCCACTGTCCAGGGTTATTTCCCAGTTCAGGCCCCCAATGTTAGTCTCCCAGGAACGCATGATGCGGCCTCCATTGGACACGGTGATTGCATCTGGAAGAGAAAAGACCGAAGTAAGGTCATTTCCCCAATGTGCTCTGTCACCTCCTCAGGTCCATGAACAGTGGCCTCAGCTCTGACTTACGGATGCAAACAGATGTTTGTGGGTACCTGTCCTTCACTGTCAAAGCGCCCCTTCCCCTTCCCCCATCAGACCCTGTACAGAGGAAGTAACCATGGGGGTGGAGGGGCTGCCCATGATGGAGACCCAGGAGGCCTCTGCTTACCCTGTCCATGCAGCAGCATGGCGTCCACAGCCCCTTCTGCCGTGCCTTTGTCAACATGGCGCCACACTGAAAGGCAAGAGAGTCAGATACTACTATGAACGTTCCCACAGCCCACAAAGACCAGGAGAAGACAGAGGGGTCTTCATTTGCACGGAAGTATCAGGTTTTACTTAGAAGGAGGAAAGGACTATAGCTAACTGGCCACCAGCCAGTCCTACTTCCTGGGTAACGAGGGGATGAGGAGTTCAAAGCCAGCCTCAGCTATTTAGTGAGGCCTTTTGCATCTCAGTGAGAAAATAAAGAATAAAAAATAGGGCTGGGGATTTAACGCAGAGGTAGATTCTACACCCATACCGGAAAAAAAAAAAAAAAGTAGCTGAAGCTGTCCACGAACCGTGATCCTCCAGTCTCCGACTCCCGAATGCTGGGATTTACAAGCGTGTGCCACCATGCCCAGCTCAACAACATTTTTTTTTCAAGGGCTGAAGATGTGAAGATGTATGTTAGTGATAGAGTGGTTGCCTAGTAAATGTGAGGCCTTGGGTTCAATCATCAGAATTGCAAGAAATTAATGTGTGTTTCTGTGTGTTTCCGTGTGTGTGTGTATGTGTGTGTGTGTGTAATGACAAGATAAACAAAATGAGGGGTTATCTGAACCCTTACTGCAAACCATGGCTTTTGCAATAGTATCTTATTTAAAGATGCTCAAGACTGAGGGAATAAACTGCAAAAACCAGTTGTAGAAATAGATTATTCAGAGATGACAAGACTTGGAGGAAAAAAAGTCTCCACATCCACTAAGAAAGTCATCTTTTGGCCAATGTGCCCCTAACTTTGGAACCAGCGAGCCAGGCGAGGAAAGCCACAGGCTACTCTGACTCTCTGCCATCAGCCTTCCCACCCTGAAGCCACCCAGGCCACAGAGCTCACTCACAGATCTCCCCTGTACGAGAATTTAACGCTGCGATCACATTCTTCTCTGTGGCCACCACCAACTTCTTGGCTCCAGGAGAAAATTCCAAGGAGGCAAACTTGAGCTTTCCAACGTACTGCTGTCTCCTGAGGACCACAGAGTAAGACCGTGAGGGGCAAAGTCGCCATGGCACAAAATGCTTTGCAAAAAGACAAGCCACTGGGTACCACCATCACCCCACCTCAGGACTCATAAGAAATGCTCATTAATGAAGAGATTTGACCAAAGTGATATTTCTGTGCAATGGAGTCAGAAGCAAAGGGAGGAAGAGAATTTACCTCTAAATAGATGAGAAATACAAATGGTCTTCCAACTAAACTAATCACATATTTATTCAAGATAAGCGATACCCAGCCAGGCGTGGTGACATACACTTGTAATCCCAGTACTTGGGAGGCTGATACAGGAGGATCACAGGTTCAAAGCTGGCCTCAGTAGTGAGGCTCTCAGCAACCTAATAAGACCCTGTTCCAAATAAGAAATAAAATTGAGCCGGGTATGGTGGCGCACGCTTGTAATCCCCACGCTTGGGAGGCAGAGACAGGAGGATCGCGCAGGTTCAAAGCCAGCCATGCACGCTGGCTTAGAAGACCCTGTTTCCAAATAATAATGTAAAAATAGGTCTGGGTGTGTAGCCCGGAGGTAGAAGGGCTTCCAGGAACCCCAGTACCACCAAAAAAAAAAAAAAAAAGGAAATAAAATTGGGACGAGGAGGTGTAGCTTGGAGATAGAATGCCTCAGTAACCACCCCCCCCCAAAAAAAAGATAAGTGATACTTGAAAGAGTCCTAGACTAAATCCCACTAAAACAAAATTACAGTCTTCTCTATATTCACTGATAGTGGGATTAGGCACTCAGCTCCCAAATGAAAGCCACTCAGCCTTGGCCTTCAATAAGCAAACATTCAAGTTTGTTTTGTTTGCTTGCTCATACTTTTATTGGTACATAACAGTGTCATAACAATCCATGATCTTTTTACCAGCTTCCTGATAAACCTGATAAATAGAGATTGAGTCAGGCCTTTTTCTTTTGTGACCCTTTCTAGCCTACACCAACTTACGATCAATCTGATCGGTACTTAATAGCATCCTTGGGCTGTATCCACCACTCTAAACATTCATACCTAAGTATAAAGCAACATAATTAGCTTCACCAGTAGACTGCCGAGGACACTGGAGATGCTGCCTGATCCCTGGACAACAGGTATGCATGACACACTGTATAGCTCTTCTCATGATGTTACTTAGTCTAGTTGTGTTTCTTTGCAGTACTAGAAATTAAACTCAGAGACATTCTACCACCATCCCAACCCCTTTTTATTTTGAAACAGGATCTCAATAAATTGCCTAGGCTGGCTGTGAACTTGCACTCCTCCTGCTTCAGCCTCCCCAGTAACTGGTCTAGCTTTTCTTGCTGTTGTTTTGTTTTGTTTTGTTTTTTGTAAAATTGGGGATTGAACCTAGGGGCATTCTACCTCTGAGCTACACCCCAGCCCTATTTTTTATTCTTTATTTGGAAACAGGGTCTCACTAAGTTGCTGATAGCCTCATTAAATTTAAGCTGAGGCCGGCTGCAAACCTGCGATCCTCCTGTCTCAGCCTCCCAAGTACTGAGATTATAAGCATGAGCCACCACACCCAGATTCTTGTTTTTTTGTTTTTTTTGCCATATTGGGAATGGAACCCAGGGGCATTGTACCTCCAAGCTAAACTTTCAGCCCTTTTCTTTTTCTTTCTTTTTTTTTTTTTTTTTTTTTTGTGTGGAACTGGGAACCCTTCTACCTCTGGGCTACACTCCCAGACATATTTTATATTTTTTATTTGGAAACAGGGTCTCTTAAGACAGAGAGGCTGGCTTTGAACCTGCACGATCCTCCTGTCTCCGCCTCCCAAGCACGGGAATTACAAGCGTGGGCCACCACACCCAGCTTCCAGCCCTATTTTTTAGTCTTTATATTTTTGAAACTCGGTCTCACTAAGATGCTGATAGCCTCATTGAATTTAAGCTGAGGCCGGCTGCAAACCTGCGAAACCCCTGTCTCAGCCTCCCAAGTACTGAGATTATAAGCATGAGCCACCACACCCAGATTCTTGTTTTTTGATTTTGTTTTTTGTTTTTTGCTGTACTGGGGAAAGAGCCTAAGTATTAACTGAGGCTGTCAAAGAACCACAATCCTCCTGTCTCAGTGTCCCAAATGCTGGGAATACAAGCATGCATCACCATGCCCAGCTTTTCTTGTTGTTGTTTTTTGTTTTTGTCTGTTTGTTTGTTGTGGGTCTGAGGATGGAACCCAGGGACATTGGACCTCGGAGCCACACCCCCTGACCTATTTTTTATTCTTTTTTTAATTTTTTTTTTTTTTGCAGTACTGGGTATGGAACCCAGGGGCATTCTACCTCCAAGTAACGCTCCCAGCCCTATATTTTTTTATTATTTATTTTGAAACAGGGTCACACTGAGTTGCAAGGGCCTCACAAAGTAGCTAAGGCTGGCGGCAAACCGTGATCCTCCTATCTCAGCTTCCCAAATGCTGGGATTATAAGCATGCACCACCACACCTGGCTCTAAGTATGTTCATATACTTTATTCTCACTGTATCCACTGAGTAACCCTACAGTATATGTAAGAGAAACACTATTACCCCCATTTTACAGACCAGACCAAAGTCCAGAGAGGGCAGCTAATTAGTTAGAACTAGGACTCAAAATTTGAACAAAAAATCCCATTCTCTCTTTTAAAATACCGTTGTTCTGCCAAGTGCAGTGAAGTACACCTATGGTTCCAGCTACTTAGGAGGCTGGAGTGGAAGATCACTTGAGCATGGGAAATGAGACCTGCTTACACAAGGTGGCAAGACTCCACCTAACAAAAGAAAAGGCCAACAGGGAAGCCGGAGGTGTAGCTCACTGAGTATGTGCGAGGCCCTGGGTTCAATTCCCAGCACTACAAAAAAGTGGGGGGGAAACAGCAATGCTCACGCATTATACAAAATATAAAAACGTAAAGGTATTTTTTAAAAACACTAAGCCAGGAGTGTGGCACACATTTATAATTCCAGTATTTGGGAAGCTGAGACAGGGGGATGACAGGTTCGAGGACAGCCTCAGAAAGTAGTGAGGCTCTCATTAACCTAGTGAAAAAAAGAAAATGTTTCGAAATAAAATTAAAACTCAGAAGCCGGGCGTGGTGGCGCATAAGGCAGATATTCAAACAGAAGATGCCCAGTGGACCTGAAGGACCTTATTTTTTATCTTGATAATGAATGCATGGGATCTCCAAGCTGATGAGAGTCCGGGAAGGCCATGCTCTGAGCCCAGAGCCGCCTTGGAATAAAGAGAGAACGAGGACTCGAGATTTGTAAGACACAAGACCCTTTTCCCCTGCCTAAAAGATGCAGCCAGTTAGAGAAGGAATGACAGTTCACTGAGCGCTGGCGACAGTCACAGAAATGGGACCTGAGTGCAGAGGAGGACATCAGTGACCTCTGACCAGAACCCCCAAAGCACGCCGGGATGACAGCGCCGGCCGGCTTCACTGGCGTAAACCTGCAGTCACACAAAAACCAGCTCCGAAGACGGGCCCCCGCCTCGCCAACGCCTGGCTTAACGTTCCTCGGTCAAAGTCTTAAAATCCTTGATCTCTGAGCAAGGATCCCCACGTTTTCACCGTGCACCGGACGCTGTGAACTGTGTATCCGATCCTGCTCCGTGGTAACCTCCCTCCTTTTAGTAAGTGGGAGACAGGTGATGAAAAGGCAGCCACCTTGTTGCCGAACAGGCCTCACACCTACTCACCAATCGAACTTGCCCACTTGGTCTTCATAGACCGCGGCCGCAGAGAGAAGCAGCGCAGCCCACAGCCAGCAGCGCGAAGCCAGCGACGCCGCCATGACAGTAGCCCAGGCGCCGCCGGGCCGGCATGCACCGCGGCGCAGGCTCCGGCGGCCCGGCATGCACCGCGGCGCAGGCTCCGCCCCGCGGGCCGTGGCGTCGGGCGGCGCGCGAGGTGCTCTCTGGGCGCTCGGGACTCGGAAGCCGCCGGGACTCCCGGGAAGTCGCTCTGCTGGCGCGGAAGGAAGCGCGGGCGGCGGCGCGGTGAGGAGGAGGGTCGCCGGGCAGATCGGATCAGGCGCACGCCAGGGCAGCCCCGGGCCGTCCCAGAAGCCCCCGCGCCGCCGGGGTCCTGACGGGCCACACCGCCTCCCGCCGCACGTGGCTCCAGCGCGATGCCCAAATCCAAGCGCGACAAGAAAGGTGGGTGATGCGGGCGTCGGGGCCCGGTGGGGGCTCTGCGAGCGGGACGCGGGCGCCTCGCTGCGAGCTGGGACGGGGGATTCGGGCCGCCGGTCACTGCGGAGAGCTGAAGTCTGGCTGGGTCCAGGTTGCGGAGACTTTTGCGTGTTCTGGAGCGCTCTTGCAAGCCTCACCTGGCCGAGAGGCAGTTGTCTAGGCCATAGTGTTTTGGCCCCCTGTGCCCCCGTCCGTCTTTCTACACTTCCGGTATTCCTAACATCCCGCGTTCCTTTCCCTTCGTCCAGCTCCGGGCGTGTTCCCGCATCAGGCGCTTTGTACCGGTGGCTTGGCCTGCTTGCGCTCCGTTCATCCTAGGGCTGGCACCTTCTAGTTGTCAGTTTACAGAACACGCCCCAGTGATGTACACACTAGATGATGTTGTTGCTGTCTTGCAGTTGGGGTAACTGACGCTTAGGGAGTTACTAGGTGTGGGTGATTACAGCGAGCCTCTGCGCTGCTTCTGACCTGCCAGCCCCGG
Source organism: Muscardinus avellanarius (assembly GCF_963383645.1). Lineage (NCBI taxonomy): Eukaryota > Metazoa > Chordata > Mammalia > Rodentia > Gliridae > Muscardinus > Muscardinus avellanarius. Next base: position 15,004,821 of record NC_137788.1, read on the forward strand.
GCTGGGCTGCGGGCTGGGTGAGAGCAGTGGAGATGATGGGAAGAGCCAGCCATTTGTCATTTGCCCTCTTGCTGCATGCCGCCAACCGATGTGAGTGCTTTGACTGTGTGCTGTGTACAGAGGCACTGTGAGTACCAGGCAGGATGAATAAAAAGGGCTAGATCACTTCCAGGAGCACCAGGGCTTTGCATTTGGTGCTTGGTGAGTGTAGAATACTTGGATTTTGTGGAGGGTATGTTGGCAAAACTGGTTAAGCTGGAGGCAAATTGGGCACCAGTTGTTTTTACACTAGAGGTGTTTGTCTTGTCTTTCCCCTAAAGAGGCATTACCGCATACACACATCCCAATTGCAAATCTGAGGTGCAGATAGATACGTAGTAGGAGAGGTTCAGTCCCAGACTCCATATTCTATCCACAATGCAGGCCAGCCATTGGTGGCCTCTGTGCACCATGGCCAGGAGCAGAGAGAGACACCTCAGCCAGCAGGTTAGGGCTGCTACTGAGAGCATGCTGAGAGCAGGAACAAGCCCAGCTCCACACACACTGCAGTAGATTTGCAAGTTAATCTAAAGGTCCAAGGAATTCTTAGTTTGTGTAAGTGACAGATATACCTGGGGATCTCCAGGCCCAGGAATTCTAGAGAATAGTACTCTATGGAGCTTGAGAATGGCCTTGCTAGATTTGATGGCAGCCAGGCCTTTTTCAAACTAACTGAGCCACCAAGGCAGGGAAGAAAATCAGTCTCTAGGCCATCCAGACTTAGCTCTCTCTCACTGTTTTTCTTCTTTGCATTAGTTTCGTTAACCAAAACTGCCAAGAAAGGCTTGGAACTGAAACAGAACCTGATAGAAGAGGTAAGAGCTTGTTCCTTTGCTTTTCCTAGAGGTTGTGTTTAGTTTCTAAAAGTGAGTTTAAGACTGTTTGCTGAAGCCGGGCATGGTGGCGCACGCTTGTAATCCCAGCATTCGGGAGGCTGAGACCGGAGGATCACAGTTTGCAGACAGCCTCACCTACTTAGCGAGGCCCTCTGCAACTCAGTGAGACCTGGTTTCAAAATAAAGAATAAAAAGTAGGGCAGGGGGTGTAGCTCGGAGGCCAAATACACCTGGGTTCCATCTCCATACCCGTAAAAAAAAAAAGAAAGAGAGAGACTGTTTGCTGGGAGAGGTTTTTGTTTTTTGTTTTTAATAAAGCTGTTAAAGCCAGGTACGGTGGTGCACACTTGTAATCCCAGTACTTGGGAGGCTGAGACAGGAGAATCGCAGGTTCACAGTCAGCCTCAGCTATTTAGTGAGGCCTTCTGTAACTTAGTGAGATCCTCTTTCAACATAAAGAATGAAAAATAAGGCTGGGGATGTAGCTTGGAGGTAGAATGCCACTGGGTTCAATCCCCAGTACCAAAAAATAAAATAAAGCTGCTAGCAGGGCATGGTTGCACAGGCTTGTAATCCCAGTACTTGGGAGACTGGAACAGAAGGATGGCAGATTCACAGCCAGCCTCAGCAACTCAGCAAGGCTTTCTGCAACTTAGTGTGACCCTGTTTCTAAACTTTAAAAAAAAAAAAAATAACATAAAGTTGGAAGTATAGCTCAGAAGTAGAATGCCTGAGTCCAGTCTCCAGTTCCACACACATACAAACATACAGGGCTGCCAATCCAGCTTTTTCCTCCAGCGTCAACAGTACCAATGAAAATTCCCATAGTCTTTTTTTTTTTTTTTTTTTTTCCGTTGTGCAGTACTGGGGATGTAGCTACTGGATAAATAGCTGAGGCTGTCCAGGAACTGGGATCCTCCTGTCTCAGCCTCCCATGTACTGGGATTGCAAGTGTGCACCACCACACCTGGCTGATGATTTCTAGCGTTGAGTTCTTACTATATGCTCTGCACTGCCTGTTTTATGTATTTTCTTTCCTGTACCATCTTCCTGTGGCGTAGATAGATATAATATGATGTTGTTGCTGTTTTCCAGGTAGGGTAACTGAAGCTTCGGCAGTTACTGGGTGTGGGTGATGCACATTTGCACTGCTTCTGACCTGCTGGCCAGCCCAGGGGCGCAGGCTGGGTGAAAGCAATCTCCTACACAGAGATGCAGTTCCCCCTCCTCATCACTCATGACTTGGCCAGCAAATGGAGCCATGCAGATAGCTGCCACCTCTACCAATAAATGAGGCTTCATATGTTTCCATGTAGCAAGAGTCTCCCTGTGTGGGTGTTTCTAAAGTAACAATAAATGGAGAAGCAGAAAGAGGTGGTTGATCTCCTGATTCGTTGCAGATAAGTCAGAAACTTTGAAAAGACCTTGGGGTCTAGGTCCATAGCTCAGCTTCCCCTGAAGTTAGGGCCCTGTTGTCTGTAGAGGCAGTGAGGAGACACCCAGATAAGAGCCTAGAGCAGGTTCTTCCCCATGTGAGGCCAGAGTTGCCTGGCCTGTGCTGCCCCTGAACTGCTGAACTCCATTGTTCCACAGCTTCGGAAATGTGTGGACACGTACAAGTTCCTCTTCGTTTTCTCTGTGGCCAACATGAGGAACAGCAAGCTGAAGGACATCAGGAATGCCTGGAAACACAGCCGGTGAGTGGGCAGCGCGGCAGGGCCAGACTGCGGTCAGTCAGAGCACAGGACAGCTTCTGGCCCTTTGGGTCAGCAGGTGATTCTTAATAACAACTCAAGTGCCGCCCCCACTGAAGAGCACCTTCTGACCATTAAGGCTGGCCTTGTGCTGAGTTCCGGGGTGGGCAGGACTTAGTGGTTGCTTGGGGAGAGTTGAGAAGTAGCTCCTGTGGGAGAAGTAGCCCCGGAGTCAGGGCCGTTGGGAGCACCACAGTGGCTTTAGAGTGTCGGTGTGTTTGCCTGCCACTGAAGTGACGCAGCGACAAGCTGGGGGCCGTGTGGCGAGCTGCTGGCCTGGGGAGGCTGGCTCTGGGATTGGTCTTACTGTGCCAGCTCTGCTGCAGGCTGTTAGGCATGTCTGCTCGGGTCTAGAGTAGGATGGGTTGTTGCATGGTACCTGTGGGAAGCTGGCATCCGAATGTTGCCGATGTTGGGTTCTGTGAGTGGGAAAATAATGAAAGGGAACCTGGGCTGAGGTCCGTGTGAGTGGGTTGTATGGAGAAAGTAAGAGCTCTGGCCGTATGTCCTGCCATGCCAGGCCTGGGCTCCAGGAGACTGGAGCTGCTTAGCATTTAACCCGGGGGACAGGAGAGGGGAGCAGGACACTTCCTTTACAGCCCCCTCTTTTTCTTGAAAGGATGTTCTTTGGCAAAAACAAAGTGATGATGGTGGCCTTGGGTCGAAGCCCATCTGATGAGTACAAAGACAACCTGCATCAGGTAAGTCGCTGGCCCTCCCTGGGAGGGCTGAGGCTAGGCTGCCTTCTCTCCAGCTGCTCCAGCATGCCATTGCCCAGCTGTGTGGCAGGCCTGTGGGTCACCCAGAGCCAGGTCTGGCTTAGTTCTCCCTTAACCTCAAGATGGGTGGGTGGGTGGGTGGGTGTCCCTCTCTCCATCCACCCTGCTCCAACAACCAGAAATGTCTTCAGACATTGACAAAACCACCCCCAGTGACAACTGGTACCCACTTTCGACTTGTAGGTCAGCAAGAAGTTGAGAGGTGAAGTTGGTCTCCTTTTTACCAACCGCACAAAGGAGGAGGTGAATGAGTAAGTGTTGGTGAGGAGCGGAGGGAGAGAAGGCGAGAGGCTCCCAGGACTGCTGGCCTCGTGTTGGAGCTGGCTCCTGGGAGCCTCCCATAGAGACCACTGGGCTGACCAGGAGCCTCTCTGCCCTCTCTGGCATGGTGAACCATGGCCACGGTGCCCCTGCTGGGGGCCTGACCAGCTAGCCGGTGGCACATTCAGGAGCCTCCCTACCCCATTTCTCCTTTCCTTAAGGTGGTTCACAAAATTCACAGAAATGGACTTTGCCCGGGCTGGTAACAAAGCAGCTTTCACCGTGAGCCTGGATCCGGGGCCCTTGGAGCAGTTTCCCCACTCCATGGAGCCACAGCTGAGGCAGCTGGGCCTGCCCACTGCCCTCAAGAGAGGTATGGCAGCCGCTGGGCCTGGAAGGGCAGAGCTTAAAGCCCATGAGCACACATTTCTAGGCTCTCCATTCCTGGCTGAGCAAGTCATTTCTACAAGTCTCCATTTTCTTAGGGGAAATCGGGGCTAAGTGCCCACGTCAGCCGGGGTAAAAGGCGACAGTGACTTAAAGCCTGGGTACAGTACTTAGGAGAGGCGGTGGCCGCTGCCTGCTGGGTACCAAGCTATGGGGAGGATGCACTCTCCTGCAGTGGCAGCACATGTGGGGCGGCCCCTGCAGAAGTGACCATGGGCCACTCCCACAGGTGTGGTGACCCTACTCTCTGACTACGAGGTGTGCAAGGAGGGCGATGTGCTGACCCCGGAGCAGGCCCGCATCTTGGTGAGTCTGGGACTTGAGGGCAGTGGCAGGGGGGACCGCTGCCCCTCGCACCTCCTGGGAGCGTTCCCTGTGCCTCCGCTCACACTCCTTCCTCCTCCTTGCTTCCCTCGGCCTTTTGCAGAAGCTCTTTGGGTATGCGATGGCTGAGTTCAGGGTGACCATCAAATACATGTGGGACGCAGAGTCGGGAAGGTTCCAGCAGATGGGAGACGACCTGCCAGAGAGCGCGTCTGAGTCTGCTGAGGAGTCAGAGGGCAACGACGAGGATGACTGACTTGGACTCAGAACTGAAGGCCTTCCAGAATATTCTAGGTCTCCACTCGACCACGCAGGACTGTTGCTGCCCCTGGAGGGAACAGCTATTTATTTTGCTGTTGATGCAGACAAGGGTGGGTGGTGAAAACTATTTCCATAAAGAATAAAACTGTCTCTGCGGATGGAGGTCCCCTTCCAGACAGCAAGAGACTTTTCTTAAAAAAAAACAAAGGCATTTGAGTTCGTGCATCTGTTTGGATTCTCAGGATTCCTTCTGTTCCTGGATGGCTGGTGCAGCCCTGGCTCCCGGGCTGCCCGATGGCAGAGCAGCTCTGCAGTTCAGAGACAGCCAAGAGCAACCCCAGAGCTGCGCTTTCTCTGGACCCTGGTGGCCCTTCCCACCCCTCCATACACACACACCTCTCCCAGCCGACTGATGGGCGGCGGGGCTTTGCTAAGACGAAAGTAAAGCCCTGCTGGGGTTGGATCGAGTGGTTGGAGCGACCCACGGGGGCCTGGGAGGTTTTGTTCTTGGCGGCTACAGTGAGATGGTTTTGTCCAAGTGGTCCAGGACAAAGAACGAGGAAAGCCTTGCAAGGGCAGCCTGCTCCTGAGACCCTCCACTTCCTTTGCTGTCTGGAGCCCCAGGTGGTGACCCCAACCCTTTCCCCTGGCTCCACGGGGCAGGTGAGAACAGAAGAGTAGATGAGTCTGTGGCTCATGCCAGGCCAAGTGCCGCTTTATTATGGTTTCCATCAGGCTCACAGGGAGTGCTGGTGTGGGATGCGGCCTCAGCCTTTCCTCATCCTGAAGGGCATGGAGAAGCAGGGCGGGAACCTAGGACAGCTCGTGACCAAGACAGGAAGGATGCCAGGGCAGGTGAGGGGCAGGTGAGGTGGGCGCCTAGCGGAAGTAGTTGGGACATTCTTGAACAGTGAGGTACCAGGCCTGATCATAGGCGTCCACCACAGTCGGTGCCAGGGGCCCTTCCTCCACTGCCACCAAGTTCTGCTCCAGCTGCTGCACGCTGGACATGCCCAGGATGACCGCGTCCCCGTGGTCGCCCTGTAAGGGAGACAGCCAGACGTGAGTACCCCTCTGCTGCCCAGGGGCTCCGGTCCCATGTCCCCCTGCCCGCCCCATCAAGGTTAGAGAGCTGTTACATTGATTTATGCCTCTTGTTAGCTCAGCAAGGATTTAGATGGCTGTCCACCATCTCACCCACTGGCCAGCAGAACAGATAACACAGCTGGGCAAACCTGGACTGGACACCTGAACTCTCGGGTTCCCGCCGCTTTGCCTTTATAGGGCAGTTGAGGAATTTCAGGTCTTCTAAAGGACTTTGCTCCAGGCCTGCCACTTTACAGATGTTCGCTAACAGGGAGTCATTACCAGAGACTGCCTGTCCTGGAGCCACAAACTGGGACAGAAGGAAGGAAGCCCAGCTCCACACACAGGGTGTGTAGGTTGTCTCCAGAGTGGGCAGGCAGGGACGCAATCGTGCAAATGGCGAGGACAATGTAGGTTTCAGAGTCAAATTCATTCCTGCTCCTTACCTACCACATGAACCTGTGGGACATTAAGTGAAACAGCGTCTCTGAACCTGTCTCCCCATGTAAAATAGGGAGGTTCATACCCAAGAGGGCCATGGTAAGAGTGCTTGTAACCTGGCATGTCAGTAACTTAGAATTCTAAGAACAACTGATTACCACCCAGAAGTGCTGGGCCAAAGAGAGATCTCAAAGAAAGAAAAGGAGGAATCAGCTGGGCGTGGTGGCACACCCTTGTAATCCTAGCACTTGGGAGGCTGAGACAGGAGGATCACACAGGTTCGAAGCCAGCCTCACCTACTTGGGCTCTCAGCGACTTAGTGAGACCCTGTTTCCAAATATAAAATAGGTCTGGGAGTGTAGCCCAGAGGTAGCCCCTGGGTTCCATTCCTGGTACCCCCCCGCCAAAAAAAGGAAGAATCACAGAAATACCAAATAAACCCCTCCTCCCCCCCACACACATACTTTTTATTTATTTACTTATTTTTTTGGTGCTGGAGGTCTAACAAGGGGCATTCTACCTCAGATAATGTCCCCCATACCCCTATTTCTTACTTTGAAACAGGGCCTCACTAAGTTGTGGAGAGCCCGAGGAGCTGAGGCTGACTTCAAACCTATAATCCTCCTGTCTCAGTCTCCCAAGTGCTGGGATTACAGGCGCCCCCACCACACCTGGCTTACAAACACACAATTTGACCCAGGGACAGACGGCTGGTTACCTGCAGCTGTGAGTGGTGGTACATCCACCTGAAGGCGGCTGAGGTCATGCTGGGGGCGCTGGGGCCGTAGTTTTCCTTCAGGGCCTTCTCCACCAGGGCGATACCCTTGAAGTGTACCTCCTTCCAGTACCTGAGTGGGTGGGGATGGTGGGGCAGGGTCAGTGTGTGCTCCAGGGCAGCCCGGAGGTGTTTGGTTTTTTTGGAGCTAGACATTGAACCAGGAGCATCCTAACTCAGCTGTGGCCCCAGCCGTGTGTGTGTGGGGGGGGGGGGGGTGCTGGGCATTGCACCCAGGGGTTCTACTTCAGAGATATTCCCCCAGTCCTATTTGTGTGTGTGTGTGGGGGGGGGTTGCTGGGCATTGCACCCAGGGGCATTCTACCTCAGAGCTATACCCCCAGTACTATTTTTTATTCTTTATTTTGAAACAGGGTCTCACTGAGTTGCAAAGCACCTCACTAAATAGCTGAGGCTGGTCACAAACCATGATCCTCTTGTCTCAACCTTCTGAATGCTGGGATTACAAACGGGCGCCACCACGCCCGGCACCCCTAGCCCTTTATTAGAGTGTTTGAAAACAGGGTCTCACTAGGTTGCTAAGGGTCTTGCTAAGTTATGAGGCTCTCCTTGAACATGTGATCTTTCAGCCTCCCAAGTACTGGGATTACAGGTGAGCCACCCCACCAGGCTGAGTTGTTATCTTTGAGCATCAGAATGTGTGCAGATTTCTGGGACCCCTGATCAGGCTCTGCTCTTAGACCAGGGTGGGAGGGGAGGGCGTGGGCAGGAATCCTGGCATTTAACGTGCTCACCAGGTACTAGTGACAACTCTCAGACGTGCCCCCTCAATACCTGTGTCTACAGCACCACACCTGTGTGCCCTGGGTCACAGGGACGATGACCAGGCCTGAGCCCCCTCCAGCTTTGGTGGCCTTGACTGAGCTACCCCCTTCCCCATCCTCACCTGCTCAGTGAAGGAAGGGCACACCCCTGCCAGCCCCTCAGTCACTAGAGGGGACCAGCTGCTCGTCCTTCCAGATAGTGAAGGGTGGACAGAGACCCTGGACTTTGCAGGGTGAGGCTGGGCCCTGGCAGGGTGCCCAAAGCAACCTGACAAGCCCCACTCAGGGCCGAGGTTCCTCCCCTGGCCGGGGGGATGGGAATCCTTGGGGGAGAAAGGTGTGCAGAAAAGGGTGTAAATCACAGCAAACAACACAAGAGGAATGCAAATGTCAGATGCCCTGCCATTTAAGCCCTTGGCCATTTCAGTAAAGCTTCATTCGCCTTTCCGTCCCAGCGGGAGAAATCAAAGAACACAGAGATCATACTGAACATAAAATTAGTCTTGTCAGCCAGGCATGGTGACGCACGTTTGTAATCCCAGCATCAGGAGGCAGAGTCCGGAGGATCACGGTTTGAGGACAGCCTCAGCTACTTAGTGAGGCCCTCCGCAACTTAGACCCTGTTTCAAAATGAATAAAAAATGGGGCTGCGGGTGTAGCTCGGAGGTTGAGTACCCCTGGGTCCCACCCCTAGACCCACAAAAAAATAATAATAATCTTGTTGACTTGCTAGCTATAAATCTACAATACTAGTTCTGCAGTAGTCCACTGAGGACACTGAAATTCTAAAATGACACAAAAGTATAAACTTAAAGCCAGGTGTGGTGGCCCACGCCTGTAATCTTAGTTCTTGGGAAGCTGAGAAAGGAAGATCACAAGTTTGAGGCCAGGGTCAGCAATTTAGACTGTTTCAAAAATTGTATAAATACAGCTGGAGGTGTAGCCTGGAGGTAGAACACCCCTGAGTTCAATCCCAGTACCACACTCAAACATGCAAAAGAAATGTGTTAGAATATCACAGTAAGTACTAATGGGAAAGAAACTACACAGGTTTCAGAGTTGCCTCTGAAGAACGCGCCTGAGTTGCTCTTAACCATGAGCTTGTATTACAGATGAACAATGTGGTGTTGGTGGTGGTATTGGAGATTGAAACCAGGTTATTCTACATCCAAGCTACCCCCAGCCCAATTTTATATTTACCTAAAAATAGTCTCGCTAGGTTGAAGAGAATCTCACTGATTGCTGAGGCTGTCCTAGAACCTGTGATACTCCTGTTTCAGCCTCCCATATACTGGGATTACTAAAGCCCAGCTTAATTTTTTTTTAATTAATATAATAGCCGGGCGTGGTGGCGCACGCTTGTAATCCCAGCGCTTGGGAGGCTGAGATGGGAAGATCACACAGGTTCGAAGCCAGCCACAGCTACTTAGTAAAGCTCTCAGCAACTTAGTGAGACTTATTGTTGCCAAATAAAGTATAAAATAGATCTGGGAGTATAATTTGGAGGTAGAAAAAGGCCCTGGGTTCCACCCCAATACCACAAAAATAAAATAAAAATAAAATTAATGTAAAGCCAGGTGTGGTGGCAAACACTTGTAATCTCAGTATTTGGGAGATTGAGACAGGAGGATTGCAGGTTCAAAGCTAGCCTCGGCAATTTAGGCTTCCAGCAACCTAGTGAGACCCAATTCCAAATAAGAAATAATATAAGGCTGGGGATATAGTTTGGAGGGAAAGTGACTCTGAGTTCAATCCCTAATGCAAAAAAAAAATTTTTTTTTTAACTGTGTGGTGCTGGGATAGAATCCAAGATATCTTGCATGCTAAGTAGTCCCTAAAACACTGAACTACATCCCAAGCATAAATTTTAAGTATTTAAAAACTGAAAAGGAGCTGGGCATGGTGGTGCACACTTATAATCCCAGCATTTCGCCGGGCGTGGTGGCGCACGCTTGTAATCCCTGCGCTTGGGAGGCAGAGACAGGAGGATCGCACAGGTTCAAAGCCAGCCGCGTGCGCTGGCTTAGGAGACCCTGTTTCCAAATAAAAATGTAAAAATAGGTCTGGGAGTGTAGCCCGAAGGTAGAAGGGCTTCCAGGAACCCCAGTACCACCAAAAAAAATAAAAATAAAAAAAATAATCCCAGCATTTGGGAGGCTGAGACCAGAGGATCGCAGTTCGCAGACAACCTCAGCTACTTAGTGAGGCCGTCTACAACTTAGTACAACAAAATAAAGAATAAAAAATAGGGCAGGGGGTGTAGCTCAGAGGTTAAATGCCCCTGGGTTCCATCCCCAGACCCCCCAAAAATAAAAAACTGAAAAGGAAGCCAAGTGTGGTAGCACACACTTGTAATCCCAGCATTTGGGAGGCTAAGTCCTGAGGATCCCAGTTCAAGGACAGACTCAACTAATTAGTGAGGCCATTTACAACCTAGTGAGACCCAGTTTCAAATTAAAGAATAAAAAATACGGCTGGGAGTATAGCTTGGAGTACAATGCCCTTGAGTTCCATCCTCAATACCACTAAAAAAAATAAAAATAAAAATATAATAAACTGAAAAGAAGCAGGAAGTGGTGGTGGCGCATGCTGGTAATCCCAGCATTAGGGAGGCTGAGACAAGAAGATTGTGATTTGAGGACAGCCTCAGCTACTTAGTGAAGCCCTTTGCAACTCAGTGAGGCCCTGTTTCAAAATAAAGAATGGAAAATAGGGATGGGGTGTAGCTCAAGGGTAGAATGTCCCTGGGTTCCATCCGCATTACTGCAAAAAAAAAAAAAACCGGAAGAAGAGGAAACCACTGCCCCCACACCAGTCCAATGAACTTGACACACTGATGACAATATTGCTGCCAAGGGTTTGAGAGACATGTGCTCACTAGGCCCAGGTGACAGGGCCAGCACCATGTCCCCAGGTCCCAAGTCCACCCCAGGCTGACCTGGCTGTGGGTTGGAGGAGTTCTTCCCAGGGAGAGACTGAGGACCAGACCTGGCAGAAGGCCAGGGCTCCACCCCCAGCTCCGCAGCACTCCCCTGAGACTCAGTGAGAACAGCCAAGCAGGGAGGGTCCCAGAAGAGCCCACGCCACTGCACACACCAAGGCCTGAGCACCAGGCAGGGGGGGCACTCAGGAAACGGGGCTCAAGGACTCTCCACATCAGAATAAGGGAACCCATGCTACCTCCCATCCTGACACAGCCCCCACCCCGGCTCACCGATTCCTGTAGATCTCAGCCCACTTATTCCCAAAGAAGCGGCCTGTGGGCTGTTTCCCATCCTTGTCCTCAAACTTGTACTTGCCAGTCAGCAGGCCCCCTGTGGGAAGACAGGAGTCACACCCCAGCCCAGACTCGCCCAGAGGCTGCCAGACCCCTCCCAGGACTGGACTGGAGCCGCAGGAGGGACCCAGGAGGGATGCGGATGCACCCAGCCTCTTGTCACAGCCCTCCCTGCTGCCCAGGGCCAGGGCTGGGGGTGCTCCAGGGCAGACACAGGCAGATACGGGGCCCTCAATGCCCACCCACCCGAGAGGGCCAGCCCCAGGCAGCCTCACCAGCCAGAGGGTTGAAGGCGTAGAACCTGAGGCCAAAGCGCCGGAGGCAGGGGAACAGCTCCTTTTCCACCATCCGCGTGGTGGCGTTGTACATGCCCTGCAGGGAGGGGCCAGGGTCAGCCTGTCATGGGCAACCTCCTGAAACCCTCAGCGCAGACCAGGGCAAGCCTAGGGCCTTGACAACCGGATGGTCAACTTAGGGGTGGGAGGGGAGGGAGGGGGCCGATGCCCAAGGAAAACCCCTGAGGCCTCACTCCTGAGCACTAGCTCTGAGCTGGATGCCGCATTCAGAACCAGCAGTCAAAGGACAAGGTCCCGGCGTCCAAGCCGTTACCATATGGCAGAGGGTGAACGGCTGTGGCTGCGTTAAGAGGCATCACACCTACTGTGTGCTGAGACCCGCGCCTCCCACCAGGGTGGTGCATCACACTTGTTGACCAAGAGGAGGAAGGAGAGCGGGGCTGCGGGGAGGGGCCTGAGCAGAGCCACCTGAGTGGGACCTGAGCTCCCTGCAGGGAGGGCGGAGGGTGCCAGGCTGAGGTGCAGAGCCGGCTGCAGAGGAAGACAGCAAGGATGCCACCATGCAGGCAGCCAACACGTGACCAGTGGCCAGGCTGGGAGCTTGGGTGACATCCTGAGGGGGCCTGGGACCCATCCACGGGCTTTGGGCAGGAGAGCATCTGCTATGTAGCAGGCACAGAGCAGCCCCAAGGGCAAGGAAAGTCCAGGACCAGCAGCAGGGCCCTGGAGCCCAAGGCCTCTGCAGCCCTGGCCCCCGGGCCCCTCACCTGGTACACGGTGGGCACGATCCAGCCTTTCTCCTTGCAGAGCATACAGATCTCAGCCACTTGCCAGGAGGGATAGTTGGAGAGGCCAAGCTCCACAAACTTGCCCTGCAAGGGGGAGGCCATTCAGATCCCAGGTTACCACAGAGCCCAGCAAGGGGTACTGGGACACCATCTGCCCTGGAGCCCCGGGGCCTCCAGTCTCCTACTCGTGTCAGGAGGAGCAGGGCCACCTCCCGGCTCGGGGTCACCCTGACCTCCTGGTGCAGCTGGTTGCAGGCCTGCAGCGTGTCTTCCAGGGGGGTGTCGTGGTCGGGCATGTGCAGGTAGAAGAGGTCCACTCGTGGACACTGCAGCCGCTTCAGTGATGTCTCCAGCTGGAACCGGACGCTCTCAGGCTTCAGAGTGGTCCCATGCAATGGGATGGCCTTGGTGGCAATTTTTGCTTTGGGAAGAGAAATGAAAGTTCTGGGTGAGCTGAGAGTGGTGGCGCACACTTGTAATCCCAGTACTTAGGAGGATCCGGGTTCACAGCCAGCCTCAGCTACTTAGTGAGGCTTTTGCAACTTAGTGAGACCCTGTTTCAAAAATAAATCATAGGAGCCGGGCGTGGTGGCGCACACTTGTAATCCCCATGCTTAGGAGGCAGAGACAGGAGGATCACGCAGTTTCAAAGCCAGCCACGCACGCTGGCTTAGGAGACCCTGTTTCCAAATAATAATGTAAAAATAGGTCTGGGAGTGTAGCCCGGAGGTAGAAGGGCTTCCAGAAACCCCAGCACCACCAATAAATAAATAAATAAATAAATAAATAAATAAATAAATAAATGGCAGGATATGATGGCACATGCTTGTAATCCCAGCATTTGGCGAAACTGAGACAGGAGGATCACGGTTCGTGGCCAGTCCGAGCTACTAAGTGAGGCCCTTTCAACTCAGTGACACCCCCTTTCAAAAAAAAAAGAATAAAAAGTAGGGCTGGGGGTTCAGCTCATAGGTAAAATATCCCTGGGTTCCATTCGTAGTGCCGCAAAAGACAGAAAAATGAAAGGAAGGAAGGAAGGTAGGTAGGTAGATTGGCCTGGGAGTATAGTAGCTCAGAAGTAGAATTTCCCTGGTTTTAATCCCCAAGACCACAAAAGTAATTAAGTAAATAAATAAATAAATAAATAAATAAATGTAAGTAAGTTCAGGGCAATTTGCCAAGCATCAGACACAGGGCCTAATGTAACAGTTAAGATGCAGAGTCATGTTCAAATCCCAGCTCTGCCGTCCCCAGTCCCGTGGCTGCACTAAGTTACCCACTCTAGACCTCAGTGATCTCAACTAGAACAGTGGGAGTGACACTGGTCATGTCTTGTAGGCAAGATCTGGAATCTTGGCTGGAAGTGGTTTCTGAGCTGCCAGGGTCCTGGCTCTGGTGATTATGTATAGGGCAGCTGGATGTGCCAGGCCCGGCCCTGGGACTGGTAGAGGCAGATGCTCCCTGCCCGCAAGGACTCAGTCCAGGGGTCAATGAGCTTCAGGAGGGAGGGAGATTCACAAGATGCTAGCAGCCCAGAGCGCAGAGGTGTGCAGCCCACCTGCACGCCTACACTCAGGAGGGCTTCCTTCAAACCTCCATCTGAGGTCCAAGTGAAGTCAGAGGCACCAGCTGAGAGAAAGTGGGGAGACGGACTGCAAAGCTGGGGACAAGGGAGAAGCCCAGGAAAGTAAGCCCTGTGTGGGAGCCATGCCTGCCATCCTTGTGTCAGCACCCGGTATGGAGACTGGGACCTGGGGCCAGTGAAGGGACCGAGGAGCAGAGCCATCAGGTCCCGAAAACACCTCATGGAGTCTGGACTTCAGCGAACTGTTGGAAGCCCTGAACGTTTTTAGGATTGGGATCTCCATGATTAGTTTTATAATTTTTTTTTTTTTTTTTGGTGGTACTGGGGTTGCTGGAAGCCCTTCTACCTCCAGGCTACACTCCCAGACCCATTTTTACATTTTTATTTGGAAACTGGGTCTCCTAAGCCAGCGCGCGCGGCTGGCTTCGAACCTGCGCGATCCTCCTGTCTCTGCCTCCCAAGCGCGGGGATTACAAGCGTGCGCCACCATGCCTGGCTAGTTTTATAATTTTTAAAGATCACAATGGCCAGGAATAGTGGGGCACACGTGCAATTTCAGTACTTTGAAGGCTGCGACAGGAGGATGCCAGGTTCAAGGACAGCCTCAGTTATGTAGTGAGACTCTCAGAAACCGAACAAGATCAGGTTTTAAAACAAAAAATATATAAAGAGCTGTAGGGTTGGGCTTTGAGGCACATTTATAATCCCAGCATTCAGGAGGCTGAGACAGGAGGATCTCAGTTTGCGGACAGCCTCAGCTACTTAGTGAGGCCCTTTGCGACTCAGTGAGACCCTGTTTCAAAATAAAGAATGGAAAATAGAGCTGGGGGGGTGTACCTAGGGATAGAACACCCCTTGGTTCCATCCCCAGTACCACAAAAAAATAAAAAATGAAAATAAAGGACAAAAAATAATGCTGGTGGGGTAGCTCTGGGGTAGAATGCCCCTGGGCTTGATCCCCAGTTCCATAAATAAATAAATAAATAAATAAATAAATAAATAAATAACAATAGGCCAGGGGGTATAGCTCTGAGGTAGAATGCTCCTGGGCTCAGTGCCCAGTTCCATAAATAAATAAATAAATTAATTAATTAATAAACAATACGGCTGGGAGTATATCTCTTGGGTAGAATGCTTCTGAGTTCCATCCCCAGTACTGTTAAAAAAAAGGGGGGGGCTGGGCATGGTGGCACATGCTTGTAATCCCTGCACTTGGGAGGCTGAGACAGGAGGATCACGCAGGTTCGAAGCCAGCCTTAGCTGGCTTAAGAGACCCTGCTTCCAAATAAAATATAAAATAGGTTTGGGAGTGTAGCCCGGAGGTAGAAGGGCCCTGGGTTCCACCCACAGTACCACCAAAAAAAAAAAGGGGGGGAGTCTAGGGGTACAAATCAGAGGTGGAATGCCCTTGGGCTCAATCCCCAGTCAAAACAAAACCAAACAAACAAAGACCTATAAAGCAAGAGCTAATACCTTTAGCCTTCCTATGGGCCTCCAAGCACTTCAAATACATCAGAATACTGAGGAGGCCGCCCTATGCCCATAAGCACATTCTCCCCCAAAACTACACAGACCTCCTCCAAACCCCTCAGCACTGCCAAAGCTCCCTGCCTTTGCATAGCCACGCCCCTGCCGGAACCCTTTCAGCTCTTACTCCCCCTGGCAAGCTCCTTTTTATGTTTCTTTGGGTGTTGCTGCTGCTGCTGTTGTTGTTGTTGTTGTTGGGCTTGGGGTTTGGGTGTTGTTGTTGTTGTTTGGTACTCGGGATTGAACCCAGGGGTACTGTACCACTAGGATACACTACCAGTCCTTCCAGTCCTTTTTTACTTTTTAAGACAGATCTTTCTGTCTTGCTGAGTTGTCCAGGCTAGCCTAGCACTTGCGAGCCTCCTGTTTCAGCCTCCCAAGCACTGGGACTGCAGGCCTTGGCCCCTGTGCCTGGCTTCATTTACATTCATTGAGTCTAAAGTTTCTTTCTGGGAGCTCTCTTCAATGGCTGTCTCTTGGAAGCGCTCCTCCTGGGTTCCCCTGCCATCTCGACAATCTGAGCTTGCTAGCTGAGGGTGTCAACTTCTCTCCTACAGCTCCAAGAATTCAGGTGCATGGGTCCCCATGGGTGGTTGCTGTGGCTCCCAGGGCTGTGACCCGGCGCAGCAGGAGACACTGGCAACCCAACAGGCACAGGCAGGTACTTGGAGTTAGGTGTAGGACCCAGAGTAAGGCTGGCTAGAACAAAGGAGGAAGTCGACCTCCTGCCACGTCCAAAGTCTGATCTGGGGCTGTGTGGGAGAACCCAGGCTGGTGACGGCAGATTCCTGCAGACCAGGCCACCTCGGGGCAATGATTGGAGGGGAAGTGGAATAGAGGTGCCCCAGAGAGGAGCGGGCTAGACTGGACTGGGCATCACTCTGGAGAGGGTCCTGGGCCACCACTCCAGAAGCAAAAGAAGAGAAAGAAACAAGGGTCAGAGACTAGAGGTGCAGACAAAGGGTTCCCAGCGCCCTGGGGTGCTCAAGGGGAGGTCGGAGCCCGTAGGGAGATCGAGGATCACCCCGCACGGTGCAGGGGAGGGCAGGGGCAGCTGTTACCTTTGCTCTTGCTGGTGCCCAGGCCGAGCCCCATGCCGCCCAGGATGGTCTCGGACTGGCCTTCGGTGTACGCGAAGGCGGTGTCTATCTCGGTGTGGCCGCGCTCCAGGAAGAGGCGCACAGACTCGGCGCCGGCCGCGGCGTCCATGTAGCGCCCCATCTCCATGGCGCCCAGCACGGTGGCGGGCAGTTTCTTGGACAGAGGTTTGGACATGACGGCGGCGGCGGCAGGAGACTGGGACAGCGCTGGTGTGGAGGACCACAGAGAGCTGCAGCAGCATCCAGGCTGGAGGGACCTCCGCTTTAAGCAGACGGGGGCCACGCCCACAGGGGCGGGGACAGTGACGGGGGCGGGGCCAAGACGGTGACCTCTGCACCTGGCACGGAGCCACCAGCCAGGCACTTGGCTGGAGCTACCTCGGGGTGCCCAGGTCTCGGCAGCAGGTCCTCACGGGTGACTTGAGTTACCAAAAATTGAAAAGTGGGATTTCTCGCAGGCCTCCTTGCCAAGTCGCCCCACCTCCCTGGCCTTGCTCCAGATGTGTCCCTAAGAGTGTCTGTCCCCTCCTGGAGAGAGATCAGGAGGTGATAACCCCAAGGGCTGCCAGCTCAGAGGGCTCGGGAAGGCTTCCCTTTGGAGAGAGAAAGGCAAGACCTGTCAGCCTTGAAAGCCAAAGTGCCTTCCAGACCTGAAGGCAAAAAGTGCTGTGGGGGACAGCACTGGAGGTGACCAATTCACAGGTGACCACTTTCACTATGAGGAATGCTTGAAAAGTTATTTAGGTAGAAAGAAATTTGAATTTACACACACACACACACACACACACACACACACACACACCCCACACACGAGTGCTGGAATGGTCAACACGTGGGTTAAAAAAAAAAGGCTTTTTATCCTATAATCCCAATACTTGGGAGGCTGAGACAGGAGGATCGCAGGTTCAAGACCAATCTCAGCAATTTAGCATGCCCTCAACAACTTAGTGAGACCTTGTTTCCAAATAAAAAATAAAATAGGGCTGTGAGTGGGGACTGAACTCGAACTCTGGGGGATTCTACCTTCAAGATATACTTCTAACCCTTCTTTTTTCTTTGGAAACAGGGTCTTGCTGAGACTAGGTTGGTGTCAAACCTGCGGTCCTCCTGTCTCAACTCACAGGTACTGAGATTACACGTGTGTGCCACCACTCCCTGTTGCTTTTTAAAATCACTTTTAATCTTTACAAAGATGATAGTGGGCTGGGGCTGTCACTCAGTGGCAAAGTACTTGCCTAGCATGTGCTTAGCAGGTGTGAGATACTGGGTTCGATCCCCATTGCTGGCAAAACAAAGAAAAAGAAAAGAGATAAAGTGGTTCTTATAAAGTTATCCATTCACTCACTACATGACTAAGCAATTTCATTCCTAGTTATTTATTTCCCAGAGAAAAGTAAAAGCCTATGTTCCGCACAAACTCTTTACACAAAGTTGGGCGTGGTTGTTCACACACCAATAATTCCAATGACTCAGGAGGCCGAGGCCGAGGCATCCTAAGTTTGAGGCCAGTTTTGCCAACTTAATGAGACTCTACCTCAGGATGAAAATAATTTAAAAAGATCAAAATAGCCGGGCGTTGTGGCGCACGCTTGTAATCCCTGCGCTTGGGAGACTGAGACAGGAGGATCGCACAAGTTCCAAGCCAGACTCAGCTATTTAGTGAGGCTCTCAGGAACTTAGTGAGACCCTGTTTCCAAATAAATTATAAAATAGGGCTTGGGAGCCGGGCGTGGTGGTGCACGCTTGTAATCCCCGCACTTGGGAGGCAGAGACGGGAGGATCGCGCAGGTTCGAAGCCAGCTGCGCTGGCTTAGGAGACCCTGTTTCCAAAAGTAAAAATAGGTCTGGGAGTATAGCCCGGAGGTGGAAGGGCTTCCAGGAACTCCAGTACCACCGAAAAACAAATAAACAAACGACAAATAAAATAGGGCTTGGGGTGTAACCCAGAGGTAGAAAGCCCCTGGGTTCCACTCCCCTCCAGTACCAAAAAAAAAAAAAAAAAAAAACAAATAACTTAAAAAGAAAGGCCAGGGTCTCGCTCAATGATAAAGCACTTGATTAGCAAGTATGAGGACTTGGGTTTAATTCCTACTACTCCTCCACAAGAAGGACACCATACCACCCCCATGAAAACAAGCGAGATTAAATAAGCTTAAAATATCACCTTTTACCGTGATGATAATTGGAGACTATAATCTTCCAACTATACTGAGTCATTCTTTTTTTTCTTTCTTTCTCTTTTTGCGGTACTGGGGGTGGAACCCAGGGCCATTCTACCTCCGAGCTACACCCCTGCCCTATTTTTTATTCTTTATTTTGAAACAGGGTCTCACTGAGTTACAAAGGTCCACACTAAGTAGTAGCTGAGAATGTCCTCGAATCGTAAGCCTCCTATATCACCTCTCAAATGCTGGGATTACACGCCTGGCTTTGAATCATTCTTTCTTAACAGGAGGCAAGTTTGGTAAACGAGGCTCTAAAAAACCCACTGGTTTGGGGGGAGCAGTAGTGAAGACGGCTCTGTCCCCCGTGGAGCTCAGAATTTACACAAGAACATGGCCTTGCCGTGGGGACCACCAGGCCTGTCTTCATCTCCTAGCCTATCACGATAGTGCAGTTTTGGACATAACCCAATTTGTGTGGTTTCGACAGACAGCACTTATAAAGGGTGGGAATGTTGGATCAGAAAGTTAGACCCCTGATCTGGGCGTGGTGGTGCCATCTTGTAATCCCGCACTTGGGAGGCTGAGACAGGAGGATCACACAGGTTGGAAGCCAGCCTCAGCTGGCTTAAGAGACCCTGTTTCCAAATAAAATATAAAATGGGTCTGAGAGTGTAGCCTGGAGGTAGAAGGCCCCTGGGTTCCATCCCCAGTACCACCACCAAAAAAAAAAAGTTAGACCCTCCTATTAAATGCCACAATTTCTCTCTACTAAGGTCTAGTAATTAATGAGTTCAAAGGGCCTGCACTGATTAGCAATAGAAGGTTCAAGATCAAGCTCAGAAAATAGCAAAAGCCAAGAATAAAAAAAAAAAATGCCAAAGTCTCCAACCGGCTACTGATACCTGTAATCCTTTGAGGGTTTGAGGACTTGAAAGCAGTTTCATTTACTACTGAGGTCTATTTTCTGCCTTTCCATGAGCCATATCTACCCAGCCTAATTGTGTGTGTGTGGTACTGGGGATTGAACCCAAGGGTATTCTACAGCCAAGCCATACCCCAACTCTCTTTTTTTGTTTGTTTGTTCTGGGAATTGAACCCAGAGGCATTGTACCACTGAGCTAAACTGCCACATCAATTTTATTTCTTACTTGGAAAGGAAAATAAGAAATAAATTCCTGGCTTCTATTTGATTTTTATTTGAAAAAGGATCTTGCCATGCATAGTGACACAAGCTTGTAATCCTAGTGCTTGGGAGGCTGAGACAGGAAGATCAGAGATTCGTGGCCAGCCTCAGATACTTAATGAGACACTCTGCCACTTGTTTCAAAATAATTAGCTGGATGTGGTGGTACAGGCTGGTAATCCCAGCATCTGGGAAGCTGAGACAGGAGGATTGTGGTTCACGGACAGCCTCAGTTACTTAGTGAGGCCCTTTGCAACTCAGTAGGACCCTGTTTCAAAATAAAAAATAAAAAAAAATAGGGCTGGGGGTGTAGCTCAGAGGTAGAATGCCTTTGGGTTCCATCGCTAGTAACACACACACACACACACACACACACACACACACACACACAAAGTATAGGTTTTCTATTTCTCCTTTTTTCTAAAGAAAAAATTTGCCCAATAGGAAACTAGCCAACTAGATTACATTATGAGGCCTCACCTCAGCCAATGGGGTGGACACTGGGCTTTGCATCAGGAGGACAGAAAGCAGCCCAGCTCAGACTGCCCGTGCGGTGTGCCCGCCCCCATTTATGGTGCGTGTGCACCCTTTTACGTAGAAGTAAAGTGGCTTGCCGAGCTACTTTTGAGTTCATGAGTATTAATTTAATACCTCCCTAAAATCTGTTTCTAACAACACTTCTGCTGGGCATGGTAGCATAATCCCAGTACTTGGGAGGCTGAACAGGAGGATCACAGATTCATGGCCAGCTTCAGTTATTTAGTGAGGCCCTCCGCAATGTAGTGAGACTGTTTAAAAATAAAGAATAAAAAATAGGGCTGGGCATGTAGCTCGAAGGTAGAATGCCCTGGGTTCCATCCCCAGTACCACATATACACACACAAAAATATGGCTGGGGGTGTAGCTTGGAGGTACAATGCCTCCTCTGGGTTCAATCTCCAGTACCACAATCAATCAATCAAAAATAAATAAATCAGATACTTTTTTCCCTTTCCTATTCTCCTTCCTTTCTCTAACCTTGGAAGAAATAAAATTAATAATTAACAATGTTATCGCTTTATGGATCACAGAAACAAAGAACTGGTGCCAGTGAGCCTGAGGAATGCTATCTCCAAAACACCATTTGGAGCTGAATTATTGTCTCCCTTTCTTTTTGGTGCTGGGGATTAAACCCAGAGGCATTTTACCTCTGAGCTCTATCCCCAATCTGATTTGATTTCTTATTTAGAAACTGGATCTCACTAGGTTGCTGAAACCCTCGCTAATTTGCCAAGGCTGGCTTGGAACCTGCAATCCTCCCGTCTCAGCCTCTCAAGTACTGGGATTACAGGTGTGCGCCACCACGTCCAGCAGAATTACATCTTCTGATACACGCACCTCGAGTAACAGTTCAATCAGTAGTGTTTCCTGCAGAAGGAACCAGAGCAGTGGCACCTTTTATAGATGTGTCAATAGTCCAGATTGATTTGCCAAGCACTATTGAACCTTTCACCTACAGAGAGGGCGGTCAAACTGAGAAATAGCGTTGTAGTAATCCGTGAATGGAGAGAGCAATTTAGTTGTTTTCCTTGGCAGTGCAAGGCTCTACTGTAATTCCTTGCATTGGGCAGGCTTTAGAGAAGAGGCAGTTCCATAAATGTCCTACTGAATTCATGGAAGCATCTCCATGAAGATCCTAAGATTTCTTTGTTTTCTTTCTTTTTCTTTTCTTTTTTCCTTTTTTTTTTTTTTTTTTGTGTGTGTGTTACTGGGGATGTAACACAAGAGGAATTCTACCTCCAAGCTACACCCCCCAGCCCTGTTTTTTATTCTTTATTTTGAAACAGGGTCTCACTGAGTTGCAGAGGGTCTAAGTATTAGCTGAGACTGTCTTTGAACCGCGATCCTCTTGTCTCAGCCTCCTGAATGCTGGGATTACAAGTGTGGGCCAGCACGGCCGGCTGAATCATAAGCACTTCTAACCAGCATGGCAAAGCTCCTGCACCCTGCTTAAAAACTTGTAATTGTCGCCGGGCGCGGTGGCGCACGCTTGTAATCCCCGCGCTTGGGAGGCAGAGACAGGAGGAGCGCACAGGTTCAAAGCCAGCCGCGCTGGCTTAAGAGACCCTGTTTCCAAATAAAAAAGGTATAAAATAGGGCTGGGAGTGTAGCCCGGAGGTAGAAGGGCTTCCAGGAACCCCAGTCCACCAAAAAGAAAAAAACAAAAAAAGCTTGTAATTGTCAAGGTGGACATGGTGGGGCACACTGAGACAGGAGAATCACAAAGTCGAACGCAGCCTGGGCAACTTAGCTAGACCCTGTCTCAAAATAGTAAAGAAGGCACAAGCTTGTTGAAATAATTGCTTTTTCCCCTCTTTTTTCTTTTTCTTGTCTTCATTGTGTGTGTGTGTGTGTGTGTGTGTGTGTGTGTGTGTGTGTGTGTGTGTGCGTTATTGGGGATTGAACTCAGGGGCCTTCTACCTCTAAGCTACACCCTCATCCCTGTTTTGTTTTTTATTTTTGATATTATTTTTATTTTTATATTTTTGCGGGACTAGGAATGGAACCCAGGGGCATTCTACCTCCAAGCTACACCCCCTGCCCTATTTTGTATTCTCTATTTTGAAACAGGGTCTCACAGAGTTGCAGAGGGCCTCACTAAGTAGCTGAGGCTATCCGCGAACCGCGATCCTCTGATCTCAGCCTCCCGAATGCTGGGATTACAAACATGAGCCACCAGGCCCGGCCCTGTTTTATTTTTTATTTTGGAAAAGGGTCTTGCTCAGTTACTGCACACTGTCCTCAAACCTGCAATCCTAAGCAAGCATCCCAAGGCTGGGATTATAGGTGTGCCCCACCATGATCAGCTTGAAAATCATGGTTGAACTTGTCCAATGCAGAAAGTTCATCTTCTTATGGCCATGATCCTTAACATTCAAATACATACACACACATATATATATATATGCATATATAAATATTTAACATTCAAATATATATACATATGTATTTGATATAAGGATTCAGCTTCGACTCAGGGGTATTCGACCTCTGAGTGACACCCCCAAAACTTCCAGTTTTTTAAGCTAAAACAGAGTCTCGCTAAGTTGCTGAGGGTGTCACTAAATTGCTGAGGCCTGGAACTTGTGACCCTCCTTTCTCAGCCTCCTAAGTACCAGGGTCACAGGTGTGAGCACCTTGCCCGGCTTCAGTTCTTGTTATATTCTGGATATTGCTCCTCTGTTGAAGGCGTAGCTGACAGATTCTATCCTATTCTGCTGCCTTTATTCTGGTTCCTGCTTTTCCCTTTGCTGTGCAGAAGCTGTTTGATAGGTTCTCATCCATTGATTCTTGATCTTATTCCCTGAGCTCTTAGGGTCTCATTGAGGAAGTCTCTGTCTGTGCCTACACATTGGAAAGTTGGTCCTATCTCCTCATCTTCTTCTTCTCCCTCCTCCTCCTCCTCCTCCTCCTCCTCCTCCTCCTCCTCCTCCTCCTTCTTCTTCTTCTTCTTCTTCTTCTTCTTCTTCTTCTTCTTCTTCTTCTTCATCTTCTTTTGTGGTACCAGGGATAGAACCCAGGTACATTGCACCTCCAAGTTATACTCCCAACCCTATTTGTTTAGTTTGTTTATTTATTTATTTATTTATTTATTTATTTATTTATTTATTTATTTTGGTGGTACTGGGGGTGGAACCCAGAGGCTTTCTGCCTCCGGGCTATACTCCCAGAGTTTTTTATATATTTTATTTGGAAACAGGGTCTCACTAAGTTGCTGAGAGCCTCACTAAGTAGCTGAGGCTGGCAACCTCAGCTTTGAACCCGTGCGATCCTCCTGTCTCAGCCTCCCAAGCGCGGGGAGTACAAGCGTGGGCCACCATGCCCGGCAAGTCTCTTTATTTTTGAAACTGGGTCTCACTGAGTTGCAGAGGGCCTCACTAAGTAGCTGAGGCTGTCCACGAACCACGATCCTCAGGTCTCTACCTCCCGAATGCTGGGATTGCAAGCATGTGTGCACCACCATGAGCGGCCTATCTTTTCTTCTAGTCATTGCAAAGTTTCCAGTCTAATTCTAGGTCTTTGATCCACTATAAGTGACTCTTGTGTCGGGTGAGAGATAGGGGTCCAGTTTCACTCTTCCACATGTGGGGATCCAGTTCCCCAGCACTGTTCATTGAAAGGGCTGTCTTTTGTCTTTTCACCTTTGTCAAGAGTCAGCTGACTGTAACTGTGTGGATATGTCTCTGTCTTCTCTTCTATTGGTTTATGATTCTGTTTTTATGCCACTACCATGTTGTTTCTGTTCCTATAGCTCTGTAGTACAATTTGAAATCATGTCAAGTGATACCTCCAGCACAGTTCTTATTGCTCAGAATTGATTTATCTAAACTGGGCGTGGTGATGCACACTTTTAATTCTAATACTTGGGGCTCTGAGACAGGAAATCACAGGTTAAAGACAGCCTCAGAAAATAGTAAGATTCTAATCAATCTAGCAAGGTCCTGTTTCAAAATAAAAATAAATAGGTCTGCGGGCATAACTTGGAGGTTTATTGTGCCTGGGTTCAATCCCCAATGCCAAAAAAAAGGCCTTTGGGTCTGTTTGGATTCCCAGGATTCCTTCTGTTCCTGGATGGCTGGTGCAGCCCTGGCTCCCGGGCTGCCCGATGGCAGAGCAGCTCTGCAGTTCAGAGACAGCCAAGAGCAACCCCAGAGCTGCTCTTTCTCTGGACCTTGGTGGCCCTTCCCACCCCTCCATACACACACACCTATCCCAGCCGACTGATGGGCGGCGAGCAGCCGGGGCTTTGCTAAGACTAAAGTAAAGCCCTGCTGGGGTTGGAACGAGTGTTTGGAGCGACCCACGGGGGCCTGGGAGGTTTTGTTCTTGGCGGCTACAGTGAGATGGTTTTGTCCAAGTGGTCCAGGACAAAGAACGAGGAAAGCCTTGCAAGGGCAGCCTGCTCCTGAGACCCTCCACTTCCTTTGCTGTCTGGAGCCCCAGGTGGTGACCCCAACCCTTTCCCCTGGCTCCACGGGGCAGGTGAGAACAGAAGAGTAGATGAGTCTGTGGCTCATGCCAGGCCAAGTGCCGCTTTATTATGGTTTCCATCAGGCTCACAGGGAGTGCTGGTGTGGGACGCGGCCTCAGCCTTTCCTCATCCTGAAGGGCATGGAGAAGCAGGGCGGGAACCTAGGACAGCTCGTGACCAAGACAGGAAGGATGCCAGGGCAGCTTAAGGCATGGCGGGCAGGTGAGGGAGAAAAAGGTGACAGGCGACTTCAGCCACGTGGGCGCCTAGCGGAAGTAGTTGGAACATCCGTGGGAAGTCATGTACCAGGTTTGATCAAAGGCGTCCACGACGGCCGGTGCCAGGGGCCCTTCCTCCACCGCCACCAAGTTCTGCTCCAGCTGCTTCACGCTGGATATGCCTATGATGACCGCGTCTCCATGGGCGCCCTGCAAGGGGCGGGCCAGGCTTCAGCACCTCTGCTGCCCAGGGGCTCCCTACCTACTACAAAAACCTGTGGGACCTTAATCACATGAAACAGCATCTCTGAACCTGTCTCCCCATTAAATTGGGAGGTTCATACCAATCAGGGGCATGGTAAGAGTGTGCTTGTAACCGGCCACGTCAGTAACTTCTCTAAGAACGAGATTGCTATCCAGAAGTGCTGGGCCAAGGAGATATCCCAGAAAAAGGAAAAGAGGAATCACAGAAATACCAAATAATTTTGCCGGGCGTGGTGGCGCACATTTGTAATCCCAGCATTCCGGAGGCTGAGACAGGAGGATGGCGGTTCAAGGCCAGCCTCAGCTACTTAGTGAGGCCCTTTGCAACTCAGTGAGATGCTGTTTCAAAATAAAGAATACAAAAGCCGGGCGTGGTGGCGCACGCTTGTAATCCCAGCATTTGGGAGGCTGAGACAGGAGGATCGCACGGGTTTGAAGCCAGCCTCAGCTACTTAGTGAGGCTCTCAGCAACTTAGTGAGACCCTGTTTCCAAATAAAATATAAAAAAAAAGGTCTGGGAGTATAGCCCAGAGGTAGAAAGTCTCTGGGTTCCACCCCCAGTACCACCAAAAAAATAAAATAAAATAAAATAAAGAATACAAAATAGGGCAGGGGTGTAGCTTGGAGGTAGACTGCCCCTGGGTTCCATCCCCAGTACCGCAAAAAAAGCAAATAATTGTGTAGTTCCCTCCCTCTCATGCCCACACACGCATTATAAAAGCAGATGCTGAGCCCAGGGACAGACGGCTGGTTACCTGCAGCTGTGAGTGGTGGTACATCCACCTGAAGGCGGCTGAGGTCATGCTGGGGGCGCTGGGGCCGTAGGAGTCCTTCAGGGCCTTCTCCACCAGGGCGATACCCTTGAAGAGCTCCTCCTTCCAGTAGCTGAGTGGGTGGGGACGGTGGGGCAGGGTCAGTGTGCAGGAGTGCTCAGGGCAGCCCAGCCTCTGCAGCACTGAGGGCCCAGAATCTTCACGCAGTGTTACTTTTTTTGGTACTGAAGACTGAACCCAGGAGCATCCTACCTCTGAACTACGCCCCCAGCACTTTTTATTAGTGTATGGAAATAGGGTCTTACTAGGTTGCTGAAAGCCTCGCTAAGTTCCTGAGTCTATCCTCAAACATGTGATCCTCCTTTTTCAGCCTCCCAAGTACTGGGATTACAGGTGAGCCACCCCACCAGGCTGAGTTGTTATTTTTGAGCGTCAGAATGTGTGCAGATTTCTGGGACCCCTGATCAGGCTCTGCTCTTAGACCAGGGTGGGAGGGGAGGGCGTGGGCAGGAATCCTGGCATTTAACGTGCTCACCAGGTACTAGTGACAACTCTCAGACGTGCCCCCTCAATACCTGTGTCTACAGCACCACACCTGTGTGCCCTGGGTCACAGGGACGATGACCAGGCCTGAGCCCCCTCCAGCTTTGGTGGCCTTGACTGAGCTACCCCCTTCCCCATCCTCACCTGCTCAGTGAAGGAAGGGCACACCCCTGCCAGCCCCTCAGTCACTAGAGGGGACCAGCTGCTCGTCCTTCCAGATAGTGAAGGGTGGACAGAGACCCTGGACTTTGTAGGGTGAGGCTGGGCCCTGGCAGGGTGCCCAAAGCAACCTGACAAGCCCCACTCAGGGCCGAGGTTCCTCTCCTAGTGTGGGGGATGGGAATCCTTGGGGGGAAGGGCATGCAGATAAGGGTATAAATCACAGCAAAGAACACAAGAGGAAGAGGCAGGCATGGTGGCACACGCTTGCAATCTCAGAATTTGGAAAGCTGAGACAGGAGGATCGCAGTTTTTGACCAGCCTCAGGTACTTAATGAGGCCCTTTGCAACTCAATGAGACCCTGTTTCAAAAATAAAGAATAAAAAAGCCGGGTGTGATGGCTCATGCTTGTCATCCCAGCATTCGGGAGGCTGAGACAGGAGGATCACAGTTCGTAGACAGCCTCAGCTACTTAGTGAGGCCCTTTGCAAATCAGTGAGACCCTGTTTCAAAATAAAGAATACAAAATAGAGTTATGGGTGTAGCTCGAAGGTAGAATGCCCCTGGATTCCATCCTTAGTACTGAAAAAAATAACCTTGTTGAATTGCTATTTGTAAGTCTAAAAACACTAGTTCTGTAGCAGTCAACCAAGGAGGACACTGAAAAAAATTTTTTTTCAATACTGGGGGTTGAACTCAAGTGTATTCTACCTCTGAACTACATCCCTGGCCATATTTTATTTTTTATTTTGAAACAGGGTCTTCACTAAGTTGGCTGTGAACCTGCGACTCTCCTGTTTCAGCCCCCCAGGTACTGGGGTTACAAGTGTGCACCACCATGTCCGGCAGGACACTGAAACCTGGTAAATACTGACAACAAAGTGTAAGCTTGAGCAAGGGTGGTGGTGCGTGCCAGTACTTGGGATGTGGGACATTAAGATCACAGCCTTGAGAGCCTCAGCAATTTAGTTAAGCCCTTGGCCATTTCAGGACAGTGTGTGTGTGTGTGTGTGTGTGTGTGTGTGTGTGTGTGTGTGTTACTGGGGATGGAACCCAGGGGCATTCTAAGTGTGGGATTACAAGTGTGTGCAACCATGCCCAGCCATGATACTGTTTTAAAACAAAAAATAAAAAGAGGCTTGGAGGTAGAACACCCCTGGGTTCAATCCCCCATCTCACACACACACACACACAAACACACACACACACACACACAAACACACACACACCAAAAAAGGTATACATTATATCTACCACAGTAAATGCTAGTGGGATAGAAAGCTGTAGAGGTTTCAGTTGCCTTTGAAGAATGGAAATTGAGTTGCTCTTAACCATGGGCATATATTACAGATGAACAACTTTTTAAAATTTAACTGTGTGTGTGTGGTGCTGGGGATGGAACCCAAGACATCTTGTATAAATAGGTAAGCCCTCTAGCAGTGACTACATCCCAAGCCCCCACCTCAACTCACCGATTCATGTAGAGCTCCGACCACCTATTCCCAAAGAAGCGGCCCCCAGACTTTTTCCCATCCTTGTCCTCAAACTTGTACTTGCCGGTCAGCATCCCCCCTGTGGGAAGACAGGAGTCACACCCCAGCCCAGACTCGCCCAGAGGCTGCCAGACCCCTCCCAGGACTGGACTGGAGCCGCAGGAGGGACCCAGGAGGGATGCGGATGCACCCAGCCTCTTGTCACAGCCCTCCCTGCTGCCCAGGGCCAGGGCTGGGGGTGCTCCAGGGCAGACACAGGCAGATACGGGGCCCTCAATGCCCACCCACCCGAGAGGGCCAGCCCCAGGCAGCCTCACCAGCCAGAGGGTTGAAGGCGTAGAACCTGAGGCCAAAGCGCCGGAGGCAGGGGAACAGCTCCTTTTCCACCATCCGCGTGGTGGCGTTGTACATGCCCTGCAGGGAGGGGCCAGGGTCAGCCTGTCATGGGCAACCTCCTGAAACCCTCAGCGCAGACCAGGGCAAGCCTAGGGCCTTGACAACCGGATGGTCAACTTAGGGGTGGGAGGGGAGAGAGGGGGCCGATGCCCAAGGAAAACCCCTGAGGCCTCACTCCTGAGCACCAGCTCTGAGCTGGATGCCGCATTCAGAACCAGCAACCAAAGGACAAGGTCCCAGCGTCCAAGCCGTTACCGTATGGCAGAGGGTGGACAGCTGTGGCTGCGTTAAGAGGCATCACACCTACTGTGTGCTGAGACCCGCGCCTCCCACCAGGGTGGTGCATCACACTTGTTGACCAAGAGGAGGAAGGAGAGCGGGGCTGCGGGGAGGGGCCTGAGCAGAGCCACCTGAGTGGGACCTGAGCTCCCTGCAGGGAGGGCAGAGGGTGCCAGGCTGAGGTGCAGAGCCGGCTGCAGAGGAAGACAGCAAGGATGCCACCATGCAGGCAGCCAACACGTGACCAGTGGCCAGGCTGGGAGCTTGGGTGACATCCTGAGGGGGCCTGGGACCCATCCACGGGCTTTGGGCAGGAGAGCATCTGCTATGTATAGGGCACAGAGCAGCCCCAAGGGCAAGGAAAGTCCAGGACCAGCAGCAGGGCCCTGGAACCCAAGGCCTCTGCAGCCCTGGCCCCCGGGGCCCCTCACCTGGTACACGGTGGGCACGATCCAGCCTTTCTCCTTGCAGAGGGTACAGATCTCAGCCACTTGCCAGGAGGGATAGTTGGAGAGGCCAAGCTCCACAAACTTGCCCTGCAGGGGGGAGGCCGTTCAGATCCCAGGTTACCGCAGAGCCCAGCAAGGGGTACTGGGACACCATCTGCCCTGGGGCCCCGGGGCCTCCAGTCTCCTTCCTACTCGTGTCAGGAGGAGCAGAGCAGCAGGGCCACCTCCCGGCTCGAGGTCACCCTGACCTCCTGGTGCAGCTGGTTGCAGGCCTGCAGCGTGTCTTCCAGGGGGGTGTCGTGGTCGGGCATGTGCAGGTAGAAGAGGTCCACTCGTGGACACTGCAGCCGCTTCAGTGATGTCTCCAGCTGGAACCGGACGCTCTCAGGCTTCAGAGTGGTCCCATCCATAGCAATGGCCTTGGTGGCAATTTTTACTGTGGGGAGAGAAATGAAAGTTCAGGGTAATTTACCAAGCATCAGCCACAGGCTCCTGTGTCCAAGTTCAGACACAGAGTCATGTTCAAATCCCAGCTCCACCATCACCAGTTCTGTGACTGACAAGTAACTTACCCACTCTAGATTTCAATCCTCTCAACTGTAACAGTGGGAGTGACATTGGTCATATCTTATAGGCAAGATCTGGAAACTTGGCTGGAAGTGGTTTCTGAGCTGCTGGTATCGTGGCTCTGGTGATTTTGTATAGGGCAGCTGCATGTGCCAGGCCCGGCCCTGGGACTGGTAGAGGCAGAAGCTCCCTGCCCTCAAGGACTCAAAGTCTGTGACAGGGACATGGGATAAAAAGGGGTCACCAGATGCCATTCATCCCTGAATGTACCCCTGGAGCCTGGACTTCTGGGCACTGTAGGAATTCTCTGAATGCTTTTGGGATTGAGATCTCTGTGGTTGGCCTTGAAATTTTCAAAGATGACCCTGGCCAGGCATGGTGGTATATGCTTGTAATCCTAGTACATAGGAGATTAAGACAGGAGGATCGCAGGATCAAGGATAGTCCCAGCTAAACAGCAAGACTCAGCAACCTAGCAAGATCATGTTTCAAAATAAATAGGGCTAAGTGTGTACTTCAGAGGTAGAATGCCCTGGGTTCAATCCCCACTGCCATACACAAAAGAAGAGAAAAGAAAAGAAGAGAAAAAGTAAGAAAAGGATGATGGTGCTGAATGAAGCCTGGATGAAGGAGGCCTGGGAGCAGGAGAGCAGTCGTAGGGTACAGCAAGATACAGGGGAACTCAGGAAAGAAAGACCTGTGGGGCCTCTGGGAATAAAGGCCGGGATCAGCTAGAGGCTTCTCCCATGACCTCAGGCCAGCAGGGCCCCATCAAGGCAGTCCACGCTTCCCCTGCCCCTTTAAGAAGCCTAGGTGGAGCCGGGCCTGGTGGCGCACACATGTAATCCCAGCATTTGGGAGACTGAGACTGGAGGATTGCGGTTTGGGGACAGCCTCAGCCACTTAGTGAGGCCCTCTGCAACTTAGACCCTGTTTCAAAATAAAAATTACAAAATAGGGCAGAGGGTGTAGCTCGGAGGTCAAATGCCCCTGGGTTCCATCCCCAGACCCACACACACGCACACAAAATATATATACATTATATTATATATAATATTATATATATATATATATATATATATATATATATATGACAAAGCAGGATATAGTGGCGCATGTTTGTAATCTCAGTATTAGGGAAACTGAGATGGGAGGATCACAGTTCGCGCCTGCCTCAGCAACTTGTGAGGCCCTCTGCAACCTAGCAAAACCCTGTTTCAAAATAAAGAATAAAGAGCCGGGTGTAGTGGCACACACTTGTAATCCCCCTGCTTGGGAGGCTGAGACAGGAGGATCGCACAGGTATGAAGCCAGCCTCAGCTACTTAGTGAAGCTCTCAGCAACTCAGTGAGACCCTTTTTCCAAATAAAATATAAAATAGTGTAGCCCAGAGGTAGAAAGCCTCTGGGTTCCATTCCTAGTACCACAAGAAAAAAAAAAAAGAATAAAAAATAGGGCTGGAGGTATAGCTCAGAGGATTCAATCTTCAGGACAAAAATGAAAGAAAGAAGAAAGAAAGAAAGAAAGAAAGAAAGAAAGAAAGAAAGAAAGAAAGAAAGAAAGAAAGAAAGAAAGAAAAAGACAGTAAGGAAGGTAGGTCTGGCTCTATCCTCAGTACAAACAAAAATCCATAAATCAACAGCTAATCGTTTTAGCCTTCCTAAGGGCCTGCAAGCACATAAGTGCATCAGAATACTGAGGAGGCCCCCCCTATGCCCATAAGCACATTCTCCCCCAAAACTACACAGGCCTCCTCCACCCCTCTCAACACTGCCAAAGCTCCCTGCCTTTGCATAGCCACGCCCCTCCCGGAACCCTTTCCCCTCTTACTCCCCCTGGCAAGCTCCTTTCCATGTATGTTTGTTACTGGGATTTGAATCCAGGGGTGTGGTTCCACTCAGCTAAATCCCCAGAACTTTTTTTTTTTTTTTTTTTTTTTTTTTTTGGCGGTACTGGGGATGGAACCCAGGGGCTTTCTCCCTCTGAACTACACCCTCAGCCCTATTTTTTCTTCTTTATTTTGAAAGTAGCTGAGGCTGGCTGCAAACCTTGGATCCTCCGGTCTCAGCCTCCCAAGCGCTGGGATTACAAGCGTGCACCACTACACCCGGCTTTTTTTTTTTTTTCTTCTTCTTCTTTTCTTTGCTTTTTTTTTTTATTCTAAGTTGCTAAGGTCTTGCTAAGCTACCCACGCTAGCCTAGAACTTGCGATTCTCCTGTTTCAGCCTCCCAAGCACTGGGATTGCAGGCCCGGCCCCAATACCTGGCTTCATTTGCATTCCTTAAGTCTAAAGTTCCTTTCTGGGAGGTCTCCTCAATGGCTGTTCTTGGGAAGCGCTCTCCTGGGTTCCGCTGCCATCTCTACAACCTGAGCTTGCTGGCCGGTGGTTAGTGTCATTTCTCTCTCCTTACAGGGTACGGTGGCTCTCACGGCTGCACCTGCTGGAGCAGGAGACGCTGGCACCCCTTGGAGTTAGGTGTGGGACCCAGAATAAGGCTGGCACTAGCAAAGTAGGAATTCGATCTCTTGCCACGTCCAAAGGATCAGAAACTAGAGGTGCAGACAAGGAGTTCGCAGCGCCCTGGGGTGCTCAGGGGGAGGTCGGAGCCCGCAGGGAGATCGAGGATCACCCCGCACGGTGCAGGGGAGGGCAGGGGCAGCTGTTACCTTTGCTCTTGCTGGTGCCCAGGCCGAGCCCCATGCCGCCCAGGATGGTCTCGGACTGGCCTTCGGTGTACACGAAGGCGGTGTCTATCTGGTTGTGGCCGCGCTCCAGGAAGAGGCGCACACACTCGGCGCCGGCCGCGGCGTCCATGTAGCTCCCCATGGTCATCGCGCCCAGCACGGTGGCGGGCAGTTTCTTGGACATGATGGCGGTGGCAGCAGCAGCAGCGGCAGCAGCAGCGAGAGACCGGACAGAGTGGGTTTGAAGAACTGCACTGCACCAACGTCCAGGAGAGGGGTCACTTTAAGTAGGCTAGGGCCCCGCCCACGTGGGCGGGGCCAGTCCGTGGGCGGGGCGAGGGTGGGGCAGTGGGCGGGGTCAGAGTCCTGCCCCTCTGCACTTGCTGCTGAGCGGTGGTGTCGCTCCCCGCGTTGCAGTAGCTGCCTGCGTGTGTCCAGGTCTAGGTCGTTGGTCCCCCAGGGTGACTTGAATCACTAAAATTTGAAAAGTGGAACTTTGAGGCCGACCGTGGTGGCACACTTTTGTAATCCCAGTACTTGGGAGGCTGAGAGGAGAGGATCGGAGGTTCACCGACCAGCCTCACTTAGTTGAGGCCCTCTGTGACTTAGTGAGAACTTGTTTCAAAAATAAAGAATAAAAGCCGGGCGTGGTGGCGCACGCTTGTAATCCCCGCGCTTGGGAGGCAGAGACAGGAGGATCGCGCAGGTTCGAAGCCAGGCGCATGCGCTGGCTTAAGAGACCCTGTTTCCAAATAAAAATACAAAATAGGTGTCTGGGAGTGGAGCCCGGAGGTAGAAGGGCTTCCAGGAACCCCAGTACCACCAAAAAAAAAAAAAAAAAAAGAATAAAAATAGGGCTGGGATTGAAGCTCGAAGGTAGAAGGCCCTGAGTTCTATCCCCAGTACCGCAAAAATAAATAAATAAATAAATAAATAAATAAATAAATAAATAAATAATAAATAAGGATCTTCTCGGGCATCCACAGCAAGTCGTCCACCTCCCTGGCCTCGGATGTCTGTGCCCTCCTGGATGTAGAACAGGGGGGATAAACCCAAGGGCGGTCCAAGAGGTTGGGAACTTTCAAGGGCTCCGAAGGCTTCCCTTTGGAGAGAGAAAGGCAAGACCTGTCAGCCTTAAAAGCCAAAGTGCCTTTCAGACCTGAAGGCAAAATACTGCTGTGGGGACAGCACTGGAGAGAATTCACTGGCGACCACTTTCACTATAAGGAATGCTTTAAAATTGTAATCCCCGCGCTTGGGAGGCCGAGACAGGAGGAGCGGGAAGCCAGCCGCGCTGGCTTAAGAGACCCTGTTTCCAAATAAGAAGTATAAAAATAGGTCTGGGAGTGTAGCCCGGAAGTAGAAGGGTTTCCAGGAACCCCAGTACCACTACCACCAAAAAAAAAGTTATTTAGTAGAAATTTGAATTTACACACACACACACACACACACACACACACACACACACACACACTGAGTGCTGGAATGGTCAACACGTGGGTAAAAAGAAAGGCTTTTTATCCTATAATCACCACACTTGGGAGGCTGAGACAGGAGGATCACAGGTTTAAGACCAGTCTCAAGCCAGGCCTAGTGGCACATGCTTTGTAATCCCGGCGCTTGGGAGGCTGAGACAGGGGGATCGCACAGGTTCGAAGCCAGCCTCAGCTACTTAGTGAGGCTCTCAGCAACTTAGTGAGACCCTGTTTCCAAATAAATTATAAAATAGGTCTGGGAGTGTCAATTGGAGGTAGAAAAGCCCTGGGTTCCACCCCCAGTACCCCCCCCCCCACACACACACACTCAAAAAAAAAAAAAAAAAAAAAAAGACCAGTCTCAGCAATTTAGCAAGGTCCTCAACAACTTAGTGAGACCTTGTTTCAAAATAAAAAATAAGGCCAGGCGTGGTGGCGCACGCTTGTAATCCCAGCATTCGGGAGGCTGAGACTGGAGGATCGCCGTTCACCGTCAGCCTCAGCTACTTAGTGAGGCCCTTCGCAACTTAGTGAGACCTTGTTTCAAAATAAAGAATAAAAAATAGGGCTGGGGGTGTAGCTCGGAGGTCGAATGTCCTGGGTTACATCCCCAGACCCGCAAAAATAAATAAATAAATAAATAAATAAATAAATAGGGTTACTAGTTGGGCTTGAACTCAGGGGCATTCTATCTCTAAGCTACACCCGCAGTCCTTTTTATTCTTTTTAACTTTGAAATAGGGTCTTGCTGAGCTGCTAAGCTGGTCTCAAACCTGTGATGCTGCTATCTCAGCCTCACATGTGCTAGGACTGAGGTGTGTGCCACCACTCCGGGTTTGCTTTTTTTTTTTTTAATCACTTTTAGTCTTTGCAAAGATAATAGTGGGCTGGGAATGTCACTCAGTGGCAAAGTACTTGCCTAGCATGTGTTTAGCAGGTGTGAGATACTGGGTTCATTTCCCCAACAAGGCAAAACAAAGGAAAAGAAAAGAGATAAACAGATGATAACGTTTATAAAGTTATAAAGTTATCTTTTTTAAATTTTTATTGGTGCATTATATTCAAACATCATAAAGTTATCTTTTAAAGTTATCCATTCACTCACTACATGACTAAGCAATTTCATTCCTAGTTATTTATTTCCCAGAGGGAAGTAAGAACCTATGTTCCACACAAAACTCTTTACACAAAGCCGGGTGTGGTGGTGTACACGCCTAAAACGCCAGTGACTCAGGAGGCTTAGGTAGAGGCATCCAAGTTTGAGGCCAGTTTAAGCAACTTTGTAGGACACCACCTCAAGATGAAAATAATTTAAAAAGAAAGGCCAGGGTAGCTCAGTGAGTGAGCACTCACCTAGCAAATTTGAGGCCTGGGGTTTAATTCCTACTATTAGGAAAAAAACCCAAAAAGTACCGTGCTAACAGACTGAACATTTAAGCCCATAGGAGCATCTCAGGGGAGGCAGAAAAAGCATTCCACAAAATGCTTCCAGAAATACTTGTTCATGACAAAGGAAAAGGAAAAGAAAAAACCTCAGCAAAGCTGGAAAGTAATCCCCTCATGCCGGATTCGGCAGCCCACGTCTGTAATCCCGATATTTAGGAGGCTGAGACAGAAGGATTGCAGTTTCAAAAACAGCCTCAGCAATGTAACAAGACTCTCAGCAATCTAATGAAACCCTGTTTCAAAAGAAAGAAAAAAGAAAAAAAAGCCGTAGGACATGCTTCTTACTCCTGTACTTGGGAGGCGGAGACAAGAGGATTATAGGTTTGTGGTCAGGGAGACCAGAATAAAAAATAGGGCTGGGGATGTGGTTTGGAGGTAGAATGCTCCTGCATGCATTCCCCAACACCAAAAGAAAAAAGAAAAAGAAAAATAGGCAGGCGTGGTGGCGCACACTTGTAATCCCAGCATTCAGGAGGCTGAGAACGGAGGATCGCATTTCATGGTCAGCCTCAGCTACTTAGTGAGGCCTTCTGCAACTCAGTGAGACCCTGTTTCAAAAAGTAAAGAATAAAAAATAGGGCAGGGGTGTAGCTCAGAAGTAGAATGCCCCTGAGTTCCATCCTCAGTATGAAAAAAAAAAAAAAAAAAAGAATAGAATAGGGCTAGAGGTAGAATGTTCCTGGGTTCAGTCCCCAGTAACACACACACACACACACACACACACACACACACACCCCTACACCTACAAAATTCCATTTCTATAAACTTCTAGAAAATGCAAATGTGTTAGCATTAGCATACACAAAGTCCTGAGTTCAATCGATCCCCAGCACTAAAGAAAAAAAATGTAAATTTATGGTGACAGCAAGCAGAGCAGTCATTTGCATTGTGCAAATCGCCCAGTACCATAAAAAGAGAAAAAGAAAAAGAAAGAAAGAAAAAACTTATTAAAAATGGGCATGCTAGGCCGGTCATGGTTGCGCACCTTGTAATCCCAGCGTTTGGGAGGCTGAGACATGAGGATGGCGCAGGTTCCAAGCCAGCCTCAGCTACTTAGTGAGGCTCTCAGCAACTCAGTGAGACCCTGTTTCCAAATAAAGAATAAAAAATAGGACTGGGGATGTAGCTCAGAGGTAGAATTCCCCTCAGTTCCATTCCCAGTACCGAAAAAAAAATTTGCACGATTTTTCTCTACTAGAGTCTAAATATAAATGAGTTCAAAGGACAAAGGGCAGCACTGATTAGTAATAGAAGGTTAAGGCTCAGAAAATAGCCAATGTCACTAACTAGAAAGAAATGCCAGTCTCCAGCTGGTTGTATGCTTATAACTAATACCTGTAATCCTCTGAAGGTTTGAATGAGACAGAGGCAGAGGATCTGAAAGCAGTTTCATTTACTGTTGCTTGAGTAATTGGGTCTGTTAAATGATTTTTTTTAACTCATTGGAAATTTAGCTCTGATCTATATTCTCAGCCCTATTTTTATTTTATTTTATTTATTTTTGCAATACTGGAACCCAGGGGCATTCTACCTCTGAGCTATACCCCCAAACCTTATTTTTTATTCTTGATTTTGTTTTGTTTTGTTTTTGGTTTTTTTGGTGGTTCTGGGGGTGGAACCCAGAGGCTTTCTACTTCTGGGTTATACTCCCAGACCTATTTTATATTTTATTTGAAAACAGGGTC
Source organism: Muscardinus avellanarius (assembly GCF_963383645.1). Classification (NCBI taxonomy): domain Eukaryota; kingdom Metazoa; phylum Chordata; class Mammalia; order Rodentia; family Gliridae; genus Muscardinus; species Muscardinus avellanarius. Next base: position 15,041,975 of record NC_137788.1, read on the forward strand.
GCACTAAGTTGCTGAGAGCCTCACTAAGTAGCTGAGGCTGGCTTGGAACCTGTGCAATCCTTCTGTCTCAGCCTCCCAAGCTCAGGGATTACAAACATGAGCCACCACGCCCAGTTTTTTTATTCTTTATTTTGAAACAGGGTCTCACTGAGTTGCAAAGGGCCTCACTAAGTAGCTGAGGCTGTCTGCAAACCTTGATCCTCCTGTCTCAACCTCCTGAATGCTGGGATTATAAATGTGCTGAGTCACACACTGGGCTTTATTTTTTATTTGAAACAAAGTCTCACTGAGTTGCTGAGAACCTTGTTAAATGAATGAGCCTGGCCTCAAACCTACAATTCTGTCAAAGCCTCCCAAGTACTGGGATTGCAGGTGTAGACCACCGTTCCCAGCTCATTTCCTGCTTTGATTGTGAACTTTGTGGTGTAACCATAAAGCAGTTAGTATATTTCATTTTACTTATTTATTAAATTTTGTAGTAGTGGGTATTGAACCCAGGGGCAGCAAGCTACATACTCTCCCCTTTTTATTTTTATTTATTTTTACACTGGGGATGGAACCCCTCAGGTTGCTAGAAGTCTTGCTACATTGCTGAGGTTGGTCTCTTCTGGTCTTCATTTTCTAAATACTGGAATTCCAGGCAAGTGTCACCATGCCAGGCTGGTGGCTTATTTTATTTATAATAATAGTTATTATTATTATTATTATTATTATTATTATTGTTATTATTTCGCAGGTCCGAGAATGGAACCCAGGGGCATTCTACCTCCAAGCTACACCTCCTGCCCTATTTTTTATTCTTTAAAAAAGTATAAATTGGGTTCCATTTTATACTTTGCTCTTTTTTTGTTTTGTTTTGTTAGTGGTACTGGAGATAGAACCCAGGGGCTTTTCTACCTCTGGGATATACTTCCAGACCTATTTTATATTTTATTTGGAAATAGGGTCTTACTAAGTTGCTGAGAGCCTAAGTAGCTGATAAGAAAGAAAGAAAGAGAGAAAGAGAGAAAGAGAGGGAAAGAAAGAAAGGAAGGAAGAAAGAAAGAAAGAAAGAAAGAAAGAAAGAAAGAAAGAAAGAAAGGCTGGCTTTGAACCTGCCCAATCCTCCTGTCTCAGCCTCCTGAGCGCTGGGATTACAAGGGTATTTTTTATTCTTTAATTTGAAACAGGGTCTCACTAAATTGCAAAAAGCCTAAGTAGCTGAGGCTGTCTGAGAATTGATCCTCCTGTCTCAGCCTCCCAAATGCTGGGATTACAAGCGTGTGTCACCATGCCCAGTGTTATTGTTATTGTTGTTGTGGTGGTGGTTATTATTATTATTATTATTATTATTATTATTATTACTATTACTTTTTTGCGGTACTAGAAATAGAACCCAGGGGCATTCTACCTCAGAACTACACCCCTAGTCCTATTTTTTATTCTTTATTTTATTTATTTATTTATTTTTTGGTGGTACTGGGGTTCCTGGAAGCCCTTCTAACTCCAGGCTACACTCCCAGACCTGTTTTTACATTTTTATTTGGAAACAGGGTCTCCTAAGCCAGCGCGTGTGGCTGGCTTCGAACCTGCGCGATCCTCCTGTCTCCGCCTCCCAAGCCTGGGGATCACAAGCGTGCGCCACCGTGCCTGGCTTGTTTTATTCTCTATTTTTAAACAGAGTCTCACTGAGTTCCAAAGGGCCCCATTAAGTAGCTGTCAGCAAACTGCAATCCTCCTATCTATCCCAGCCTCCCAAATGCTGGGATTACAAGCATGTGCCACCATGCCTGGCTGGTAGCTTATTTTCTTTCTTTCTTTCTTTCTTTCTTTCTTTCTTTCTTTCTTTCTTTCTTTCTTTCTGTATTTATTTATTTTGCGGTACTGGGAATGGAACCCAGGGGCGTTCTACCTCTGAGCTACACTCCCAGCCCTACCTTTCTTTCCTTCCTTCCTTCCTTTCTTTCTTTCTTTCTTTCTTTCTTTCTTTCTTTCTTTCTTTCTTTCTTTCCAGTACTGGGGATGGAACACAGGGGCATTCTACCCTCAAGCTACACCCCCAGCCCTATTTCTTATTCTTTATTTTGAATCAGGGTCTCACTGAGTTTTGAAGGGCCTCTCTAAGTAGTTGAGCCTGTCCACGAACTGCAATCCTCCAGTCTCCACCTCCCAAATGCTGGGATTACAAACTTGCACCACCATGCCCGGCCCTAGCCCTATTTTTTATTCTTTATTTTGCAACAGGGTCTCACTGAGTTGCACAGGGACTCACAAAGTCACTGAGGCTGCCCTCGAATCACGATTCTCCTGTCTCAGACTCCCCAGTGCTAGGATTGCAAGCATGTGCCACCACGCCTGGCTTGGTGGCTTATTTTATTTTTTATTTTTATTTATTTATATTTTTGTGGTACTCGAGATGGAACTCAGGGGCATTCTACCTCTGAGCTACATCCCCAGCCCTATTTTTTATTCTTTATGTTGAAACAGGGTCACGGAGTTGCAAAGGGCCTCACTAAGTAGTAGCTGAAGCTGTCCGCGAACCTCGATCCTCCTGTCTCAACCTCACAAATACTGGGATTACAAGTGTGTGCCACCACGCCTGGCTTTGGTGGCTTATTTATTTATTATTATTATTATTATTATTATTATTATTATTATTATTATTATTTTGGTGGTACTGGGGATTAAACCCTTCTCCGAGGTATACTCCCAGAACTATTTTGTATTTTTATTTGGAAACAGGGCCTCTTAAGCCAGGGAGGCTGGCTTCGAAACTGTGTGATCCTCCTGTCTCCGCCTCCCAAGCGCAGGGATTACAAGCGTGCGCCACCACACCCGGCTTTGGTGGCTTATTTTAATACTGGCACTCTTTCCGGGCGTGGTGGCGCACGTTTGTAATCCCCGTGCTTGGGAAGCTGAGACAGGAGGATCACACGGGTTCAAAGCCAGCCTCAGCTACTTAGTGAGGCTCTCAGCAACTTAGTGAGACCCTGTTTCCAAATAAAGTATAAAATAGGTCTGGGAGTATAGCCCAGAGGTAGAAAGCCTCTGGGTTCCACCCCCAGTACCACCATAAATAAATAAATAAATAAATAAACAAACAAACAAATAAATAAAACTGGCACTCTTTTGCCCCTTTCCTCTCATCCTTTCCCTCACTAACCTTGAAAGAAGCAAGATTAACAATTAACAGTCTTATCACTTTACAGACCACAGGAAGAAAGAACTGGTGCCAGTGGGTCTGAAAAGACTATCTTGAAAACACCATATGGAGCTGGATTACGTCTCCTGAAACACTCACATTGAGCAACTATTCAATCAATCGTGTTTCCTGTGGGAGGAACCAGAGCGGCGGCACCTTTTATACACGCGTCGATCGTCCAGACCGATTTGCCAAGCACTATCGAACATGCCACCTACAGAGAGGGCGGTCAAACTGAGAAACAGCGCTGTGATTCAAGCAGTCCTTGAGTGAAGAGAGCAGTTTTGCTTTGCTTTTCCCTCCGCAGTGCATGGCTCTATTGTGATTCCTTTTGGAAAAGAAGTGGTTCTCCTAAACGTACTCTACTGAATTCACGGAAGCAACTCCACAGGGATCATGAGCACTTCTAACCGGCATGGCAAAGCCTCTGTACCCTGCTCAAAAACTTGGCAATTGTCAAGCCGGGCGTGTTGGCACAGCTTGTAATCCCCGCGCTTGGGAGGCTGAGACAGGAGGATCGCGCAGGTTCGAAGCCAGCCTCAGCTACTTAGTGAGGCTCTCAGCAACTTAGTGAGACCCTGTTTCCAAATAAAGTATAAAATAGGTCTGAGAGTATATCCTGGAGGTAGAAAGCCTCTGGGTTCCAGTACCACCAAAAAATAAAAAATAAAAAAAATCCTAAGTATAAAAAAAAAAATTATAAGCTGGGCGTGGTGGCACACGCTTGTAATCCCCGTGCTTGGGAGGCGGAGGCAGGAGGATCGAGCAGGTTTAAAGCCAGCCGTGCTGGCTTAAGAGACCTGTTACCAAATAAAAAACAATATAAAAAATAGGTCTGGGAGTGTAGCCCGGAGGTAGAAGGGCTTCCAGGAACTCCAGTACCACCAGAAAAAAAAAATTATAGCCAAGCATGGTGGTACATGCTTGTAATATCAATACTTGGGAGGCTGAAATAAGCAGGATTGCAGGTTTGCAGACAGTCTCAGCTATTTATGAGACCCTCTGCAACTTAGTGAGACCTTGTTTCAAATAAAGAATAAAAACTAGGGTTGGGGGCATAGTTCAGAGATAGAATTCCCCTGGGTTCCACCTCCAGTACTGCCAGGAAAAAAAAAAAAAAAAAAAACCTGGAGCCGGGCGTGGTAGCGCTTGTAATCCCAGCACTTGGGAGGCTGAGACAGGAGGATTGACAGCCTCAGCTACTTAGTGAGGTCCTTTGCAACTCAGTGAGACCTTGTTTCAAAATAAAGAATAAAAAATAGGTCTAAGGGTGTAGCTCAGAGGTAGTATGCCTCTGAGTTCCATTCCTAGTAATGCAATAATAATTAAATATATAAATAAAATAAAAAATAAGGCATGGTGGCACATACCAGTAATCCTAGTACTTAGGAGGCTGGAACAGGAGGGTCACAGGTTTGAGGTCAGCCTCATCAACTTAGCAAGACTCTATTTCAATATAAAAAATAAAATAGGCTAGGTGGAGCTCAGAGGTAGAATGCCCCTGGATTAACCCCTAGTAGCATAAAGAAATTACTCTGGCTATTCTGAGTCTTTTGTTTTTCCATATGAATTTTGGAATTTTTTTTCCAGTTCTTTGAATGTCAATGTCACTGGTGTTTGACAGGCATTATACTTAATTTGCAGATCACTTTTGGTAATACAGCTTTTTTCTCCTTCCTTCCTTCTCTCCTTATTTATTTCTGAGCTAAGAATGGACTCTGCCACTGGACTGCACCCCTAACCCTTTTTCATTTTTTATTTTGTAACAAGAGCTCATTAACTTATAGAGGCTGGACTTTAATTTGCAATCCGTATATCTCAGACTCCCAAATACTGGGATTATGGGCACCATACTCAGTTTTTTGTTGTTGTTTTTTGCGGGTCTGGGGATGAACCCAGGGACACTCGACCTCCAAGCTACACCCCCTTGCCCTATTTTTTATTCTTTATTTCGAAATAGGGCCTCACTAAGTTGCAGAGGGCCTCACTAAGTAGCTGAGACTGTTAACCAACCACGATCCTCCTGTCTCAGCCTCCCAAGTCCAGGGATTAGAAGCGTGCGCCACCACGCCCGGCTTCATACTCAATTTTAACGTAGCTATTTGACAATATTTCTTCTGCCCATCCTAGAACTTGAGAAGTCTATCCATCTTCTAGTATATTTCTCAAATTTTTCTTCAATGTTCCATAATTTTCACTTAGAGGTCTTTTACCGGGGGTGCTGCTCAGAGGTAGAATGCTCCCGAGTTCAATTCCCAGAAACATGCACACACCAAAAATCTATCTCTTGGGTGTATGCCCGCATTGGTTGTCTTTTTCATCCTTGTGACATAATGCCCAATGAGAACAAGTCAGAGAAGGCACAATGTATTTGGCCTCTCAGGTTCAGAGGCTCCATCCATGGTCATCTGCCTCCAAAGAGGAGCCATCCTGGAGAAAGAAGGCTGTTCACCATAGCTGGGAAGCGAGAGAGAGAGAGAGAGAGAGAGAGAGAGAGAGAGAGAGAGAGAGAGAGAGAGAGAAAGAGAAGAGGCAGACACAGTCCCCAGACCCACGTCTCCATGGACCCACCTGGAGCCAGACACCACCTTTGTACCTTGTGGCACTGGGAAGGCACTCACAACACAGGAGCTTTTAGGGAAACATTCCAAACCCAACCCACACCGATTCCTAAAAATAGAATTGCCAGGTGATACGACAACTCTACGTTTAATCTTTGGGCCACTGCCAGACTGTTTTCCAGAGCGATTATTCCAGCCGGGCGTGATGGCTCACGCTGGTTACGCCAGTACCTGGGAGGCTGAGACGGGGACTCAGTAAGACTGTCAGCGACCTAGCGAGGCCTTATTTCAAAAGAAAGCAGAGCTGGGGATATAGCTTGAAGGCAGAAGACCCCTGGGGTCAATCCCCAGGACCACAGAAACAAAACAAAGGGGCTGGTCCATTTTACATCCCCATCATCAGTGAATGGAGGGCCCGACTTCTCCAAAGCTCCATCAGTATTTGTCACTCTCCTTTCATTTCCTGCTGCTCTTGTTGTTGTTGTTGTTGTTGTTGTTGTTGTTGTTGTTTTGCAGGTCTGGGGATGGAACCCAGGGGCATTTGACCTCCAAGCTGCATCCCCTGCCCTATTTTTTTATTGTGGTACTGGGCTTCCTGGAAGCCCGTCTACCTCCGAGCTACACTCCCAGACCTATTTTATAGGTTTTATTTAGAAACAGGGTCTCTTAAGCCAGCGCGCGCAGCTGGCTTCAAACCTGCGCGATCCTCCTGTCTCCGCCTCCCAAGCGCGGGGCTTATAAGCATGCGCCACCATGCCCGGCACCCTGCCCTATTTTTTTATTCTTTATTTTGAAACAGGATCTCACTGAGTTGCAGAGGGCCTCACTAAGTAGCTGAGGCTGTCCGCGAACCGCGATCCTCCGGTTTCAGCATCCCAAATGCTGGAATTACAAGCATGCGCCACCACACCCAGCTTTCTTTTTAATTATTATTATCACTATCATTATCTGTTGCAGGGGATAGGTTGGGGGGAAAGGTGCGTGGTGTGTGTGTGGAAAAGTAATCCCCCCCACTATCACACAGACAGACAAACAGAAAAACTGTGGATTCTTGTCCTAAGCCAAGAATAAGTATTCATCGCTTGGACAGCTGCTGAAGATTTAAAGAAGTTTATTAAAAAGATAGAAATATAGAGATAGTTACAGCCCTGTGCCGGAGCGGGGCACAGGGGGGCAATTCGAATGAAAATGCCAACGAACTCCAGTTTACTGAGTTTTTATCCTGTCTAAGTCCAGCAGGTCCCTCTGATTTTTGGAGATCATGTTACACCTTATCTCCAACCCCGGCTCTGCTTCTGTTGGCTCTGCTTCTGTTATCTCTCCAGCCGAGAATTTATGGCCTAAAGGGGGAGACATCTCTGTCTCCAAACACAGGCCCAGATTTATGGCCTGAGGGGGAGGCATCTCTGTCTCCAGACACAGGCTTTTACCTTTCGTCTTCTCCCCCAAAATGTATTAAATTGTTCTTAGGAATGCAAGGACATGTTAGCTAACCCTGGCTTTCTTAGTAAAGAAGACATATTTCAAGATTGGACATCTTTCCCAGTATTGACACATTAATACATTTTAAACCCTCTTCCCAACACCAGTACATTATCATCATCCTATGGGGTGTGGAGTGGTTTTGCTTTGCTTTTTTCTGACAATGATGCTGGGCAGGTTCTCGTGAGCTTATGGGCCATTTACCCTTGTTGTTTGGAGAGTACGCTCTTCAGACTCTTTGCCCACTCTCTTCTACCATTTATTAAGTTGTAAGAGTTCTCTATATAGCTTAGATCCAAGTTCCTGAAGTGATACGGTTTACAAGCCAGGCTTGGTGGCACACACCTGTAATCCCAGTACTTGGGAGACATGCAGATTTCCTTTTCTTTTTGTGGTACTGGGAATGATGGAGCCCAGGGGCATTCTACCTCTGAGCTACACCTCCAGCACTATTTTTTTTTTTTTTTTGGTGGTGGTACTGGGGATGGAACCCAGGGGCTTTTCTACCTCTGGGCTATACTCCCAGACCTATTTTATACTTTATTAGGAAACAGGGTCTCACTAAGTTGCCGAGAGCCTCACTAAGTAGCCGAGGCTGGCTCTAAACCTGTGCGATCCTTCTGTCTCAGCCTCCTAGGCACTGGGATTACAAACATACACCACCTACTTTTTTATTCTTTATTTTGAAACAGGGTCTCACTGAGTTGCAAAGGGCCTCACTAAGTACCTGAGGCTATCCGCAAACCGTAATCCTCCTGTCTCGGCCTCCCAAATGCTGGAATTACAAGCGTGCGCCACTAGGCCTGGCTAGACATGCAGATTTCTAGGACCCCGATCAGGCTGTGCTTTTAGACCAGGGTGAGAGGGGAGGGCAAGGGCAGAAATCCTGGCATTTAACGTGCTCACCAGGTACTAATGGCACAACCCCCAGATCTGGCCTCCCCACCTGGTGCCTACAGCATCACACCTGTGTGTCCTGGGTCTCAGAGGGATGATGACAAGCCCTGGACCACTCCAGCTTGGGTGGCCTTGACCTCCTTCCACATCCTTACTTATCTGGTTAATACTAGAAGGACATACCCACTCCCAGCCCCAAACAGTCACTATGGCAGGGGGTGGACAGAGACCCTGGACTCTGCAGGGGTGAGGCTGGGCCCTGGCAGCGTGCCCAAAGCAAGCTGACAAGCCCTGACCAGAGCCGAGGTTCTTCTCCCAGCCAGGGAGATGGGAATCCTTGGGGTGAGTTGTGCAGGTTGGTTATTTATTTATTTATTCTTAATTTATTTATGGTGCTGGGGATTGAACCCAGGGGTGCTCTACCTCTGAGCTACACCCCTAGCCCTGTTTTACTTTTTATTTGAAATTAGGATCTCACTAAGTTGCTGACAGTCTTGCTAAGTTTCTGAGGCTGGCCAAGAACCTGTGATCTTCTTGTCTCAGGCGCCCCAGTACTACAGGTGTGAGAGATAAAGGTTTAAATCACAGCAATATACACAAGGTGGTTACAAATATCAGTTGTCCTGCTGCTTAAGTCCTTGACCATTCAATAAAGATAACATTGGCGTCTCCCACAGGAAGCTGAGCTCGATTGGCCTTCCCTTCCCAGAGGGAGAAATCAGGGGCACAAAGATCATACTGTACATAAAACTAGCTTGGACACTTGCCTTCTGCAAATCTGCACATTCCAATTCTCTAGAAGTCCGCTGAGGACATTAACATTTGATAAAGAATGCTAACAAAGTATAAACTTTAGAGACACCACAGTAAATGTCAGAGGGAAAGCAAGCTGATAAAACAATTGCCTCCGAAGACTGGGACTATAAGCCACAGACATGTGTTACCCAGGAGCCATCTTTAAAATGTAACTCTGAGTCAGGAGTGGTGGTCCGCACCTGTAACCTGAGTACTTGGGAGGATGAGGCAGGAGGGTTGTAGGTTTGCCGCAGGCCTTAACAATTTAGCCAGGCCCTGTTTCTGAAATAAAAAGTAAAAAATAGAGCTGGGGGTATAGCTCAGAGGTAGAAGGCCCCTGTTTAATCCCCAGTACCATACACACACACAAAGAAAAAGAAAAAAAAAATTAACTCTGAGCTGGGTGCAATGAGGCATGCCTATCATTCCAGTACTCACATGCAGAGACAGGGAGATCACAGGTTTAAGGCCAGCCCCAGCAACTTAATGAAATCTTGTTTCAAAATAAAAAAATAAAGAGGGTTAGGATTATAGCTTGGAGGTAGAATACCCCTCAGTAAGAAGGAACAGCAGGAGGAAGGGAAGGAGGAGTAGCTGGTCCCACCAGCTCTGTAACCAACTATAGTTTAACACACTGGTGGCAAGATTTCTGCTAATCCTTTAAGAGACCTAAACTCTACCGGCTCCAGGCAACAGGGCCAGCGCCAAGTGCCAGGGTTCCCAAGTCCATCGAAGCTCGCCCCCCACCGTGCACAGTAGAGGAGCTCTTTGCAGGGAAGAGACTGGACAGAAGCCCAGGGAGGCAACCCCGGACTTATTCCTGGGTGTCGGTCCTCTTCTGGAGAGAGTTTAGAGGGTGATGAGCCCAGGGGCTGCCATGCGGGCCCAGGGTTTGAGGTTTGCCAAGGTTTCCAGAAGACTTTCCCCTTAAGATACCAAGAACCTGTCAGGCAGGGCGGCACACCCTTGATAGGAAGATCCAGGTTCCAGGCCAGCCTCAGCAATTTAGTGAGGCCCTCAGCAACTTAGCAAGAACCTGTTTATTTTTTCTTCTCTTTTCTCTCTCTCTCTCTGTTTTTTTTTAATACTTGAGATAGAACACAGGATAATTCTACATCTGCGCTACAGCCTGAGCCCTATTTTTTTATTTTTATTTTAAGACAGGATCTCTCTAGGTTGTGAAGGCCTCTTGCTGAGACCATCCTTGAACCTGTGACCTTCCTGTTTCAACCTCCCAAGGACTGGGATTACAGACATGTGCTACCATGCCCAGCCCAGCAAGACCCTGTTTCAAACTAAAAATTAAAAAGAACTGGGAGGCCGGGCGTGGTGGCTCACGCTTGTAATCCCCGCGCTTGGGAGGCGGAGACAGGAGGATCGCGCAGGTTCGAAGCCAGACGCATGCGCTGGCTTAGGAGACCCTGTTTCCAAATAAAAATGTACAAATAGGTCTGGGACTGGGAGTGTAGCCCGGAGGTAGAAGGGCTTCCAGGAACCCCAGTACCACCAAAAAAAAAAAAAAAAAAAAAAAGAGCTGGGAGTAGCCAGACGTGGTGGCACACACTTGTAATCCTCGTGCTTGGAAGGCTGAGACAGGAGTATTGCACAGGTTCGAAGCCAGCCTTAGCTACTTAGTGAGACCCTGTTTCCAAATAAAATATAAAATAGGTCTGGGAGTATAGTCCAGAGGTAGAAAGCCACCAAAAAAAAAAAAAAAAAGGCTGGTGGGTAGCTCTCAGAGGTAGAATGCCTTTGGGTTCAATCCTTAGTACCATATGCACACACACAAAAAAAAAAAGAAAGAAAGAAAGAAAGAAAGAAAAAAAGAAAGAAAGAAAGAAAGAAAGAAAGAAGGAAAGAAAGAAAGAAAAAATATAAAGTATAAAATAGGCCTGGGGGCAGTGTAGCCCGGAGGTAGAAGGCCTCTGGGTTCCCTCCCCAGTACCACAAAAATAAAACAAAAGGCCGGGCATAGTGGCGCATGCTTGTAATCCCGCGCTTGGGAGGCTGAGACAGGAGGATCGCACAGGTTCAAAGCCAGCCTCAGCTACTTAGTGAGGGTCTCAGCAACTTAGTGAGACCCTGTCTCCAAATAAAGTATAAAATAGGTCTGGGAGTATATCCTGGAGGTAGAAAGCCTCTGGGTTCCACCCCCAGTACCACCAAAAAAAAAAAAAAAAAAAAAAAACCAACAACAAAAAACCCCGAAAATACCTTTCAGATCTGAAGGTAAAATACAGTTTAAGGAGCAGCAGCAGAGAAAATTCATAGTTGGCAAATTTCACTACAAGAAATACTTGTAAAAGTTATTTAGGCAGAAGGAAATTGGAATTTACCTGCACAAAAAATATGGTGTGCTGGAAATGGTAAACATGTGGGTAAATATTAAGGATTTTCTTTCTCACTTTTAATCTTTTTTTTGGAGGGGTACAGGGGATTGAACCCAGAGACTTTACCTCCAAATTATACTCCCAGCCTGATTTTATTTCTTATACTGAAACAAGGTTTCACTGTATTGCAGAAGGCTTCATTAAATTGTAGAGGCTGGCTTCAAACTTGCTATCCTCCTATCTCAGCCTCTCAAGTACTAAGGTTACAAACCTGTGCCTCCATGCCAGGCTTAATGTGTGTGTGTGTGTGTGTGTGTGTGTGTGTGTGTGTGTGTGTGTGTATGTTTCTAGAGCTGAATTCAAAGACATTCTACTTCTGAGCTTCACCCCCAGACCAATTTTATTCTTATTTTGAAATAGAATCTCACTAGGTTGATAAGTCTCACTACTTGATGAGTCTGTCTCAGTCTCCCAAGCACTGGGATTACAAGCATATGCCACCATGCTGGGCTTCTCTTTATTATTATTATTATTATTATTATTATTATTATTATTATTATTATGCGGGTCTGGTGATGGAACCCAGGGACATTTGACCTCCGAGTTACACCCCCTGCCCTATTTTTTATTCTTTATTTTGAAACTGGGTCTCACTGAGTTGCAGAGGACCTCACTAAGTAGCTGAGGCTGTCCGCAAACCACGATCCTCCTGTCTCAGCTTCCCGAATGCTGGGATTACAAGCGTGTGCCACCACGCCTGGCTTCTCTTTTTTATTTTATGTATTTATTTACTTTTTGATGTACTGGGGATGGAGCCCAAGGGCATTCTACCTTCAAGCTACAGCCTAGACCTATTATTTATTTATTTATAATTTTGTAGTACTAGGGATGGAACCCAGGAGCATTTTACCTCTGAGCTACACACCCATCCGGTTTTTTTCTATTCTTTATTTTATTTATTTATTTTATTTTTGCAGTACTGGGGATGGAACCCAGGAGCATTCTACCTCTGAGCTATACTCCAGTCCTATTTTTTAGTGTATATATATATATATATATATATATATATATATATATATATATATATATTGTGTGTGTGTGTGTGTGTGTGTGGTATACTGGGGGTGGAACCCAGAGGCTTTTCTTTTTTTTTTTTCTTCTTTTTTTTTATTTTTATTTTTTGGTGGTACTGGGGTTCCTGGAAGCCCTTCTACCTCCGGGCTACACTCCCACGGGCTACACTCCCAGACCTGTTTTTTTAACTTTATGTGGAAACAGGGTCTCTTAAGCCAGCGAGGCTGGCTCCGAACCAGCGCGATCCTCCTGTCTCTGCCTCCCAAACGCGGGGATTACAAGCGTGTGCCACCACGCCCGGCGAACCCAGAGGCTTTTCTACCTCCAGGCTATACTCTCAAACCTATTTTATACTTTATTTGGAAACAGGGTCTCACTAAGTTGCTGAGAGCCTCACTAAGTAGCTGAGGCTGGCTTCGAACCCGCGCGATCCTCCTGTCTCCCTCTCCCAAGCACAGGGATTCCAAGCATGTGCCACCACTCCTGGCCTAGTTTTTATTTTTATTATTTATTTATTTATCATTTATTTATTTATTTATTTATTTATTTATTTTTGTGGTACTTGGGGTGGAACCCAGAGGCTTTCTACCTCCGGGCTATACTCCCAGACCTATTTTATATTTTATTTGGAAACAGGGTCTCACTGAGTTGGAAGGGCCTAAGTAGCTGAGGCTGGCTGCAAACCACGATCCTCCTGTCTCAGCCTCCCACAGGGGATTACAAGACAAGAGTAGGCTGGGGTGCCTTGCAGTGGCAAGGTGCTTGCCTAACATGTGTCTAGGACCTGTGAGGACTTGGGCTCAGTCCCCAGCGAAGCAGCAAAAGAGAGAGAAACACGATAACGAGTTCTCAGACATGACTGAGCGATTTCACTCCTAGCTACTTATTTACAGAGGAAGTGAGACCTGTGTCCACTCAAAAACCTTCCCCTCGGGGTTGTCTGCGGCTTCCTCTGTAAGAGCCAGAACATGGGGACACCCCAATATCTCTCAGTTGCACAATGGACACATGAGCACACTGGGACATTCGTTATGGGGTGGCGACTGCTCACCATGGCACGGGGGGAACTCTTAATCGCTGGAAGATACAGGCTCCCAAGGCTGCAGGGGCACGACTCCATCCACACACATCCAGCCCTGCAGGGCAGCCCCAGGTGGACAGACAGAAGCCGGGGTGACTGGGGTGCAGGCGGGGGGGAGGTCCTGAGGCCTTTTGTGGGGTGAGAGAACTGTTGTACGTGTGTGTGTGTGTGTGTGTGTGTGTGTGTGTGTGTGTGTATTACTGGGGATTGAACCTAAGGTCATTCTACCTCTGAGCTATACCCTATTTTATGTTTTACTTTGATTTTTTTTTTCCAGGGGAGGGTGCTGGGGCATTCTACCTTTGAGCTACACCCCGTGCCTTATTTTATTTTTATTTTATTTTTTGTGGTACTGGGGTTCCTGGAAAACCTTCTAGCTCCGGGCTACACTCCCAGACCCATTCTTATACTTTTTTATTTGGAAACAGGGCCTCTTAAACCAGCACAGCTGACTTTGAACCTGTGTGATCCTTCTGTCTCTGCCTCCCAAGCACGGGGATTACAAATGTGGGCCACCACTCCCGGCTTAGTCTTTATTTTGAAACAAGCTCTCACTAAATTGCAAAGGGCCTCACTAAGTAGAAGCTGTCTGCAAACCGCGATCCTCCGGTCTCAGCCTCCCAATTGCTGGGATTACAAGAGTGCGCCACCACGCCTGGCTATGTTTTACTTTGAAACAGGGTCTCACTAAGTTGCTAACGCTGGCCTTGAACCTGCAATCCTCCTTTCTCAGCCTCCCAAGTTCTGGAATTACAGGTGTGGGCCATTTTACTGGGCTCAGAAACCCCTGTTGAAAATGTGATTGCTATTGTGCTGCCAAGGGGTGATGGGACCTCTAAGAGGACGTTGGGGTCACTAATGGCCATCTTGCAGGACTGGTTCGGTGCTGTTGGGAGACAGTGAACCGTCCCTCTGGCAGGACTAGAGAGAGGGCTGTTACAACGTGAGGCCACTTTCTGTGGCTTGGCCTCTTCGCACATGTCGCTGGGTCTCAATTAGGTGAGCAGAAGCTGCAGGAGGCAGCCCGGTTCCGGACTGCCAGATCTGGGCTAGGACGATGGGATGGACAAGGGAGGTGAGCGACGGCTACTTCTGCTGTCTCTGCGGCCCACCCCAGCCCAGGCCGCCCCTGTGCCCTCAGACTGGCCTTGTACAGGAAGGCGGTCTCCATCTCCGGGAAGACTTTGCACAGATGCTGCACCCGCTAAGGCATCTAAGTAGCGCCCCATCTTCATGGCGCCCAGCACCGTGGGGTTCCGGGCCGCAGGGACAGAACCGCGGCGTCAGACTTGCAAAGTCCAGGCAGAGTGCAGCGGTAGCCATGCCAGGCCACGCCAGAGCCCGGAGCCCAGGAGCTGCCCCTTGGGCCTGTGGGGTCCGCCCGCCGGGGCGGTGCCGGTGGAGGGAGGGGCCGTCGTGGGGCCAGGTGCACCCGAGGGTCGGTGCACCTGAGCCCTGTGCGTTCCACTCTTGCTCCCGGGTCCCAGGGCAGAGAGCGGACCCAAAAGCTGAGAACTGGGATCTATTAGGCCTCCTTGGGCTTCCCCTGGACCCTCTCCAGCCTTTAGCTTCCAAACCGTTCCTGCTACGATTGGAGTATGAATCACCCCCTCTCGGAAACTCTTGTTGACATTTGATTGACATGGCGGCGCCCAGAGGGTGGGGCCTTTGAGAGAGGTCACTGATGCCCCTTGCAGGACTGGGTCAGTGCTCTTGGCAGCTACTGAACTGTCCCCCCAGGGACGGGGAGAGGGCGGCTGGAGAGCAAGGCTGCCCCCTGCTGGCGCACGGCCCCTCCTGCACCTGCCGCTCCGCCTTTCCCGGAAGCAGGTGGGCAGAGGCCGCTGCGGGAGGCCGGCCAGGGCCTGGGCCTCAAACTTCCAAGTTTCCAGAACTGTTGGGTCCAAAAAAGAAACAACACCGGTCCCCAAATTACCCAATGTCAAGGTTCAGTTATAGCAGGAGAAAATGGCCAAAATAATTCCCCCAAAACATACCCAATCGTCCTCGTCTTTTATATGCTATGGACAGTTTCTATTTTGATTAAATATAGTTGACATTTTCAGGTCCAACTTTGTTCCTTTACCTGTTTTGTTTTGTCTTTGTAGTGCCGGGGATTGAATATGGGGGATTCTACCTCTGAGCTACACCCTCAGCCCTATTTTTCATTTATTTATTTATTTATTTATTTATTTGCGGTGCTGGAGCTGGAACCCAAGGGCATTCTACCTCTGAGCTACACCCCCAGCCCTATTTTTTATTCTTTTGTTTTGTTTTGTTTTTTTGTTGGTACTGGGGTTCCTGGAAGCCCTTCTACCTCCAGGCTACACTCCCAGACCTATTTTATATTTTTGAAACAGGGTCTCTTGCCCGGCTTTTATTCTTTATCTTAAAACAGGGTTTCACTGAGTTGCAAAGGGCCTCACTGAGTTGCAAAGGGCCTCACTAAGTAGCTGAGGCTGTCCATGAACCACGATCCTCCTGTCTCAGCCTCCCTAATGCTGAGACTACAAGCGTGCGCCACCATGCCTGGCTTGTCTCACCCCGTTTCACAGGTCCCTGGGGTAGTGGGAGACTGGTGACAAGAAGCAGAGGAAACAAGTTTGTGAAGGCGGGCGTGGTGGCGCACGCTTGTAATCCCAGCATTCGGGAGGCTGAGACAGGAGGATCGCACAGGTTTGAAGCCAGCCGCGCTGGCTTAGGAGACCGTTTCCAAATAAAAAAGTATAAAATAGGTCTGGGAGTGTAGCCTGGAGGCAGAAGGGTTTCCAGGAACAAAAACAAAACAAAACAAAACAAAACAAAACAAAACAAAAACAAGCTTGTGGTTCGCGCCAGGCCTGGGCGCTTTATAAAGTGCTGCTTTACTCTGTTTTATATTTATTCAGACAGGAACCGCTGGTGCGGGACTCAGCCCCAGCCTGTGCATGGTGAAGGCAAGGGAGAGCAGGGCGGGAATCTAGAAAAATACGGTATGATCAACACATCAGAAAAGATCACGCTCAATCAGCTTAAGGCACAGACGCCAGGTGAGAGTAAGACAGGTGACGGACGCCGCCAGCCTTCTGGGCGCCTAGCGGAAGTAGTCGGGACACTCGTGAGCAATCAGGTGCCAGGCCTGATCAAAGGCGTCCACCACGGTTGGGGCCAGGGGCCCTTCTTCCGTCGCCGCCAAGTTCTGCTCCAGCTGCTGCAGGCTGGACATGCCCAGGATGACCGCGTCCCCGTGGGCGCCCTGCAAGGGAGACGGCCAGACGTGAGTACCCCTCTGCTGCCAGGGGCTCCGGTCCCATGTCCCTCCCTGCCCGCCCCTGCCAGGATAGGGATGTGTGTTATTTATATCCTGTACATCCAGAAAGAACTGAAGGCGCCTTGGATTCTTTTCTTGCAGCCCTGGGGATGGAACCCAGGGGTGTTCGACTGCTGAGCTGCATGCCCAGCCCTACACACACACACACACACACACACACACACACACATATATATTTTTTATTTTGAAACCAGGTCTCACTGAGTTGCAGTGGGCCTCACTAAGTAGCTGAGGCTGTCCGCGAACTGCAATCCTCTGATCTCAGCCTCCCGAATGCTGGGATTACAAGTGTGCGCCACCACGCCTGGCTGTTTTCACCAGGAAGACTTGTGCCCCAAGAGAAGAAAACACAGTTTCTACCAGATGATAAGAGATCTGGGTCTTAGAGTTAGACCTGTGTTAAAGCTTCTGCCCCTTAATAGCTGTGTGAAGTCCAGTTTCCTCATCAAAAATAATGCGATAATCATATTTCCTAAGGCATAAATAATACTTAAGTCCATGTTTATAAAACTCTTATTACAAAGCCTAACTCTTAGATGACAACACAGAGCACTGAAAAAGAGTGCCCATGAGACCTGGCAGAAAGAAAACTCCGGAGCAAAAGAGAACACACACTTTGAAATCACTTTTCTGTAATTTTGGGTCCCTTAAACTTAGTGGTAGAAGCTGGGCCCAGGGGCTGATGGCTAGATACCTGCAGCTGCGAGTGGTAATACATCCACCGGAGGGCGGCCGAAGTCATGCTGGGGGTGCTGCGGCCATAGGCGGCCTGCAGGGCCTTGTCCACCAGGGCGATGGCCTTGAAGTGGTCCTCCTTCCAGAACCTGAGCGGGTGGGGAAGGTGGCATGAGGGTCAGTACTTTGGAGGTCACACGGGGGGCCAAAGCCAAAGAGCCGGCCAAGGCTGCTGCTGCATCCCAATTCCTGCAGCGCAGAAGGACCAGTATCTCCTGCTTTACTAGTACCAGGACCAGCCAGGCTGCTGGGTCCCTCACTGGACACATCCATGACATATTTGTCCTTTATCCTTTATTCTTTTTTTCTTTGGAACTGGAGGTTGAACCCAGAGGCATTCTATCTCCATACTTTAGCCTCAGCCCCTTTTTATTTTGTATTTAAAATAGGATCTCTCAGCTGGGCGTGGTGGCGCACGCTTGTATTCAGGAGGCTGAGACAGGAGGATCAGGATTCATGGACAGCCTCAGCTACTTAATGAGGCCCTTTGCAACTCAGTGAGACCCTGTTTCAAAATAAAGAATAAAAAATAGGGTTGGAGGTGTTGTTCGGAGGTAGAATGACCCTGGGTTCCATCCCCAGTACTGAAAAAGAAAAAAAAAAAAAATACAGTCTCTCACTAAGTCACTGAGGGATCTTGCTAAGTTGCTGAGGCCTGCCTCAAACCTGCAATCCTCCTGCCTCAGCCTCCCAAGTACTGGGATTACATGTCTGTGTCACCATGCTTGGCTTCCACACATCTTTATTCTTGAGAACCTGTAAAACTGTAGATAGTACAAGCGCAATATATGGCCCCAGGCCTCTTGAGCCCCAGCCAGGGTCCTTTCCTTCTTACCAGCAGGTAACTACTCAGGCAAGAGCTACAGCATAGAAGACCACATTATCTTCAAAACCTTTTTTTTTTTTTTGGTGAAAATAGGGATTGAACCTAGGGGCATTCTACCTGAGATATAACCACACATCGTTTTGTGTTGAGGAAGGGTCTAAGTTGTCAAGGCTGGCCTCACACCTGGGATTACAGGCATGCGCCACTCTGTCTGGCTAGGGATCCTCAGACAGAGAGAGAAAAGATCCTCTCTTTTCAGAGAGGTCCCAAGAAAACAAGAAACCCAAATACAGGTGTCAAAGTACTGCCTCAGGAAGGAAGCCTAGAACTTTGTTTCAGATAAAAGAGACCTCTCACCCTACCCAACATGATGCAGATGGGGCGGCTCACCGATTCCTGTAGGTCTCCGCCCAGCTATTCCCGAAGAAGCGGCCTGTGGGCTGTTTCCCATCCTTGTCCTCAAACTTGTACTTGCCGGTCAGCAGGCCCCCTGTGGGAAGACAGGAGTCACAGACTCTCCAGGAGGCTGCCAGATCCCTCCCAGGACTGGACTGGGGCCGCAGGAGGGACCCAGGAGGGGTGCGGATGCACCCAGCCTCTTGTCACAGCCCTCCCTGCTGCCCAGAGCTAGGGCTGGGGGTGCACCAGGGCAGACACAGGCAGAGACGGGGCCCTCAATGCCCGCCCACCCGAGAGGGCCAGCCCCGGGCAGCCTCACCAGCCAGAGGGTTGTAGGCGTAGAACCTGAGGCCAAAGCGCCGGAGGCAGGGGAACAGCTCCTTTTCCACCATCCGCGTGGTGGCGTTGTACATGCCCTGCAGGGAGGGGCCAGGGGACAGCCTGGGTGGGCATGCCAAAGAAGGGACCCCACCTTCATTTTTTTATCCTTTTTTTTTTTTTTTGGTGGTAACAGGGATGGAACCCAGGGGCATTCTAGCTTCAAGCTATACCACCAGCCCTATTTTTTTTAGTTTGAAATAGGGTCTCACTGAGTTGCAAAGGGCCTCACTATGTAATTAAGGTTGTTCACGAACCACGATCCTTCTGTCTCAGCCTCCCAAATGCTGGGATCACAAGCGTGCACCATCATGCCTGGCTCTTAGCCTTCATTTTTTTTTTTTTTTTTTTTTGCAGTACTGGGGTTCCCAGAAGCCCTTCTACCTCCGGGCTACACTCCCAGACTATTTATTTATTTATTTATTTATTTATTTGGAAACAGGGTCTCTTAAGCCAGTGCGACTGGCTTTGAACCTGCGTGATACTCCTGTCTCCGCCTCCCAAGTGCGGGGATTACAAGCGTGCGCCACCACACCTGGCTTAGCCTTCATTTTTAAGAGATTATTTTATTTTTGGAACTTTTCTTTTTCAGTGGTAGACTGCTTCCCTGGTATGCAGGATTCCTTGTGTTTTTTAATCAGTAAAAAAATAAGACAACAGAGCCAGGTGTGGTGGTGCACGCTTGTAATCCCAGCATTCGGGAGGCTAAGACCGGAGGATCGCGGTTCGCAGACAGTCTCAGCTACTTAGTGAGGCCCTCTGCAACTCAGTGAGACCCGGTTTCAAAATAAAGAATAAAAAATAGGGTCAGAGGTGTAGCTTGGAGGTAGAACACCCTTGGGTTCCATCCCCAGTACTGCAAGAAAAAAAAAAAAAGATCTGGGGCCATACTTCAGTGATGGAGCAACCCTGGGTTCAAGTTCATTCCCTAGTCTGTCTCTCTGTCTCTCTCTCACACACACACACACACACACACACACACACACACACACACACACACACACACACAACCAGGCTTAGTAGCACATGCCTATAATCCCAGGACTTGGGATACTGAGACAGGAGGATGGTGGATTCAATGTCAGCCTCAGCAACTTTGCAAGACTGTTTCCAAATAAAAATAAAGCAGAAGCCAGGCGTGGTGGTGCACGCTTGTAATCCTAGCACTTGGGAGGCTGAGACAGGAAGATGTGATTTGCAGTTAGCCTCAGCTATTTTGTGAGGTACCCTGCAACTCACTGAGATGCTGTTTCAAAATGAAGAATAAAAAATAGGGCTGGGAGTGTAGCTCAGAGGTAGAATGCCCTGGGTTCTACTCCCAGTGCCACAATAAATAAATAAAAAGTAAATAAATAAACAAAGGTTCTATTTTTTTTTTTGTGTGTGTGTGTGTGTGGTCCTGGGGTTCCTGGAAGCCCTTCTACCTCCGGGCTACACTCCCAGACCTATTTTTACATTTTTTATTTGGAAACAAGGTCTCCTAAGCCAACACGCGCGGCTGGCTTCGAACCTGCGCGATCCTCCTGTCTCTGCCTCCCAAGTGCGGGGATTACAAGCGTGCGCCACCACGCCCAGCTAATAAATAAACAAAGGTTCTAAAAGCACAACGGGTGCTTAGAAAGACTTGCTGAGTACATGGAGAAGAGTTTTGGGGCCCAAAGGCTCCTGGGGCTTCGGGGAGGGGCCTGAGCAGAGCCACCTGAGTGGGACCTGAGCTCCCTGCAGGGAGGGCGGAGGGTGCCAGGCTGAGGTGCAGAGCCGGCTGCAGAGGAAGACAGCAAGGATGCCACCATGTAGGCAGCAAACGTGACCGGTGGCCAGGCTGGGAGCTTGGCTGATGTCCTGAGGGAGCCTAGGAGCCATCCACGGGCTTTGGGCAGGGGAGTGGCTGCTATGTAGAGGGCACAGGGCATCCCCAAGGGTGAGGAAAACCCAGGATCAGCAGCAGGGCCCTGGAGCCCAAGGCCTTTGCAGCCCTGGCCCCCCAGACCCCCTCACCTGGTACACGGTGGGCACGATCCAGCCTTTCTGCTTGCAGAGGGTACAGATCTCAGCCACCTCCCAGGAGGCATAGTTGGAGAGGCCAAGCTCCACAAACTTGCCCTGCAGGGGGGAGGCCACAGTTAGAACCCAGAGTGGTCTGGAGGCCCAGGCAGGGGTGTGCTGCAGGAGAGGGGTCTGCCCCAGGCTGGTGGTCCTGGTAGCAGCAGGAGGAGCAGAGCAGCAGATCCACCCCCTAGCTCGGCCACCCTCACCTCCTGGTGCAGCTGGTGGCAGGCACGTAGCGTGTCTTCCACAGGGGTGCCGTGGTCAGGTGCATGCAGGTAGAAGAGGTCCACCCGAGGACACTGCAGCCGCTTCAGGGATGTCTCCAGCTGGGACCGGACGCTGTCGGGCTTCAGTGACTTCCCGTCCCAAGGGTTTGCTTTGGTGGCAATTTTTGCTGGAGGAAGAATGTGATGGTTAAGGGACTTCTAAGAACCACTCCCTGGCCATGTGATCCTGGCTAAGTTTCATAAGTTTTCTCAGTTTGAATTTCCTAATCTGTAAATGAGGGTGAAAAACTGTCCTTACATGGAGGTCACAAGGATTAAGTAATTTTTTTTTTTTTTTTTGCAGTACTGGGGATGGAACCCTGTGGCATTCTACCTATGAGGTATACCTTCAGTCCTATTTTTTATTCTTTATTTATTATTATTATTATTATTATATTATTATTATTTTGTGGGTCTGGGGATGGAACACAGGCATTCGACCTCCGAGCTATATCCCCTGCCCTATTTTTTATTCTTTATTTTGAAACAGGGTCTCACTGAGGTGTAGAGGGCCTCACTAAGTAACTGAGGCCATCTGCGAACCATGATCCTCCAGTCTCAGCCTTCTGAATGCTGGGATTACAGGCGTGTGCCACCACTCCCATCTATTCTTTATTTTGAAACAGGATCTCACTGAGTTGTAAAGGGCCTAAGTAGCTGAGGCTGTCTGCGAACTGCAATCCTCCTGTCTCAGTCTCCCAAATGCTGGGATGACAAGCATGCGCCACCATGTCCGACTCATTAAGTAATGTTTTTTTTTTTTTTTGTGGTACTGGGGTTCCTGGAAGCCCTTCTACCTCTGGGCTACACTCCCACACCTATTTTATTTTTGGAAACAGGGTCTCTTAAGCCAGCATGGCTGGCTTCGAACCTGCGTGATCCTCCTGTCTCCGCCTCCCAAGCGCGGGGATTACAAGCATGTGCCACCACGCCCAGCGCTTAAGTAATGTTTTTAATTTACTAACATTTTTTTTTGGTGTGTACTGGGGATAGAACCCAGGAGCATTCTACCTCCGAGTGACACCCCCCAGCCCTATTTTTTTTTTAATTCTTTATTTTGAAACAGGGTCTCAGTGAGTTACAAAGGGCCTCACTAAGTAGCTGCGGACACACAGAGCTGGGCATGGTGGCACATTACTATGATCCCAATACTTGGCAGGTTGAGACAGGAGGATCCCAGGTTCAAGGCCAGTCTCAGCACCTTGGCAAGACCCTGTTTCAAAATAAAAATAAAGAGCGGGTGTGGTGGTGCACGCTTGTAATCCCCACGCTTGGGAGGCCGAGACAGGAGGATCGTACAGGTTCAAAGCCAGCCTCAGCTACTTAGTGAGGCTCTCAGCAACTTAGTGAGACCCTGTTTCCAAATAAAATATAAAATAGGTCTAGGAGTATAACCCGGAGGTAGAAAGCCCCTGGGTTCCATCCCTAGTACCATATATATACATATATACATATATACACAAATATATGTATATATATAATAAAAGTAAAGCGGGGTATGGTGGCAGATGCTTATAATCCCAGCATTTGGTAGTCTGAGTCAGGAGGATCACAGTTTGCGGTCAAACTCAGCTACTTAGTGAGGTCCTTTGCAACTCAGTGAGACCCTGTTTCAAAATAAAGAATAAAAAACAGGGCTGAGAGTGTAGCTCAGAGATGAATGCCCCTGGGTTTTATCTCCAGTACCGCAAAATAAATTTTTTTTTTTTGGTGGTACTGGGGGTGGAACCCAGAGGCTACTACCTCTGGGCTATACTCCCAGACCCATTTTATATTTTATTTGGAAACAGGGTCTTACTAAGTTGCTGAGAGCCTCACTAAGTAGCTGAGCCTGGCTTCGAACCCGTGCGATCCTCCTGTCTCAGGCTCCCAAGCACGGGGATTACAAGCGTGTGCCACCACGCCCGGCTTGCAAAATAAAATAAAAAAAAAAAATAGTGCTGGCTGTGTAGATCAGAGGTAGAATGCCCCTGGGGGGGGGGAGGGAGGGAGGGAGAGAGAGAATGAATGAGAGGAATGCAAGTCCCAAGGAAAAACATGAAGCCAATCCTGGAATTCAGGAAAGGCTCCTTCTAGAGATGACCCCTAGCTGAGTCCCCAGAATGAGTCTTAGCCACCAAGGGAAGGGCAAACAGGGAAGACACACTAAGCCACAGATGCAGGGAAGCACCCATGTGAGGCTGCGTAGCTCCAATCCTGAGTTAGAAGAGTAAATGCCAGGGCGGGAGCCTTGGGACATGGGATGAGGGAAGGGGGCACAGACCTGATCTCAAAGGTTCTCAAACACCATCACACCGAGTCTGGACTTGGTCTTTTCCTGGTTTTGTCAGGGTGTGAACCAGTCAGGAGTCACTCTGGCTGCAGTACAGAAAAGAAACTCAAGGGGGCAGGCCTGGCAGCAGGGAGACCAGTAAAAAGGCTATTGCAAGGATTTAGGAGACACAGGAGGCAGGCCTGGTGGAGCAAGTTTGTAATCCTAGTACTTGGGAGGCTGAGACAGGAGGACTGGGTTCTCTGACAGCCTCAGCTACTTAGTGAAGCCTCTGTAACCTCGTGAGACCCTGTTTCAAAATAAAGTATATAAAGTAGGGCCGGGGGGTATAGCGCTCGGAGGTAGAATTGCCCTGGGTTCCATTCCCAGTACCGCAAGGTAAAAGAAAGAAAAAAGAAAGAAAAGAAAAGAAAAGAAAGAAAAGAGACACAGGAGCCTGAATGTGGGTGGGTTCCTGGCAGCGATCAGTCTCTTGTAAAGAGAGGGGCACTGAGCACAAGGCAATTAGAGTCCCTCTCCCTTCAGACTTTCAGAGCCAGGCACATTTACCCAGCCACTGTACAGGGACTATCCCCATGAGAAAGACACAGGATTCTTGGGAGGCTGAGACAGGAGGATCGCACAGGTTTGAAGCCAGCCTCAGCTACTTAGTGAGGCTCTCAGCAACTTAGTGAGACCTTGTTTCCAAATAAAATATAAAATAGGTCTGGGAGTCTAGCCCAGAGGTAGAATGCCCCTGGGTCCCACCCCAATAACACACACACACACACACACACACACACACACACACACACACAGACACAGGGTTCTGCTACCCATGCAGCTTGGCAGTGTGTTAACTTAGCCCGGTTCCTTCCCCTATAACATAACCTAGGTGTCCGGACAGATTCTGCACTTTTCATACTTGGCAGAGTCAACTGAACAGGTCAGAGGCCCGCCCTCCGGTCATGTGGGATGCAGGAGAGAAGTCCCAGCTTCTCTGCACACGGCCCCCCAGGCATTCTGTGTGAACTCTGCTTTAGGTCTGGGCTGAGGACTCAGGCCCCGTGAGCCCCTGGCCGCAAAGGAAGCAGGGAAGGCCTGGGAAGAAAAACCAATTCAGAAATAATATCTTATCAATGAGAGGCAGTCTGGTGAACTAGGAGCGGGCCTGGGCATCCTCCATCTCTCCACCATGTTATGAGTCTAAGGACCCACAGAGACCCACTCCACAGGGGTGGCAAAGAGCGCTGCCAGGGGCACCAAGCTAATGAGGGACAGACCCCCAGCACCCCTATCACAACACACCGGCCCACTCCCATCCTTACATGTCAGGCCAAGTTTTCCACACAGCTCTGCCCTAGGCCTCTAATGACCTGTCTCAGTTCCCCACTCACCTCCAGTAAACTAATTCGTGTGTGTGTGTGTGTGTGTGTGTGTGTGTGTGCGTGCACGCGCGCGCTACTGGGG
Organism: Muscardinus avellanarius; assembly: GCF_963383645.1. Classification (NCBI taxonomy): domain Eukaryota; kingdom Metazoa; phylum Chordata; class Mammalia; order Rodentia; family Gliridae; genus Muscardinus; species Muscardinus avellanarius. Next base: position 15,067,060 of record NC_137788.1, read on the forward strand.
ATTAAACCCAGGGCATTCTACACCCCAGCCCAATTTTTTCCTTTTTTTTTTTTTGCGGGTCTGGGGATGGAACCCAGGGGCATTCTACCTTCAAGCTACATCCCCTGCCCTATTTTTTTATTCTTTATTTTGAGACAGGGTCTCACTAAGTTGCGGAGGGCCTCACTAAGTAACTGAGGCTGTCCGTGAACCCCTATCTTCTAGTCTCAGCTTCCCGAATGCTGGGATTACAAGTGTGTGCCACCACGCCCGGCTAACCCCAGCTCCCTATTTTATCTTTTTTTTTTTTTTTGGCGGGTCTGGGGGATGGAACCCAGAGGCATTTGACCTCTGAGCTACACACCCTGTTCAATTTTTAATTCTCTATTTTGAAACAGGGTCTCACTGAGTTGTGGAGGGCCTTAAAGTAGCTGAGGCTGTCCGCGAACCGCGATCCTCAGGTTTCAGCCTCCCAAATGCTGGGATTACAAGTGTGCGCCATCACCACGCCCGGCTCCCCTATTTTATCTTTTATTTTGAAACAGGGTCTCACTAAGTTGCTGAGGGCCTTGCTCAGTTGCTGAGGCTGGCCTCGAACCTCCTGTGATCCTCCTGTCTCAGGCGCCCAAGTACTGAGATCACAGGCATGCGGCACCATGTCCAGTTGCAAACTGTCTGCGCTCTAGTCAGCATTCTCGCGACCTTCCCTGCTGCCTTCTCCTGCACCCTTCTCCAAAGTGCTCGCTTGGGCACTTCCCGGAAATCATTGCTTCAGTCTGCCCTATTGGACTCTGAGTTCCCTCGGTGGGCCAGTCATCTTTTTTCCTACAGCTGAATATCGAAGCCTGGCACAGAGCAGACAGAAAGGCTTCACCCCTGCCGGCCTTACCACTCCTCCCACCAGCCCTTGGCATTCCTAGCTGGTTCTCCCTGAGTCCCAGAGATACTGCCAGCTGCGCAGGGCAAAGTCCAGGATCTTCAGATGCATGGGTGCAGGGGAGGGGGGTGAGCGGCACAGGTGCAGAGTCTGAGAGGGGAGTCCAGGTTATGGGTACCTGGCAGGGTTGGAGGCGGGGGCTGCAAAGAAGGTGGGAAGCGAAGGGTTGGAAGGAAGGAGCTCGGAGTGAGACTGGGGACTTGGACCCGCAATCACCAAAGGCAGGGGAGAAAGATGGGAAAGCGCCATCCAGTTGTTGGGAGCGAGACGTGCGTGAGGGGCTTGGGGTTCACACAGTGGCCGGGGTGGGCGGGGAAGGTCGGTGCCGCGGGAGGGGTATGAAACTGCCAGCGCCCTAGCGCGGCCGGGGAGGGATCAGCTCTGCACAGTGGGGGCGACTGTTACCTGCGCAGTCGCCGCCGCCCAGCCCGAGCCCCAGGCCGCCCAGGATGCTCTCGGACTGGCCGTCGCTGTACATGTAGGCCGTGTCCAGCTCGGTGTGGCCGCGATCCAGGAACGCGCGCACGGCCTCGGCGCTGGCGGGCGCGTCCATTCGGCGCCCCATCTCCATGGTGCCCAGCACTGTGGCTGGCCGGGGCGACGGTGGCGGCCGGGACATGGCGACAGAGCGAGCGCCCGACGCCCCGGAGCCACGCGCGCAGCTCCCTGCAACGCGGGCCGCGGCTCCGACCCCTGCGCGCAGCATGGGACTGCGCGTGCGCACTGGGGCGCGCCGGGCCCCGCCCACGGCGTGGGCGGAGCGTGGAGCAGCTTAGGGAGCGAGGACCAAGCGCCGCGCGCAAGCTTCGCGCAGCGACGCCTCCAGGGACCGTCCACCAAGTGCGCGGCGTGAGAGGCGGGGCCGCGCGGCTCCCGGGGCGGGGCGGGGCGGGGCGGCGAGCGCGGTCAGCTGACCCGGGCGGAGCCTGAACCCAGAAGCCCCGTCCCGCGGTGGATCTTGACCTGGTGAGACGGCTGGGGGCTGGCGGCAGACCCCAGGGCTGGGGGGTCGGGATTCCTGGCGCCTCCTGCAGCGTCTTCCCAACGCCCTGGTCCAGCTCTGCTCGGTCCTGGGCTTCCATCCACCCCTTGGCGCGAGATCCTGGACGAGACGCCGGGTCGGCGTTGGGCAGCCCTCGGGGTCCCCTGTGCCTGTCGCCCCCATCTCAGGGGCGATCGGCACGGCCTCTCGGGCCGACCTGGCCGGGTTTGGGGTCCGGGGCCCCTTTTCACCTGCTGATCTCGGCCGACGGCCCCTCGGCTTCCAGTGGCTTTGTTTTTCCCGGGGCGGGCTCGGCGAGGGGGCCTCGGGCGCCGGCCCCCGCGGCTGCCCTGTGATTATCCCTCCAACGAGGCGGCCCGCGCCGGTCTGAGTCACCGGGAGGGAGTTGGGGATGCAGCCCGGGAGGCCTGGAGTGCGTGGAATCCCCAAGCGAGGACGCTCCTCCGCCACATTCTCCCAGGTGTCCTGGGAGGGGAGCCCAGATGCCCCTCCAGGCCGGGCTTGGGCCAGGTGTCTGGTCCGGCGGCGTATGGGTTTGGAAATGTGACGACTGGCCGGGTGGGTCTTGTCCACCCAGTACTTACTGAAGGCCACTGTGTGCCTGGGACCCTGGGGGTGGGCGGGGTGGGGGTTACAGCAAGAACAAACTAATAGTCTCCCTGGCTGCTGCTGTTGAGCTGAGCCCTGTGCCAGGCACCATTGTAAGTCTTGGCCTGGGCTCTCACTTAACTCTGCTCTCGGCCAAGGAGGGGCCACCTGCGTCTCACCGAGGCCATCACTTGCCCTGGCAACGGCAGGTTCGCTTGTCTCCTCAACCCGAAGTCCCTCCAAGCTCACAATCTTTCTTTTCTTTCTGTCCCTTTTGCTCTTTTTCTCTCCTGTTGTCTTTTTCTTTCTTTCATTTATTTATTTATTTATTTATTTATTTATTTATTTATATTTTTGTGGCACTGGGGATTGAACCCAGGGGCATTCTACCTCTGAGCAACACCCCCAGCCTGATTTTTTATTTTTTTATTTTTTTATTTTTTTTTGTGGTACTGGGGTTCCTGGAAGCCCTTCTACCTCTGGGCTACACTCCCAGACCTATTTTATACTTTTTAAAATTTGGAAACAGGGTCTCTTAAGCCGCCGCGGCTGGCTTCGAACCTGCGTGATCCTCCTGTCTCCACCTCCCAGGCGCGGGGATTACAAGCATGTGCCACCATGTCCATGTCCCACTGATTTTTTATTCTTTATTTTGAAACAGAGTCTCACTAAGTTGTGGAGGGCTTCATTAAGTTGCTGAGTCTGGCTGCGAACCCAGATCCTTGTCTCAGCCTCCCAAGTACTGGCTGGCTCCTTTTTCTCTCTCAACATTTCTGAGTCTTTTTTTTTTTTTTTTTTTTTTTGGCACTGGGGAAGGAACCTAGGGGCATTTTACCTTCGAGCTACACATCCAGCCCCCTTTTAAAACTTCTTCTTTATTTTGAAACAGGGTCTCACTGAGTTGCAAAGGGCCTCACTAAGTAGTAGCTGAGGCTGTCCTCGAACCACGATCCTCCTGTCTCGGCCTCCCAAATGCTGGGATTACAAGTGTGCGCCACCACATCTGGCCATTTCTGAGTCTTTTTTTTTTTTTGGTGGTACTGGAGATGGAACCCAGAGGCCTTCTACCTCCAGCTACACTCCCAGACCTATTTTTTACATTTTATTTAGAAACAGGGTCTCTTAAACCAGCTGAGGCTGGCTTCAAACCTGCGCGATCCTCCTGTCTCAGCCTCCCAAGAGCGCCACCATGCCCGGCCATTTCTGAATCTTTTTTTTTCTTTTTCTTTTGGTGGTACTGGGGGTGGAACCCAGAGGCTTTCTACCTCCGGGCTATATTCCCAGACCTTATTTATATTTTATTTGGAAACAGGGTCTCACTAAGTTGCTGAGAGCCTAAGTAGCTGAGGCTGTGCGATCTTCCTGTCTCAGCCTCCCAAGAGCGGGGATGACAAGCGTGTGCCACCACGCCCGGCCATTTCTGAGTCTTGATTGTGCAGCTTGTGTGCATGGGCCCTGAGAATAGACAGCCTACAGCCAGGGCAGGGAGAGAGGAGTGTACTTCAAGAGCGGTGCTTGCTGAGGACTGTGCCAAGCACTCTTCAGGTGTGTGGCCCCTGCGGAGAGAGGAGGTGGCAGGTCCTGTCCAGCTGGCTCTTGCAAAGGCCTCTTGGATAAGACACTTTAGAACTGGGTCATAGTATCTCTTTACGAGGTGAGACATAGCATGGGCGCATACCTAGGACCCTGAAATGGCTCTTCAAAGACCAGGGGCAGGAGATAAAGCACGGTGGGCAGTTTCTGGGGTGCCTTGGGGCCTTGCCTCCAAGAACTCGGGTGCCCTCCAGGAGGCCAAGGAGGCTGCTGCTTCTGCTTTAGTGGGAAGCGCTTCCCTGGCTTTGCCTGGGATCGGGGAGAGGGTTTGGGTGTGGCCAGCGATGTTTTTTTCAGCTTGGCCTTTCTCAGAGTGTACTGTGAGCACCAGAATTCTTTAGGCAGCTGGGGAGCTGCTTCACCCTAGAATTCAGTCCAGGCTCATTTCCTCCCGAGCCTGGCGAAAGGAAGGAGTGCACGAGAGGCCCCAGGGTGGTCAAGATGCTGGACTCCCACGTTCAAACAGCCGTTGGCATGTATGAAGTCAGACTCTGGGTGTTTCATCAGCACAGCCGCCCTGAGAGGAGTGTCATTAGCCCTGTTTTATAGATGGGCTCAGACAGGTTAACTCTCTTGCCCAAGGCCGCTCATCTGTGAAGTGGGGACCATGTTCCCGTCCCTGCCAGGGATGTAGGGGAGATGGTATACAGAATCAGGATGAGCTGCAGCAGTGTGCTCAGAGCTACAAGAGGAGGGCAGAGGTTCCGCTGGGGGCTGGCTGGACTAAAAGGATTTGGTCTGCCATGGCTCTGGGTGGCCCTGTGAGTGCAGGTGACAGAGTATTCGCTAAGAAGCACTTCCAACATCAGCCATGTTGATGGTCACCGGGGTGGGCCGCGGAGCTCCACGGAGCCAGAGCTTCTGCTCACGGCTGGTTTTGTTGGGGCTGAGAGCCTCAGCTTCCTGAGAAAAGTAGCTGACTGGCTTCCTCGCCCTCGCCAATACTTCCAGATCGCCGCAACCTCAGCAGTTCCCTGGGTCCAGCAGGGGCTTGGCTTCGTGAGGAGCCCAGGTCCCCGGACACAAGAGGGAACTGCGACAGCTAAGCAAGTCCCTGAGCCTGGGTGAGGAAGCCCCCTCTTAGCACAGTGAGAAAAGGGGAAGCCAGCTTCCTCCGCCCTCGCTCCCCAGAAGCTGGCCAGCCATGCCAGACCACAGAAGCTTTTGCATAGCTGGTGATAGAAGTACCCAAGGCTCTGGGGCATGGTGGCTGCAAGCAGGGATTTGTGTCTCAGTCTGGCTCACTTTCTTCCTGGCTAGGTGGCCCTGGCAGATCACTCCCCTGCTCTGGCCTCAGGTTCCTCCTGCATTTTTCAGTACCCTCTGCTTCCTAGCGTTAAGATATGCACAGAACACATTAATGCATGCCAGGTGCTTAGCCCAGAGCGGGCAGGGAGCTTAGTGTCAGGACTGGGGATTATTGCCCATGGAGATGGCTCCAGCCAGGCCCTGCTTTCTCTCCCCTCTCCAGGGTGCCCGGGCACGGGTAGGGGATTGCTCCTGCTTGCCCCTGTAATCAGCCGTATTCTCGCTTGGGAGGCAGCTGTGTACTATATCTTGCTGTCCCACACACCACGTGAGCTCCTGGGGAAACGGGAGCATCCTGAGCCTGTATCCCAGCCTCGGGGCAACCTGGGATCACCTTCTTATCGCGAGCATCTGACCCATGTGCAGGGCAGCCGTCCCTCCAAGGAGGTCAGGAACATCATGGGCCTGGCCTCACAGACCCTCCCGGAGTAGTTTACAATAATAACAAGATGGAACTAACCTAAGGTTCATGAGTTTTAAGCAAAGATGACAGTGAGAGCCCAGCCCAGCTCCACCTACTCTCTGAGATTTTTTTTCTTTGTTTACTTTGTGTGTGTGTGTGTGTGTGTGTGTGTGTGTGTGTGTGTGTGCTGGGGATTGAACCTACTTCTGAGCTACATCCCTAGCCTTTTTATTTGTAATATTTTTTGCACTGAGGATTGAACTCAGGGGCATTCTACCTCTGAGCTATACCCCCAGCCCAATTTTTTTTTTTTTTTTTTTCAGTACTGGGGATGGAACCCAGGGGCATTCTACGTTCAAGCTATATACCCCCAGCCCTATTTTTCATTCATTCATTCTTTATTTATTTTATTTTTGGGTGGTACTAGGGTTCCTGAAAACCCTTCTACTTCCGGGCTACACTCCCAGACCTATTTTATATTTTTATTTGGAAACAGCATGATCCTCCTATCTCCACCCCCCAAGCACGGGGATTAAAAGCGTGCGCCACCATGCCCGGCTTTATTCTTTATTTTGAAACAGGGTCTCACTGAGTTGCAAAGGGCCTCACTAAGTACCTGAGGCTGTTGAACTGCGATCCTTATGTCTCAGCTTCCAAGTGCTGGGATTACAAGCATGCACCACCATGCCCGGCCCCCAGCCCTCCTATTTTTTTATTATTTATTAATTTATTTTAATTTTTATTTATTCTTTTCATTTTTGTGGCACTGGGGGTAGAACCCAGGGGCTTTTCTACCTCTGGGCTATCCTCCCAGACCTATTTTATGCTTTATTTGGAATCAGGGTCTCACTAAGTTGCTGAGAGCCTCACTAAGTAGCTGAGGCTGGCTTCAAACCTGTGTGATCCTTCTGTCTCAGCCTCCCAAATACTGAGATTATAAGCATGCGCCACCATGCCTGGCATATTTATTTATTTATTTATTTATTTATTTATTTATTTATTTTTGGTGGTACGGGGGTTCTTGGAAGCCCTTCTACCTCTGGCTACACTTCCAGACCTATTTTATACTTTTTTATTTTTGGAAACAGGGTCTCTTAAGCCAGCGGGGCTGCCTTCAAACCAGCATGATCCTCCCGTTTCCGCCTCCCAAGCGTGGGGATTACAAGTGTGCACCACCATGCCCGGCCTTATTTTTTTATTTTGAAGCAGGGTCTCACTAAGTTGCTGAGGCTGGCTGCAAACCTGCAATCCTCTTGTGTCAGCCTCCCAAGTCCTGGGATTCCAGGCAAGCCCCACCATGCCTGGTGCCCTTTTTATCTGGAAACAGGCTTGCTAAGTTGTTGAGGCTGGCCTTGACCATGCGATTGTCCTGTCTCAGCCTCCCAAGTACTGGGATTGCAAGTGTGTACCGCCACACCTGGCTGAATCTTTTTTTGGGGGTTTGGGGGTGTTGATGCTGGTGATGGAACCCAGAGCCTTATGCATGCTGGGCAAGTGCTCTATAACTGAGCTATACCCCAGCCCATGTCTGAATCATTTAACTGATATCACAGCCATACAAGGGATGGGGGGGGGTGCTGGCCGTCAGCCCTGCTGTGTAGAGGAGCAGGCCAAAGCACAGAGGGCTGGGACTGTGGCCCAAAGTAGAGCGGGGAGAATGGGTTGTGAGGGCGCCGCCCTGACCGCAGATCCTGCGCTCCCTGCCGGGTTTTGTTGCCAGCTCTTGCTTGCTTTCATCTGTGGAGGCTGGTCATGCCCCCATGGGTGAGGACTGTATCTCTTTTCTTTCTTTCTTTCTCTCCTTCTTTCTTTTTTCTTTTCTTCTTTCTTTCTTTCTTTTTTCTTTCTTTCTTTTTTTTTTGTGGGCCTTCTACCTCCGAGCTACACTCCCAGATTGATTTTTTTTTTTTTTTTTTTTTTGGTGGTACTGGGGGTAGAACCAGGGGCTTTCTACCTCCAGGTTATACTCCTAGACCTATTCTCTATTTTATTTGGAAACAGGGTCTCACTAAGTTGCTGAGAGCCTCACTAAGTAGCTGAGGCTGGCTTCGGACCCGTGCGATCCTCCTGTCTCAGCCTCCCAAGCGCGGGGATTACAAGCGTGCGCCACCACGCCTGGCTTGTGCTGTGTCTTTATTCTCCTCAGACTCAGGGGTTGGTCCGGGCCAGCTGATGGGGCCAGAGTGAGCTGAGATCGGATGACCCTGGACAGGAGCCGGCTCGCCCGGAGCTGAAGGCTTCTTCTTTTTCTCTCTGTAGGACCAACCCTTGCTGCTCAGGAAGCAGTGTCTCCCCTCCCGGGCGGTCCTCCCAGGCTGGGAACCTCCCTCTGCAGCGATGGCCTGGAGGAAACTGGGTGCCAGCAACTTCTCCCTCTGCCCCAATGGATCCAGCCGGTGGATATGGGACGTGTTTGGCGAATGTGCCCAGGACGGCTGGGACGAGGCCAGCGTGGGGCTGGGCTTGATCTCCATCTTCTGCTTCGCGGCATCCACCTTCCCGTGAGTACCGTGTGGGCATGGCTGCAGGTGCCGCACACTGCCAGGCTGGCTGTGGGCCTGTCTAGACTCCAGGCCAGCTGGGCTCCCTCCCTTCCCCAGCCATAGCTACACACTTCCAACCGCTCAGAGAGGCCCGCAGGGAGCCCGCCATAGACCATGCTGGGCAGTGCTGGCACAGAAATAACAATGTTCGCTACTGTGTATTGAGTGCCTGCTGTGTACCCGCCTGAGTTCTTTTTTTTTTTTTTTTTGGGTGGTACTGGGGTGGAACCCAGAGGCTTTCTACCTCCGGGCTATACTCCCAGACCTTTTTTATATTTTATTTGGAAACAGGGTCTCACTAAGTTGCTGGAAGCCTCACTGAGTAGCTGAGGCTGGCTTCGACCCCATGCTATCCTCCTGTCTCAGCCTCCCAAGCATGGGGATTACAAGCGTGCGCCACCACGCCCAGCTACCTGGCTGAGTTCTAAGGGCTGGTTCTGGGCTTCCCTTATTTGATCTTTACGATCCTGTGGAACAGGTACACTGACTTCCCCTGTCTCCCAGATGAGGGGATTGGAAGCCTGAGCGGTTAAGTCCCCTGCCGTAGGTTGCACAGCTGGTAAGGGGTGGGAGTGGGAGGCCAGGATGCGTCCAGCATGGCTTCTGACCTTAGAGCTCGCACCGTCTGCAGTGGCGAGGACAGCAGCGAATGTAAAGTAGTGCGGCCCCCGCTGTTACGGGGCGCCGGGCACGGGGGCGTAACAGTGCCGGGGTCAAGAGCATCCGTGCTCAGCTCTGCTGCCGGCTGCCTGCGACCTGGGCAAGTCCCTTTGTGGCTTTGTGCCTTTTCCCCGCCTGTAAAGTGGGACTGTCGCTCCCACCCCAGGTGGCTGTGAGGCTGGCGGGAGGGGCGTCTGTAAAGGACCCAACTTGGGCCTTTACACAGTGTGTGTGTGCACATGCCTGTGATCCCAGAACATGGAGACTGAGATAGAAAGATTGCAAGTTCGCAGCTAGTCTTGCCTGTGTGTGTGTGTGTGTGTGTGTGTGTGCGTGTGCGCGCACGCGCGTTGGGGGGATGCTGCAGATGGAACCCAGACCTATTTTACTTTTTATTTGGAAACAGAGTCTTGCTAAGTTGCTGAGAGCCTCACTTAAGCTGCTGAGGCTGGTACTGGAGATTAAGTAGCAAAGGTATTTTACCACTGAGCTGCATCCCCAGCCTTTTTTTTTTTTTTTTTTTTTTTTGGTGGTACTGGGAGTAGAACCCAGAGGCTTTCTACCTCCAGGCAATACTCCCAGTCCTATTTTATATTTTATTTGGAAACAGGGTCTCACTAAGTTGCTGAGACCCTCACTAAGTAGCTGAGGCTGGCTTCGAAACCTGTGCGATCCTCCTGTCTCAGCCTCCCAAGCGCGGGGATTACAGGTGTGCGCCACCACGCCCGGCATCCCTAGCCTTTTTTATATTTTTGAGACAGGGTGTTAGAGTTTGGATTTAAAATGATCCCTAGACCTCGTGTGTTAGACTAGACCTTCATGTTCAAAGGTGGGCCTTGGCTACAGTGACAGGTCCCTGAGAGTGTGGCCAGAGTGTTGCCTCCTCCTCCTCTCTTCCCTGCTACCAGGAGCTGACGGTCTTACCATGATGCTCTAAGGACCCGTAGCCCTGGCTTCTGCTTGGAAGCTGATCTAACATGGACTGAAATCTCCAGAGCTGTGAACAAATAAATATCTTCTCCCTTTAAATTTTGCATATCAGAAGTTTGGGCCACAGCGGTAAGAAAGTTAATCAAAAAGGTCTCCCTAAGTTGCACAGGCTGGCCTTGAACTTGTGATCCTCCTGCCTCGGCCTCCTGAGTAGCTGGGATTACAGTCCTGGGCCAACATGGCCTGGGAAGAAGGCAAGACTAGAGGCTGGGTATGTAGCTCAGTGGTACGGCACTTACCTAATATGTGCGATACCCCGAGTTGGATCCCTAGCACTGAACACACATGCTTACGCGCGCGCGCACACACACACACACACACGCACACACACACACAATGTCTACATATCAATATCAAAAGGACAAACACCAGCTAGGTAATCCCAGCACTTGGGAGGCTGAGACAGGAGGATCACAGGTTGGAAGTCAGCCTCAATAACTTAGTGAGGCTTTCAGCAAATTAGTGAGACACTGTTTCCAAATAAAAAACTTAAATAGGGCTGGGGGAGGTAGACTGCCCCTGGGTTCAATCCCTAGTACCAAAAAAACAAAAACAAAAAACAAGCCAGGTGTGGTGGTACAAATCTATAATATAGTACTTTGGGAGGCTGAGACAGGAGGATCACAGGTTCAAGGACAGCCTCAGCAAATAGTAAGACCCTCATCAACCTAGCAAGACCCACAAAAGAAGGAGAAGGAGAAGAAGGAAGGACAGAAGGAAGAAACTGTCCTTCCCTCATTGAATTCTCTAGGCCCCCTCCTGGCATCTTGACCTCAGGACCACATGACCTGGTTCCAGGGTGGGTGTGGCCTGAGTGAGCCAAAGAGAGGCTACCTTGCCTTTGTAGAGCATCCATTTTGGCACCCTTGAGGAGACAGGGAAGGAGGGTTAGAGAGGCTGCAGGTTGGGAGGCTGCCGTGGAGGCTGTAGAAGTCGCTGCCTGGACAGGGCTGGGTACTGACGGAGGCCGAGGAGAAGAGGAGGCTGAGGAGAGCCTCCCTGTGCGCCCAAACTCCGCCCTGCCTGAGGAGCCTCCCTGTGCGCCTGGCTTCCCCTGGCTGATTCAGCAGGGAGGGGCTGGTGGGAGTCCAAGAGAGGCCCGTGGGCATCACCCAGGGGAAGGGGAAGCAGGGGAGGGCCAGGGGCGGAGCTACTTCCTGAGATGTGAAGGAGGAGGTTCCTGGGGGCGGCATCTGGAGAGGAGCCTGGAGGAAGGGACAGCAGCCCGGCAGGGGCGGGAGGCCTGGGGCCTTGCCAGGAGTCAGCGACAGTGGCTCCTCCTTACTGAGGAGCCGCGCGTTAGCTCTGATGTTTTCTGGCAAGACTGGGTTTTTAGAAAGATCTCTAAGAAGCCGGGCGTGGTGGCGCACGCTTGTCATCCCAGCATTCAGGAGGCTGAGACCTGAGGATCACGGTTCGCGGACAGCCTCAGCTACTTAGTGAGGCCCTCTGCCAACTCAGTGAGACCCGGTTTCAAAATAAAGAATAAAAAATAGGGCTGGGGGGGTGTAGCTCGGAGGTAGAATGCCCCTGGGTTCCATCCCCAGACCCGCCAAAAAAAAAAAAAAAAGAAGAAAGAAAGATCTCTAAGAGAGTCGGGCGTGGTGATGCTTGTAATCTCACATTTAGGCCCTTTGCAACTCATTGAGACCCTGTTTTAAAATAATGAATAAAAAATTGGGCTGAGGGTGTAGCTCAGAGGCAGAATTCCCTTGTGTTCCATCCCCAGTACTGGTAAAAAAAAAAAAAAGATAAAAAATAAAAAATAAGCCGGGCGTGGTGGCGCACGCTTGTCATCCCAGCATTCGGGAGGCTGAGACCGGAGGATCGCGGTTCGCGGACAGCCTCAGCTACTTAGTGAGGCCCTCTGCAACTCAGTGAGACCCTGTTTCAAAATAAAGAATAAAAAATAGGGCAGGAGGTGTAGCTCGGAGGTCAAATCCCCTTGGGTTCCACCCCCAGACCCGCAAAAAAAAAAAAAAATAAATAAATAAATAGCCAGGCATGGCGATGCATGCCTGTAATCTCAGTACTTTAGAGGCTGAGACAGGAGGATCACAGGTTGGGGACCAGCCTCAGCAACTTAGAAAGACTCTCTGCAACTTAGTAAGACCCTGTTTCAAAACAAAAATTAAAAGTGGGCTGGGGCGTAGCAGTGGTGGGATGGGATGAGGTGCCATTTAATTTTTCTTTTCTTTTTTTTTTTTTTTTTTTGCGGTACTGGGGATGGTACTCGGGGACATTCTATCTCCAAGCTACACCCCCAGCCCTAAAAGTCTTTTTTATTTTTGAAACAGAGGCTCACTGAGTTGCAGAGGGCCTCACTAAGTAGCTGAGGCTGTCTGTGAACCACGATCCTCCTGTCTTAGCCTCCAGAATGCTGGGATGACAAGCGTGCACCACCATGCCGGGCTCAATTTTTCTTCTCTTTTTGGTGCTGGAGATTTGAACCCAGGGCCTTGCACATGCTCTACTACTAAGCTACAGTCCATCCATCCATTCTTTCTTTTCTTCCTTCCCTCTGTCTTCATGCATGTGTGCAGATGGTGGAAAAGAACTTTGAGGGGCTGGGGTGTGGCTCAGTGGTACAGCACCTGCCAAGCATGTGTGAAGCCCTGGGTTAGATCCCTTTCACTATCAAAAACAAAAACAATAAGGGAAGGTGGGGCAAGTAGGAATTTGAATAGTAAATAGCCTGTGTAATAGGGGCCAAGAGTAGAGGCCGGGCCTGATGGCACAGGCTTGTGATCCCAGCATTCGGGAGGCTGAGACAGGAGGATCGTGGTTTTCAGACAGCCTCAGCTATTTACTGAGGCCCTTTGCAACTCAGTGAGACCCTGTTTCAAAATAAAGAATAGAAAATAGGACTGAGGGTGTAGCTAGGAGGTAGAATGATCCTGGATTCCATCCCCAGTTCTGAAAAAAAAAAAAAAAAAAAAAAAGTAGAGGTCTGGCCAGGGTGTGACTCCCAGCCGCAGTAACCGACCTCCTGGGTCCCCAGTGAGGGGATCCTGACAGGCCCAACCTCACGGGGGTCGTGGGGACCACAGGGCTGAGCCCAGCAGCATTGCCTCATGCTGAGATTCTGTCTTACACTGCCCTCAGGTCCTGAGAAAGGGTCCCAGTACCAAAGGCCTTTGGGAAACCACCAGGGAACCAAAAGCCTGGGGTTTTTTTTTTAGTTTATTTATTTTTTTATGGTGCTGGGAATTGAGTCCAGGAGCATTCTACTTCTGAGCTATATACCCAGCTGTATTTTATTATTATTTTTTATGGCACTGGAGACTGAACCAGGAGCATTCTGCCTTTGAGCTACACCCCCAGTCCTGTTTTTGAAACAAGATCTCACTAAGTTGAAAAGGGCCTCACTAAAAAGCTGAGGCTGGCTGCGAACCAGCGATCCTCCTGTCTCAGCCTCCCAAGGACTGGGATCACACGCGTGTGCCCGGCTTATTTTGAAACAGGGTCTTATTAAGTTGCAGAAGGCCTTGCTAAGTCGCTCAGGCTGGCTGAAGCCGTGGCTTTTGTTACAGAGGTGCAGGAACCTGTCTTGTGCTTCTCCACGGCCCTCTGAGAATCGGGCTTTGGTTTGACCTTATTACGTGCTCCTGGACAAAGGGCATGGACCCTGGCCTTGGGACCCCTGCCAGCATCGCCACCCACATAAAAAAAAAAAAAAGCCAAGCCAGGGAACTATGAAGTGGCTCTCAGGACCTGACCAAACTTTAGGACCCTGTACAGACCCTGAGTCCCCCATGGAGACCCCAGGGTAAGATGGAAGAGAATCCAAATAATGCCGCGCTCTCTTTGGGAAGGTGCAGGGCGTGGAATTCCTGGGCTGAAAGGGATTCCCCTGGTAGAAATCTTCCTCCTGCAGGAAGGGCAGGCTCCCAGGCCCTGTCTGTCCTCCGCCGCCCCTGCCTCCACCTGCAGGAAGGGCAGGCTCCCAGGCCCTGTCTGTCCTCCGCCGCCCCTGCCTCACTGCCCAGTGGCCGTCTCATGGAGGGAAGGTGCCCTCGTTGGCCCTGGGAGGCGGCGTCGGGGCTCTCGGCCTCTGAGCGGCCTCCCTCCTCTCCCACAGCCAGTACATCAAGGCCTGCAAGACGGGCAACATGGACCAGGCCCTGTCCCTGTGGTTCCTGCTCGGCTGGATCGGCGGAGACTCCTGCAACCTTATTGGCTCCTTCCTCGCCAACCAGCTGCCCCTGCAGGTGGGCCGGTCCCCGGGTGGGCTGGGGCAGACAAGGAGAGCCATGGGAGAGGCCCCGGTGCCAGGCTCCTGACCTCCATTCCCTCTGCAGGGGCCAGCTTGGAGCGAGCCTCTGCGGCCACACTTTGTGACAGTGGACAGTCACTGCCTTTCTCTGGGTCTCAGGTTCCCCGCCTGCAGTATGAGCCTATCAAACACTGGGGTCATTGTGTGTGTGTGTGTGTGTGTGTGTGTGTGTGTGTGTGTGTGTGTGGTACTGGGGATTAAACCCAGGGGTGGTCTACCACGGAGCCACATCTCCAGCCCCTAAATTTTCTTTCTTTTTTTTTCTTTTTTGGTGGTACTGGGGATTGAACCATGGGGCATTCTACCTTCAAGCTACACCCCCAGCCCATTTTTTTTTTTTTTGGTGGTACTGGGGTTCCTGGAAGCCCTTCTACCTCCGGGCTACACTCCCAGACCTATTTTTATATTTTTATTTGGAAACAGGGTCTCTTAAGCCAGCGATCCTCCTGTCTCCGCCTCCCAGGTGCGGGGATTACAAGCGTGCGCCACCACGCCCGGCCCCAGCCCAATTTTTTATTCTTTGTTTTGAAACAGGGTCTCACTAAGTTGTAGAGAGCCTCACTAAGTAGCTGAGGCTGGCCACGAACCAGTGATCCTCCTGTCTCAGCCTCCCAAGTATTGGGATTACGAGCGTGCACCACCACGCCCAGTATTCCCAGGCCTACATTTATTTATTTATTTATTTATTTATTTATTTATTTATTTATTTATTTTTTGTGGTGCTGAGGATGAAATCCAGGGGCCTTCTACCTCCAGGCTAATACTCCCAGACCTATTTTATACTTTATTTGGAAACAGGGTCTCACTAAGTTGCTGAGAGCCTCACTAAGTAGCTGAGGCTGGCTTCGAACCTGTGCCATCCTCCTGTCTCAGCCTCCCAAATGCTGGGATTACAAGTATGTGCCACCATGCCTGGCTTCCAGGCCTACTTTTAATTTTTATTTTGAAACAGGGTCTCACTAGGTTAATGAGATTCTCACCAATTGCTGAGGCTGTCCTCAAACTTGTGGTCCTCCTGTCTCAGCCTCCCAAGTACCGGGATTACTGGCGTGTGCCACCACTCCTGGCTCCCTTTTAAGATTTTTATTTTAAGACAGGGTCTCAGTAAATTGCTCAGGCTGGCCTCCAACTTGCTATCCTCCTGCCTTAGCCTCCCAAGTCCCAGGGATTACTGGGAGCCCCACTGTGCACCTGGATTTTCTGCCTCTGAGGGCTGTGACCCTGACCTAGTTTTCCAGGTATGGGACCCTACAAATAAAGTTTTCCTTGAGACCCAGATGCCGTCCTCCCTGGCCAGGCGGAGCTGGGGCACACGTTAGTAAGGCGGTATGGCATCCAGAAGAGAGCCGTCACTTAGCTTCAGGGTCCCGCACGTCCTGACTGGTCCTTGGCCTTGGCCCCTGCCCGGGCTGGACACTCGGCCAAGTCTTCTGCATCCTTGATCTTTCATCGTGCCAGGCCAGCGCTCATCTCTGCTGTCCAGCTGAGGAAGCGGAGGCTCAGAGAGGTGGTGCCATTCGGTCAGGCCGCCCAGCTGGGGCGTGACGGCATGCCTGGGGACCGCATTCAGTGCCGGACTGCCTCTTTTCTCGTGCAGACCTACACGGCCGTGTACTACGTGCTGGCAGACCTGATGATGCTCACGCTTTATTTCCACTACAAGTTCAAGAGGCGCCCCTCGCTGCGTGAGTACGGCGCCGCCCGGGCCAGGCGCTCTGGGACGGCGCAAGGGCCTGGATCTTGCGTGGGGAGGTGGGCTTCCCAACGCTGGGCGATAAACTAGACCTCAGAGGGCCTTATCTACAGGCCTGAGCCTTAACTGGCCAAGATAGAGGGTCAAGGGCGCGAGCACATCCGGGCCTGGACTGGGGGAGGCCCCAGTCACTAGCCTGTGCTTAGAGCCAGGAGGACGAGGACGTGCCACGCAGCTGCCTGTGCACTCTGGGATTCAGAAGGGGCGGGAGACATAGTCACGGAGGGGGCTGTGTCTTGGCGTTTCTGCTTTTGGTCCCCTCCCCTCCCCCCGATCCCCTGCCTTATTGACTCACCTTTACAACTTTAGGAGAAGGATACTGTTGTTATACCCATTCTACAGATGAAGAACGAAAGCCCAGAGGGGTTAGGTCACCTGTCCAGGGCCACACAGCTGCTGAGGGGCAGGGCCAGGACCCCAGTCCCAGCCTGTGGCCATCCAGACACCTGACCTTGGCTTCTCTCCTGCCCCATGGCCAGTGTCTTCCCCCATCAACTCTGTGCTCCTGTTCATCCTGGGGACCGTGTGTGTCTCCCCGCTGCTGAGCGGCGCTGGCCCGGTGGCCACCCCGAGGGAAGTGTTCCGGGGGCGGACGCTCCTGTCTGTGGAGCCGGGCAGTAAGGTGAGGCGCGGGTCTGTGGAGGTAGGATGGGGTGGCGGCTGGCTGGTCCCCAGGCTCTCCCTGCTCGTGGGCGGGGGTGCCCCTCTAGGAGGGACCTCTGCCCCCGCTAGGCCCTGAGCCCGCTTTCGGCCTCCAGCCCTTTACAAAGCGGGAGATCATTGGCTTCGTCATCGGCTCCGTCTCCAGCGTGCTCTACCTGCTGTCCCGGCTGCCTCAGATCCGCACCAACGTGAGCATGAGCGCTGAGTGGGTGGGCGGGGCCGCAGGGGGAGAGCGGGGTGCGGGGTGGGGGTGGGGGCCCTCTGGGTTAGGCAGGAGTGTGGTGCGGGAGCCTTTGCTAGGAGGGTTGGGGCCACGCTCACCATGGGCCAAGTACATCCAAGTCTCTGAGCCTCAGTTTCTACCTCTGGAAAGTGGGTGTGGTGCTGCCGGCCATCGAGGGGTACATGAGGCCTGAATGCGTCTCAGGAAGTCAGGGCACAGGAGGGAACAGCTGAGCTTAGAGGTCAGGGCGGAGGGAAGCAGGGACAGGGTCGAGGAGGCATGCTGGGGACCAGAGAGCGGGCATCGGGGGCCAGCAGGCATGTGCCGCCATGTTCTCTGGGGGCCTGGGAGAAGTGCTTGGAGTGGGGATGAGGTGCCTGGCCCTGGATGAGCTGGCCTGTCTCCCAGGCCCATGTTAGGTGCTGAGCACACAGTGAAAACCCAGCTTAGAGGACATACAGCTTGGGGCAGACAGACACAGGAGCGGCCTCTTTGAGGTCTCTCACCCCATGCTCCACTCCCAGTTCCTGCGGAAGTCGACCGAGGGCATCTCCTACTCGCTGTTCGCCCTGGTGATGCTGGGTAACACGCTGTATGGGCTGAGTGTGCTGCTCAAGAACCCAGAGGTGGGCCAGAGCGAGGGCAGCTACCTGCTGCACCACCTGCCCTGGCTCGTGGGCAGCCTGGGGGTGCTGCTCCTAGACACCGTCGTATCCTTCAAGGTGTCAGGGCCGGTGGGTGGGGGTGGGATGGGGTGGGGTGGGTGGCACAGCTCCTGCTTGCACACAGCTTCAGCATTCATCATCCTGTCTGTTTTATCTGTCCATCCATCCAGCCACCCACCCATCCATAAAACCTCCTGTCCATCCATATCCACCTTCCTTCCTTCCTCCCATTCATCCATCTACTCACTCATCCATAAATCAAACATCTACCTATCCGTCCACCCACCCACCTACCTATTCATCCCATCTATTCACTCATCCATAAAACCATCCATCCATCCATCCATCCATGCATTCATCCATCCATCCATCTATCCATCCAACCATCTATCCATCCATCCATCCATCCATCCATCCATCCATCCACCCACCTACCTACCTATTCATCTATTTATTCATCCATAAATCCATCCATCCATCCATCCATCCATCCATCCATCCATCCATCCACCCACCCACCTACCTACCTATTCATCTATTTATCCATCCATCCATCCATCCATCCATCCATCCATCCATCCATCCATCCACTTTATAGTGCACACCTCCTGTGTGCCAGGCACTAGGTCCCTCAGTGAGCAGGAAGAGAGTGCTCCTTGCCTGGGGAAGCTTGCGTCTCCATGTGGAGTTGGGCAGAACACAGAATTAACAGCTAGTTACTTCCTAGCAGTGGTACCAAGAGCTCCCGAGAAAGCCAGCGAGAGAGTGTTACCGTGGGACTGTCCTGCATTCGGGGGGGAAGCCAAGACCTCCACAAGGGTCATGAAAACTGTGGCCTGAAGGAGAAGGAGGTCAGGCTACCACGGCAAGGGAGGAGAGTTCCAGGCACAGCTGGTGCAGAGGGCCCGAGGGGTCGGGCAGTCAGCCCATGGGGGCTGCAGGGGTGGACACGGGAATGGAGGCACGCGTGAGCCAGAGTCAGAAGAGCCTGGGTCCAAATCCTGCCTGCTCTGCACCCTTGCCATGTGACGCGGGGAGCCCATCAATCTGCCTGCTTCTGTGTCTTCATCTAAGTCGACAGTGGCTGTCTGACCAGCGTAACGGGCGATTACGTCAGATGGGAAATCTGAAAACTCCCACGTGACGCAGCACTCGGTGTGTGCTTGGTCAGTCAGTGTTTGCTGGCTGCTGAGCAGGACGCTATATGGGTCTCATCAGGGAGAAAGTAAACAAGGCCATGTTCTCAGTCCCTGTGGGGTGCAGTGAGAAAAGTTGAAGCTCTAGTGGCCTCAAACGGGCCATGCGCTTGGTGGCCCCTCAGGATGCTGTGGGGTGGGAGGAGGGATGGGGCCATGGTCAAGGACGCTGCCTAAGGGAGGGAGATCTTGGCGCGGTCCTGGGGGTGGAGTGGAGGGTGCTGGGCTTAGGGAGCAGGGACTGCTGCCAGGGTGGAGGGTACAGCAGGATCCAAGGCTGGGAGGCCTGGGCGGCCCCTCCCCAGCAGGCAGCTCATGAGAGGCCCTGGTCCCTGGGGCAGGGCCATCACATCCTGCTGGATTTGGCCTTAATACGGCCCTCAGATCTCTATCCAGTTCCTGGTGTACAGGAACACCACCTCCTCCCCAGAGCATGAGCCCCTCCTCCCCGGCTGACCAGCTGCAGACTGACCAGCACCCCAGGGACCTCCGGATGCTCCACCCAGGAAGGGACAGGTGTGGGCCGTGATCTTGCTGCGTCCCTGGACTGGGCCTCCGTGGTGGTCTGAGAGAGGCTACAACTCCTGGCCCAGCCGCCCCCCTGCGGTGGCCTCCAAGTCTTCCAGATGGGCTCTTCTAGAAGCAAGACTGTCCCCAGGGCTGGCCCGCCCCACCCTGGGAACAAACCTTCCTGGGCAGCTGCCCCAGGGGCCTCCAGAGGGGCTACAGCTGAGAGCTCGGGTTGCTCAGAAGACAGAGACCACCTCTCCAGCCACCTACCTCATTTGCCTGCACACCCTCGGGTCCATGGCTGCAGTGCGTGGACCAGGACTGTCCCACTGACTCAAGACAACCCAGTAAATGGCACCTCCCAGGGCCGCCTGTTCTGTTTCTCTTTCCCAGGCACTGAGGGTCTGGGCTGCTCTGGGGAGCAGTGGTGGATGGGGGCCCAGGGTGAGCTGAGCCACAGGGGACCACGTCGGCCTGCAGCCCCTGCCCAGCCTCCCAGGGACTCTGATTTCTTTGACCTGCATCTCTGTGTCCTCTTTGTGACTGACCCCACCCGAATGTGGGGGAGACCACAGCAAGAATGACATCAGCGAGGTCCCTGCCCCGGAACAGGAAGAAGCAGAGTGCTTGAGGTTCAGCTCTGGCTTCTTGGAGTCTTGTTCTATTTGTGGAACAGGATGGCCATGCTGCAGCTTCCTAGGTCTTTATAAAGATGAAATGAACCGGGCGTGGTGGTGCACGCTTGAAATCCCAGCACTTGGGAGGCTGAGACAGGAGGATCGCAGGTTCGCGGCCAGCCTCAGCTATTTGGTGCTGCAATTTAGTGAGACCTTGTTCCAAAGTAAGCCATACAATAGGGCTGGGGTGTAGCTCAGAGGTAGAAGGCCCTGGGTTGAATCCCTGGCACCAAACAAAACATTGTATATGTGTGTGTGTGTGTGTGTGTGTGTGTGTGTGTATGTGTGTGTATGTGTGTATTAGTCTGGCAGGTAGGAAGAGCTCAGTAAAGGTTAGAGTTGTTGATTTTCAGCTGGAGAAGAGGCACAACTAAGTCTCCCTGGAGATCAGGGTGGCTTCCTGGAGGAGGTGACAGGCCAGCCAGATGGCTAGCAAAAGGTAAGGAGAGGGAGGGTGTGGAGGTGGACTTGACCCCCACACACCTGACCCTGGGTCCAGAAAGCCAAACTCAGGACCTGGGGGCTACCTGGAGGGTGAGGGAAGCCACACCGGAGTGGGCCCATCCTGGTCTGGCTCAGACAGAGGAGACCTGGCCCCTCCCCTGTAGTTCAGGATGCTCAGGAGGGGGAGGAGGGGGCCTGGAGACCTGGTAGCTAGAGATGTGACCAGAAGATGAGACCCACCCAGGGGGGAACCCTTAGGGCAGGCTCAGAGGAATGGCCTTCCACTGGATTGATCAGTGAGGTTCTTCTACTGAGCCACATCCCGTTTCTATTTATTTATGTGTTTATTTATTTTTAGTGGTACTGGGGGTGGAACCCAGGGGCTTTTCTACCTCCGGGCTAGACTCCCAGACCTATTTCACACTTTGTTTGGAAACAGGGTCTCACTAAGTTGCTGAGAGCCTCACTAAGTAGCTGAGGCTGGCTTCGAACCTGTGCGATCCTCCTGTCTCAGCCTCATGAGTGTGGGGATTACAAGTGTGCACCACCACACCCGGCTATTTATTTATTTATTTATTTATTTATTTATTTTCGGTGGTACTAGGGTTCCTGGAAGCCCTTCTATCTCTGGGTTACACTCCCAGACCTATTTTATATATTTTTTAAATTTGGAAACAGGGTCTCTTAAGCCAGCGAGGCTGGCTCGGAACCAGCGCGATCCTCCTGTCTCCGTCTCCCAAGCGCGGGGATTACAAGCGTGCGCCACCATGCCCGGCCTCAGGCTATTTATTTTTGAGACCAGGTCTTACTAAGTTGCCCAGGCTGGCATTGAACTTGCAGTCCTGCCTCAGCCTCCTGAGTAGCTGGGATTGCAGGCATGTGCCACCATACTCAGCCTCCAGCTAGATGTTGAGGGCAGAGGGAGGGTGGTCGGGGAAGGGGGCATGTGCGAAGGCTGAGTGAGGGTGGGGGCTGCCTTGGCAGGGCTCCCGAGTGCTGAGGGAAGAGCCTCTGTGGCTGGAGAGGGGACAGGAGGAGGGAATGGGCTGAGGCTGGCAGTGAGGGCAGGCAGAGCCAGTGTCCCCCGGCACCAGCCTTGGGGACCCGTGGAACTAGTGTGCCCCGGCCATTTGCTGGGTGCTGGGCCATCGTGCCCTTCAGGTGCAATTTTGATGGCCACTTAGCAGATGGGGAAATGGGCTTAGGGGCATTGGGTGACTTGCTCAACAGAGCAGCAGCTGCCTGCACATGAGATCCAGCTGTGGGGTCATCCCATCCCACTCCCTCCCTCCTGGACATCCAGGCTTCCCCCTCATCCCGAGCTCTGCTCCCTCCTCTCTGTCCTGAGCAGCCACTTCAGGAGCCTCTGGCAGTCCTGGAGCGCAGGGGAGGGCCCCAGGCCACTGCTGGCACTGACCACTCCGTGCTTCAGGTGCCCTTTGCCAGCCAGATGTCTGGCTCCATCCAGGGCTGGGTCCTGGCTTGACACCAGTCACCTGGGGCCGGGTCACCCTGTCCAGCCTGAAGACCTGGCAGCTCAGTGTGGTCGTATGACACCATCTGCTAGATGTAGGCGGGGAAAAGAAAACTCACGCAGCCCCTGCCTCGGGAAGCCCTGCCCTTGCAGGTGCCGCAGCCCCCTCCACTGCGAAGTGCCCGGGCTGGTGCTGGGAGCTCTTGCTCTGGGCATTGCCAGCTCCCTGACAGCTAGCTGGGGTTCCTTCCTTCTGGGGAAGCCCCAGTGTGATGGGGAGACCCTGCCCTTGCTCCTGGGGAGCACCAGCCCATGGAGATACCCTCCTTCCTCTGTCCCAGGAGTCAAATTGGGGCGGGGGTGGGTGTCTGGATGAAGTCCCGGGGCCTCACACCTGTGCCCTGGCTCTGTCCCTGGAGCCCTGGTGCAGGAGGCTGTGAAGCAGAGAGGCCCGCACCGGACTACGAGCATGCCCAGCCACTCCGAGCCCTGCTCCTGGAAAGACCCAGAGCCTCAGTTCCTTCACCCCCACAGAACTGACAACACTGCCATTCATGTCAGAATGCAGTGCTGGGCATGGGATCCAGGGGCATCAACCACTGAGCTACACCCCAGCCCTATTTTTCTTTTATTTTGAAACAGTGTCTCACTGTGTTGCAGAGGGCCTTGCTAAATTGCTGAAGCTAGCTGTGAACCTGTGATTCTCCTGTCTCAGCCTCTCAAGTATTGGGATTACAGGTTTGTACCACCATGCCCAGTTCAAAATGTAGTTTTTTTTTTTTTCTTTTTCATGGTACTGAGGATTGAATCCAGAATCCTACCTCTGAACTACGTCACCAGCCCTATCATATTTTTTTTTTTTTTGAAACAGGGTCTAAGTTGCTGAGGCTGACTGCAAACCTGTAATCTTCCTGTCTTAGCCTCCCAAATACTGGGATTACAAGTGTGTGCCACCTTTCCCGGCTTCTTATTTTTTTATTTTTTACTTTTTGCAGTACTGGGGTTGGAACCTAGGGGCATTCTACCTCCGAGCTACACTCCCAACCCTATTTTTCAGTCTTTTATTTTTTGAAACAGAATCTAAGTTGTGGAGGACCTAAGTCGCTGAGGCTGGCCATGAACCTGTGATCCTCCCGTCTCAGCCTCCCAAGTACTGGGATTACAAGTGTGTGCCCCACATCCAGCTCTATTTTATTATTTACTTTGAAGCAAGGTTGCTGAGGTTGGCCTTGAACCTGTGATCCTCTCAGCCTCTCAAGGACTGGGAATACAGGTGTGTGCCACCACACCTGGCACACCTGGGACCTTTGAAGCCATGGCTAAGATGACGGGCTTGCAGTTCTCCCCTTCTGGAGAGAAGGCTGAAATTCACACCTCACCCTCTCTCTGGTCTGACTTGGCTAAGGTTCCTGGGTATTCAACTAATCAGCTTAGTGTTAACCCTGAGCAGGGAGTGGGGTCGCCTTTCACTGTGGATTAATTCAACTATGAACTGCTGATCCAGCCCCGTGACGGCCTGGAAGACACAGCCATCCCATCACTTCCCCACCCCGTCAGTGTGGACAGAGACCGCCAGCCTGATCGCTAGCATATCCTCAGCACACAGTAGGTGCTCAATGCACGGTGAATGCCTGAGGCTTAGTCTACCAAGGAGCCTTCATTCCAGTGGGTGAGACAACCAGGTCGCCAGCCGTCACGCACCCACTGGAACACACGTCACGGGGGTGAACTGCATGGTGTGTGGATTCTATCTCAATAAGGTTATTTGCAAAGTATCGACTTAGCCACCAAGTGTTCAAATGTGAGTGTGACACTAAGGGTAATGAGAATATAATAACATCTTGCAAACATTTCTACTCATCTACGGTTCAGAGTAATCTATAAAGGTAGGAGGAGCGGGGCAGTCAGCTGCGGGAGAGAAGTTCCATCCACTAGACAGCTCGAATGGGCACATCTAACAAGCGTATCTGATATAGTTTGTTCATTCTACAGAGCACATGTTGTGCAGTTACTCTGAAAGTTTCACAAAAGAGGTAGAAACACTGATATAAGTGTGTATCAATAAAGAAATACTCTATTTTTGTGGTACTGAGTATTGAAAAATTTAGTGAAGCCTTCAGTAACTTAGACCCTGTTTCCAAATAAAATAGGGCTGAGGGTGTAGCTCAAAGGAGGTAGAATGCCTCTGGGTTCAATCCTGGTATCAATCAAGCAATAAGTAAATGCACACTATTAAGGGATTTAAATCAGTACATAAAATAACAAAAAATAAAAAGGGCTGGCAGTTGTGTAGAACACCCCTG
Organism: Muscardinus avellanarius; assembly: GCF_963383645.1. Classification (NCBI taxonomy): domain Eukaryota; kingdom Metazoa; phylum Chordata; class Mammalia; order Rodentia; family Gliridae; genus Muscardinus; species Muscardinus avellanarius. Next base: position 15,091,248 of record NC_137788.1, read on the forward strand.
GGTTCAATCCCTGATACCAAAGTACACAAACCAAAAAACAACAGAGAAATCGTTGAAGGGGCTGGGTGTATCTCAGTAGGACAATGCGTGCTTAGCATGTTTAAGGCCCTGGGTTCCGTCCCACCACCAAAACAGACACAAATAGAACAGGAGAAAAGGTTCTTGGAACCTGGGAGGAGGTATGAGGACCCTACTGGGCACAAAGGACTGCAGCCAGGTGGCAGGCATGTCCAGGTGTGGGCACAGCAGCTGGAGGCCACTGTCCCGGCTGCTGCCCCTGCCGTGTGCGGAGGGGAGGCCCCGTCTGCTTCCTGTGCAGCTTCAGAGGCGGCCACTCACAAAGCAAGCAGCCCGGGAAGCCCCTGGCAGGCAGGAGTCTGCAGAAGGGAGGGAGAGAGGAGGCCTGAGGACTGGGGAGGGGGGCAGAGAGAACACCTGCACTGGCCGGGCGTTACACAGGGAGGAAGGACCGCCAGGAGCACCAAGGTAGAGCCACCCTGAGGCCTACTCCACCCGGCCAGTGAGGAGCAAGCCTGGGCCTGCCCCAGGCAGCTGCTTAGTGAATGAGGGAACCAGCCAGGGAGACTTGGGAAAGCCCAGGAAGCACCCCACTGGGGGAGTGGAGGAGGGTGCCTACCAGAGACAGAGCATTGCCAGTGCCCGCAGGTTCCGGGGGCTCTGACCCCAAAGGCAGACTCCTTGCTCCAGGGCTAGGGCTCCTGCTGCCCCTGCTTCCCATGGCTGCCTGCTGTCCTGATGACTGGCACCAGGGGTGCCTTCAGGAGGCATCTGGTGAGCCCATGGACAGGGACAGACCCCACTACTGCCAAACTCCAGGGAGCTGTCACCTGCAGCCCATGGAACCCAGCTCATCCCTTCACACACGCTGTTTTATGACATTTCCCCAGCCTTCGTGCCCTTCTCAGGAATGCTCCGGGGCCTGCAGCCACCATGGCTCTGCTACCAGGCAACCAAAAAAAAGGGGTGGGGAAGGGTGGCCGGGAGGCAGCACATACCAGCACAAGCTTCCCTCTGTCCCCTTGATCTCTGCCGTCCCTCCTCCAGGAAACCCTGCTTCAGGGCCCACTGTCCCAGGCTCACCGTCCCAAACTAGCAGCAGCAGGGTGCGGTGTGCTACACACCTGTAATCCCGGTACCTGGGAGGCAGACACAGGAGGAGTGTAAGTTCAAGACCAGCCTCAGAAACTCAAGGAGACACTCAGTAACTTAGTGAGACCTTGTTTCAAAATAAAATAGGGCTAAAGGTAGAGCTTGGAGAGTAGAATGTCCCTGCGTTCAATCTCTGGCACCACAAAAGACCAAAAACAAACAAAAATGAAAACCCTAGCAGTGATGGCTCCTGTGGAAAACGGAAGGAAGCAGAGCCACATCTGGCCGGCGGGGCGTAGGAGCGCACGCCTGTACCACCGGTACGTGGGAGGCCGAGACTGGAGGATCACAGGTTAAGGTCGGCCTCAGCAACCTAAGGAGATTCTGTTTCAAAACAACAAATATGAAGGGCTGAGGGTGTACCTCAGAGGGAAATGCTCCTGGATTCAATACCTAGTAACACACACACACACACACACACACACACACACACACACACACACACACACAAAAAAAAAAAAAATCAGGTTGTTATACAACTGTCACTACAATGTCTGGTTTTCAAATGTTATTTCTGATCATATGATTGCACCTTTAAAACAAAGGCAATTCTTAGCCGGGCGTGGTGGCGCACGCTTGCAATCCCAGCACTCAGGAGGCAGAGACTGGAGGATCCCAGTTCGCGGACAGCTTCAGCTACTTGGCGAGGCCCTTCACAATTCAGTGAGTCATTTTCAAAAATAAAGACTAGCCGGGCGTGGTGGCGCACGCTTGTAATCCCAGCATTCGAGAGGCTGAGACTGGAGGATGGCAGTTCTCAGAGAGCCTCAGCTACTTAGGCCCTCTGCAACTCAGTGAGACCCTGTTTCAAAATAAGGAATAAAAAATTGGGCAGGAGGTGTAGCTCGGAGGTCAAATGCTCCTGGGTTCCATCCCCAGACCCAAAGGGGGGGGGCACTAAAAACTAGGGCTGGGGGTGTAGCTCAGAGGTACAGTGCCCCCGGGTTCCATCCCAGGTACTGCAAAAAATATAACGAAACAAAGGTGATTCTTATATTTGGCACCTCGTCTGTGCCAGGCACTGCTAACACGAGGCTGTAGAGCCCCAGGGCATGCCGTGCTGGCCTCACCCATGACAGGCAGGAGCCCCAGCCCAGGTCCACCTTTTTTCCAGCATTATTCATCACCAGTAGTTAAAAAAAAAGTTGTATTGTGCATATTTAGGGTATACAACATGATGCTGTGGAATATGTATAGTAAAAAGGTTGCTAAATTAAACCAGTTTGGTGTGTGTGTGTGGCAAAAACAGCCATGTCCACAAGTTTCTAAGAGGATTTTGAGGGCTAGGTTTTCTCCTGTCCTCTTTTTTTTTTTTAAATTTTGAGCCAGCCAGGTGTGCTGGTACACGCTTATAATCCCAGTACTTGGGAGGCTGAGTAGGAGGATCGCGGTTCGCGGACAGCCTTGGCTACTTTTTGAGGCCCTCTGCAACTCAGTGCGACCCTAACTCAAGAAAATAGAGAACAAGAAAAAGGGCTGGGGGTGTAGCTCAGAGGTAGAATGCCCCTGGGTTCCATCCCCAGTACCACACACACACACAAAATCAGAGCAAACAGAAGCTGGGACGGGTGACAGGACGGTGGGCTGGGATCTGGCTGAGGTGCTCCGGGGGACCCCCCACTCCGATCCCCCCACCCCACAGTTTGTGTCCACGCTGAACTTGGCCCTGGAACCGTCTCCGGGACTGCAAGGTAGGCGAGGAAGGACACGCGAGGCGGCGCCAACTGCGTCCCAGTTTCTTTTTATTTTTTTTTCTTTTTTTTCTTTTTTTTTTTTTAAGTATGGAGGCTCAAGTATAAGATGTAGATTTTTTTTAAGCTTTACAAAAAAAAAAACAAAATAAAACAAAAACTCCTTTTGCATTCCATAAAAATTGACAGAAGAGCAGGGCGGTCGCCCCACCGCGTGGGCTCCGCGCCTGGGGCAGGTCTGCGCAGGACGATGCGACCGTCCCCACCCCAACCCCAAGCAACCCCCAAACACACGTGGAATCAGATTTCCAGTTTTTCTTCTATCTTTCACACACCACAGTTATTTCATAAAATTTTTTTGTTTTACATTTTTTACACCAATGTAACAAAAAGGTGGGAGGGAGGGAGGGGCGGCTGACAGTGTATTTTATGCCTAGAAACAGGGTGGGGGGCAGGGAGACAGGGCCCAGGCGGACAAAAACACACGGTCTCTATGGAAATATTGAGAGTTTCGGCAGCAAATGTGGTGGGAAGCAGCCTCGAGCCGAGGAGGGTGTTTATCAGGCTTTATTCTCGGGGAGCGATGGCGCTGTGCGGTCGATGGTGCGGTGGTTACGTGACCTGCCGGGGAGGGAGGGGTGGAGGAGAGGGAGCAGAAACGAGTTTTCTAAGGATCTAACGAGCGCACGGCGTGTCCGTCAGCGCGAAGCAGGTTTAGCACTGCTGCTTTCTCTTCAAAGCCTCCACCAGGTCGTTCTTAAGAGCTTCTTGTTTCGATCTGTCTGCAAAAGTCTGCACAGACCTGCAAGGGAGGAGACTGTCAGGAGCCCGGCCCTGAACCAGAGCCCCGGCCCGCTCGGCGCAGGCCCTGATGGCATCCAGAACCAGGTGGCTTCTGGGCGCCCAGGCACAATGCAGGAGACGCCACGCCCGACACACACTTCCCACCAGCTGCCCCAGGCTTCTGGGTGGGGGGCTTGGGCCAGGGGCTGAGGTGGGGACCCAGAGGGGCTGGCCCCCTCCCTGCGAGTGGGGGGCGCAGTCGCCCCACCAGTGCTCAGTGTCTGAGCAGGTGGGTTATGGCCAAGGCCCCAAGGGCGACCTTTGCTGTCCAGAGTCTCTCAGCCTGACTCCAGAGCAGGAGCGGGAGGGGCGAGTGCGCTGCCCCATCCCCCCCAGCCCTGGGTTGTGGGGGAAACACTCTCCAGCAGGCTAGGAGCAAGCAAGGTTTCAATTTAGGAAGGGCTTTTCGCACAAATCTGTCTCATGGAATCCCCCTAAATATCTTTAGGTGTGTGTGGGTCTACGTTATTACTAACCCTAACTTAGAGATGAGAAACAGGCTCAGGAAATGACCCGGCGATTCCCTGTATGATCACCGTTCACCGTGCTGTTTGCCTCAGTACGTGACGTGACGTAACTGAGAACTCAGCAAGCCGCCGATACCCACCGCGAGGCGTTTGAAAGCGGCAGGGAGGGCGGCGCTCATCCAGGCCACCACACACCAACTGCGAAGGAGTGGGGAGCACCAGAAGTCGGCCCCCCCTGCCCAAAACGGGGAGTCAAGTGGAGCGGGCTGGGAGAGGCAGCGGCACCCCAATTTGGAATCTGGCTACCAAGTCCTGGGTGCCATGGGAAGAGTCTTCAGGACAGTAGGAGGGTGGCATTGAGACTTTTGGTATCGGGGACTGAAATCAAAGGCATTCTACCTCTAAGTGACATCCTCTGCTGTGTGTGTGTGTGTGTGTGTGTGTGTGTGTGTGTGCGCGCGCGTGCTCTGCATGCGCGCATGCAGGTCTGGGGACGGAACCCAGGGGCATTCGACTTCCGAGCTACACCCCCTGCCCTATTTTATCTTTATTTTGAAACAGGGTCTAAGTTGCAGCGGGCCCAAGTAGCTGAGGCTGTCTGCAAATCACGATCCTCTTGTCTCTGTCTCCCAAACGCTGGGATTACAAGCATGCACCACCATGTTCGGCCATCTTCTGCCATTAAAAAAAAATTTTTTTTTTGGTACTGGGGATTGAACTCAGAGGCATTCTATCTCTGAGGTATATTCCCAGCCCTATTTTTTATTCTTTATTTTGAAACATGGTCTCACTGAGTTGCAGAAGGCCTCACTAAGTAGCTGAGGCTGGCCTTAAACTGAGATCCTCCTGTGTCAGCCTCCCAAGTACTGGGATTTTAGCTCCTTTTTTAAAATGAAACAGAGTCTAGCTAGTTGCTAAGAGTCTTGCTAAGTTGCCGAGGCTGCTCTTGAACCTGCGATCCTCCTGTCTTAGGCTCCCGAGTACAGCTATTATAGGCGTGCACCACCATGCCTGGCTGTACGTGAGACTCTGAAAAGCAGCCCGTGAGAAGTGCTAGCGTTTTGGTTAGTGCTGCTGAAATGCAGTTTGGAATCCTGGCCCTGGACTCCCAGGCTCCACGAAGGCCGCAGCGGGCCGGGCCGCGGGCCTGGCGGCCCTGTGGGGCTGAGCAGCAGGGCCGGGCCGCGGGCCTGGCGGGGGAGCTGAGCACTCCAGGTCTGAGCTGCGTCCAGCCTACCTCAACCCACAGGGAGAATGTTCCAGAGTCAGGATCAGGCTGGGATGGGGGGATCAGACTTGGGTGCAAGAGGCAGAAGGAGCAGAGGCCTGGAACAGGGGCAGAGCTTGGGAAAGTCACCGGTGGGACCTGCAGTGGGTGCTGACAGGCCGCGCTCGGCTCAGCGCAGGAGAGGACGGGCCACCCGCTGGGTGTTAGTGCCAGGGTGCTCCGGCGGGCAGCCGGGAAGGGCTCGGCCACGTGCACCTTCCAGGGGCTCTCCTGGCCGGGGAGGGGTGCCTGAGGGCCCTACTGAGGCCAGGGCTGATGGGGCCTTGACTTGCGGTCCGTACACACAGGCCAGAAGCCCCACGCCTCAGCCGGGTCCTGATGGCGACGCCTCTCACTACCTGGCCAGCGGGTCCTGCCCCTGGGCCCACAAGCTCTGTAGCTCCAGAGCTGGCTTTGCAAACGCCTTGTTTTTAAAAGCCGCGTTTCTTTTCCTCTCCAGGACACTGACTGCTTTCCCGCACCTGTACCTGCCACCAGCTCAAGACGTGGTAAGGCCACTGTCAGCACTGCCCTCCTTTCCGACAGAGTAACTCACGGGACAGCTGTAGCTTGTTAGGCGGCCCAGGGTCACAGCCCTGTACTACGCTCCCTCCCCCGAGACCGGACACTGCCTTCTAGGACAGTGGGCCCACGTGCCGCCAAGCTGGGGACCCCCAGTGGAGAACAGGAGGACCTGGCGCGTACCCGTCAGACCCAGAGAAGCTGCCCCAAGGCCCGCGGGCGGCCAAGGCAGCGCTGTGCCTGGACATGGTGGGCTTCTTGAGAAGCAAAAGCCCAAGCCACACAATCCCCCACACGTGGCCTCTGCCCTGAGTGCAAAGCACACATACCACGCACGTGCTACGTGGCCGTGTTATGTGGGGCTGTGGCGGCTCACAGCCGTGAGAGGAAACGGGGTTAGTGGTGGTTTAATGGTGCGCAGCGGCCGCTGACAATGGGGTCTCGGCAGGTTGGTGAGTCCTGTTTAGTGGGTCTCAGGCCTTGCAGGCAGGGTACCTGGATCGACTTAGTTATCAGGCTGGATGTAGACCTGGCGCTGGGTCAGCACTTGAGAAAGCTCCCTCTGCAACTGCTTAAACGTGTGGTTGTCGGGGATAGCGTCAAGAGATCTACAGAGAGTGTTCAGAGAGGGTGAAGCGGAGGAGAGAGCAGCGACGACGCAGAGCCCGGGGCGCCGACAGCTGAGGGGACGCGCGGGAACGCCTGGGCGGCAGGAGGGGGCGCACGGCCCCGCAGCTTGGGGCTGAGCGCTGCACTGAACAGGCCATGCGGGCGGTGGTCCCAGGATCCAGGGGCTTGTGCTGCTGGGGGAATGGAGGCTGGCCAGAGAGGACAGTGCGGGTGGTATAGCCGGGGCAGCAGCCCAGGAGACACGCCTGACACCCACACAGGCGGGGAAGATGAGGGTCCAAACGGCACTCCCTTTTCTGTGTGTGTATGGTCCTGGGGATGGAGCCCAAGGGCATTCTACTTCTGAGCTCTACCCCTAGCCCTATTTTTTATTTTTTTAATTAATTTTTTTTGGCCGGTCTGGGGATGGAACCCAGAGGCATTCGACCTCCGAGCTACATCCCCTGCCCTACATTTTTTGTTCTTTATTTTGAAACAGGCTCTCACTAAGTTGCGGAGGGCCTAAGTAGCTGAGGTTGGCCGCGAACCGTGATCCTCCTGTTTCAGCCTCCCAAATAGCTGGGATTACAAGCGTGCACCACCACGCCCGGCTCCTAGTTTTTATTTTGAAACAGGGTCTCACAAAGTTGCTAAGGCTGACCACAAATCTGTAATCCTCCTGTCTTAGCTTCCCAAGTACTGGGATTATAGGCATACGTCATCACACCCATTTTCTTCCTTTTTTTTCAACTGCAGAACAAGCAACCTGCATCTGTTTCCACAAGCTGGACAGCCGCGGAGCCGTGTCCGGCCTCCTCGGGGCCGGCAGGTGGCGTGGCCACCATGGAGCAGCAGGAATCCTGGCACACACCACAGAGTGGAGCTGCAGAATCCCGCACAACTCATCCGCAGACGCGGGCTGCTGGGAGGCACAGGAGGTCCCCCTGCCCAGTGGTGGGGCGTGGAGGAGTCCTGGCCACCTGGCTCTTCATGGCCTTCCTCACTCCAGACCGAGCGCAGACTCCTGCTCAGACCACCAGGACGCCGTGGCCCGAGCCGCTGGCCTCTCCTCGGCTGATGCCTCAGCACCCAGACCAGGAGACGGGAGTCAGGGCCTTGGCCACAGAGCCCTGGCAGCGCATGCCAACAGGCTGGGGCCACGTCAGACAGACGCAGGTGGAAGGGACTGCGCCCTGCTGCCCTGGAGCCTGGGGCTGTTCTGCGGCGCACTCCACCAGCGTCAGGTGACAGTCCCTAGGGCTGCGCATGTTCTCTAGATGGGCCCAACAGGCTGGGGGAGGGAGGCGGACTCCAGGGACGAAGGCAGCAAAGGCTGTTGGGCAAGGAGCCTTAGAGCACACGTACTGGAGGAAGGGACCGCAAGTCATGCAGAGTGCAAACTATGGAGGTCCGAGGGGCCTCTGGAGCTGGCGGGCAGCCACCGAGGGTGGACACCAGGGAGCCCAGGCCGACAAGGCAGGGCCGTTCACTAGCTGGCCTAGGATTCAGGTCTCTCTCTGGCCGAAAGCTTGATTTCTGGTACATTACCTCAGCCCATTGACGATATCCTTTGTTTTTCCAAAGTAGATCTCATTCAGCGTACTTCTGATTTTGTTTTCCATGTCCTGGGGAGGGAAGGCAGTCAGCCACCAGGGCTAGCAGTAGAACAAAGGCCCACACCCCTGCCGGCCGCTCATCCTGCAGTCCCCGCTCTGGCCACAGGGGGGCGGCACAGACTGCACCACACTCCAGCAAGCCCTGGCTGCCAAGACCCACCTATAATTTGAGCTCTGGCCTTTCCTGTCCTTAGGCAGGGAGGAAGCCAATACCTAGGGACTGGCGGCCAACTCTGACCATTATTGGGAGCTGGTCTAAACCACATCACCACCCCTCGCCTGGCCACCAATTCTGTGAACAATTCTGTGAAACCGGAGAGCACTTCTCCCTCTTCCAAAGATGTGGGGATAGGCAAGGCCAGGCGGCTGCAACTCAGTTGCTCCAAGGCCACCTGGGTGCTGGGATGCTTCCTTCCTGAGCGCAGGTCTCCTCCACACCCAGTGGACGGGGGAGACAGGACTCAGTGCTTCCCCGAGCCAGTGAGCACACAGAGTCCTTTGGGAGCAGGGGTGGGGCAGGCTCCTGGGGCCCAAGCTCTGTTGGCATCCGAGTCAGGAGGCCCAGAAGACAGGCGCAGGGCGGGAGCAGCACCCTGCGGCTGCTGTGTTGCTGGGGACCGCGCCGGGCCACTCACCTCCACCAGGCGCCCGATGTTGGCTATGTGCGGGGAGCAGTCGCTCACAGTTTCGTCTTTCTCCATCTGCCAAAGACAAAAACATTCCTCCGCTCAGAGAGGGCAGGCGCTCCCAGAGAATGCAGCCTGCTGACTGCACGGCTGCCTCTGAGGTCTGCAAGGGGCCCTCGGTCCCACCGGAGGCCCTGGGGGCAGCTGTGGGCGTCCTAAGGCCTCTGCTCTAGTTTTCCAGGGCATGATGGCTGCCGTCTCAGATCGTAAACAGCCCACGTCCACCCACGGAGCCATGGCAGGGAGGGCCAGGGGCACAGCCCTTGCTGGGGACCAGCTTATCTGGCCACTTGCGCCACCTGTCCCCACACCAGCACAGGCAGATGCGGGCATGAGCCGGTGTCGGGGGCCCTGCGATGGCTGCCCTGGGATGGTCAGTGCAGCCTTGATGGCAGAGGGCTGGGGCCAAGGGATGAGTGTCTGCAACACCACCACATAGTCAGGCCTGTCTCGCATCAAAGCCTGATTCTCTCCCAGAATGTGGGCAAGACAGCCTCAGTCTAACTCCTCAGATGGGACAGGAGGGTGGAAAGAGATGGGACCCCACTCCTGGGTGTCCCGTCTCCCTCACCCAGGCGGTGAGCTCCATCCCAACATGCAGCACCGGACACCAGCAGCAAAGGAGGCAGGGGAGGGAGCAGGAAGGGGCCACTCCCGACAGGAGCGCCTGCTCGGGGACCCTGGGTGTCCCTAGAGCAGGGGAGCTTCACTTCTCTGACAAGCTTCTAACTACTTATTAATTTATTTTGTGGTGCTGGGCCATTCTACCTCAGATACAACCCCAAGCCTTTTTATTTTTTGTAGGTTGCCGAGTCTCGATAAATTGCTAAGGTTAGCTGTGAACCTGTGATCCTCCTGTCTCAGACTCCCAAGTGCCAGAATTACAAGCACGTGCTATCATGCCTGGCTAAGCTTGTAACTTTTTAAAGTTTTTTAAAAAACTGCCTGACACCAGGCGTGGTGGCGCACGCTTGTAATCCCAGCATTCGGGAGGCTGAGACAGGAGGATCGCGGTTTGTGGACAGCCTCAGCTACTTAGTGAGGCCCTCTGCAACTCAGTGAGACCCGGTTTCAAAATAAAGAATAAAAAATAGGGCAGGGGGTGTAACTCGGAGGTCAAATGCCCCTGGGTTCCATCGCCAGACTCGCGAGGAAAAAAAAAAAAAGCTGCCCGAAGCCAATGTAAAAGCCTTTGTGAAGTGCTGGCCGCCAGCTCTGGAGCAGGAAGACATGGCGGCTGCGCTTCCCACTGGCGTCTGCTTCTCTTCACCAGGGCGGATTTTCAAGCTGGGAAGGGCAGAGCAGATCCAGGTCAGAGGGAGGTGGAAAGCAAATGGGCAAGCAGAGGCTGGGAGAGCTAAGTCACGTCAGATGACCAGGCCTCAGGGCTCAGGCAGACCCGACCACTACAGAACATCCCAACACAGATGCCCTCAGAGACACAGGGACCCTGGAGGGTGGCAGCGCCGACTCAGCCCTCCTGCGAGAAGGGAGACCTCGCGGGAGAAGTCAGCGCTAGCCCGAAGCTGATCGGACATCACCAGCATCACCCCCACACCGAGGAGCGAGCCCAGGGCCTTCCTTGCACAGGCGACACAAGTGCTCTACTGCTGAGCTCTACCCCGAGACCCAGGCAACAGTTTTTAAAAATTGATTTTTTAAGCTTATTAATTTAATTTTTAAATTTGTTTCTTCGAGATGGTGTCTTGCTATCTGGCCTCAAACGTGTGGTCCTCCTGCCTCCAGGTGGATGCCGTTACAGACCCATGCCTTGGGCCCAGCCAGACTTCAGCTTTCAATGGGTCATTATTATAAATAGTATTTGCAGTACTGGGGGTGGAACCCAGGGGCACTCTACCTCCGAGCTACACCCCCAGCCTGATTTTTTTATTCTTCATTTTGAAACACGGTCTCACTGAGTTGCAAAGGGCCTCAGTAAGTAGCTGAGCTGTCCTCGAACCCCGATCCTCCTGTCTCAGCCTCCCAAACGCTAGGATTACGAGTGTGCGCCACCGCGCCCGGCTGATGGGTTATTAATCTCACGTTGCAATCAGAGATTAGGAGGCGCCGGCACGGGCTCAGTGGACAGGGCAGGCCTTGAGACTCTCACAGGTGGGCTTGGTGGCCATACCTGTAATCCCAGTACCTGGGAGGCTGAGACAGAAAGATCAAAGGCTGTGGTCGGCCTCAGCAACTTAGCAGGCTCTCTGCAACTTAGTAAGACTCACTCTATTTCAAAATAAAAAAATAGGGCTGGGGTGTAGCTCGGAAGGTAGAATGTCTCTGGGTTCAATCTTTGGCACTACTACTATTACTACTACGACTACTACACATACACCCTCAAAAACTTAAGCGTGCGTGCACACCCCCCACACACACACCCTCAAAACTTGCAAGTCCTATTCCACAGCAGAGACTGGGCCAGAAGAACAGAGTATGGTGGAGCTGCCGCCACCAGGCCAGGCCCACACGCCCCCTGGCCGCGGCGCAGGACTTCAGCAGGTGCAGCCGAGGGCTTGGTGGCACCCTGTTGCCAGCACCGAGGGTCAGGTGGCCACAGGATGCTGAAGAATCTGGAATTGGAGGTGGGAGCAGCTGCCGAGCACAGAGCGCTCCACTCCATCTTCCTGGGAACAAGCTTTTTGATGCAGCCCACAGCGCTGACAGAGGCCAAGCCCTGGCGCTCTGGCTGGAACACTAAGTTACCAGGCCAAATGCAAGCCAGCCCCTGGGCTCCAACATTCCTCTACTGGGCTCACAAGGGGACTTGGACCAGTCTTAGACGGCTTCGAGTGTGACAAGAATGCGACGTGGCTGACAGGCAGGGCGGTCACAGGTGCCGACACTGTACCCACCGCAGCCAACATGCCCCACTGTGTGCTCTAGGAGGAACTGGCGCGAGCTGGTTCAGTGTAAAGACCCCCCGCGCCCACCCAGTGCCTGGGACTGCGTATAAGGCCTTGTGCACGCCAGCGAGGTGCTCTACTACTGAGGTGCCTCCTCAGTTCTTAATTTTTATTGAGAGGGTTTGGCTAAGCTGTTGAGGCTGGCTTTGAACCCGTGATCCTCCTGCCTCAGCCTCCCAAATTGCGAGGTTTACAGGCATGTGCCATTGCATCTGGTAGGCACTGGGTTTGAAGAGCCATGGACATGTCAGAGAGGACTCATTTAAGGGTCTGAACACTTGGGCCTCAAGCAAAGAGCTGGCAGTGGGACTACTAACGCTTGCGTGCAGGAGGGACGTGGGGAGCTGCGGGCTCTGAAGGCTGCTGCCGTCAGAGGGGACAGTGGCAGCCCCAGGCGCGAGGACCCGGGCACGGAGTCAGGAGCAGGCGAGCCTGGTGGCTTGGGCCGCGTCCCTGCTCCCTCGTACAGGCATCTCTTGTGACAACTGGCACAAGCGCCACAGGGCTGGGGCAAGAGAAAGCCCTTCCACAAGAGGCGGAAGGATGGGCTGGGACACCCTGCCGCCAGTAGGAGATCGGTCCCGCCACACCCAGTGTCAGCGTGAGGAAGCAACGAGGCTGGACGCGGGGGACTTCACTGGGGGTCTGAGCGCCGTGCTCGCAAAACAAGGGTCATCGATGTTGTCTACAAAGCATCCAATAATGAGCTGGTGAGGAGCCGCACCGTGCTCACAGACGGCCGACAGCGCGCGTTCCACTGTCCACTGCCCCGGGCTGCGAGGAGCAGGCCGTGCTGACTCCTGAGAAAAATTTTCACCAAAAACGATCAGAGAAAGTTCCAAAGAAATACGAAAAGAGAAAGACTGCCGTTTGCATCGAGACCAGGACAGTGCGACCGAGCAGGGGACTGTCCTAGAGGGCGAGGAGCTGGCGTTCAATCCGAGGAGAACCAAGGCCCGGGAAGGCCGATATGTCCTCCTCCCTCCTGTCTAAGCTCATAGAATAAAGGTGCTTATTGTTCTATGTGTCCTAAGAAAAACAAAGAGGCGTGCTTCTGGCAAGACTGTCTGGCTGAGTGCTGGCCAGCTGCAGAAGAGGGAGGGCCTGACTAGAGGGCCTGGCTTTCCTGTGCCCAGCCCTGGCCCCTCAACCAGCCCAGGCACTCTCTGCCAGGGCCTGTGGGGAGTCTTGGTCCTGAGAGACTCTGCACAGGATGAGGGCAGGGACAGCTGCTCCTTTTCCATTTTGAGTCTAACAAACACTCCACCTCAGGCAGACGGCTGTGTGCTGGACCCTCGTGTTCCCTTAGCAAAAGCCGGTTGTCAAGACAACAGACTGGGGTGTGGTGTGTGTGTGGTGAGCAGGAGTTGGGGAGCACACTGGGGGGGGGGGGCGAGCTCCATCTACCCATTTTTAAAAGGAATTTTTGGACGCCAACACAGTGGGACTGTGTGTTCTCTCCCCACATGGAAATGGTTACTGTGCCCAGACTCGGGGCTGCGCAGAGCTGCTCTGCTGGGCAGGGAGAAGCCTGGGGGGGGGTACAAACAAATGATGCCCTTCCAACAAACCAGCCCCCCCCCCCGCTCCACACTGGGGCAGATTTCTGCTCCCCCTCCCCCAGGAGGGCAAGGGCTCCGAGGCCACGGCACCATGGCACGCGAGTGTCCGCAGCCCAGGGCGAGGCCACGGGTAAGTCGAGTCACGCCAGTCACTCAGTCCTGTGGTTCCCATCGCTGGGCTTCAAACAACAAAGAGGAGGCCGGGGCAGGTGGGCTGAGCTCATGGCAAGGAGAGGCAGGGGAGCGGGGAGCGGGCACGGGCAGGCCTGGCACAGGCAGACATCTTTCCTCGGCCCCTGGCCTGCCCCCTTCTGACCCCCCCTGCACCTGGCCAGGTCAGCCTGCTGGAGTGCTGGCCACTCGAAACAGAGCCATTTTGGTAATGCATATATTGTTACCCCCTTATAAGAGCAGCTGCCAGAAGGAGGGCATTTTTATGTGCTGCGGCTGCACAGATGCTTCACGAGAGGATCCAACTGCGCCTGGAGTCGGGGCCCAGCCCGCCCAGCCCCAGCAGGACCCTCTCCCCCACACGGCCCGCGAGGGGGACAGCCCGCCGCGCTGGCACAGCGGTGGACGCTGTCCTCAAGAGGCCCGCATGGCCCCCTCCACGCGTCATCTTCTAAGGAGCAGGCCGGGAGGGCGGGCCTGCGAGAAGCCGGCGCACCATCGGCCCCGCGGCAGCTCCCGGCTCGGCCACGGCCGCGGTGCCGGAGCCCGGAAGGAAGGGCCTGTCTAGGCCTTCAGCGCCTTGCTTTTCTCTCTTACCGTACGAACCATCGGGGACAAAACGCCTCAGCGGCACCCGGCACCAAGGGTCTCGCTGCTGGCTGGAGCGCAGCTGCGTTCCTGGGACCCCCGGCCCGTGGTGTCCCCCTGGTCCCCAAGCTGTGCTGTGGGTTTGAGGCCAGGACACAACCTGCCTCGAAGCCAGTGACAGCCATCAGTCAGCTTCCCAGTTAGGCCAGGACCACCCAGGCAGAAGAGCTTCGAGTCTAAAAGTAACACATTCTAGAAGATTTGTAGTAGCAGCAGTGACAGCTTGACTGACGACTGACGACTGACTGACTGTGCAGTGCTGGGGCTTGAACCCGGGACATTCTATCTCTGAGCCCAGCCTCTTATTTTGAAACAGATCTCACTAAGCAACTTGAGGGTGTTGCTAAGTTGCAGAGGCTGGCCTCAAACCTGTGATCCTCCTATCTCAGCCTTTCCAGTACTGGGATTATAGGCGTGTGGCGCCATACCTGGCTAGCTATCTTTATGAAGTATAAAGCACTCATACCAAGTGGTATGAGTTTTCCTACCAGACAACAGTCTGTGGTGAAGCCCCGAGTTTCTGAGAAGTGAGGGGCTCACCCAGGCCACACAGCTGGGAAGCAGGGGCCAGGCCCTGGACCGAGGTCAGGATGAGTCTGAAACCTACCCAACCTTTTCTATTGTTCCACTTCACCTCTCCTCTTTACCCAAAAAGCCAAGAACAAGCCCTAGTCCGGGGCTCTGCAGTCAGAGGAGGTCCATCCCAGCCTCCTGCCCTGCCCTTCGGGAACACGCAAGGGCGCAGGGGGAGGCCTCGCGGTGGCTGCTTCCCCAGGCTCCCTCCACGCCAGATCATCGACAAACGCCCAACCAAGCCTGGCTATAAGTGTGGCCGCACAGGAGACCCAGGAACACGGGAGCCGCCCCTGCTGGGCTCCCAGGCCCCCTCCATCTGGAGCGAAGGGCGAGGGCTTCATCCTGGCTCTGGGGGCCTTCCTTCAGGGTGGTCGGGCAAGCACTGGGTCCCAGTCTGAGGATTTATCAGGTGTGCCGGGTGCTGAGTGGGAGGAGAGGTCGGCTTGTGAACGACCGTCTGGTCTCCCCACTCGGCAAAACATTCCACCTTGTGTCTAAATATTTAGAACCTGAAGTAAATACCAAATCAACAGCTGCGGGCCCTTCCCTGGAGAGACCTCGGCTCTCTTGCCAGAGATCTACGGCACCTCTTTCCAATAGGAGAGGTGACCTCTGAGCGCAGCTGCCTGTGCTGCGCGCTGGTGCTTGGTGAGCGGTGCTTTTCACCCACTCCCTGACCTCCCGCCGGGCCTCCGGGCAGGCCTGGCGAGAGGGTTCCTTGTGGCTCTAATGAGCTTGCAGGACGACCAGAGCCCTCCCGCCTGCCCAGACAGCCCCAGCAGCGGCAGCAGGGATTTGCCAAAACACTTCCCCTCATTTTCTAACTAATGCCCCCAGACAACTTTGGGTGGGGGTAGCAGAAGGCCACAGTGAGGGGGTGTGGCAAGTCCTGATCAGCTGGGAAGCCCAGCCAAGGTCTCAAAGTGGCTCTAGCCTGTGAGCCAGCCACCTAACAAAACGGGGGACACAGGCCGGCCTGGACTCCAGGAAGAGCTGCAGCAAGCCTCCCCCATGTGCAGGTGAGGGCTGGGGAGCAGGCCTGGCTCTGCTGGGCCGAGGGCGGGGCCTGCTGACAGCTGCAAACACCAGGGGCCTTACTTCCTGGCACCGTGAGGGCTGTAGGGCAGGAGAGAGGAGCCCGAGGCCCACGTCCTTGGGGCCCATGCCTGCCCGCTCTGCCCTCCTTCCCTTGGCCCTTGCCAACCACCCTGGGATGACACCCGCATCTTCACAGACCTCCTGGCCACAGGCTTGTACCCTCCGGAGCTCTGGGGCTGCCAGGCCACCTTCTCCTGCACAAAGCTGCCTCCTCTTCCCGTCACCTGGCCTCATGGCAGCTGTCCTGAACGTAACTTGGCTTTCTGAAATCTCAGATCCTCCTCTTACTCCTCTAGCAGGGAACATACCTTCCAGTCATCGGATCCTCAGGCACCCACAGGGTGATGTCCTAACTGTCCTAGGTTGGCAGCTCAGTGTAGTTCCACTGGAATTTATTTATTTATTTATTGGTGCTGGTGACTTAACCCAGGGGCATCTACCTTTGAGCTACACCTCAGCCCTATTTTTTACCCTTTATGTTTATTTTTTGCAGTATTGGGGATGAAACCCAGGGGCATTCTACCTCCAAGCTATACCCCTAGCCCTATTTTTTATTCTTTATTCCGCAAAGGGCCTCACTAAGTAGCTGAGGCTGTCTACAAACCGCGTTCCTCCTGTCTCAGCCTCCCGAACGCTGGGATTACAGGCGTGTGCCACCACACCTGGCTTATTTTTTTACTCTTTATTTTGAAACAGGGCCTCACTAAGTTGAGGAGGCTGGCTTTGAACCTGCAATCCTCGTCTTAGCTCCCCAAATACTGAGATTACAACTGTGTGGTGCGCCGCCACACCCAGTTCCTAGTGATTTTCTTTAGCAGTTACTGAGTAGCAGGAATGAGGATCAGATACGGACCAAAGATGGGCGGTTGGTTAGAAAGCAGTGAATTTTTTTCCCACCAGACAAGTCTGGGTTCAATTCCTGGCTCTACCTACTACCAGTAAGTCATCAGGGGGCAGTTTCAGCAGCTCGAGCCTCCGTTTCCTCGCCTGGGAAGTGGCGACGCTACCTCCACCTTGGTCACGGTCTAATTAAAGCAGACGACTTGTCCAACCACACGTGTTTGCTGCCTCACGCTGATCTACTCAGCCTTCCTGGAGTCCCGTCACCTCCCAGCCAAGGCAACCTCGGAGAGTTTTCCAGGGCTCATCTGGAACGCTCACTGGCCCCTTCAATCGACCCTCCCTACCCGCGTGCTCGGAAGATGTGCACCATTAACTTAGATTGCTTACCTCCCCTCCCCCATCATACTTACTTACACTGGACATGAGCCCCAGCTTTAATTCACCCAGGTGAATTATGGGATGGGCTGTAAGAATGATGACAGAAGAAAGAATTTCCTCATTAAAGTCTCCAGAGCAGGAGGCAATGCAAACAAGGCCTGTGGCCTGCAGAGGTGCACGGAGGACGGCCACCACTGCCCGCCTGCTTGGCCTGCAGGAGCCGCTGCTCACGGCAGGCCGGAACCAGATGCCAGCCGTGGGCTGACAGCTCTGATTTAAGCTATTAGGAAGGCTGAGGATTAAATATTTGTGCAGGTCACTACACTGGTGGAATTATAAATAGCTCAGAGCATTAAGTGATGCAGGAAGCAGCCTCCGGACAGACGCAAGGTTTTCCACCCACTGCCAGGCAGGGAGGCAAGCGCTGCTGTCCCTCCCCTCGGTGCTCCCTCCAGGGCGAAGGTGCTTCCTGTGCAGCAGGGCTCTGCCCCAGAGCAGAATGCTTGGTTCTGGGATAGGGTGGGGATGCCTGCCCAGGCCAGACAAGGAGACCCCACGCCTCCCTCTGGCTTCTAGCTCAACACAGAGGAGGTGGGGTTTGCATGTGAGGGGCTAAGGCCCCCATACAATCCCCCATTTTGGCTGGCATCTGCCTTGGGCTACTGTTTCTCAAATGCGCATACATTGTTGAGACTAGTAGAAAATACATTCATTTAAGGGATTTATTAAACTGATACTTTCAACCACTTTTTTGTGTGTGGCAGGGGTACTGGGGAGTGAACTCGGCGGCATTCTAACTCCAAATTATATTCCCAGCCCTTTTTATTTTTTGTTTAGAAACAGGGTCTCAGCTGTGTATGGTGGTACATGGCATGTAATTCCAGCATTTGGGAGGCTGAGGCAGGGGGACCACAGTTTTGAGAACACTCTGAACAATACAGTGAGACCCTATTTTTTTTTTTGTGGGTCTGGGGATGGAACCCAGGGGCATTCGACCTCCGAACTACACCCCCAGCCCTATTTTTTATTCTTTATTTTGAAACAGGGTCTCACAGAGTTGCAAAGAGCCTCACTAAGTAGCTGAGGCTGGCTTCGAACCATGATCTTCCTGTCTCAGCCTCCCGAATGCTGGGATTACAAATGTGCACCACCACGCCCAGCTCAGTGAGACCCTATTTTATTTTTTTATTGGTGATACTGGGGTTCCTGGAAGCCCTTCTACCTCCGGGTTACACTCCCAGACCTATTTTTACATTTTTTTTTGGAAACAGGGTCTCCTAAGCCAGCGCGCGCGGCTGGCTTCGAACCTGTGCGATCCTCCTGTCTCTGCCTCCCAAGCGCGGGGATTACAAGTGTGCGCCACCACGCCCAGCAAGACCCTATTTTAAAAACAAAAACATAAAAAGAGGCTTGGGGGTATAGTTCTGGGGAAAAAGAAAAAAAGGGGGAAAAAACGGTTTCTTTAGATTGCTGAGTCTAAGTTACTGAGGTTATACCTGAACCTGTGATCCTCCTATCACAGACTCCTATTTTAATAGCTCTTGATAGAAAAAAGAAATTGTGGTATAGCCAGGTGTAGTGGCGCATGCCTGTAATCCTAGTACTTGGGAGGCTGAGACAGGAGTATTATAGGTTTGAGGCCAGCTTCAACAATTTAGCAAGGCCCTATTTCAAAACGACAACAAAAATAGGGCTGGAGGTATACCTTAGAGATAGAACATTGCTGGGTTCCATCTCAGAACCATGTTAAAAAAAAAAAGCTATTAAGCTGGGCATGGTGGCACACGCTTGTAACCCCCGCACTTGGGAGGCTGAGACAGGAGGATCGCACAGGTTCAAAGCCAGCCTCAGCTACTCAGTGAAGGTCTCAGCAACTTAGTGAGACCCTGTTTCCAAATAAAGTATAATAGGTCTGGGAGTATAGCCCGGAGGTAGAAAAGGCCCTGGGTTCCACCCCCATACCCACCCACCCCCACACATGCAAAAAAAAAAAAAAAAGCTATTAGGCTAGGAATAGTGGTGCATGTTTGTAATCCCAGTATTTGGGAGGCTAAGACAGGAGGATAGCAGGTTCCTGGCCAGCCTCAGCTACTGTGAAACTCTGTTTCAAAATAAGGAATTAAAAAATAGGGTTAGGGCTGGACTGGTGGCTCATGCTCATAATCCCAGTACTTGGGAGGCTAAAACAGGAGGATCCGGGTTCGTGGCCAGCCTCAGCTACTTAGTGAGGTTCTCTGCAACTCAGTGAGACCCTATTTCAAAATAAAGACTAAAAAATAGGGCTGGGGATGTCACTCGGAGGTAGAATGCCCCTAGGTTCCATCCTCAGAACCGAAAAAAAAAAAAAAAAAAAAAAGTCCCTGGATTCAATCCCCACTATCACACACACATGCACAAAAGCTGTTAAAAGTATAATTAGGAGTATAACTGTCATGTACGTGAGGGCATGCCTGTGTGCTGGGGATGGAATCCAGGGCTTGAACATACTAGGCAAGCCCGCTCACAATGAGCCACACCCCCAGACCAGCTATGATTATTTCACTGAGAAAAAGTCTCATGGTGCTGAGGGGGGATCCTCATACTCAAAAGCAAGGCACCCCTAGAATGGGGTGGGTGGGACGCCCCCGGGCAGCTGGCTTCCCAGGCCCCGAGGCTGGGTGCTTCTCCTGGCCCGACCTCCCTGAGGGCCAAGGGCTGCTTGTTCTGAGCCAGGCTGTGCGGCTGCACTTTCTCTTCCCCTTGACAGAAGGTGTCCTGCTGCTCCACACAGGCCCAGGTAAAGGCCTCTCTCAATGGGTCTCCAACACGGAACTCCCCTTGAATGGATGTCGAGGGCTTAAGCCAGCTTAGATGCTTCTAGCAGTGCCTAGTGCGGACATTAAGAAGACTCTTATGGGGCTTCAGGGGCAGGCAGTGCCTTCCGGTCCAAGTTCCCAGTTTAGCTGGGACACAGCCTGGAGAGGCCGCCTTGAAGCCTGGCTGCTAGAGAACCCAGAGAAAAGACGGGTGAGAGAAATGGACAGGTAGCTCTTCTCACATTTTAATGTTCACAGAGAACTTCCCGGATAATTTTGTTATAATGTAGACCCCGAGTTGATAAGTCTGGGTGGGGCCCAAGATTTCTGCATTTTTGTAATTTTTCTGTGTGTGTGTGTGTGTGTGTGTGTGTGTGTGTGTCTGTGTGTGGTATTGGGGATTGAAACCAGGTACATTCTATTTCTGAGCTATATCCCCAGCCCTATTTTTTAAAATTTACTTATTTACCCATCTATTTACACTCTGATCAGCTCCTTCTAGCCTCACACCATAATGCAGCTCCCAGTGATGGAGACGCCCGTGCACGCAGCACCTGGCAGGCTTTCCCCAGGTTCCCCTATTTTATTTTTTTGTTTGAGACGGTCTTGTTGAGTTGCTAAGGGTCTCACTAAGTTGCTGATGCTGGTTTTGAACCTCTGATCCTCCTGTCTCAGCTCCCAAGTACTGTGATTGCAGGTGTGGGCTACCAGCTCAGGCCGGCTTTCTGCACTTGTAAATATCTCTTCTGAGATGCTGATGCTTGTCCTTGGATTCAGCCGAGGTATCAAGACAAAGAGGCTGAGCTAACCTGACAGCCATTCCTGGCCACAGGTTGGCAAAAGGAGCAAAGTACCTGGCTCAGAGGGCAAGACAAGCCTGGGGCGCAGGGATGAGGCGGATCCTGGCGAGGAAGAGGAAGACACAGAGCCGGGCGTGGTGGCGCACACTAATAATCCCAGCATTCGGGAGGCTGAGACCGGAGGATCTCGGTTTGAGGACAGCCTCAGCAACTTAGCGAGGAGGCCCTTTGAAACTCAGTGAGACCCTTTTCAAAATAAAGAATAAAAAACAGGGCTGGGGGTGTCGCTCAGAGGTAGAATTCCCCTGGGTTCCATCCCTAGAACTGAAAAAAAGAAAGAAAGAAAAAAAAAAAACAGAAAAAAATAAAAAAGAGGAAGGCACGGTAGGCACCCTGTCCTTGGTGGAGAGGTGTAGCTTTGAGGGTCTAGAATTGAAACCAGGAAGCTTGCTTTAGCTGGTGGATGTACCGCTGGCCCAAAATGCCCGCCCACGGGCAGGCTGCTCTTGTCCCTGAAGAAGGCTGGCGCTGGGGCTGGCAAGGGGCTGCCGACAGGAACTCTTACCTGTCTGGTGAGGCTGCCTCCGAGGTTCATGGTGCCCGAGCCGGATTTGTTGGTTTGCAGCCACAGCATCACCGTGGAGGTCAGCTTGTAATGGGCGGTACGGCCACTGGACTTCTCCTGGGGGAGGACAGAGAGCAGAACCTGCGCTGTGATCTGAGCTGTGGACAGCCTCTGGTGGCCCCTGGAGGTCAGGGTCACTGTAAGGCGTTCCCTCCTAAGTCATTAGCATACTACCTTCCTGAGGCCCAGCTGGCTTTTGTTTTTGGTAGTGCTGGGGATTGACCCAGGATTCTACCTCTGAGTAAATATCCCCAGCTCTATTTTATTTCTCATTTGCAAACAGGGTCTAAGTTCTGAGAGCCTCATACGTGGATGAGGCTGGCATTGAACCCTTGACCCTCAATTCCTGGGATTACAGGCACGTGCCACGATGTACCCCTTTTTAAGGGGTACAATCTGTAAATCTGTGTTAAGTTCTTTGGGGATCCTTTCCTTTGTGGTACTGGAGACTGAACCCAGAGACATTTTGACTCTGAGCTCTATTTTATTAATTTTTTACTTTGAAACAGGCTCTCACTAAGATGCTGCCGGTCTTGCTAAGTGGCTACGGCTGACCTCCAACCTGCTATCCTCCTGTCTCAGCCTCCCAGGTACTGCTGGGATTAGAGGCATGCGTTCCCATGCCTGGCTTCTTTGGGGATCTTTATCCCCAACGATTACTGCACTCCTGACTTATCTTCATGCCAGTGGCTCTGGGGCTTTAGGAACCAGCAGGGGTTTGCGTATCCCAGCAGTGCCCCTCACGGGAGCATGTGCTGGGCGAGGGAGTGGTGAGGCCCTTGCCCCCCCTGCAGGAGCTGTACCTGCACTTCCACCACGTGGATGGAATCCCAGCAGCCCTTGATCTTCTTTGATCCGTCTCCAGCCTTCTTTATGAGGATCACTCCAGCAAAGCCATGATCCAGATCCCAGAGGTAGACAGATGAGACACCACCTTCGAAATACCTGGGGGGACAGGTCCGCATGCCCGTTAGACAGTCAGTCAAGCCACAGACCAGTCGCCTCCCTCCGGCTGCTCTTCAGCAACAGTACACTCAGCCGCCTGGTGGCCCCGGGGCTGACCGCGGAGGAGTCCTGAACACCCTCTGGTTGGGGAGGACACAGCATCTTTTAGGGGGTAAGAGAAAGAATGTGGGTGCAGGGGTTGTAAGTAGAAACTTCAGTTTGAGTTGTCTTGGCCAAGCCTGCTAAACCTCTCTGGGCTTCAGACCCCGCCCCAACAGGACGCAGCACAGTAGGACAGTGGCCCCCAGCGGAGCCGTCACTACCTGAGTGAGCACCGCTACAGGTGACTTGCTCAGTGTCCTGTCTCCCGGGATGGCTCTTTGAAGGTGCAGCACTTCCTCCACACGGACACCTCTGCTGCCACCCAGGCAGACCAAGACTCCTGCTGACTTGTTTTTTAGAGCAAAGTGCTGCAAAACTTGCACCAAAAAGGAAAGGCTAAGCTCGGGACAGCTTTCTCCTGAGATCCGAGTCAATATGGAAAAATCCCCAATTATGCTCAAGTGCATGAGGGCTGGACAAGACCAGGAGCACAGGCGATCACTGGGCGCCCTAATCCACCCTCCCCTGGGGAGGTGCAGGGCGCGCAGCCGGTCAGCCCAGAGCTGGCTCATGCCGCTGAGGCCACCGCGGCCCTGGCGTCTCGGTGGCTGGCACGTTCTTCACGACCTGCCTCTCCGACACCAGCTGAACAGCTACACAGCAGGCCCACCTGGGAGCAGGCAGGACGGTGCCACGTCCATGAGACCTCATCCCCGACACCCAGCCACAGGTGCACAGCGGGTGTGAGGGACAAGCCAGTCTGGCACGCATGACGCTCTGCTCACGTGCTCATCCACCCGCACGGGGGCCACAGGGAAAATACCTACTCTATAGGACCGTTAGCCGACAAAAACAAAATCATAAAGGAAAGAAAACACCTGACAAATGAGTACTATTTTTTTGGGGGGGGGGGTGGTACTGGGGATGGAACCCAGGTGCATTCTACCTCCGAGCTACACCCCCAGCCCTACTTTTTATTCTTTACTTTCAAACAGGGCCTCACTAGGTAGCTGAGGCTGTCTGCAAACCGCGATCCTCCTGTCTCAGCCTCCCAAATGCTGGGATTATAAGCGTGCGCCACCAGGTCCAGCAGTACTATTGTTTTGATATTAAAATCAAGTGAATGGTTAATATGCCATTATGTCCTAATAAAGCTGTTATAAAATAAAAATACGAAAAGTCAGGCAGAGTGGTGGTGCACTTCCCTCTAATCTTAGTACTTAGGAGGCTGAGAGAAGAACCTCAAGTTGGAGGACAGCCTCAGCAATTTAGTAAGAACCTATTTCAAAAGAAAATAAAGCTGGGTGTGGTGGTGCACGTTTGTAATCTCAGTACTTGGGAGGCTGAGATAGGAGGATCACGCAGGTTTGAAGCCAGTCTCTTAGTGAGCCAGCTACTTAGTGAGGGTCTCAGCAACTTAGTGAAACCCTGTTTCCAAATTGAATATATATATATATATATATATATATATATATATATATATATATATCTCTTTTATATATATATGAAATAGGTCTGGGAGTTAGTCCAGAGATAGAACGGCCCTGGGTTCCATCCCCAGTAACACACACACACACACACACACACACACACACACACACACACTCAACTGACTTCAAACTGGAATCATTTAGAAAAAGCCCTGCATCTGTACTAAGCATGTACAGACTTTGATATAAGGTACTTGAGTATCTGAAGACTCTGGATTCGTTGAGGGGGTCCTAGAACCCATCCCTGGCAGAAACTAAAGGCCAATTATATACTGTTTTTGAAAATTTACTGTAAGTATAAAACTATTTCAAACTAAAAAGTTGTTTCAAGGTCAGGACGCAATGCATATGAAAGTGTAACCAAGACACAATCGGACCTAGGAAACAGCCTCCCCCAACAGAACCAGCATCAGTGCATGCTGCACTGTGAGGCCGCGGCTGTTATCTTCCTGCTCCAGCCTGCTGTGGACCTGCAGAGCACCCAGAGGGGCGCGCTCAGGTCGCTGCCCGCCCACCCTAGGACCACAATCCATCCCCACTTCTCAATCCCACCCTCCTGGCTGTATCAAGCCGTCAAACCGAATCCACGGCTCTGTCTCCTACTGGCGAGGGGAGAGGGCAGGTTACATGGGACTGCCTGCGCGAGCATCCGCTAGTGTGAGCGCCGTGGTCAGTGCCGTTCACGCAGTGGAGGGGCGGGCCCGCCTAAGTACACAGGAGTGCATGCGCCAGCATCCGCTAGTGTGAGCGCCATGGTCAGTGCCGTTCACGCTGTGAAGGGGCGGCCTCTGGACAGGGGTGAGCACAAGACGATGAGGCAGAGCACACACGAACACCCTGTGCACAAGGACGCCTAGGTGAAAATGCTCAGGGGCCCCGTCTGGAGCACAGTCCTTGGGTTCCCAGCCTCTCCCCACGCCCCCTCGCAGGGCAACAAGAGGCAAGCCAGAGAATGTTCTGGGTTAGGACCGAGGCCTCCCTCTAGCCGCTCTGGGCCTGGCCATCCCTGCAGGGGGTGCACGGCTTGGAATGTTCTGGGGCCATGTAGAGACGGACCGGCCACCTTGGGCTTAGAGCTCTGCTGGCTCCTACACCCCCAACACCCTCGGGTCACATGTAGTGAAGGAGGAGGGAGGGAGGCGCAGCCCACAGCAGACCTGCTGGTAACTGTCCTGTTGGGGACAGATGGCGTGGCTCTGATACAGGGTGTTTCCTTTCCTTCCACATTAGACAGGGAAGGAACAACTTTAGACACAGCGGCTGTTCCTGTGTTGGCAAAAGGCTGGGCCGGTACCTCCTTTCCTTTGCCATCCTGGAAAGAAGGCCCCAGGCCGGGGGCCTTGCATCCACAGCTCAAGGGGCCAGCCCCCATGCGTGCTGGGATCCTGGGGAGAGGTAGGCATTGGAGAAACCCTGCTAGTTTTGACAGCCCTTGTTGACACCATCGGGTGACCAGTTCAAAAGTACCAGGTGGCCTGAGGTGGGGCTCCTCAGTCCCACGTCTCAGTGCTGTTTTCTTCCAGAGAGCTCCAACCGCAGCATTCATGTTTTATAAGCTGGAACTGGCCGTTCCCGCCCCAGGCCCGCCCCGTGGCCCGGCTCCCGCTTGGGGAGTTCTCCCTGGCTTCCCTGCCTCCCCTTGAGGGCCACGCAGATCAGGCCCAAAGTTTCAAAATGCGAGATAAAGGAGATAAAATCCCAGTTGTGAACTCTTTATGGGTTACTATCTTAAAAAAAAAAAAACAACTCTATTGCAAGAACATTATAAAAAAGGAAATTTAAAAATGAACCCATAATACCATAAATCAACATATCCCATAAATCTGGTTTTTCCATAGTTGCTTCCAGTCTTTGTCCAGATGCCTAATTTTTATATAACCGTACACAGTACAGCAACGGTGCCGTGTACAGCTCGGCTCTTTTCACTTGGCGTTGTCAGTGCTTTGCCACGGAGCTGTATGATCTCTGTGATCATTTTTAATAGCTAGGATAGTGCTCCATCGTGCAGGAGCCTAACTTACGGCTGCTTTGACTTTTAATAATGAAATGATGGCAGCAGAGTCAGGGCCAGCTGCTCACCTCGCTGAATGCGCTCCCTCTCCCATAGCATCACATGTGCCTGCAGAGGTGGGGCAGGCATGCTGGGGCTTGGCCTTCTCAGGTGCGGCCCCAGAGCCACAACAATTCAAGAAGGGACTTGCATTCCAGGCATCAAGAGGGGCCTCCGGGGACTTGGCCGCTACGAGTCTCAACATGATGCTCCCCAAGACAAAGGGAGCGGGACAGAGAGATTGGAAAGGGCTGCCTGGAGCCACCCAGGAGCGTGTGCACGTGCCCCCTCACGGCTGGGGAGGCGCTGAGGGGTGCACAGACAGCTCCCCGTTACACGGCTTATGGTTTTACTCTGTGAAGCTTTAATTAAAGAGGGACCTCAACAAGTTTTCAAAAATTTATTCTTACCTACTGTACTTTGATCATAATGACATGAAACAAGGAAAAAAATAATTTTTATGTGGCTCACATTTATGAGTTTTTACATAAAGGCTTTTGTGGGTATTTTAAGAATGTGCTAAAATGTTGTCTGAAACCACATGAAGCCATCTGAGGAGTCGCCTGCCAGAGCTAACAGCACACACATGGAAGCACTTTAACTGGCCTTTGTATACGCAGTGAGTCAAATAGTATTAATGTTGTTTAAATGCTAACATGCTCTTTCAACAAGGTGACTCTGCCATTGCTAGTGGCCCGCTCTCGGGCCTTCCAAGTCAACGGGAGCGAGTGATCTGATGTGCCGAGTGCTGACTGAAGGTTGCGGAGGAATTAACCCCCTTCTGAACTCCGCCTGCGCTCGATCAGTTCAAAATCCCCAGCTCTCCACAGGGCAAGAACAAGTCCAGGACCACTACCGCAGCTCAGCCAATGGCGGGGAGGGAAGGCCCAGCCAGCTCCAAAGAGAACATCCGCTCACCCAGGAGACCGCAGGTGAAAGCATCGGCTTCACATCTAAGTGGAGATCCAGGCCCACAGGGCTAAAGTCAGTGCACAGGGTCAAGACAGTCAATGTAAGCAGAGAATCAACTGGGGCTCCCTGCTAGCAGGACGACGCAAAGTCCACCTCGGCAAGACTGGGGAGAAGCCGTCTTGGACTAGAGCTGGACCGTGAAGTGGAGGAGCCTAGAAAGCTCCAGAACACTGGGCATGGGTGGAGTGATACATTACCCAGGGAGCGACCGGGGGCAAAACAGCAGCGCTGGTGTCTACACAAAGTGGCCTCTGTTGACTAAGTGCCACCAGCTCCACACAGAGCCCTGTGGCTCCCAGACCCTCTGCTAAGGCAAGCAGACCTGCAGAGGACCCAGCCAGCTGGAATCGAGGCTGCTTGGGGTTGGAGCTCTAAGCCCCCCACTTGACAACAGTGTGAAGAGCCCAACAAGCAGGCACACGTTTCACGCAGTCCCAGAGACGGGGCCACCAGAAGACGCCTCTGCACGGATGACCAGGAGCAAGAGGCGTGACCCTGCTCAGATGAGGCTGGCGTGTGCCAGCCCTGCAATGGCGGCGTAGCAGCAAGTCAAGTTCATTCTCGCTGTCCCATGATCCCCTGAAACTCAAATAGCTCAAAGCCCAGTGTGCCAATAAACTCAGCGTCCTAGGCTGCTTCCCCCCAAAAACGACTCT
The DNA here is from genome assembly GCF_963383645.1 of Muscardinus avellanarius. Lineage (NCBI taxonomy): Eukaryota > Metazoa > Chordata > Mammalia > Rodentia > Gliridae > Muscardinus > Muscardinus avellanarius. The sequence goes on from NC_137788.1 coordinate 15,118,736, forward strand.
TTCAGTTGAATAATGTTGTTGTCACATGTACAGAGTCTATGGCCACAACTCTCCAACCACAAGACTCCTGGGAGATGGAATAAAGGGAAACGAGAATAGTTCACACTCAAAGTAGCCTCCTTCCCAAGAAGAAAAGAAAATATCCTGGCCCCGAAGGTTTACGGAGTGTCGAAGCTGAGGTGTGCGTGGAGAGCTTGTACAGAAACTTGTTTCAGGCATCAAGCTGTAGCTGTGCCTTACCCAGTCCCCAGTCCCAGCCAACAACGGCTGCAGATGGAGCGTGGAGATGGGCCTGGAGTGGCCCGGGGAGCTGGCTACACTCCTGCCTGCAGCTGCCTCCGGGCAGTGGCGGGGTTCTAGGTTGGAATACAAAGGATCCCGACAGGTAGTGAGTCACATGGTACAACCCACCACAAAAGGAGAGGCCAGGACAGAGCTGCAGGAGCGGGGCTTTCCAGCACAGCCTGGAACAGCCCCTGCGGGCTCCGGGCTCACTCACACCAGCCTTTCGGTGCCTGGCTGGGCCGCAGTCACAGGACCGGGCTGGTCCTGATGCTCTGGGAGACTTGGACCTCTGGCCCCAGACATCTGGAGTGCTGACACGGCCCACAGACCCTGACACTCGGAGGTGTGCAAGTGAAGCCCTGTGGGTGCTGGGTAGGGCTTTATTAAGGAAAGCAGGAGGAATGCTCAAAGGTTTTTTTTTTGCAGTACTAGGGATGGAACCCAGGGGAATTCTACCTCTGAGCTACACCTCCAGGCCTGTTTTTTAGTCTTTATTTTGAAACAGGGTCTCACTGAGTTGCAAAGGGCCGAAGTAGCTGAGGCTATCCGTGAACCTAGATCCTCTTGTCTCAGCCTCCAAAATCCTGAAATTAGAAGCGTGTGCCACCAGGCCCAGTTTCGAAGTTTTAATTAATGTTTTCCCTTCTGTAAAATCAGAGTTAGTCTGAGACGCTCATGACTCCGATCCCTAGGATCTGAGGCTGTACCAGGGACTCTGTGAAGCAGGCCCCGAGTACCTTAAGGACAGTCCACACAGCTCAGTCAAGCCTGTTGAAGCTCTGCTTACACATCTCCAGGGAACTCACTACACTCCTCAGGCAAAGATTTATTTATTCAGAAGTGCGCACTACCACGCCAGGCTGCCCTCCCCCCTTTTAAACAGGGCCTCACTAAGTTGCTCAGGCTTTCCTCAAATCGGCAATTCTCCTGTCTCAGCCTGCGTGCGATGCCCCAACCTCACGTTCACCGAAGCCACACGGAGACCTGCTCGAGGCCGCCGGGAGGCTGCTGCACTGCTGCCAACTCGAGGCCCACCAGCTTTCCTGTGTCACATTTTGCTCACACCGACACTGGGCCGTGGTCACCTCAGGTGCAATGCGCTCCTCACGTGTGGCCCGGGTACGTCTCTCATCCTGTACTTGCGCGCTTGGGAGACTGGGCCGAGAGCGCCACCCTCCACATGGGTGGGTTGTACAGACACTTCTCCTCGTACACGGCTTCAAAATCCTCCAGCTCACCTTTGGGATTCTGAATCTGCTGCCGCCCACATCCCTCCAGGCCACCCTCCCACGGAGGGCGCCACGCCCGGGAACAGAGGAGAAAGGGGTGGACAAGGGAAAGAGCCTCTTGAGTCTCCAGCAGTGCCGACCAGCTCTGCACGAGAAACTCCAAGGCTTTCTAGAAGAGTATGGCAGCCAGCGCCAGGCCTTCTATGGGGAGACTAAGGTGCGCTTGGCAAGGCCGTGGCCAGGCACTTCCTGCAACTTGGGGTTAGTAGCAAGACAGGAATGCCCAAGCCTGACAGACTCAGGGCACCTGTTGTCTGCCTAAGGAAAGACCGAAGGCGCCAGAAGAGGTGGCCGCCCAAGTGCTAGCTGTAGAGCCCAGACTAAAACCGCCAGTGCAGCCGGGCGTGGTGGCGCACGCTTGTCATCCCCGCGCTTGGGAGGTGGAGACGGGATCGCGCAGGTTCAAAGCCAGCCGCGCTGGCTTAAGAGACCCTGTTTCCAAATAAAAATATAAAATAGGTCTGGGAGTGTAGCCCAGAGGTAGAAGGGCTTCCAGGAAACCCAGTATCACTAAAATAAATAAATAAACACAAATAAAAGTGCAACCAACACCAGAAGAATATGTGCTGCCTGGTGCCAAGCCAGCAAGATGGGCCCTCAAAAGACCCAACGCTAGCTGGGTGTGGGGGTGCACACCTACAGTCTCAGTCCTTGAAAGGTGAGACAGGAGGGTCACAGGTTCGAGACCAGTGTCAACAAGCAGGGAGACTCTCAGCAACCTAGCAAGATCCTGATTCAAAACAAAAAATAAAAAGGGCTGGGGGAGTATCTTGGAGGCTTCACACACACTCACACACACACACACACACACACACACACTCACACACACACACACTCACACACACACACACACACACACGCTCTCTCTCTGGGATTGGAACCCAGGGGCATTCGACCTCTGAGCTACACCCCCTGCCCTATTTTTTATTCTTTTTTTTGAAACAGGGTCTCACTGAGTTGCAGAGGGCCTCATTAAGTAGCTGAGGCTGTCCATGAACCGTGATCCTCCGGTCTCAGCCTCCCGAATGCTGGGATTACAAGCGTGGGCCACCACGCCTGACCACTCTCTCTCTCCCTCCCCCACCCTCCCCACAAAGGTATAAGATCCTATGAAATTTTTCTCCTTTCCCATCCCATGTTCTTCTGTTAGATACGGTATTTTCTGCTTCTGAGATCTCACTAAACAGCAACAGCAAGACTTGTGACAGTGGTCATGAGGGGACTTCAAGTGTAAAGGCAAAGATGAGGTTACGAGGACACAAACCCTGTGCTCAACAATTTTATGGTAGGGTGAAAATAAAACCCGGAGGCAATGTCACTCTGCCAGGGACTGAGGTTCTAGCCCAAAGGTATCATCCTTTTTATTCCTTCCTCATCTCAAGAAAGAAAACCCCAACCCGGGCGTGGTGGCGCACGCTTGTAATCCCAGCATTCAGGAGGCTGAGACAGGAGGATCGTGGTTTGTGGCCAGCCTTAGCTACTTAGTGAGCCCTTTGCAACTCAGTGAGACCCTGTTTCAAAATAAAGAATAAAAATAGGGCTGGGTATTCTATCAGAGGTAGAATGATCCTGGGTTTCATCCCCAGTGTCACCAAAAAAAAAAAAAAAAAAAAAAAAAAAAACCCACCAAACCAGCCCTAGCTACCTGCAACAATCTGATTTTCTGATCATTTTCAACATCCTTAAAACGTTTCGACTCCACCCAGGGAAAGGGGAGGAGTCTCCAATCCGTGTAGAGAGGCATCTGAGGCTGGATGCCTCCCTGCCCTCGCAGACCAACATCCCTTCTGCATCCTCTGACTGCAAACAAACCACAGTTGAGAAGCTGAGCTGTCCCATGTCCAAACAAAGGACGTGGGAGCGGCCCCATGGTACCACCTCTGTCAAGTGCAGAGAGCTGCCAGAAGCCATGATGGGGTGCGCGCCCTCGTGCTGAGCACCAGACCCCTTCAAGGGCGCACCTGGAAAACAAGCTCACAGAGACAGGAGGGAGGTGCCGGGAAGTGAGGGGCCGGAAGTGCTGGCCTCTGTCTGTTTTCATAAGCTCTCTTCCACTCTGGGCTTGGGGAGACCACAGTCCTGACATGTTCTGATCTACCCAGGAAGCATCCATCAGAAGGTACAGGGGGCTGAACTGTGAGCTGGTCCAGACTTGGCCCCGCACAAATGGAAGGAGACCAACGTCTGGCTCTGTGCCAGCCACGTTCACACCTGATGCGGAAACCCATCTGTGCTTGTTCATGTGCTGACCAGCAGTTTTTGTGGCAGTTTATAGAACGTGCCCCAGAGCCTGCCCACGGACACGGGACAGGTATTCTGCAGAGGGTCTTTCCAGCACACACAGGTGCAGCGGCCCCTGAGCAAGCGTGCTGATCGACTTAGGCATGTGTGACTTTCCTGCCACGAGTGCACATCTGGACGGCGGCTGCAGCTCTTTATAGCCTCTCTTTACGAGGCTTTTACTGTTTTACTTAAAGAGAATAATGAAAGCCCCTCTGGACAAGATGGTGCAGCTGGAGGGGCCGCCAACCTGCTCAGGGCTCTGGTTTGGGGAGCTGATAAAGAATCCGCACAGCACCGCAATGGCCTGGCCGCGTGGCTATGCGTGCAGACGCCTGCCTCGGGGGCAAATCAACAGTCAGGACTTCAGGGGCTCCAAAGCCATGCCGCCACCCAACGCTGAGAACCCATTCTGGAACAAGGGCCTTACATCAGGGCGAGGACTGCAGGCCAGGAAGAAGGGGAGGCGCAGAGCCAAGGCGGCGGCCGGGACTGGGGGGGTGCCGTGGCCCCAGGCCTTCGCTCTGTCCTGGCTGTGGTGGGAGGCACCACAGGAACGCAGACGGCTTCAGCCCATGAACGCACACATGACATTCACCATTGTGTGCCGCGGCCACGGCTGTGGGGTGGAGCCAGCCGGGCAGCCAGGGGCCGGGCACACGGCTGGACCCCGCACTGGCGGTTCTGGGAAGGAGCATCCTCTTTTCCTCAAAGAGTTTTCACAAGACCCAGATCCCTGGCACTTCCACCAGTGGCCTACGTTCACACGGACCCAGAGGCTGCTCAGCCAGGGGAGGACAGGGCTTGGCAGATGGAGGATCTGACCCCAGGCGGGAGCCAGGCCCTGCTCCTGGCAGGGCTTCAGCACAGCGCAAGGGGCCGCAGAAGCTCGAGCGTGACCGAGTGCCACATGGCATGAGAACCCAAGAATCCAGGAGGGATCAGAGTCCCCGATGCTGGCTAGGGATCATGTTCACAAAAGAACTTGTTTTCCACGCAGTCCTGTTTCCATTTAGCTTTCTTTTAGCAGATGAAAATAAGACAGCGCATGCCAAGGCGACCAGTCCCTGGCCCGCAGCCTCCGGGCGCAGATGAAGGGGTAGCAGCAGGCAGGCCTGCCTCAAATCCACTTCAGGGCTCTGGAGACCGCAGACGCCCCACTTAGGAGGAAGGCATGAGCGTTCAAGCCCACACTGGAGAGCAGGAAGCAGAATGGACCCCTTGGAAAGCGAAAGGGCCTGCACAGCTGTCTCCCTGCTCAACCAAAAGGATGCAACTCCAGTGAGCCTTGGGTCCCCAGTAATGGCTGCCAGCACTATGCCCAAGCCCAAAGCTGTGGCATGTGAGGCCCTGGCAGGGAGGGCATGTTCTCAGACACCCTGTGTGTGCCTGCTGCAGGCACAAAGAACACATGTGAAAACCCAAGCAATAACTGCACGCGGGCAAGCTGAAAGCCAGAGGAGACTTCACTGTCTGCACCCACTGTCCCTGGCGACGAGGTGCCAGCAAGTGGTGCTTGTCACAGCGTCCCTCTGGTCCTGCTGCGCAAGGAAAGGACACGGGTGGGTGTGAAGAGGTGGGGAGGGCAGAGCTGCCACACACGATGGTCCTGCTCCTTCCAGCACTTTCTTGCACATTGCTTTGTGCTGGCTTCACTTGTTCCCGGTCCCCTGCCCCGCTCTGCCTCCTGAGGCACGGTCCCTGGGCTGGCGCCTTTGCTGGGGGAGAGCCCCAGAGCCCTGAAGTGCAGCCCCACCAGGTCAGGTGGCAGGAAGGGCTCAGCCCTTAACAAGCAGCCGGGTGTTCCCTGCCTGGCCCTCTGCTCCAGCCCCTGATGCTCCACCACTGGCACCCTTTAGTGACAACCCGGCTCCGGCCCGACAGGCCCATCTCTGTCCACCGCCCACTGCCCGCTGTCTCTGGGACGGCCCCAAGGCCATCCCCCCCACTCTACAATGCCCCGGCTCCCACCAGGTCCAAGGCTACGTGAGGTTAGAGGTTAGAAGCCATGCTTGGAGCAGCCCTGGACCTGGCACGGTGTGGCCTTGTGGCCAAGCCAATGGCGCAGAAGAACAAACCAGCCAGAGAGGAGGTGCCCGGGAGGAGGCCAGAGAACCTGGTGTGAGCTCACAGGCTGCCCTTGGGAAGTCACACGAGACACGCTTAATCCCCAGCAAGGAGCTGGGGCCACTGTGACAACGGGGGTGGGGGGGAGCTCCCTAGAGCTTTGTGCCAGGGTTTCACTTATTTATTTAAACATGAATTAAAACTTCAGACTCCTGGAGGGAAGGAGGAATTCAGCACAAACCATGATGTTTGTACAGTTCATGCTTGTAGCCACTTTTTTTTTTTATTGTGGTACAAGGGGATTGAACCCAGAAACATTCTACCTCTACCTCCAGCCACTTTTTACTTTTTATTTTGAAACAGCGTCTTACTGGGCTGCTAAGTCTTGCTACGTTGCTGAGGCCGGCCGTGAACCTGCACTCTTCCTGTCTCAGATTCCCAAGTACTGGGTTACAGGCCTATGCCACCTTACCCTGGCGCCCTTGTCGTCTGCCCTGCTCTGTGCCCGCAGAGCCTGCTTCGGGTCTTCTGCAGCACTTACCCAATGCGCGGACAAGCTCACCCTCTGCTCCTGTGAGCGCCTCCTGAGGGCGGGGCTGGGTCTGCCATCGTGGCCGCACCAGCAGTGCACAGCCCTGGGAGGCTCTCGGGACGTGCTTGTCGCACACCCATGAGCACTTGGTCTCGTCACCACAGATGGGGGCCATCAGCGCCTGCGTGCATTCTCGCTGCACCCCAGGGGGTGGGACGAGTGGGAATCATTAACTCCACTTTCTAGACAGAGATTTCCTTGAGGTCTCGCTGGGGAGGTGACCGAGCCACAGCCTTAATGCACAGCCTGGGGCCAGCAACACCACACAGCCTGCTACCTCGCCAAGTCGGCTGTCCCAGTGGCCCCGTATCCACCACTGGAAACACAGAAACACCCACACGGACCCCCACCCCAGCAGAGACCTCTGACAGCACCTCTCAGAGCCTGTGAGCCTGGCACCCAGGCTGGTCAGCAGGCTTTTAAAGGCATGCCCCCCCCCATTCTGTGGCCTGGCCTCAGCCTCACTCTGAGGGTCTGTGGCATTTGCTGGCCGTGCATGGTGGAGGTCTGTGCCTTTTGCATCCCCACTTCTGCTTCTTATATATCTGCAGGGTTTCCTCAAAAAAGCTGTCCTCACCACCTGCAAATCTCAGACCTAAAACACGGAGTGCTCACGTCCAGAACAAGGGGTCACCTCCAGGAGCCCAGGGCCCCGGGCTGGGAACACGCAGCTTCAGTGACCCAAAAAATAAATGCAAAAGCCAGGCGTGGTGGTGCACGCTTATAATCCCTGCGCTTGGGAGGCTGAGACAGGAGGACTGCAAAGGTCCGAAGCCAGCCTCAGCTACTTAGTGAGGCTCTCAGCAACTTGGTGAGACCCTGTTTCCAAATAAAATAGAATATAGGTCTGAGAGTATAGCCCGGAGGTAGAAAGCCCCTGGCCTCCATCCCCAGTACCACCACCAAACAAAACAAAACAACGCGACAAACTCACTCACAAATGAGGCTGTCCAGCCCCTCCTGGGTCAGGGTTGCTCAAATGTTATTGGACTAGAGTCGGGAAGTAGGAGAGAAACAGCCACAATTCTGACACATGCCCCATGAGGAAGAGACCCTGGAAAACCATGTACCAAGCACCCCAGCTGCTCCTGGAGTAGCCCGTGGGCTGCGGGGCCTGCCCCGGCACACGAGTCTGTTTCACTTTGTAAACCTCTTCCAGACGGGGAGGCTGATTAGAAAAGCTAATTCAAGCGTTTGAAGATTATCTCAGGCCCCAAAGAAGGAAGAACACAAAAGCCTCCCTACCCTACTCCCCCAGCCCCCAGACTCTGGCCTTCATTAAGCTTTGATTTCGATCAATTGCACACCCACTAAAATTAACTTATAAGGCCAATAAATTGCAACCGCATGTTCCAAGGTATGATCTCCCCAAGCCAAGCGTCCAGGACCGCAGAGCATGGGGCAAGATGTCTGGCGCAGATGGGAGTAATCATGTTTGGAAGAGCGCGGTGCCAGACCCTTCAGTTGGAACATCTGGTCTTGGGCAGAACCAGGGTGGCAGCCGGGGCCAGGCAAGACCCAATGTGCGAGCTGGAGCAGGCTCCCCATCTTCTCTGGAACCCCAAAGGTCCAGGTGCTGACCCTGGAGCTCGTAGCGGCCGCAGTGGCTCTCCCACTGGATCAAGTAGTTTCTCTGGCAGCTTTGAGTGCACCCTGTGTCCAGCGCTCCGCTTCTGGGCCCCTCCCCAGAAAGACGATCACTCTGGTCAAGTGATGAGCTTCTGTGCTGGAGGAGCTAGGCTACACCTGGGCCTAAACAGTAAAGTGTGATGTGAAAATCATGCTGGGGCTTGGGAGAGAGGGATACAGCCGAGGCGCTGAGGACCAGGATCCGCAGCGTAGGGATGCCCTCACCCAGGCCCAGCACTCCAGCAAAATGTGCTTGTCGTGGCCACGCATTCCCAGCAAAGTGAGTCTTCTAAGAGCAGGACTGTCTGGATAGTGCTGCCGGCTGCTTTCTGGCTGTTCTTGGGAGAAAGGACAACCACGCTCCCTTTCTGCCCAAAGATGGCAATGGGAGGCCCTCGGGCTGAGTGCAGCGAAGAGCAGCCGCGGAGGAGCCCGGCAGCTCAGCTCCCGGGCTCCCACAACCCTGCCCACCTTGGGGAAAGAGTCACGCTCCCAACTGCCAGCCCCGTTAGTCCATAACCGAGACATGCTGCACACAGGCCGGGCGCAAGGATGCCTCCGCATCTGCGTGGAGCACGAGCCAGAGGCTCAAGAGCCAGCCATAGCAACCGCCACCCCGGCTCCATGTGTGGGTGATTAGCTCAGTTCCCTGCAAAGTCCAAGGCTTTCCAGACCCCAGGATCAAAGCCAGGGACTAAAGAGAAGGGAGCCTCCCTGGGTCTCATGCACAGGATTTTCTCTCCCGTGGCAGACACCCGCTCCCCGGGAGACAGCGAGTGCCCTGTGCCTCTGGAAAGGCCCATGCGGGTGGGGTGCCTGGCCTATCCCACTTCAGCTCCAGGCCTGGGCATACCACTGCTGCCTCTTACAGAGGTCTCCTCCCCCTCATCTTTCAGGAAGGACCTCAAAGAGAAGGATGGGAAAAGGCTCATGGGAAGGGAATGGGAAAGGAATATGACGCATCATTCACCACCGCAAACAGGTATCACCCGGGCGCACGCACTCCACGGCCAGCAAAGTGGGGGTGTCTGAGGCCGCCTGCTTTCTGTTTGTGTCCAGTGTAGCCTTCTCAGTAGAAAGGGAGGTTTAGTCCATAAGCAAGCGAAGGACCGTGACTCCTGATGTGGCTGGAGTTTAGTGGCCTTGGGCCCATTTGATGAGTGAGTGGGTCCAGGGACCTGAGCATAAGCCAGTTACGGTCTTGACTTTGCGATTCACAAGAGACTCCAAATCCCCAAACCCCAGGACCACCAGAAGGTCAGCACAGGGTGTGGGTCTGCTCTTCCTATGCCCCCTCTGTGGGTCACAGGCCAGCTCTAGTCTGGAACAGGCCCTGGGAGCTGCAGCCTTGTAAACCAGCCCTCCTAGGAGGTGCCCTGGAGGTGGTGGCTCTCCAGCCCCTTTCTTTCTGGCAGGGGTGGGTGTGCCCAAGGATCCAGCTTCTCCCAGCAGGCCTGACCCCTCCCCTCGCACAGACCTCGGCCTGAGCCTGTTGGCCCACGTGAGAGGAAGACATAGAAGGCTCCATGGAAGAACTGTGGCTTCACTCACAGGGTGTCCACAGATGAGTCCTCGGGCACGGCCAACAGTGGAGGGGCAAAGGATGGAGAGAAGGGCATGACCCGCTGCCTCGCCATCCCGGGGAGCAGTTCAGAGAATGCAGAGTCACTCAGTGGCTAGAGCCGCACCAGGGACAAGGCCTCCTAGACCCACAGGCCTCTGCCCCCAGCCAGAGGGAAAGCGCGCAGGCTCCTCCAGGGCCACAGACATGCGCCCCAACAACCCCACACGATTCCCGGGAACGAGAACGCCTGGAAGCCAACAAGAGATTTGGAGCTGGGTGTGGTGGCGCACGCTTGTAATCCCCGTGCTTGGGAGGAGGAGACAGGAGGATCGCGCAGCTTCAAAGCCAGCCTCTCTGGCTTAAGAGACCCTGTTTCCAAATAAAAATATAAAATAGGTCTGGGAGTGTAGCCTGGAGGTAGAAGGGTTTCCAGGAACCCCAGTACCATCAGAAAAAGAAGGAGGAGGAGGAGGAGGAGGAGGAGGAGGAGGAGGAGGAGGAATTTGGTTTCATGATTTCTAGCTGTGAAAATTAGGTGTTTCGTCCTGTGTGGTCTGGCGGGGGAACAGCTCCTTACACGACGTCTTGGGCGTTTCTCAGCACTGGTAATATTGGTTGGTGTGAGACCCAGGAGACTCTGGTGTCCCTACTGACAGCCGTGAGCACTGTCCAGCTGGTGGCCTGTGGCTCCTGTCACACAGGGAGAGCCTGGCTTTGTGCACTGTACAAGAACGAAGAGCCTCCATGTCCTCCTCTACGGAGCCCCGGCCTCTCCTCCCTCCTTCCCCTGCAGAGCGGCACCGGGATATGCTTGGGTTCTTGTAAACGGGCACGGAACCCCAGTGCCTGGCATGTCCAGGACAACCCCGCCAGGGGCAGGAACCATTCTGTCACCTGTCCCTCAACTGCACCGGTGAGTTCGCTTTCAGAGAAGAGTGTGGCCCAAGCCAGGCACACGGACACACAGGCCACTGAGGCGGCATATACCTGTGATCCAGCTACTCTGGAGGGTAAGTCAAGAGGGGAACAAGTCAAAAGCCAGGCTGGGCTGCTCAGTGAGTCCTTGTCAAGATAAAAAAGGACAGCCGGCGTGGTGGTATTCCAGTATTTGGTGTAATCCTAGTACTTGGGAGGCTGAGATAGGATCGTGGTTCACAGCCAGCTACTTAATGTGAGGCTCTCTGCAACTTAGTAAGACTTTGTTTTAAAATAAAGAATACTAATAAAAAATACCTAGGGCTAGGGGTGCAGCTTGGAGGTAGAATGCTCCTGGGTTTCACCCTTGGTCATGCAAAAAAAAAAAAAAAAGGAAGGGGGGCTGGGAGCCAGCATAATGGTACACACCTACAGCCTTAGTACTTGAGAGGCTATAACAGGAGGATCCCTGGTTTGAGGTCAGCCTCCACAACTTAGTGAAGCTGTTTCAAAAATCAAAACAAAAAAGAGCTAAGGGTATAGCTTGGAGGCAGGAAGAAAAATAATGACATTCATCCAGTATCCATAGCATTTTGTGATCGTCTGGCCCTTTTTAATTTTTTTTCAGTACTGGGGATGGAACCCAGGGGCATTCTACCTCCAAGCTACATCCCCAGCCCTATTTTTGATTCTTTATTTTGAAACAGGGTCTCACTGAGTTGCAGAGGGCCTCACTAAGTAGCTGAGGCTGTCCGCGAACCGCGATCCTCCTGTCTCAGCCTCCCAAATGCTGGGATGACAAGCGTGCGCCACCACGCCCGGCTGGCACCTGGCTACTGACAGGTACTCAAATGCTCACCAAATACATTATTTTGGACTCGGGAGTTGGCCGAGGATGATTACATACTCTCTGTTCCACCACGTACTGACTTGGGAACTTGGGCAAGTTCTTTCACCTTTCTGAATCTGCCAACTCATTTCTATAAGGGGAAGGGGCAGGGGATCATCTCTTGTAGGGTCGTTTTATTTATTTATTTTTTGGCACTAGGGATAGAACCAAAGCCCCGATTTTTTACTCTTTACTTTGAAACAGGGTCTCACTGAGTTGCAAGGGGACTCAGTAAGTCTCACTAGGCTGTCCGCGAACCGCGATCCTCCTGTCTCAGCCTCCCAAATGCTGGGGTTATAGGCGTGCGCCCCACGCCCGGCTTGTAGGGCCACTGACCAGGGGACGACGCGGGGCGTGCTCCTTGGTCACGAGCTAGGGTCTGTCAGCATCGCCATTACTTCATTATTGGCATTATTACTTAAATATGAAAGTGATTCCAGGGAGGCATTCTTTTTTTTTTTTTTTTTTTTGTGGTGGTACAGGGGATTGAACCCAAGGGCACTTTACCACTGAGGTCTTTATTCTGAGATAGGGTCTTGCTAAGTTGCTTAGTCTGGCCTTGAACTTTCGATCCTCCCGCCTCAGCCTCTAGAGTTGCTGGGGTTATGGGTGTGCCGCGCGCGTGGGCACTCGCGTAGAATAGCTAGACTGGTGTCTTCCCAGATGGCCAGGTAAAAGGTGACATTAAAACAAGACAAACTATGGCAGAGCAATGGGCCGACTCCTCAGCAGCAGTCTGTGGCATTTTTAGGCACATGAATTCAAATCCCAGCTCTGCCTCTGTGCCTATGGTCGTGTGGGAATCGTTTAACCTCCCAGAACTTCAGTCTCCTCATCTGTGGAACCGAGGGCCCGGTCATCTTCCCCAGAGGTTCTCACAAGGATTAAGACCTTGCATCGTTTCGGAACATGTCAGACACAGAGCGCAAAGCTGCAGGACACAGTGCGGCCCGAAGGCCCCCGGAGCGCTCAGGGACGTTTCTACCTTGTATCTCATCCATCTGCCTAAGTGTTGTGGGCTTTGCTTATGTGCGTCAGATCGAGAAGCATCTCTTTCCTTTTGGTGGTTCTGGGGATTAAACTCTTGAGCTCACAGAGGTACTGTACCTCTGGGCTATGCCCCCAGCCCTGCTTTACTTTTGTTTTGAAACAGGGTCTCACTAGGTTGATGAGTCTCACCACTTGCTGAGGCTGTGATGCTCCTGTCTCGGGCTCCCAAGTACTGGGGTTACGGGCGTGCGTCACCAGGCCCGGCCTCACACTGGATTTAAAAGACTCTTACATGCTACAGCACCGAGCTGTGAATGAGAAGACACTAACGGCCGCGAGGTTCAGCTGTTCAGAGACTTCATTTCTCTTATTTCCATTTTCTTGTCCACATTCTAGACCAGGGATGAGCTACACAGACTGAGGGCCAGTTCCCACCCAGCTCAAGGCTCGAGAGGTGATCGTAACATTTTTTTTAAGGGTTATATAGAAATAAAGAAAAACAAAGATAAAACAAAACAAAAAACAAAAACTAACCTCCCATGACCTGCCTAGCCTGGCATGTTTCTCTCACGGTGCTTCCCCTATCCTCGGCGATGAAGTCTGTGCTGGATTCCTAGTGCATATTTTACAGTTTTGCTGCATTTTCAGTGTAGCATTAATTTAAAATGAGGGTCTACTGATTAAACACTTCAGAAGACAGCCTTCTCTGGAGCCTTTCCTTGCAAGAGTGATTAATTAGGCAACCAATCCTTTGGTGGTGTGGCGGTGGCCGGCAGGATTAGACTCCAGCAGAGAGGAGTCTGAAAAGAGCTGCTAAAACACTTTCTGAAGGCAGGACTCGAGGCCCTGATCAGCTCAGGAATTAGAAGACAGAGGAGCTGCCATGATCCCACTGTGTAAGACCTCAAAACCTGTCCTGCCCTAGCAACCACGCTGGTAGCAGGGGCTCCAGGTCCACGCGGAGGGGTGCAGTCAAAACAGAGGTCTCTCAGCAAACTGTTTTGTGGTGATGCTGGGGATGAAACTCAGGCCTTGAGCACACTAGACAAGTGCTCTGCCACTGAGCTGCGCCCAGCCCAGCAGTCTTTGGAAGTAGATCTGAGTTTGAGTCCTGTCTCTGCTATTTGCCTTGAACAAACACCTTGATCTTTCTGAGCCTTTATTTCTTCATCTGAAAAAGGGAGACCAGGCTAGCTATTACACTTGTGAGGCCTTGAGACAATATGTATGGCGAGCATCTGGTACTGTGTTGTACACACAATACATGCCATCATCCCCCGTGGTACTTGCCGCGGCTATGCACTGTGACGCAGAGAGACACACAATTAGGTCTGCACAGAGCAGTAGTCTATGGCCAAGTCAGCTCAGAACCGACTCCATCACAAAACGAGCGTGTGCACTGTTAAGGGTGGCTCAGATTTTTGGCCACAGATTCAAGGGCAACTGCTTGGCATCTTCCCATCAACCCGGGAAAGCCAGAGCAAGGGGTGGCGACTCACAGGTCTCGGTACTGGTCGAAGGCATTGTTGGCTTCCACCTCCAGCTTTCTCAGCCTAGCAGACGGCATGGCCCCATCTTCCAAAGGAGGGTCGTACTTGTTGCTCCATGGTGACCTGGGGGGAAGGAAGGACGAAGTCATGAGAACCATTCCCAATCTGTGAGCAGTGAGCATACCATTTCAGGAGCACAGGCATGACCTCCAGCAACAGCAGAGGGCTTCCTGGAGGAGGCAGGGCCAGGGCTCAGAAGCAGGCCGACTGGGGCTGCCCCCAGCACCCCTCTCACCAGCGGTGCAACAGGAGCAAGTTATCTAAGCGCTGAGCCTGCTTCCTCATGTGTGGACTGGGGCTGCGCTGTGCTACCCTCAAGGCAGCGTAAGGAGCCAAGAAAGACTGTCAGATGCCTAGACACAGCGGCCACGGTAAGGGCAACAACACTGCTTCTTTCCTTCCTACTTCCTAAGTTCTCTCTTTGTTCGCCTGTGTAGCGATCAGTGGACATCCCCTCTCCCCCGACTCGATGGCAGCTCTAGAACTGCCCCAGGACTTCTGACACAGAGAGTCCAAGAAGAGAGCTGTCAGGCACAGAAGCAGGCAGGCGACCTGATCCACGGGAAACGCTGATCACAGCGGAAACCTGACTGCCTGGGCTCTCCAGGTGGACTGCGGGTAGTTTTTCCAACACCCAAGGGCCGTGCACACGTGAAGACCGCAAGGTAATGAGAACCAGCCTTGTTTTGCAGTCCCCAAAATTGCTACATTTCTTAAGATGTATTTTGCCACATCAGGAAAGCATTCAGTCACACAGAGATCTGGGAAAGGAGTTAAAAGGAAAAAGTCTACTCATTAGTTCCTGCAGGTGGAGTTCACAGGCTGAGGTTCAGAGAAGCAGAATTAAAAAGGTGTGAGGGGTAAAAGGAGGAGGAGAAGACAGGATGAAGCTTGGAAAAAGCCTGCATTTTTTTTTTCCTAAGTAGCACTAGGGATCAGAACTAGGGGCACTCTACCACTGGGCTGTACCCAAGACCTTTTTGTTTTGACTTTGAGACAAGTAAAGTTGAGGAGAGAGGCCTAGAACTTGCAATCCTGCCTTGGCCGCCCAAGTCCCTGGGATTATAGGCACGTGGCATGACAGCTGGAGCCTTTGTGCTCCTGAGTCTGTGAACACCATGATGCTTCCACCACAAAAAACCCGCACTACCCTGTCTGTTTTTCTGTAGACCACAAACCTTTGCACCACTGGGGACTCTAAAGACCCTTTGAACTGGGACTGATGTTAGTGGGGAAAGAAAGGCATTACGGTTGTCTCTTGAATCCCAGTTTTAAAGGATTCTGTGCACAAATGTCTTTCTTCCTGGCATTCTCTGCTCCACCAGGCAGCTACATTAGCAAATCAGACTGAGAATGAAACTAGACTAAGCTGCCCTTGGGTGGAGGTCCACGCTTTTGCTGAAACACACAAAGCATAGTGGGAAGAGACACAGTTGTCCCCTCAAGGGTCTTCAGGAAGGAGTTATAGCTGACCACCACAGAAAAAGAAAAAAAGGAGAAAACCCAACTCCGATTTAATTCCTGACCTTCTCCCCTAAAGCAGGTGACTACTCCCTCCACCTGGGTGTGGCCCTCACACTGCCCTGGCTCCTGGGGAGCTTGAGGAAGAGAATCGGCTGTCTGCCTTTAAGCTCAGCTGTCCATGTCTGCTGCTGGAGCCTTACAGCAGGGGGTGAGAAGGATGGGCCCTGCAGGTGGTCCTCCACGCCAACAGATGGAGCCACTTTCAGTTCTTTCTGCCCAGGGACATGGGAGTATTGGAGGGGGGAGAACTCAGCATGGTGGTGCATGTCTACAGGTGCCAGCTACGTACGGGGCTAAAGCGTTTGAGAGCAAGAGCTGGAGACCACTTGGGCAACAGACCCTGTCTCAACAAATAAATAGAACCCACACAGGCCTCTCACCAGATCTCAGAGGTAAGGATGCAGCTGAGGGTGTCACCACCACCACCACCATCTACGTGGGAAGGAGGCCTGTTCTTTCTGTGTGAGGGTCAGGAGAAGGGAGCGGGTGGCCTGTGGAGTGTGACCGTGAGCGCCCACTTGCCCCGGCTCCCTTACAGACTCCGTGGCACACTCCTGAGCCGCCGCTAAACAGCGCGGCCGTCCTGCGGGCCTGAAGACCCACCCAACAGGCTCTCATTTGAAGGCAAGAGCCCGTCTTCTTGCAGACTGGGGGCCTGGAGTTTTCAAGAAGCCTGGAACTCACATTTCTCCTGGCGCACAGACGACAGCATTTCAAGCTGTTAGTCCTGGAGCCGGGGTAATTGTAGCTGGGGGAAAAATCATAACATTACCCAGAATATTCTTAGTGGAAGGGGCACTCAGAACACATTTAAGAGCTTAAATGGAGGTCATTTGAGAAAAGACAGATGGACAGGAACGCTTAGATTTCAAAAGTCAGGGCTTTCATTTCCCCCGAGAAGGCTTTCTGTTTCAGCTAACAGGTTTCAAACAGTGCTGCTGGCAGCGGTCACGCCATACGGATCTCATTTAAGCGAAGGATCAAACACAGGATGGAAATGTGTGGAGAAAATCAGAAGACCTTGAAGTTTCATACTGAGAAGGGGAAGAGGAAAGACAAGCTTTCTGCCTCGGCAGCCCACACTGCTCTGCAAGGGCTCAGACCCCGGGGGCCGCTCTGGCGGGCGCGCGCCTGATCCCACCCCCAGCCTCCAGTGGAGCGACGGCCTCTCCCAGCTCTCAGGTGGGAGAGGAAACGATCAGAGTTCACAGTGAGGATGAAGATGGGCTGAAGGCCTGCCTCTGCAGGAAGTCTCTGCCGTTCCCCTGGCCACCTTCCTTGGACTTCTCCCTCTGGGGCTGTTCTACACACTTTTGGGAGACTCCTGAAAGGGACCCTACCTGTGCGCCACACTGTGAACTTGACCTGCTCTATGCTGGGCTGCCGACAGCCGGGTCCCTCTGTAGGGACTGGATTGTGTATGTGCCCACCTGGCACCTGCACTTTGATCCAGGCATCTCAAGCATAAGGTGTCCTCAGACCTGGGCTTCTATCAATGGTGTCCCCGGATGCCAGCTGCTCAGACCCAAGGCCCCGCCATCGGCCCTCGTACCCCGCCGCTCCACGGTCCATGCCCACGCCTGCAGCACCCACTGCAGGCACACACTCCTCCCCAGCTCTGCTCTGGGTGATCACAGCCCAGTCAGGCCAACATACACCTGCTGCCTAAGTTCCACTTGAAGCTAGGAAGGGATATGACCATAAGGTAGTATCTAGCCGGGTAAAGAGTTAGGATTAACTAAACCTTTTAAGTACATGACAAGCTCCATGCTGCTCAGCACTTCCTGTGTGTTATTTCTTTCACTCTCCCCAACAGGCCTCAGTCTGGCCTTCGAGGCCCTGAGTGCCTAGCCACACCTCTACCTCGCCCCCACGCCGCTGCCTTCGGCTGGCCTGACCCCAGAAGCTCGCCTCCACCCAGGGCCTTGGCGCCTGGAAAGCCCTCTGCCAGACCCGTGGTGTGGCCGCACTTCCTCACTCTGACACCATGCTAGAGGAAAGCCTTCCTGCCTACCTGTCCTGTCTCCCCTTCTGTGACAACGTTCACAGTTGTATTGCTTACGCCTGTGCCTACTGTCTGGCCTCTCCTAAGACGCAGGCGCCAAGCACAAAGACCTAGAACAGCGCCTGCTACGCAGCACACGCTGCGGCACAGAAAGCTGCGTCTGCTCGTGCAGCTCAAGTGAACGGGTACTGTCATTTCTGTTTTATAGACAAGAAAACAAAGACCAGCGCCAAATGGTTCCTCACAGTCCCTGTGTCATGGGCGGTGCTGGTCAGGAGCCCACGCTGGCTAACTCCAAGCCATTTTCTTCTGACGCCCTCCCCCACCCACACACTGGGAGCACCAGGGGAAACTTTAGAACTGAGCCCACGTGGCCTCCAGTGACCCCAAAGTACACTATGTCCTCCACCACTCTCTGAGGTGGCCGAGGTGGTCACTTGCTGTCATCATGGAAAATCTGGGCTGCTGCGGGGATTCCCACTCTTGGGCATAAACTCCATGCTCCTGTAATTCCAGCTACTTGCAGGTTGAAGCAGGAGGATTTCGAGTTCAAGGGCGGCCTCAGTGACTTAGTAAAAAAAAAAAGGGCCGGAGGGCTGGGCATGATAACGCACACTTGTAATCCCAGCATTTGGGAGGCTGAGACAGGAGGATCAGCCTCAGCTACTACTTAAGTGAGCCCCTCTGCAACTCAGTGAGACCCTATTTCAAAATAAAGGGAAAAAAAATAGGGCTGGGGATATAGCTCAAAGGTAGAATGCCTCTGGGTTCCATCCTGAGTACCGCAAAAAGGGGGGGAGGTGTAGAGGAACAGCTCTGTGGTAGAATATTTTCAAGAACCTGAGTTTAATCCGCAGTGCTGAATGGAAAAAACCCTCAGACATCACCCTTCCAGGACGTCCTTCTGGATCAACCACGTCTCTGTGCTTCCCCATCCCTGAAGAAACTGCATCAGCTGCATGGACCAGCCAAGGGTCATCTGTTGTTAAACTTCTCCCCAGGGCAGGGCTATCATCACCTTAGCTATCCGCAGCCCTCAGCATGGTGCGGAGAGGGGAGATGCATATCTGACAGAGCTGGACCAGATCCTGCTCACCCAGATGGGCCCTCCCTGCCTTTGGAGGACACTGGGTGCACAGCCTGAAGCTGCCTTCTGCAGGACTCGCACCACAGGGGGAGCGGCTGCTCTCCCAGTAACCTGCAAGAGCCTCCGTGCCTCCATCTCCGCCACCAGAGGCGCTCTGTGTACACCTGCTGTTGACTGGGTGCACAGCCAGAGGAGGAAGGGCAAGGGGAGGAAGAGAAGGCAGACGGAAAGACGGGTGGGTGGGCCCAGCCTGTCCCCGTCCAGCGGTGCTGCCCGCGGTGGGGCACCCAGGGCGCGAGCTCACCTATAGGAGTCCCCATCTCTGTTGTAGTCACACAAAAGGTAATCCTTTCCCACCACCTTGTCTCTGGCGATTTTCAGTGGCTGGTCAACAGAAGACAGGAGGTCTTCACATAGGCTGGGGACCTGGCAGAAAGAAAGGGACAGGTAGAAACCGTGGTTAGAAGACACCTCAAACCCAGGCTGGTGAGTGGTAACTGCAGCCACCTTGTGGTCAGTGCATTTAACATCTGGCCCTTGGTGTCCTGCCAAAGTTACAGGCCTGTTCTTTTCTTTTCCACATGTGGCTGACACCAACCGTGTCTCTCTATAAAGAAACCTGTTCTTGAATTACAGTGGAGCGTGATTTCCAATACAGTCTTCCTTCCAAAAACCGTGTGCAGCTTTAATTACCTGGCCGCCAGGGTGGTCTAGTAAACCTCAGCACGTGTATGCTTGGTACAGGTCTGGTGGGCAGAGGGCAAGCCCAAGTCCCAAGACAAAGGCAGACATTTCTAATACACAGGAATCCAAAGAACTCTGAGAGGAGTAACCGTCCGTGCTGGGGCACTCCCACGGGCCCCCTGCTGGCTGGGGCTCCCAGCACTTTTCTGGGCCCCTGGCCAAGCATTACCAAGCTGGCCTGCATGGTCAGCCTGTCTGCTGAGAAGCCGGCTTTGCACTGGCTCCACACAGGGGAGCCCCGGCTGGATCATCCCTGGCGGCTCTGCCTGGGACGGCCCAGCAGGTCAGCCAGCCTCAGGGAAAGGCTGCCCATTGGGACTGCGCCCCTGCTGCCTCCCAACTTAGACAGCCATGTCTACCGGACATTCCAGGAAGCGATGTCTGCACCCTCAGAAATGGATGCCTCCAGCGCGCGCCACTTCTGGGCCATATTTTAGGGCCGACTGACTTTCTTCACAGGCCTGGGCTCAGGGGGCTGCCAGATCGCTCATTAGGCAAGTGGCTGCCGGGCACCCATGACCCTTCCCAGCAGAAAAGCAAAACCACGTGTTGAGACAACCCGCAGAGGGGGACGCCCTCCTCAAGGTCTCGCCACCGCGCCAAGACCAGAGGCCACAGCCTCTGTGGGAGTTGGCGCAGCGGAACTCAGCTGGGAAGGCACATCTGGAAACTCCCACCTCACGGGTCACAGGGACGGTGGCCTTGGTGCAAATGGTCTTGGGTGTGCATGGGGGTGGGCGCTGGGGACTGAGCCCAAGGGCATGCTACCTCCAAGCCACACTCCAGCCCTTCTTATTTTCTACTTTGCACCAAGGTCTTGCTAAATTGCCAAGGTTGGTCTCAAACCTGTGATCCTTAGTCTCAGCCTCACAAGTACTGGGATTAGAGGCACCCGCGGCACACCTCCCTGAGTAAGACCATCTGTACATGGAGGATATGTATATGCCACCGACCCTGCACATGGTGTGCTGGCTTCCAGAACCTTCTCCATGTGTGCCACCCTCCCCCAGAAGACAGACAAGCGGGGCTGTTTTCCAAGTGAGTTTTAGTGCAGAGCTCTACCTGTTCTCCTTCCAAGTGCCTGCTGCGTAGCACGCACCATGCTGCCCCTGCCCACACAGCACACTGTGTAGTTAGAAGCCCACTCTCGTGCTGGGCAGGGGCATGCACCGTTCCCATTGTATAGATTACAGGACTGAGGCCCAAAGCCAGTGTGTTGCCCAAGTGCCACACAGCCCTGGAGCAGTGGAGACTGAAATTCAATTCAGGGCTGGCTGACGCCAGAACGCCCCCCCCCCCTCACGCCGCACCCTGGTTTCTAAGGGGAAGGATGAAACACGCCAAGGCCGCACCCTCGTGGCTTGCAGGACCCAGGTTGCTCAATTAAGGCCGGAGGGCCCTTGCCTGGGAAGCCTGGCTAGGGAAAGGGGGGGCCTCAGCTTCCACCCGAGGTAGGTGGGTCTGGAGGTGGGTGGCTGTGCTGTGGGGCTCAGTCAAACTACCCTGGGCACCCGTGTGCCTGCCTATCACGTCCCAGCGCCCCTAGAGGGCTCTCCATTGATACCACTGGACCGCTGCCCAAGCTCATCTCTTCTCGGGCTCGTGTGTGCGTGTGTGTGCGCGCGCGTGTGCGCATTCTACCTCCAGTCACACCCCCAGCACCAATGGCCTGGTGGTTTCCCTCAGGCTGGCCATCTGAACTGCTCCTGACCCATGTGAGGCAGGCTCGCAAAGTGCTGAGGGTGAGAGGCCAACCCAAGCTCTAAGCGTAACCCCAGCGCCCTGGAGCCAGACACTGCGCTGGCCTGGACAGTGCCCCTCAGCTCCACTACCAGGGAGGTGGCCACACCCGGGGAGCAGGAGCCACCACAGCCTGCCCATGGTCCAGGGGGGCCCGGGAAAGACGGGGGATGGGAATAAAGTGAAGAGGGCGGGGAGAGAAAAAAGAGAAGGTGGACGCTGAGGGAGAGGTCGCGGCGCCATCGGCAACTGCCTTGAGTGACGCCTCCATAAAATGACCCGCGCTGGGGCGTGGCTCAGTGGTCACTCTTGCTTACCGAGCACGCACTGGGTCAGCTCCCAGCACGACAACAAAAAAAATGAAATGAAATACAAAAGAACACTTAGCCAGGCGTGGGGGTACACTGAGGACTGCGAGTGCAAGGCCAGCCTGGACACTCAGTGAGACCCACCCACTTAAAAATCTCTATGGTGACCATGCTAGAGAGGGGTGCCAGGCACAGTGCATCGAGTCTACCCTACCATCTCCTCTGGCCTGCAAAAAGCTCTAAGTGCGGATCCCTAGTCTACAGGAGGAGGAAGCAGGGCCTCAGAGAGCACGCCACCCAGAGCCACAGCTCGGAGCCAGCCTCTACGGAGCGCAGCAGGACAGGGCGCTGCCTGCTTCTTTTGCCTGGACTGAACACTTCTCCACTATCTGACCCAACAGCTGATCACATGAGCGGAGATACAAATCAGAAGTTTCCGGGTTTGCCTGCCATATGGTTCTACTTTGCTTCTTCCTCTCCTCCATTAGTTATTAATGTTGAAAAAAATTGTTCAACCAGAAAAAGAAACTTGAGATGAACCCTTAGAAAAAAAGCACCAAAGCCAGACCCGTTCAAGTCCATGGATAATCTAATCCATGGCGGCCTTGTCTCTAAAAAGTGCACCCTTGTACCTTGGTTTTTTAAAAAATGGCCAAATGAACACATTCCATTTTTTGATCAGCCCGCTGGCCGAGAGCCCAGCACCAGAGAGATAAGAATCGAAAACAGGCCCTGTTTGCTTGGGTGCACGCTCAGAGGAGTAACGCTGGCTAAATCAGGGCTGGGAGGGCCTGGTGCCCCACCCCCACCAGATCATCCCACGGGGGCACGTCGGCTGCCTGAGCTCCACGTGGCCAGCAGAGGGCTCCGTTTACAACCTCTTCTTTTACTTTTTTCCAAGCCCCAAACTTACTTAAAAAAAAAAAAAATTAAAACAAAACAAAAAACAAGGGCTGGAGATGTAGCCCAGTGTTTGTCTACCATGTACAAGGCACTGGGCTCCATCCCCAACACCACAAGATATAGAATAAAGTAATAAAATAAGCTGGGTGTGGGGCTGTGCCAGCATGGGAAACACACAACACTGTGAAATCAAACACAGGTTCAAGCCCAGCTCTGCTGTTTCCTGGCTGAGTGTGACCTCCTAAAACCCAGGAACTAGGGGTTGTGACCCCCACCTGGAAAGTCGCTCGTTCTAATTAACTGTGTGTTTGCTGCAGGTACCCTGCAAGGTGCAAGGATTTTACCACGGACAGTGGACACATGTGGCCACTCCAGCGGGCAGATCCAGGAATGGAAATGGTCCAGAGACAGGGAAGTTTGCATCCAGGAGCCACCCAGAGTGGCAAGGGCATGCAACCTAAGGCACTGGCCGGGGAATCGGTGGCCTCGGGAGTGGCTTGGGGATAACTATGGACGACAGAGAGGATCGAGGGGGGAGGTCTCCAGGGGACAAGGAGCCCAACAGCGCTGCTGGGGGAGGAACCTGGGCAAGAGTGAGAACAGAGCGGTGGCACCTTGCGAGACCCATGTGGGCCACTCCCCCTCCCCCGTGAGGACCTCCTGGCTTTTCTTAAAAGTTTTCAAGCCTGGAGCAGCAGCACATGCCTGTAGCCCTGTTACTTGGGAGGCTGAGAAAGGAGGATCACAGGCTTGAGGCCAGACTCAACAACTTAGATTCTGTTTTTAAATAAAAAATAGCCGGGCGTGGTGGCGCATGCTTGTAATCTTAGCATTTGGGAGGCTGAGACAGGAGGATCGCGGTTTACGGACAGCCTCAGCTACTTAGTGAGGCCCTCTGCCTCACTCAGCTACTCAATGAGACCCTGTTTCAAAATAACGAATAAAAAATAAGGCAGGGGGCATATCTCAGAGGCCAAATGCCCTTGGGTTCCATCCCCAGACCCGTAAATAAATAAATAAACAAATAAATAAATAAAACTGAGGGTGTAGTTCAGAGGTAAATGTCCCTGGGTCCAATCCCTAGTACCCCCACACAAATTTTTAAAATAAAACAGGGCTTGGGGTTGTCCCTCAAAGGTACGACCAACCCTGGATTCAATCTCCAGTGTCATGCACAAAGTTTTTGTTTATTCATAACAGCACATTCACGTGGGCATATTAAAAGGAACAAGGGCTCCTGGCCCTGCTAGCTAGGTAGGTACCACCCACAGGGCGGGTAGGAGAGGTGCCCCGTGCCATTACTCAGCCTGGAGGAGACACAAGTTCTCTCTCTCAGCCTTAAATCTGTTGGGGAAGCACTGGGCCAGGAAGCAGTGCATTCCAAGAGTGCCTCCCGGACACAGCTGTCTGTGCTACCCAGGGGGCAGGGAGGAGCGAGCGCTCCCTGAGCAGAGGGGTCCCATGCTGCTGCAGGACGACAGCCTCGAGGGCTGGCAGAATCCCCTGGCCTGTGGATGAGGAAGCCCAAGCGCAGGAGGCTGTGCGATGGAAGGTGGAGAGGACTGGGCTCTTACCCAAACCTTGACCTAGCTCTTCCGAAGCACGGGGCCCACTGGGGCCACAAGGCAAGCTGCTCCCACCCATCAGGCTACCAGGACACGCGTGGAAGGATCAATGGAGGGAAGGGAGGGGACGGGTGGGGGGAGCCTCAAGGACTGCCTGAGCAGCCCAGGGGGAGCCTGGGGCTGGGGGCTTTTGCACCCTCCACCGAGCAGAGCCTGGTAAGAAAAGAGCCCCTGGCCGCCAAGAGCTGCCCCAGCAGCACGCAGGGGTGCTGCCCCGGCGCCTTCGGACCCAGCCTCTGTTCGCATCTAGCAGCCAAGGGACACTCAGGATCATGTTCTTTAGGTATAAATACAAGCCATCTTCTTCATTTGGTGACTGTAACTTTTAAGACCCAGCAACTTCCAAACTCAGAAGCACTGCACTGTGATGGAAGCACGAGCTTGGCTTTGAGAGGGCCAAGCACACGCCTGCAGGACAGCCTCGCCCCTGTAAGGCCCAGGGGCGGCCCCGAGGGCCACTGACAGCCATTAAGACAGAGCAGCCAACGGCAGACAAATGGCTGTTCTACTTGTTTTGCAGATGCTTATGAACAACAAGTGCATTCTCACAATGATCCCTCCCCAAACCATCCCCGAGATAAATAACCACGGCAAAACTCCTGGGTTTAGTTCCAGCCGTTCACACTAGACACTCAAAGGCTTCTGGAGGCCCAGAGCCCGGATACGAGGCCAGGGAAGTTTTCTAAAGCAGGTCAAGAAGGGGCAGGACACAGAACACAAACTGAAAGGAGAAATTAACATCACAAGCCGGGCGTGGTGGCGCACACTTGGAATCCCCGCGCTTGGGAGGCTGAGACAGGAGGATAGCACGGGTTCGAAGCCAGCCTCAGCTGCTTAGTGAGACTCTGTTTCCAAATAAAATATAAAAAAGATCTGGGAGTATAGCCCGGAGGTAGAAAGCCTCTGGGTTCCACCCCCAGTACCACCAAAATAAAAATAAAAATAAAATAAAATCACCGGCGCAAGTCCACGCAGCACACACAAGGCTCCCGTTGTCCACATGCGGCCCTAAGCTTCTGCAGCCGAACCAAATGGCCTGCTTCCCAGCCAGGGGCACATCCTATCGCCTGAGTGCGGAGCAGAGCTGGTCCCTCCCAGGCCGCCCGTGCCTGGTGGCTGGGTACTGGTGTTTGAGGAGAGAGCACAGTATCCAAGTCCCTTCCAGTCGCCAAAAAAGTGGAACCCTCATGGTGGAACTCCTCTTAGCCTTGGAGCTGAGTACTGTCCACAGCCATCCACGGATAGCAGGGAGGCTCCTGCAACGAGGTTCAACCTCCTGGACCACCCGTCCTCCCTTGCTCCCCCAACTCCAGCTAACATCCCAGTTACTCTTGGCAGTCTGACCTGCCATCCCTGCTCTTCCACAGCACTGCCCAAAGCCTCCCGGGCAGAGGCGGCCCCGGGCTTCGTCCCCACCTTGCCTTTGGGTCCCACAAGGTCTGTGGTGGCCGGCTCCTCAGGGCAGAGATGAGAAGTTGCTGCCGTCCTGTGCCTCCGGCAATGCTGGCAGTACTTAAGTGTGGTGGGTGGGTGGCGGTAAACCCTGGGGGAATGGGGCTACTCCCATAACTGCCTCAGTGAGAAGCAAGCTTCCAGAATGTCCCTCAGTGCCTCTGGAGATGATCCAGCACCGTGCTTCATGAACACCAGTCCTCAGAACTGGATGGAGAGATCTGCACTTTCACACCCCAGGGGCATGGACTAGCCCTGCTTAGACCTGAGGGCTGGCCCTGCCCTCACCCCAGCAGGCTCCTAGAGCCTGCCTAGCAGCAGGAAGGTGCTTTTAACCTTCACCTCCTCCTCCTCCTCCTCCTCCTCCTCCTCCTCCTCCTCCTCCTCCTCCTCCTCCTCCTCCTTCTTCTTTTTTTTTTTGCGGGTCTGGGGATGGAACCCAGGGGCATTTGACCTCCGCGCTACACCCCCTGCCCTATTTTTTATTCTTGATTTTGAAACCGGGTCTCACTGAGTTGCAGAGGGCCTCACTAAGTAGCTGAGGCTGTCCGTGAACCGCGATCCTCCAGGTCTCAGCCTCCCGAATGCTGGGATTACAAGCGTGTGCCACCACGCCCGGCTTTAACCTGCTTCTAATCCCAGAAGTGTCCACGGGGCAACGCAGGCACTGCCCACCTGCTGGCCGCTGCCCGAGCCCTCTGGTCTGGGGAGTGGGCATTCTCTCTACTTATGTCTTGCCTTTCTCAACCAGGAGACAGAACCTGCCCGAAAGGAGTACTCATCAGATCTCCTTGGCAGAAGCCCCTCAAACACCCGTCTGGTTTCCAGCAGCAACAGGATTCGGTGAGGTTCCTGACTGAGGGAACCAGACAGACCTCATGTGAGACAAGGCTACCAGGGGAAAGTCAGGACAGGCAAGGTGGGGGCCGGCCTCCAGCACAGGGGACGGGCCTCCGCCGTGCGGAAGGGCCAGGCAGGGTCCAGGTGTCTGTGTTCCAGGTGAATCACATGTCTCGTCACCTGGAGCCAAGCACCTCCTTCACTTGGGGACAGTGCTGCCTCCTGCTGCACATCCTGTCCGCCCTGGACCCCTTCTCCTCTTGGACTCGCGTTACCTGGCAGTGTGGCCCATAAAAACGGCCTCGAGAGGGCTGTGCTCTGTTCACCCCCCCCCCCCACAGTGTGGCAAGAGGGCGGCTCTGGCTCCTTGACCTTGTCAAGACTCTTCAGGTGCCGGCGCCCCCCCCCCCCCGCCACCTGCCACCACTTCGGTGAGAGTCAGTAAAAACAAAACCGAAGAGCATGTTCATGAGTAATTCCAGAAACTTAAATTTCCTGTACACAAGCAGAATGAAAACCAAAAAGGAAAAAAAAACCTTGGCTCAAACAAAAGTGGGGGCTTTTGAGGAGACTCGCTGAGTGGCAAACATTTTGGAAAGATGGAATTTTAAACACAAACACAGAAGGGCAAGGACTGGAGACAGAAGAGCTCTGCACACAGCTGGGAGGCCCTTTAATTGGGGAAAGACTTGCAAAGCCTGCAAAGCATCGGCAAATCCCCAGAATGGAAAGAATGTGGAAACCAAGGGGGGGGGGGTCAACACATTTGAATTCTGCTAGTCGCTCTGGCCAAGAACGCAGCCTACACCCTGGCGCAGCCCCTCTCCGCAGTCCCAGGTATGCCGTCCACCTGGCCTGGGGCAGCCACACTGGACTCTGCACTGGGGGAGTTAGCAGAGCACAGCCCTCTCGAGGCCGTTTTTATGGACCACATCGCCAGGTAACGCGAGTCCAATAGGAAGGGGTCCCGGGCGTCCACAGCCCTGGAAAGCTCTTGTGTTTTACGGCAGCAACAGAATTCAAGGGGAAACGCCCGCGACCTAGGCGCTGGATCTCTTGTTGCAGGCATTACAGGGCGTTCCACAACTACCCCGCACACGAGCCAACGATCTGTCATGGCACAGAAGGATGCCGTCACCCCCTACTCCAACTGGGCATCTGCCTGTTTGACTCCCGGCCGGCAGAGCAGAAGCAGTGGTTTTCCCAAGTAGCTGACACCTTTCCAACCCTTTTCATTGCGATATTACAAAGTGCAGCACAATCCTGGTGCACTCCCTTTAAACTGGCCGTTTAGCTTTGAGGATACCCGGTGCTCCCAAGCATCTGTGAGAAGTGTTAACAAACCTTGAATTACAGGGCTGCAGGATCAGAAACAAAGACCTGGACTCTACCCTTCTCTGCCCAAATCTAGGCATTCCGAAAGAGGACAAGCCAGGAGCGGAGGTCCCTCCAGGGCAGCAGCTGTCCTGCACGGGCTACACAGGACGCCCTGGGAGAGAGCGCACCTGCAGACACAGCCAGAAAGACGCAAGTCTCCAAAGACACTGGGGGACTGACACCCACACCTCAGGAAACCACATGGTCTCAGAGAGCCATCTTCCCAGGAGAACTGAGGATAGACTTCCCAGAGACAGGTGGCACTGGAGCAGTGGGAGCCAGGGCGCACTTCTCAGCGGTCCTTCGGTCTGAGAGGCGGAGCTGACCTCGTGTCTATCACCGGCACGGGGCAGGGGACCCATGAGGCCTGAATCAAGCCCTGTGCTTACCAGGAGTGCATGCAGTTTAACCTGGGAAGAAACAAGTGTTTCCCATCTCTTGAAACAGTCTCCCTAGGTTGCTAAGAGTCTTGCTAAGTTGCTGAGGCGATCTTCCTGTCTCAGCCTCCCAAGTACTGGGATTACAGGTATGTACCACATCTGGCTGGCTATAAGCTTCTCAGAGACACAAACTCTCTCACAAACCTTCTGACCCTGGTGCTTTAGCGTAGCAATCAGCAGGGATTCAAGCAGGCAGTCACAAGTATCTGTCGTGGACAAACCGCACACAACCCTTCCCCCAGGGGCCTGGTACCATGCCCCAGAATCAAGCCATTCCAATACGCAGTAGAGGCAAGAGCATGCCAGAGATGTGCCAGAAAAGGGCAGAATCCAGAGAACCTCAGGCAGGGCGCGGGCCTCAGGGGTCCGTTCAAGAGCTCTGAGCCCCAGGTGTTGCTCGTGACACAGTCCGGCATCTTAAAGGGATGGCCTCAAAAGCACACTGGGAGTTCCTCTGGCTGCTGTGGCGAGGGTCATTTAGGCAGGAAGGCTGTCTAGCGGCTGTTCTTCTAAAAGCCTTGTTATCTGGGGTGCACTGGTAGCACTAATGTCCACTGAGCTCAGAAGTAAGGATTTGAACGTACTCCCATCCGAATGGCTTGCTGGGGGTGGGGGGCGGCACTCTTGGGCACCTAGGACACTCTCTTGACCCCAGCAGCCTGCACTACACCCGACGCCCCTCCTGTGTCCACTCTCGGGCTCCAGCAGTATGCCCCTCCAAGCTGTGGTCCTTCCCCGTTGCATGACCCGCTCGGCACCTGTGGTGCCAAGGCCCACCAGGGAGGTACCAGAGCACGGCGGAGCTCCCTGGTCCCTGGAGAACTGAGCCCTCACAGCAGAGCACCTAACCTGAGAACTCGCCCGCCGATCCAGCCACTCCGATCCAGGGAGTGCTGGCTGCTTCTTGCCGATGAACACACGCACCTCCTTAAAAGGCCAGCCGGCCGGTGGCTGGGATGGCAATGGGCAAAGCTGGTCCCGCTGCCCCTCCTGGGCACGCTGTCACCTCTCCTCACCGCGGCCACACAGGAAGCGCCTCCCTGCACGGTTCCTTCAATGCTCAGCATGGCGCTGAAGGTAAGGAAAGCGAGGAAGCTCGGGCAGGGCCACCTCCGATCCCGGGTGTGCGCAGACCCAGCCTACTCGCTGCGCTGCACTGCCTCTAGGCAGCACGTCCGCTGGGGCTGATGCAGCTGTGCGAGGCATCTGTGACCCTCACCTCCGCCTCAGACCAGGCAGCTTACAAGTATGAAGTGGCGCCCTCTCCTCCCCGGGTCTGTGGGCAGCGGGCCTGGCTTCAGTTCGCCAACTCTATTCCTTGAAGGTAGCCATGTGGCCCGCCATGTGTCGGGCCTGGGATGTGGATGTGCATTCCTCCTTTCACTTGGGGCTTAGGGGCCAAAGGGCCCTTCGGTGCCAAGAATATAAAATTATAGCAGGCAATTAACAGGAAGTACTTTGTGCCGACTCCCAGAGTGACTTGAGCGGCTCCCGGTCCCGGGCTGCCCGTCACACGCACCATTTGGAAGTAGAAGGGCCAGTGAGGCAGTACAGGGACATGGCGAAGCATTAGGCCCCTCTAGGATGCCGGCGGCACACCTCCTTCCTTTCCCACTCACATCAAACATGGTCAGAAAGGGGAAAACCCAAGCCGGGCGTGGTGGCGCACGCTTGTAATCCCCGCACTTGGGAGGCTTGAGACAGGAGGATCGCACAGGTTCGAAGCCAGCCTCGGCTACTTAGTGAGGCTCTCAGCAACTTAGTGAGACCCTGTTTCCAAATAAAATATAAAATAGGTCTGGGAGTATAGCCCGGAGGTAGAAAGCCTCTGGATTCTACCCCCAGTACCACAAAAATAAATAAATAAATAAATAAATAAATAAAAAAGAAAGAAAGAGTGAAAACCCTACCTGTATGAAAGATAATCATTCCCAGCAAGTCTCCTAAAGGGTTTTGTTCTGCACCAGGAAGTGTAACTTCAGTTTCCAGTCAACAGTAATTAAAATTGTGTCCCAATACATTCCAGCAAGAGGGGAGAGAGATTGGCGATAACCAAATCTCTGTATTTGGCCTGGGGTCTCTCCTCGGAACGAGGCAGCTGCTCAAAGTGTCCATCTGGCAAACCTCCCCCACCACCATCTGTAACTTCAATTCTGGCCCAAGTTTGAAGGTTTCAGTTACCTGAAAGATAATGGGCCCCTAGGGCCTGTCTGGAGCTGGATGAGAGTGGCTCACACCTCCTCTCCTGCACACTAAGCACCCAAGGCTGCAATCCTTTGCGAGGAGGCTCATTTCAGGGCACCCAGAGCCACACAGCCCTGCCAAGGCGGCACCCACCCTGGCCCTGCAGGAGGCTTCTTCTAGGCAGGCTGCCCGTGTTGTGACTGACAGGGTCTCCAATGAGGCTTAATTGTGAGCTGGACTGGCCAGGAAGGCAGCAACAGATGTGGCCAGGGGGCAGCTGCAAACCCCTGATCAGTGAAGAGTACCCAGCCTGAGGAGGGCACTGACCCAAAGGAGGTGAAGGGAGACCCAGTGGGCAGAGCGCTTCACACTGCACCCCTTCCTGACTCAGAAAGGCCTGTTGGCGAGCAATGCAGAGCCTCGGGGTATTGGGGAGTCCCCCCACGCCCAGGGGTGGGGCTGCAACTTGGTGGTAGCACACGGACAGGGTCGGACAGGGTCATACGTCTTTACCAAGGTGCATCCGTCTCTATCAGCATTTCAACTGTAGTGATGGAAGGCCGGCCCAGGTTGCCTTTGCAATGTGCAAAGGGGAAATCTACACTCCACGAAGGCAGTATTTCCTGCTGGCCCTAATTACTGGGACAATATCTGCATTTAGAGTCAGTTGTCCACTGGTGACCGGTGGTGACAAGGAGAAAGCCACCGTGGAGCAGCTGTGGGCCAGACCAAGTGCAGGAGGACAGCCTTCTGAGACACGTGGCTGGGGTCGACCCGGACTCCGCCACTGAGCAAACAGCCAAGGCCTGCTTCCTCACCTGTGATGGGAACAAGCCTTGTGGTGTGCAGTTAAATAAGCTGCAGGTACACAGGTTACTAATAAGGACCAGGAGGCCATCAAGTGTGATGTGACCTCAGAACCCGCACACAGCAACTACATGCCCAGCCCTAAGCTAGACGCTGTGTGTCCATGGTCAGTGTCACCCAGCGCCTCTCTCGGGTGAGGAAACAGAGGCTCAGAGGCCACACACAGCAGAGACACGCCACGGAGAGCTGCCTTGACTGGGCCTTCGATTTTTCAAGGCGTCCAATCGTTGCATACTCCAATGCACCAATGTGCACATTTCAGACACCTGAGCTCAGGCCAGCAGCCCAAAACACCTAACCAAGAACTTGGTGAAACTCTGATTCCCAAGGATGCTAAAGCAGGCTTCTCTGGCCTAGTAGATAAGTAAGTGAGGTAGGAGGCACTAAATAACCAATCTGTTTCCAAGAAGTGTGTAAAAGAATTGGGCGTTCTACACTGAGCCCTGCTTCTGTCCTTGGCTAGTGATGCTTATAGGGTTTTTTTGTTTGTTTTGTTTTGTTTTGGCGAGTCTGGGGATGGAACCCAGAGGCATTTGACCTCTGAGCTACACCTCCTGCCCAATTTTTTTATTCTTTTTTTTTGGTGGTACTAGTATTCCTGGAAATCCTTCTACCTCCGGGCTATACTCCCAGACCTATTTTTGATTTTTATTTTTTATTTGGAAACAGGGTCTCTTAAGCCAGCACGGCTGGCTTTGAACCTGCACGATCCTCCTGTCTCCGCCTCCCAAGCGTGGGGATTACAAGTGTGCACCACCACGCCCGGCTTTTATTCTTTATTTTGAAACAGGGTCTCACTGAGTTGCAAAGGGCTTCACCGAGTAGCTGAGGCTGTCCGCGAACCACGATCCTCCAGTCTCAGCCGCCCAAATGCTGGTATTACAAGCGTGCGCCACCACGCCTGGCTCCTATAGGTATTTTCTACATCAGGGCTCGTGAACAGGGTTCAAGCAGGGGAGACGTTCAAATAGTCTCCATGAGAAACACATTCAGGAGAGGCCGGGAGAGGGGAGAGCTATGAACAGAGGGCCAAGGGACGACGGTGAAAAACCCTCAGAAGTGGGTGGGGAAGGGCCCATCTGCCCTGCCACTGTAGGCAAGGTCTTGTGGGTTCCTTTTTTATGACCCCAACCTTTCAGATGGAGGACATGTCCTGCTCAAGGTCTCAAAGCCAGACAGCGACCCACCAAGACTCAGCACCTCGCTCCTCCTGCTATGCTCCCCGTACGCACGCACCACAGAGGGAGCATACAGAGCCAGAGACGAGAGAGAAATCGACACCTCTCTGCCCACACAGGGGACCCTGGAAGTAGTGACCTCACAGAAGGGCACCCATGTGGTATTCTTCTGGTTCCAGGCCAAAGGACTCAGAGAGAATGAGCGATAATGGGGCCCTCACTTTGCGGAGGACGGCCCAGAGACCTGCCAGCCCAAACCATCAGTGGCAGACCACAGCTCCCGCCCAGGCCCCGACTGAGGAGGATGTGCTGAAACGCCATCGTCAGGTGGCGGGCTCACCTGCTTTCCCCCTGCCTTGGTCCTTCCTGTCAAGAGATCTGAGGGTTCTAAGGGATAAGAAAAGAAGTATCTGAAGCAGTTATCTATTTGCAAGAAAAGAGGAAAATATTTCAAGGAAAGCCACCTTTTTTCTATCCCATAATCAGAGTTATGAAAATCAAAACTCTGGCTAACACGACACTTAGGGCTATGTCACAAAGGGTGTAGAATCCGTCTTATCCCACATGCAGGTTATGGGCTTTTCCAGGAGACCAATGCTTCCCAAAAATGCCTTCCATAAATAAGTGGGGGAAATGCTGAGTGCATGGGAAACAGGCTCTTTTCCTTCTTTCTTTAATTATAAGGCTTCTCAGAACCGTTACTGAGCCCATACAGAGGGTAAGAGTTCTCTCAGTCACTCACTGTCCTTATTCAAGACACACAACACCAAGAGGAGGCGGCCCGTTCACTCAAGTCAGGAAGCTACAGGCCGCAGTCCAGGAGGGGCTGAGCTGGCCACTGAGAGAGGGGCGGGCCGAGAGAGTGCCCAGCCATCTCTGCTCTATCGCACGCGTTTGACTACTATGAGGGCAAACAGTCTGGTGTGCTATCTGTCCGAGTGTCTTCTCGTGTGAATCACCTGCCTGTGTAGCCAGCTCTGTTTTCCTATCTTATCACCCCACAACAGTTAAGAGGCCTGATGTCAACTGTTAGGGTTCCAAGCCTGGCTCCAGACAGAGCCCTAGCCAAGCCTCTTCACCTGTGGATGGGGACATGGTATCAGCCTCAGAAGACGTTCTGAGGAGCTCAAAAGATGAGCTTTTTCTAAAGGTACAAATATTTTTCAGTATGTTCTCTGACTTGAATTTTGTGTCAACTTTAAGTTAAATTTGCACATAGTCAAAGTTATCATTTTGGCATTGCCTTATATGCTTTACAAAGACAGACCTCCTTTTCCTTCCTGCCTGCCTCTCTCTTTCTCTCTTTCACTGGGGATTAAACTCAGCCGCATTCTCCCTCCAGGCTACACTCCAGTCCTTTTTATTTTTTTGTCTTCACACAGGGTCTTGCTAGTTTGCTAAGAGTCTTGCTACCCTGCTGAAGCTGTACTTGAACCTGTGATCCTCCTGTCTCCACCTCCCAAGCGCTGGGCTCACAGATGTAGGCCACCACACCTGGCGCCCTCTTTGCAATGAGAACGATTGACAGTCAGCTCTCTGGTCCATTAGAAATGAGAGTACAAGCTGCTCGATGCAGCGGTCTCCTTGATTCTCCTTACAAACTACTACTTATTTCCACAAATTTACTGAACCAACTCTTCTCTCGTGGACAGCAGTGTCATTTGTGATTGACTCAGCTCTGGCATTCCGGGGTCTGCTTCTGGTGTGCTGTTCCATGGTGTCTGCCGCACGGTCCAGGCTCTGCGCTCTCTTCACACAGGGCCTGCTTGCCTCCTCAATACGTGTGCCCTTCTGCTGTTACAAATGGGGTCTGGATCTCCACACCCCGGGATTCTACATAGTTGGCTGATGCTGGGGTACAGGTTCAGTCACTCCACTGAACCGTCCTTAGGGTGCATTGCTTTTTCTAAAAATTTTAGATTTACCTACTGAAAAAACAGTGACAAACTGCTCATGTTTGGACAGCATGCTTTTTCTGAAAAGCGTCTTTCCCCAAACAGACATACGAAGAGCTGGGGTGGGGCGAGGGGAGCCAGGCCCACAGAACCTCTGCCTTGGCACCCTCCGCAGCCCACTGAACAGGAGACAGGAGGAGAAAATTCGATAGGCCTCCCCATGCTTTCACTCCCAGCTACCTGGGAGGTGGAGGCAGGAGGATTACAAGTTCAAGGCCAGCCTGGACAACTCAGCAAGATCTTGCCTTAAAGTTTAAAAAAGGGCTGGGATGAGCTGGGCGTGGTGGCGCACACTTGTAATCCCAGCATTCGGGAGGCTGAGACCAGAAAACTGTGGTTCGTGGACAGCCTCAGCTACTTAGTGAGGCCCTCTGCAACATAGTGAGACCCTGTTTCAAAATAAAGAATAAAAAAAATAGGGCAGTGAGTACAGCTCGGTGGTCAAATGCCCCTGGGTTCCATCCCCAGACCTGGAAAAAAAAAAGGGCTGAGATGTAGCTCAGCTCAGAGCGCTTGCCTAGCATGTGCAGACCATGGGTTTAATTCCCAGGACCACCTCTTTTTTTCTGAGGTACTTTCAAGTTTCCTGACCTTATTTATTTCCTTTATATTGTCACTTTAAGGAATGACTTAGCTTCAGCAGGATACAAAAAATTGGCACATTATCATGTTTTCTTTCTTTCTTCAGCAGGATACAAGAAATTGCCTGCCTGCCCGCATGCCCGCCCGCCCGCCCGCCCGCCCGCCTGCCTGCCCACCTGCCTGCCTTCTTTCAGCAGTACTGGAAATTGAACTCTGGGGCATTCTACCTCCGAGCTACATCCCCATCCTATTTTTTATTCTTTATTTTGAAGCAAGGTCTCACTAAATTGCAGAGGGCCTCAGCAGGTAGTTAAGGCTGGCTGCAAACCTGCGATCCTCCCGTCTCAGCCTCCCAAGTACTGGGATGACAAGAGCATTCTACCATGCCCAGCTGTAGTGTTTTCATTTATAAGATGGCAGTCTAGAGTCTGACACACCACTGCGTATCAAGTATGGACTCTGGGAAGTCCCTGGCCCGCTCTTCAGAGCAGCCATAAAGAGGAACACGACAAGAGTGTCATAATGGGGCCCGTCTCAGAGTACTTCTACCACCTGATGGGTCTCCAAGTTGTTTTTCCATGTCATTCATGGGGAAAAAAGTTTTTATGGGAAATGGAAGAGGACAGAGTCAAATTCTAAATCTGAAACCAACAAAAACTCATTCCAATCTGAAGCCTGTCATCTCTGAAAAATAAAAGCATTCTGGGTAGTTATCTTAGATGGCCAACTTTCAAAATACCTGGCCGTGGAGCACTTCCAACCATGGCCATGATGGGAACTACTTGCTGGTCCAGAGCAGCTCGGGGCTAGCAGATGTTCTTATGGGCTCCTGGAATGAGTCTACTCCCCAAGAAACAAAGCGCACATGCGCAGTGCAAACCAGGGGCTCTGGAACTCTGCCCTTGGTTCATTCTGTCTCAGGTTCCCGCATCTGGACTGCTCTCACAGAAGGAAACGTGATTGGATCGGACAAGAGACTACTGGTGCGCATATATCAGAACTCGTCAGAATTCTGAAACACCATCAGCCACATCTGTGGGACAGCAGGGTAGCAAGGTTCCCCAGGAAGCCCGTTTCCTCTTCCAGGCAAGTGGGCCATGTCTTCCTGGTTTGGAAGGGCTGTCCAGCTGCCACCCTGACACAGTCCAGAGGCTGACAGTTAGATGGCTGGGCCCTCGCCTAGACAACAGGCAGGGGTCGAGGAGGGCTACACCTCTGGAGAGTGGCCCTGGTGGGAGCAGAGCCCCATCCCAACACCTAAGGCCCGGGGCTGCCCCCTCGCCCTCCCTCCCACTTCCAACAGCTGCAGTTGCTCAGAGAGCAGGCGCTGGCATGAAGAGGCTCACCACAACTTTCCAAGGATGGAGTTCATTAAAATACTGCTGGAGGCCTTTGGCTGGAATGCTTTTTCCCCCTGTAAAGAGGGACTGCAGCACAGAGTCGCCTGCAGGAAAGCTGAGAGTCAGCAAGGAAGCATCAGTCTAGCCAGACGGGGCAGGGGCTGGGTGAGCTGCAGTGACCCCTGCTCTGCCCGAGACAGCCAGCGGCAGGCCCAGCAGAGAGCACTTCCTAGCAGAGCCTTGGAAGGACAGGAGCGCAGAAACCATGTTTCCCCACTTCATAGATAGTACAAGCGAGTGCCAGGCCAGCAAAGCCCAGGGAGACAGGGCCCTCTCCTGGAGCACCAACATTACTCACAGCTTTGGTGGAAGAAATTTTATTTATTTATTTATTTATTTATTTATTTATTTATTTATTGCGGGTCTGAGGATAGAACCCAGGGGCATTTGACCTCCGAGCTTAACCCCCTGCCCTATTTTTTATTCTTTATTTTGAAACAGGGTCTCACTGAGTTGCAGAGGGCCTCACTAAGTAGCTGAGGCTGTCCACAAACCGCGATCCTCCTGTCTCAGCCTCCCAAATGCTAGGATTATAAGCATGTGCCACCACGCCCGACCATTATTTTATATTAAGATATCTCACATGTACATGTTACAAACTGGAATACAATTTTTAGAAGAGATAAAACAATTTCTTTTCCTGGAGGTGAGCACCCTGGATTTACCCTCAAACTCTAAAGATATGAGTTTACCCTCCCGTATCGTCGGGAATCCTCTGGGGAAGAACCTGAGAGGCACCAGGGCGTGTGCCACTGAGAGGCCAGAGAAAGGGCACCAGTGGCATGTCAGCAGAGCGGGCTCAGCGCATAGGAAGGAGGCATAGCACTGGATCCTACAGCACCTCTACCCGTAAGCAGAGACAAGTAGGTGTGTTTGCTAGTTATCCTGTTTAACAGATAGGTATACAGAGCAGTTGCAGTGGTGCTTCCTGTAATCCTGACAACTTTGGAGGCTGAGGCAGGAGAATCACAAGTTCAAGGCCAGCCCTGGCAACTTACTAAGACCCTGCCTCAAAAAGAAAGAAAGAGCCTGGCACACGTTTGTAATCCCCACTCTTCAGAGGCGGAGAAAGGAGGATCGCGCTGGTTCGGAGCCAGCCTTGCTGGCTTAAGAGACCCTGTTTTCCAAATTTAAAAAAATGTAAAATAGGTTTGGGAGTGTAGCATGGAGTTAGAAGGGTTTCCAGGAACCCCAGTACCATTCCCCTCAAAGAAAGACAGAGGGGGGTAAGAGGGAGGGAGGGAGGGAGGGAGGGAGGGAGGGAGGGAGGGAGGGAGGGAGGTGGGGATGTAGCTCAGGGTACAGTGCCCCTGGTTCAATCCGCAGAATGGGGAGGGCACATACAGAGTTTGGAGCTGAGCACAGCCAAGTCCTCCTTCCAGCAATGTCAGCTGTACTGAACAAGGCCGGCCCTGCATTTTGGACTCTATAACCCTGTCCCTCGAACAGCATCTGGCACACAGAAGCTAAGGAAATATTTGAAGAAAAGAGTAACTTAGTTCTGCAGCTCCTGACACTCGTCCCCGGGCTCAGCACCTGGCGAGTGACTGAAGTCCCAGAGAACCCGACAAAGGTCATGCTTTTCGGGGATCAGCTGTGGAAGGGGAGCCAAGGAACAGCGGCTGTGCTCCTTCACACTTTTAAATGTCAGAGA
Source organism: Muscardinus avellanarius (assembly GCF_963383645.1). Classification (NCBI taxonomy): domain Eukaryota; kingdom Metazoa; phylum Chordata; class Mammalia; order Rodentia; family Gliridae; genus Muscardinus; species Muscardinus avellanarius. Next base: position 15,156,651 of record NC_137788.1, read on the forward strand.
CAGAGGGGAGGCTGGTGATAAAGCTCACTCTAGAACACAGCTAGAGCAGCTCACGGTGGCCTTCAGGCTTTCCAAGGACACCTTCACCAGCTGGGGACAGAACAGTTTGTGCCCCATTCCCCACAACCGGCATTGGAAAGGTAATCCCCAGATTTTATTGGTTTAACTATTAGAACAAAAGAGGAATGTCTGGCCCATGTCTGCTAATCAATACTATTAATGGCCTAGTACCTGTGGCCTTAGCCTCAGCCGGGTCTCCACTCACTCGCCCGCTCAGCCGGAGGTGTAGCACACTTGCGCACTCAGCCTGCCACCTGTCACCTGGTGTCCCTGCTGCCCAGGCCAGGGAGACAATTTCTGCAAGCTGTTCATTCACAGCTGAGGCCGGCAGTGCAAAGCCCTGTGCGGGGCTGGCCCTTTCTATTTCTGGAGGTCCATTCTGGCTGCTAAAGAGGAAAATGAGGCTGGGCATGGTGGCCCACACTTGTAATCCCAGTACTTGGGAGGCTGAGATAGGAGGATCCCAGGTTCACAGCCAGCCTCAGCTCCTTAGTGAGGCCCTCCGCAACTTAGTGAGACCCTGTTTCAAAATAAGGGATAAAAAAATAGGGCTGGGGGTGTGGCTCTGAGTAGAATGCTCCTGGGTCTAATTACCAGTATCCAGAGAGGGGGGGGGAGGGAGGGAGAGGGAGAGGGAGAGAGGGGGGAGGGGAGAAAGTCGGTCCCATTCTCCGCTACCTGGTGAAGCACCAGGAAGCCTCTCGTACCTCCACTTCCACCCACAAGCCTGGCCAGAGTAACAGGACATTTTCCTAGTTGTGAGGTGTCTTCCCTTTGCTTGAGGAAAGTATGGAGACACCCAAGGGCAGAGCCTTCAGATGACTTTGGGAAGGAAAGAAGAGAGGGAATTAAGAGGTTAAATGAACGAGGCGTGGTGGCGCACACTTATAATCTCAGCACTTGGGAGGCGGGGACAGGAGGAGCGCAGGTTCATGACCAGCCTCAGCAACCTAGTGAGGCTCTCAGCAACTTAATGAAACCCTGTTTCAAAATAAAAAATAAAGCAGGCCTGGAGGTGTAGCTCAGAGGTAGAATGCCTCGGGGTTCAGTCTCTAGTACCACAAAAATAAGTAAGTAAGTGATGAAACGACCAACATGTTCAAGCAGAGACCTTTGCCTGGCTGAACAGATTAAAGGCTATTTGGGGTTTACTCTTAAAAAGGCAAAGGACGGATGGTCTGCTGGGTGCCAATCTGCAGAAGCAAACTCCTTCCTAAGCTCAGGGCTCAAAATACAACCCAGCTACCAGTGTCTAAAGTAAGGCCGCAGAAGGTCAGAGTTTAGGGAGCCCAGGCAGCCTCTTCACGTCACATGATTCCTGGCTCACATGGGCGTGTGGGTATTTCTGAAATAGCTTAGCCATGGATTTCGGCTGGCTGTGCTCTAGCACAATGGGATTAATATGTAATAAAATGATGTTCTGGCCATCTGCAAAGGATGGTCATTTCCCACCAATCAGAGCATGCATCCTAATCCCAAGGCAGCAAAAGCTCAGATGCTGGAAAGAAAAAGAAAGCTGATCTGGCATGATAAATTGGGCTGCCTTGGCCCGGCTGCCAAGCACACACCATGTTTCGAATACTGCTCTGTAATCGGACCACTGGTGGACGGGATAAATCCCTTACAAGTCCCTGGCTCTGACATCTAAGTGAGGCCATTCCCCCTCCGGAGGAAGGCTGGCAAATCCTAACATTCTTTTCAGTCTTCAAATTTGGATTCTCTTCTTAAAAACCACCCCTTCACTATTTTGGGGGTGAGCGGCGGTGGTGGGGCCGCAGCCTGCACCTGGGCGCTGCGTCAGCCGCTGGGAAACAGCCGGCGGCTCCAGATTACATGCACAAGGGCTGGGCATGCTGCGCTTAGGCAGGCTCAGAACAGTGTGTGTTTCCTGAAATTACAGCTTTGGGAAGAACCCAAACTGCATGTGAACTTCAGAGCCATAACAGGACACTCAGCACAGACCAGCCCTTAGAGAAGAGAGGAGTTTTTGCAAATTCAGTTAAAAAGGAAAAAAAGAAAAGCTGTCATTCCTGAGTGAAACAGGATGGAAACAGCAACGAGGAAAAGAAGACATTCAAAGTAACTTCCAGGGTCGGCCACAGGATGCAACAGAAGGCCAGCCCACCTGCCCCTTCTGCAGGTGCCGTACAGCAAAGGCCCGCGAGGCCAGGCCATTAATCACCAAGTGGCTTTCGGAGCGTGTCAGTGCAGCTTTAATGAGGCATGCTTACCAGATACTAATTTGCTGAGAAGTCATGCTTCACTGCCACGTTGACGTTCCTCATACTTCAATTAAAAAATTAATGAGAGTCCCAATTCCCCAACCCATTCCATGACGGGCTCTCCTCTCGCTGGGCCTCAGGAGGCAGGCGGCTGGGCTGTTTCCACACAGCCCCCGCAAGGACAAGCCGGCAGTTTTCAAGTGGCCCCGTGGGCTGCACAGGAAGGGGAACTGCTAACCCTGAACGGCCCGGCTCCAAGGAGCATTTCTTTCCTGTCTCTAGGTGTGTGTGTGGCACCACGGATGGAACCCGAGGGCATTCTACCTAGGAGCTACACCCCCAAACCCTTTCTTCTATTTTTTTGTTTTGAAAGAGGGTCTCCCTAGGTGGCTGAGACTGATTGGTCTCAAACCTGCAATTCTGTCTCAGCCTCCCAAATACTAGGATTACAAGTGTGAGCTACCACACCCAGATCTAGTTTTTGCTTTTGAGTTATGTGAATTTAAAATGATTCTCAAGGGCATACCAACATCTTGGATTCAAATGGATTAAGTTATTTAACACTTTCTCTTTACTTAGGAAGAGGCACTGCATTCAACGTGCTGCTGTGAACACGACTCCCTAGAGGCGTCACGGACACAGCACTGCCCTGGGAGCAGAGACCAGCACCCCTGCTGCCGCATGGCAAGCCGCCTCCCTGGCTCCTTCACATGGTCTAGTCACCTAAGAAGGGTGATGGCTACTGTAAAAACTGGACAGAATAATAAACAACACAAACAGAAGTGCCCAGCTCAGTCAGCTTTTCACTGCTGGAACAAAATACCTGGGATGATCAGCTCAGAAGAGTAACTGCTACCTGGGCTCACAATCTTAGTTTCAGAGCACAGTCATTAGCCTTGCTGCTGCTGGGCTGTGGTGAGGCAGGGATCGAGGTGGGAACTCGTGCCGCAGAGCTGCTCGCTCAGGCCAGAAAGCAGAGAGAGGAAGGGGCCTGGCCGATTTCCACTCCTGAGGGCACTTTCCCAATAACCTATCTTCCTCCCACTGTGCCCCACCCCTTAAAGGCTCCACCACCTCCCAGCAGCGCCGACAGGCCGGGGACTAAGCCTTCGATGCATGAACTTTTGGGGGACATTTCAGATCAAACCATGGGTTCAGATTTCAGGTCAGATAACGGTTATTTGACAAATGTTAGCTGTCTACCCTGGTCTGCCTCCACCTCCTCTCTGGTACACATTCTGTGACAAAGGGAAAAGCAGTAACACTTTGGCAGGAACCCATAGAATGCTGCATGTGAAGCTGGGTACTTCAGCCTGCACCCTGGACCTCGGGCTGAGTCCCCGCATCCAGGACTTGGTGAAGGGCAGCTCCTGACCCTCTCCTCCACTCCCCACCAGTGCGGATCCCCTGTTGAGCCCAGGGAAAACTGGCATTGACAGCCAGGAAACCAGCTGGCCAGGTTTTCACAAGAGCAACTCCATGCACCCCTCTGAGTGATGGAGTGATGAAGGGAACCCAGAGAAAGGGCATGGCTAAAGCACAGCCCTGCGTTGTCATGAGAACAAAACAGCCTGTTAAACATTGAGGGGAGTCAATGGAGAAAAATGTGCTTAGCCTTGCTTACTTCCATGTTTGGTTTATTTCTAAAATACAGTAATGACTTAACTGGCAAACTAAGTTGAAACTCAGGAAAGCGTGCTTTCCAGCTGAGTTTAAAAGGGAGGAAGGCCCTGCAGCTGGGCAGCTCAGACCTGATTCCACCTCAACTCTGCCCACGTTATCCACACAGGGTCAGCCATGGGCTTCTGCCCAAGAAAAGGGAGATGCTGTCGTACTTCCCTGACCGCACGCTCCAGTGCTACGTTACCAGACCGTCGAGCCGGATGAGGCCCTGCAAATGAATTCAGTGCAAGCAATGACGAGACAGTGCCACCACCACCACGTCCTGCCACCCAGCCAACTTCATACTTACCATTCCTCAACAAAGACCACCCCATGGCTCACACACTCAGGGCCAGCTGAGGTCTACTCAAAACTGACCCAGCCAACCAACACGTTGGGGTATTTCACATAAAAAGTCCTCTAGAGAAACCTGAGAATAAGCAACACATAAGAAAAGCAGACTCCAACAGAGTGTGGGGATGAGACAAGGTGGCTGCCTCCCCGTGGGGCCTGGCCAGACTCTGCCTGCCCTTTGCTCACAGGTGCTCCGGGCTGGCTCTCGCCTCCCCGGGTGGTTCTTTGGAATCCCTGAGCCTGGGCATTCAATGCCGTGGGTTCATCCACGTCACCATTCCATCTCTATTCGAGACTCTCTTAGCATGCCCACCTCTCTGTTCTGGAGCCATCACTTTGTACCCTCTCCTCACTCCGGGCCCAGGTCTCTGCAAGCTGGCTTTCTAAGCAGGGCCAAGACCTCAGAAGCCGTCTCGTTCACATCTCCTAAATGACGACACACAGACCATGGCAAGTTCCTGACTCCTTCCAGAGGCAGCCGTCTCTCGCACCTGCCTCTTGGCTAGGAGTGAATCCCCGTGACCACGCAGTTGCACTGTGGCTTTCCACACTGTGTGAGCTTTATGTGCATGACACCAGCCTCCTGGCATCACATTTTTTTCCTTAGCTGAACTGTTCTGAATCCGTACAGTGCAATTAAACATATCTGCACAGCAGATAAACAAGTTGTAGGAGCATTTTTTTTTTTTGGTGGGTCTGGGGATGGAACCCAGGGGCATTCGACCTCCGAGCTACACCCCCTGCCCTATTTTGTATTCTTTATTTTGAAACAGGGTCTCACGGAGTTGCAAAGGGCCTCACTACGTAGTAGCTGAGGCTGTCCTTGAACCACGATCCTCCGGTCTCAGCCTCCCGAGTGCTGGGATTACAAGCGTGCGCCGCCACGCCCGGCGTAGGAGCCTATTTTGGAAGATACCTTGGTGATGAGCCGTACCTGGCAACTGATAATCGAATCAGAGATGACATGGGATGGGATGGGATGGGAAGAGCAGACATGGCTGCTGGACCCCACACCAGAGCGCTGGGCTGGATCTGGGCAAGCAGGTTGGCCTCTTGAGACCTGGTTTCATCCTGCTTATTTTTAATTCTTCCTGCGGCTTTACAGATGTTTTAAAATTTAGCATTTTCAACTAATACTATGGTGCCAGTTAATCTGAGATATTTTGAGCCCAGTCATTCTGAGTATCTTTGAATGTTTTAAAAATGGTTGCTGGGCATGGTAGCGCATGCATGCAATCCCAGTACTTGGGAGGCTGAGACAGGAGGATCGCAGGTTTGTGGCCAGCCTTAGCTACTTAGTGAGGCCCCCTGCAACTTAGTGAACCCTGTTTCCAAATAAAGAATAATAAAAATAGGGCTGGGGGTGTAGCTTGGAGGTAGAATGCCCCTGAGTTCAAACCCCAGTTCTGTGCCTATGTGTGTTGGGGGGGGGGAGGGGACAAGGGCACGCTGAGCTCCTTGTTAAACCTTTTCAACCAAAGTGAAGCCGCAGGAGATGGAACGGCAGCTCCTCCTCCCCACGCCCACGTGCAAGGCTCCTGGAACTGAAGACGAGGGAGCTGGGGAAGGAAGAGCTACAACCAGCTTCGGAACACTTATTTTGGCTTCAGAAAGACTACTGCATGAACCCGTCTCCTCTCTGTCCAAAGCAATCTCGGAGTTCAGCAATGAGAGAAAAGATCTCCTGCATTTTGAATTCCAACCGAAAGGAGCTCCAGAAATGCAAGCCATTATAAGCTGTGGCCTCAAGTAAAGCCACATGAAGAGGGCACATACCAGGTCGATCAGGTCGCTGAGGTTTTTCTCGATCTGCTGCGGAGGCAGGCGCCTCATTAAGTCCAAGGCACAGTCCAGCTGCTGGTCGCTCTGTAGAGAGAGAGAGAGATAATGCACCTCAGTGGCTTTGCCAATACCACAAGCTGCTCCTGTAAAGCATCCTTAGGGGCAGCTGCTGCTTCTTGGGGTGTTCTAAGACATATAGAGCCCCACATCCGCGCCCGCAGCCGGGAGGAGCTGCTGCGCAGGCTGTCTGCCCCTGCCCTGAGCAGAGCTGCCTTGGGGCACAAGATCCTGAAGGAAGCAGAGGCCCCGCTCGGCCAACCTGGCAGCTACAGACGCCAACTCCCCTCCGGTCCCACCGTGAGCAGGGCAGGTTAGGCTTACCCTCGCTGGAGCCGAGGCTAACGTCAGGTACGTTAAGCAGGGGGAGAAACCAGGCAAGGGGCCAGTGGTGAGACGCACATGAGACAAAGTGTTTCATTCATTCAGCCAAAGCTTGGTAGATTTTTCCCAGGCCTGTGCAAACTGGGGTGGGACCTGAAGCACTTTACAGTCAAGAGCTCACTCATCCGACAAAGTGGACGGGAGCGAGAAACTGTCCACTGCAGCCTCAGGACATGGGACAAGCACTCTGTCTACTGCCCTTTAAAGATCTGCATGTGTGCTCCCCAACACCTTCTTCACCTAATACTTATGCTACAGATATTTATTGAGAGCCACTGTGTACAACAAATATATACAAAATAAGAGAAAAAAAAGGAAGTCGGGCGTGGTGGTGCATGCCTGTAGGTCCAATACTTGGGAGGCTGAGACAGCAGAGCTTGTGATGGGCCTCTAAGTCCAAGGGACCACAAGTAAGTCAGTAGAGTCCCCAACATGGCCAATCAGAGAGGTGCCATCTGATGTGTATCTGGAACCTGCTCTGCTCAGACTAATTTCAGGATTCTTGAGAACCCTAAATCAGCAAACTAAAGATTCTCATAAAATATATAAATTCACCCTCAAAGTGCTACATTTGGCAGTAATGAAGTATAACCTTTGAGCTGAGCATGGTGGCGCACACGGAGACAGGAGGGTCACAGGTTCAAAGCCAGCCTCAGAAACTTAAGACTCTCAGCAATCTATTGAGACCCTGTTTCCAAAATAAGTAACAAAAAACATTAGGCTGGGAGTGTAGTTTGGAGGTAGAATGCCTCTAAGTTTAATCCCCAGTAGAAAAAGAAAAGGGAAGTACAACCTTTGACTATTACCACCAATTTCCACGCCTATTAGCCACAAGCAGGCTGCAGGGCTAGGACCCACTTTAATCTACCAGTGATGTACACATGGCCAACCAGAGTCAACCCATTTCAGATACTGATATGACAAATGCATTAGCTGCTAAAGAAAAAAAAAGACACCCGCTCCCTTACGGTGGCTCTTGGTGACAGTTTACTCAAGAACACACAATAATCTGGTTATTGAGCAAAGCAAATAACAGAAAATCCCACCCTGGAAGCCTTTTTGCCTGTTTTGTTAATGAAGTTGGCACTCTGTGCCAACACATGTCAGCTAAGGCCACAGTGTCATGGGTTTGGCCTGCTGGCCCGGGAAGACATTTTAACACCATGGCTAGCACAGAACACAGATAAGCCGACGTGACTCTGGAGACACACGCTCCAGTCTCAGGTCTGCCGTTCATTAATTTACAATCTTGGCACGATTCTTGAGCTCTACCAGGTCCTGCCTACTCCTTTGGGTAACGCTCGCCCTCACAGTGTTATAGTAATTTAGAGACATGTGGGATGTATAATGCATAGTAGTATATATTTAATTATTAGAGTACTATGCGTAAACATAAATACAAGCTTAAAGTATTTTTTAAATTTGGGGTGTACTGGGGATTAAATCCAGAGGCGTTTTACCTCTAGTGAGACCTCCAGCCCTATTTTATTTTTATTTTGAAACAGGGTCTCACGAGACTGATGAGAGTCACTACTTGCTGGGGCTGGCCTCAAACCTGTGATCCCCATGTTTGTTTCAGCATCCCAAGTACTGGGATTGCAGGCATGCACCACCATGCCCAGCTTAAAATGTTTATATGTAAATATTTCATGTCTCCATACACACTCAACCCAACCGGATCTCTCCTGTTGCCTCCACGCTTCACAAGTAGCTCTGTGTTCCCTTGCCCATGCAGGAATGAAAATCCTAAATGACTCAAGTGAAACTTGTTAAAAGCTGCAAACTAGTGTTTCTCAATGGAGTGGTTTTTCCTATGCACACACACCTCCACCAAATTCCTGCCAAGAGACATTTTTGGCTGTCACAGTTGGGGAAGGAGAAGCTGCCAGCATTTGATGAGTAGGGGCCAGAGATGCCAACACCCAACCATGCAGAGAACAGCCTCCCACAACACCCAACCATGCAGAGAACAGCCTCCCACAACACACAACAATGCAGAGAACAGCCTCCCACACACAACACCCAACAATGTGGAGAACAGCCTCCCACAACACACAATGCAAAGAACAGCCTCCCACAACACCCAACAATGCGGAGAACAGCCTCCCACACACAACACCCGGCCCGACTAAGAGTCAAGGTTGAAGAACCCCAGTCCCCAAAATACCAAACTATGTTTTTTGCTTTTTTGTTTGTTTTTGAGGGTTTTACTGGCTCCTAAAAATCTGGCCTCTACATGTGCAGTCTTTTTGAAGAGTCAAAACTTTTCCTAGTGCCTTCATAATCCCCAAACACTTCTAGTTTGGGGAAGTAAACATTAAGAGTCTTCCTCAGAAGTGAAAAGCAAACTTAGGCAACAGCGAGCCTAGCTAGCTGAAACTGAGATGCGGAACACACCGGGATCCGAGGGGTCGGCTAGGACGGAGCAGTGAGCCAGCCGAGGAAAAGCCCCACGCAGGCGGCCGCAAAGCCCCGCGGGAGTCTCCACTCCAGCCCCAGGCTCAGGCCTCAGCCCAGGGCGCAGGCGGGCTCCTCGGGCCGGCCTGGCTGTACCTGGCTGGCAGCGCGACAACACTTGGGCACAACCATCCTGCTAGTGTTTTGCAGTCGTTCCAATTAATCTTAATTGAAAATGTTTCACAACAAATTTTGAGGGCTAAGGATGTTTAACTATCATTAAACTAGGAAATGAGTAAATGCTTCCCCTAAGTGAAACAACACGGGAAAGCTCACTGACAGCTTGTAAAAAGTTAACATCAGAGCCACTCGCCTGGGAGTCATCCCAAACGCCACAGGGTCCAAACAGGAAACAGACCGGAGGATGGAGAGGCCAGGGAGGACCCCCAGCTCCGTGCGGCAACACGGGGCGGGGGGGTCAGGGCACTACCAAGGGCGCTGCCGCTCGTATAAGGCTCAGAAACGAGCACCCGTGACCTGTTCAGCAGACACACACAGACGTGTGCGCCTGTGCACGTAACACCAGCACAGCAGGCCTCTTCTTCCTCAAGCCCAGCTGAAGTTCTCAGGGGGCCGTGGAGGAGATGCCTGTGGGTGCTATCCAGGTCTTACACAGAAGGGTGAGCTCAAGGTGCGCTACGCTGTGAGGCCTGAAACTTGTTAGCACGTTCCTCTGTGGCCATCAGAAATCTAAGTGTTTTTTGAAGATGTAGAAAGAACACACAAAAGCAGGTGAGGACAGGACTGAGGGCTCAAGTCTTTCCTGTCAGTAGGTCCCCGTGACGAGGGCAGTTCACTCAACTTTGTGACCTGGAATTTGGACTAAATGGCCTGTAAGATTCCTGCAAGATGCAAATGTCCCACCGGTTCCCAGCTCCCCAGCCCTCCAACAAAACCATCATCTGGATTCAGCCCCCTCCAGGCCAACGACTAGGCTGTAATTCCACCACCGTGTGCCAGGCCCTGCACTTGGCCTAATCTGCGAAGTCCTGGCCTCCAGGAAGCAGCTGTGATAAACTAGCCAATGGCCCCAGGCCGTGCACACGGACAGGCACAGGAGGCGCACACAGGCAGCCCACAGTCCGCTGGCTTGCAGTGCTTCAGCCCACGAGCCCTCGGTCTCCCTCGTGGCTACTTCTCCTAGCCAGGTTTGTATTTATTTTGCAAACTGTCACCCCTTGACTAAGGTGGCCTCTTCTAAATGTTAACTTATCCCAGGGGCAGCCTCCACAAAATGAGCCTTACTGATTCTACCTCCCACTGGTGGTGTTTTGGTTAAAAAGTAAACAGTAACAGAATGACCATTCCAGTTCACCCTGCAGAACTCTGCCCATGCAATTAGTCATTCAGTAACCATTAACTGAGTGTTGCCTAGGTAACAAGCACTGTTTTTGATGCTAAGTGCTGAACGCGGAGCCCCTGGTCTTCATAGCTTGCGGTGTAGTCAAAATCAATATGGAAAAAAGTTAAGGGGCGAGTCCCTGTGTGGATGTGTTGGGAAGGAAGGTCTGTTCCCTCTATGCCAGTGAGGCGTATAAGGGAAAAAGCACAAAATGGCTCAAGCCACCCTGCACAAGTGAAATAGAGGTAACGTGGACTAGAACGACTTTTTCAGAACCCTAAGTGAGTGAAGGCAAACACTAAAGCCCCAAATATCTGGACAGTGTTGTCTAAGTGTCTGCAGTCAAACCCGGCCTACTAATCTAACTCCAAAGGCAAAGTCCGATACGGAAACAAACCATCACAAGTTCAGAAGCCCATGGAGGCCGCGCAGCACGAGGGGCGCTGCTCCCCGGGCGCAGCACCTCGCGTTCCAGAGGTTTGCTTCTGTCTGCTTCATAGGAAAGGCTTCAGGCCTTGTCAACTTCAAAATCCACTTTTCAATGAGAGTTTGGGAGTTCTTGAATTCCAGAGGAACGGCACAACAGTATGTGTTTTAGAAGGAGAAGCAGGTTTTATTTCTCAAAACTGGGTATAACTAGACCCCCCCACCCAACGTGCTCTTCTTGCAATTTGGCCTTAATCCTTCATTGGGACAGAGGGTGGCCCCGTCCCCTCCCCTTGGAATGGCTTCATCAACGGAGAGCTGAACTGTGCTCTGTGGCATCAGAGGCCAGGCAGGCAGACCTGCATCCTCACCCTGCATGCTGGGCACACAGGCTGGGGCCCCAAAGGACCAAGTGAGCTCCTCGCCCGCCCTGCTGTGCAGTGACCCGGCCCAGCCCAGCGCAAGAGCAAGGCTGTGCCTAGAGACCCTGTGAAGACACTTCGGCTAACTGAGGGAGCACAAGACCCCTAGGTGAACCCCTGGCCCACGGAAACTACGGCAGACAGCAAAACCACCCGTTCTCTGAGGTCACCAGGTCTTGGGGTGCTCTTGTGAGACAAGAGTGGCAGAACCTGGGGTGGCAGTGGGAGGCAGATCTGGAGAGGAGACTCGGCGGGCCGGCCAGCCAGGGGCCTCTCCACCATCCAGGGCTCTGGCTGAAGGCTGGCAAGGAGGGGAGAGTCTGAGTGGCCAAGGGGGAACAGAGCGACACAGCAGCCCTGGGGATGGGCAGGGGCCCGAGAAGGTGGGCTGCTCTCCTTGTAGCGGGGACCACCTGCTAGAAGACAGTGCCGGCCACAGCCTCCTCCGGTGCATCTGGTTTGTGTGAATCCTTTTAGAAACACGGTATTTGTCATTTCAAGGACAAGCAGTGACTCAGCACAGCAATATGTCCAACCAGGAGGCCTGCCTGGGATGGTCAGGGCAGATCTAAACTCCACAGCACTGGCCATACATGAACACCCCCCAGCCTGGGGCTGTGCTCAAGTTCAAGGCCCATGCAGGTTTACATTCCGGAGGCTTAGCAAACCCTCCTCCAGGACAACAGAGGTACACGTGGCTGCAGCCGAGGATGGCTGACCACAAACTTATGGAGTCTAACTTAACCACAGAATCTGTGACCCAACAAGTGACTGTTTAAAAGTGGAATCTGTTTTCTGCCTTGTGGCTTAGGAACAAGTTGTGCTGAGGGCTATTTGGGGAAAGATTCAAGGGCGAGCCTAGGCCTAGCCACAGCTCGTCTTCAGGCTGCTCTGGGAAACTGCACATTTTAGATTAATAAAAAAAAAAAAAAAGTACTTCTTCCGTGGACTGACCACCCTTCGGGAGGGACACGGTGATGGCAGTGCACACACGAGTGCCCCCGGCTGGCTTTCGTTTCAGTGGGCTTGGCCTCTATGAGTGATGCAGAGCCGCGAGGGTCCGGTTGGCGGGCTGAGCCGTAAACTTTTAGGGTCACCTGTGTGCCATCGCAGCTGGCTCGATGCCATCTTATGAAGTTAAAGTAAAAACTACATCACGGGAAGTTTTCTATTCTGGCTGTGACCATGCAGAAGAGGACTGGTGCAGGGGTGGTGGAGTCCCCCAAGAGCAGCACCCCAGGGCCCTCAGACAGCCCACTAGCCAGCTGCATATATATTCCTGCCGTGGGGTGGGGGGGTTTGCAGTACTGCTGGGAACTGAACCCAAGAACATTCTACCTCCAAGCTACACCCCCAGCCCTAATTTTTTTATTCTTTATTTTGAAACAGGGTCTCACTAAGTTGCAGAGGGCCTCACTAAGTAGCTCAGGGTGGCCATGAACCTGCAGTCTTTCTGCCTCAGCTTCCTGAGTGCTGGGATTACGAGCGTGTGCCACCACACCCAGCTAAAATTAGCCCCCCCCCCATGGTACTAAGGGTGGAACCCAGAGGCTTTCTACCTCTGGGCTACACTCCCAGACCTATTTTATATTTTATTTGGAAACAGGGTCTCACTAGTTGCTGAGAGCCTCACTAAGTAGCTGAGGCTGGCTTCGAACCTGTGCGATCCTCCTGTCTCAGCCTCCCAAGCGCGGGGATTACAATCAGGCACCACCACGCCCAGCATAAAATTAGCCATTTTTAAGCGACCAGCTGAGTGATCGTGTCAATGTTGTTTTGATCACCATGGAAACACAATCGCTTCACAATTCTCTTTGAAAAAACCCCTCAGGATTGCAGAATTAGACCTGGACGGGCCTCTCAGGTTCCTCTCAGTTTTGCCTCGTCTTTCATGAGCAGCAGAAGCAGAGGGAGTCCCAAAGGCTGCGGACAGTGGGGAAGCCAGCGCCTGACCGGGTGCTGGGAGGCGGTCTGCCACCCACTGGACTCACCCACCGGGCTGCTGGAGAGGCGGCACTACGCTGGAGCAACGGTCCTCATCTGCAAGGAGCTAATGGCCTAAGGAAAGCAACAGCCAGAAGATGACGATGCCGTGCTCATTCCCCACGGAACGACCAGCAGCCCAGCTACTCCCCCACAGAAGGTGTGGGGTGCCTGCCCCGGCGGCTGCTGTTTCTTCTTCTTCTTCTTCTTCTTCTTCTTCTTTTTTTTTTTTTTGGTGGTGGTTTTGAGGATCAAGCCAGGGGCATTCTACCTCCAAGTTACACCTCCAGCACAATTTTTTATTCTTTATTTTGAAACAGGGTCTCACTAAGTTGCAGAGGGCATCACCAAGTAGGCTGGCTGTGAACCATGATCCTCCTGTCTCATCTCCCAAATGCTGGGATTACAAGTATGCCCCACCATGCCTCGCTTACCAGTGGTTTCTCTAGATAACCAAAGTACTAACATAATTATTATTTTTTGTGTGTGTGGGTCTGGGGATGGAACCCAGGGGCATCTAACCTCCGAGCTATACCTCCTACCCTGTTTTTTATTTTTTATTTTGAAACAGGGCCTCACTAAGCTGCAGAGGGCCTCACTAAGTAGCTGAGGCTGTCCGCGAACCACGATCCTTCGGTCTCAGCCTCCCAAATGCTGGGATTACAAGCGTGCGACACCATGCCCAGCTCCTAACATTATTTTTAACTCCTAAAAAGATCAACCTCTCTAAAATGTATTAACACACACCAGGGTTTTTTAATTTTTAATTTTTAATTTTTGGTGTGTGTGTGTGGTACTGGGGATTGAACCTAGAGGGATTCTACCTCTAAGCTACATCCCCAGCCCTACTTTATTTTTTATTAATAAGTCTCACTTCTTGCTGAGGCCGTTCCTGAACCTACGGTCTCAGCCTCCCAAGTACTGTTACAGGCACGTGCCACCAATGGACCCTGTGTTTACACAATGCAAGTGAACAGACAGTGCACAGGAATATCCATTCCTGGAACAGTCCCCAGCCTGCTTTTCACAATGATTTGCGTCTTCTACGAGGCTGTGAGCTACACCTTCTCATCTGATATGTTGCTTACCACTTATTATGAGTTGGGAAAACAGAAAACTAAACACCCATTCCTATTTAAAAGAAAAAATGTAAAGAACAGAAGTAAACAATAGTTTCATCATTTGGGCTTCAGAGTCACAGGCCCACACACAGCTTCTAAGCACCTTTCCCCAATATGAAAATTTTGAGTGTATATGCGCACACTTATTCCATCCTTATCTCCAAGAAAGTTAAAACTAAAGGCAAAGACCTCAGTATCATCACCAAAGCATTCCCCAGCCTCCAGCGGGGACTTTTACGGGGCATCTTTTGGTGTCAAGGGCTGCTCCTTCCTGACTTCCCCACTTGACCCGGTTCTCCACCCGGCCCCCAGGGACCTCTAGAAATGTGGGCGCAGTGTATTCTTCCCATTTCCAAGTCATTAGCACCGACACGGGAGGGCGGGCTTCCACAGGAACCCCTGCCCGCTCACTGGAAGCGAAGCGAGAGGACAGCAAGACGACAGGTCCGCCAACCCCTCACCCACTCACAGAGGCCCTTCCTTCTTCCCTTGGGCTTTCCGCAACCAGGGACCCCACCAACACTGAGCTGCTTTCTGAAGCCTCGTGGAGATTCTGCCAGCCCAGCATGCCAGCAAGCACAGGTCAGCACTCAGCTTTCTTTACATCCCAAATCCACCAGAGACCACTGAAACCAGGCAAATGTGGCAGTCCTAGGAGAGTGCCCAGCCGCCTTGACACCCACCCTGCCATGAGCCTCTCCATGTGCCACTCCCTGGCGTATTTATTCCAGGGGAACCTTAGCAACCTACACAGGCTCTGTGGCAGCCCTCTCAACAGGCACCAGGGGCTTTTTCCCTTACACGTCCCTTCAGGAAGTGAGACATCCGGCATGAGTCATGTTACAGAGCTGGCGCTAGGCTGCTGTTTACAACTCAGGCGGGCTTCTCTGCAGAGATCAGAGTATGCGGTGAACCTGGGATGGCCCACACCTTCGGAAGCAGTCACGGAGGCCCAGAGGATGGATGGCAGGCGGGTGGCTGTGCGGTCCCGCTGACCTGGCCCAGCAGTCGGTGCTCAGCAAACACAGGCTTATTCTGGTGCTCCTCTCCTGTCTGGGAGGCAGGTGCCTTCCTCCTGCGCCCTCCACCTCTCCATCCCGGCCACACCGCTGGTAGCCGCCCATCCTTGCTAGCCTTCTGACTCTTGTTTTGTGCCCGGAAACTCAGTTCCCAACCGGCACTCCTCCTGCAAGTAACTGCTGCTTGCTTCTGCGGTGGGACACACGGGCAATGGGGGCGACCTGATGCAGGGAAACGCCTTGGTCCGCTGCGGGCCAGGGCTAGCTGGCTTAACAAGAGCACTGTCTCTTGGGAGTGCCTTCCTCGCCTGTCCAGGCTGGAAAACACAGAAAGCTAACACTGAAGGGGACCTCAGGAACCGTCTAAATAAGAAACCGGAGGCCGATACTCATCACCCAACTAACGAGCCAATGAGCCAGGACCAGGGAACAAATCCTCTATTAACACTTCAGTGCTTTCCACATCCTTACTGTTTAATCCTAAGCAGAAATTTAAGGATGGACCTGGGCCAGGTATGGTGCTGCATGCCAGTACTCCTAGTACTGGGGGGTGGGCTGAGACTGGAAGATCACAAGTTCAAGGCCAGCCTCAACAACTTAGTGAGTATTTCAAAAGAAACAGCTGAACATGGTGGTGCATGGCTGCAAGCCCAGTACTCAGGAGGCTGAGATACGAGGATTACAGGTTCCAGGACAGACTCAGAAACACGGACCTAGCAACCTAGTGAGATCCAATTTCAAAATTAAAAAAAAAAATAAGAAGGGTTTGGAGTATAGTTCAGAAGTGAACGCCCCTAAGTTCTATTCCTAGTACCCCCACTAACAATAAAAATAATGTAGCTGGTAGCTGGGTTTACCCTGTGAAAATACTTTTGGTTTGTTCTTTTGCACTGGGGATTGAACCCAAGGGCATTCTACCTCCAAACTATATTCCCAGCCCCAACTGTTTTTTTTATTTTGAAAAAAGGTTCTAAGTTGCTGAAGCTGGTCTCAAACCTATGGTCCTCCTGTCTTTGCCTCCCAAGTACTGGGATTACACGCATGTGCCACCATTCCCAACTAAAAAATAACTTTTTGAATAAAATTTGTTACTAGTTCAACAACAACAGTATTGGTATTTATAGAGGAGCAGGGGTGAGACTTGGCGGCAGGGCGCTTGCCTGGCACGCGTGAGGCCCTGGGGAGACAGAGAGGACAGAGAAGCCATTACGCAGACCACTTTACCTTTCAAACAAATTGCTTGTCATTGGTTAAGAATACCAGGTATCAGCCAGGCTTGGTGCTATACACCTATAATCCCAGAACTTGGGAGGCTGAGACAGGAGGATCACAGGTTTAATGACAGCCTCAGCAAGTAGTGAGACTCTCATCAATCTAGGAAGACCCTGTTTCAAAAGTAAAAAATTAAATAGGGCCAGAGGAGTAGCTCAGAGATAGAATGCCCCTGGGTTCAATCCCCAGTACCCGCCCCCCACAAACCAGGTATCAGCCAGGTGCACTGGAGGCTGAGGCAGAACAATGGCAGGTTCGAAGCCAGCCTGAGCATCTTAGAAACGCCTGGCTTCAGAGTAGCTTTTGAAAAAGGGCTGGGGATGTGGCTAGGTGGTACTGTGCCCCCCATACAATCTCCAGTACCAAGTATCAAAACGCAAACCAATTTCACAAGGGAAAGAAACCGGAACCTGCACGGGGTGGGCTGGAGGAGCCGAGCAAAGCACATGAGGTGGCTGCCCGGGCCCGGGCTCACAGGTAAGCAAACGGGCTGAGAAGGGCGACGTACCGTGCCCCTAGCTGGAGAAAAAGCTGCAGGAAAGGTCATAACAGAACTGCAGAACCAGGTCAGCCTCTGTGCCCAGACACTCTCCAGAGACAGACGGCTCCACACCCTGAACTATGATAAAATGAACACCAAATGCCTTCGAGGGAACAGCCTGCATTACTGACACAATCAGAGCGGGCAAGGAGTAACTCCTCTCAGGGCGGGCAAATTAAGGGCAATTCCTGAGATTGGTCGTCACGACAAACACCGGCACTGACAGGTGGACTTCTCCAAAACATGGAAGCCTTATTCAGGCAGGTTCTCTGGTTGATGGCTTCGGGTCCATTTAGGAGATCCACAAGACGCCGTCACCTGTGGTCCAGCCATTAATGCTTTGCAGATGTCGACAACTGCTGCCTCCGCGGGATCCTGGCTGGTTTCATGTAACAAGCGACTAATCCCTCTACTTTGTCAACTGGCACTCAGACACATAATCAGGGGCATCCCAAGATGTCTTCAATGCGTGCCATGCGTGCTGTCCATGACTGCCTTGATGGCACAAGAAATTCAAAAGGCCTTTCTCAAAAATTAAAGACAAAGCAGAATGCCCCGGTATTCCCAGCTTAAAAAAAAAAAAAAGTTTGGAAAGATACCATCCACATGTTCACTAGCTAAGAAAAGTAAACTATCTTTTCACAGCAGAGGCAGCCAACTCACATGAACCTTTTCCCAAACAGATTTGCAAGATGGCCTGGATGCAATCACTAGCGTCTGGACACAGGTTTGCACCAATAAAGATTGTGCATGGCCTCCAAAGGTGAGGCCGCAGGCCCAACCAGCAAACAGCATACGAAGACGAATCTCAATAGAAAGGCGGCAAGATTTAAAAATGGGGGGAGGATAAAGCCTCCCTCAATGCAGCCTTCATCTAGAAGGCTCCCTGCCACCTCTTTCTGACTTGGGTCCAAAGGGAGGACTGAGGAAAGGAGCACAATGCTTGTGTGTCAAGAAAGTGCTTGGCTAATAGCTCTTGATTCTTTTCTTCTGGCACTGGGGGTTGAACCCCGTGGTGCTTGCTGTACCACAGAACAATACCCCAGCCCTTTTTACTTTCTTTTCATTTTTTAGCTTTGAGACAGGGTCTCCCTAAACTGCCCGGGCTGGCCCCAAACTTTCCAACTTTCTGCTTTGAATCACAAGTCACTGGAATTAGAAGGTGTGAGCCTCTGTGCTTGGCCTTTTTTTTTTTTTTTTTTTTTTTTTACATTTTTAATTGGCATGTAGTGACTGTACATGTTTCTGGGGTAGAGTGGGACATTTCAATACACGTATACAATGTGTAATGATCAGATCGGGGTAACTAGTGCATCTAGCTCCTTGGAAACAGCATTTCTTTGTGTTGGGAATATTCAAAATCCTTTGTACTAGCTATCCTGAAACAGTCAATTGACTGTTGTCAACCACAGCTATCTTACTGTCTCTATAAACCACTAGATTCCTCCTAACTAGCCAGGTGCGATGGCAACATGCCTGTAATTCCAGTGCCTAGGAGGCTGAGACAGGAGGACTGCAGGTTCAAGACTAGCCTCAGCAATTTAGCGAGGCTATCAGCAGCCTAGTGAGACCCTGTACCCAAATACAAAATAGAAGGGCTCGGGGTATGGCTCAGAGATAGAACACCCCAGGTTCAATCCCCAGACACACACACACACACACACACACACACACACACACTCTCTCTCTCTCTCTCTCTCTCTCTTTTTCTCTCCTCCTATCCAGCTGCACCTCTGCACGACTTCCATCTTGAGTTCCCAGGGTCCTATTTGAGATGCTTGTGTATGAATAAATATGCAAAACTCTGCTCACCCTCTGCCCATCCCATCCTGCTGCTGGTTCACCCAGCTCAGTATCTCACTATACTGCTTTCCTGTGTGCTGTCATGTTGTGCTGAGGCAGAGCGCCAGGGGACTCTGTCTTGAAGAGTGATTATGTGTCCTTTACCTTCTCTCCCCTTCCCTCCCTGTTACTTCACCCGAGGCTTATGAAGCGGTGGCTGTCCCAGGTGTATGTTCGGCGCTGTGTAAAATTACCCCATTCAGTCCACAAAGCACAGCGAGGAACACGCCCATCAGGATCAGAGGAGTGTAGCGATTGGACTGGAATGGCAGATGAGCCCTCTCCTCCATCTCCTGGCCTAGTGCCCCGCTGCCTCCCCTGCCTCCGTCCGTGTGGCCAACTGTCCTGCCCTTCCCACAGAGGTGGCAGGGAGCGTGCACAGCAGGCGGCCCGTCTACTGCCAGGCAGTGCTGGGACTGGGCTCAGAGGCCTTGGGGCAGTTTCATTCTCTGGCCTCGGTTACCACATCAGAGACTGATACTAGCACTTACCTTGTAGGATCTTCTTCCTGGAGTTCTGGGGATATAATCTAGTATCTCACGCATGCTAGACAAGAGCTCTACCACTGAGCTACGACCCCAACCCCAAGGATCCTTTTTAAGATTAAACGTGAAGCACGGTGGCACACACCTGCAATCCCCGGTATTTGAGAGGCTGAGACAAAGGTTTGAGGACAGCCTCAGCGAGCAGCGACTTTCAGCAACCCAGTGAGACCCTATTTCAAAAACAAAAAACCAGAAAGGCCTGGGGGCGTAGCTTGGAGGTAGAATGTCCCTGGGGTTCAACCCTAGTCCCACCATTAAAAAAAGGTAAGTTTCATATCCAGATATATAATTCCACTGCCTGAAAGCTTTCACTGCATGAAATGGCCTTGCAACAAAGGGCCTTATTTAGTGACGTCTCCATGAATGTAAGGACTGTCACAGGCTGGGAGGGACTGTGGGAAGCGCCCACTGGCTCAGGGCTGAGACGCTGTCACCCTGGCTGCCTCCAGTTAGCAAACTTCTCGCCACAGATAAAAGGAACTATCAAGTCACAGACAGTACACAGCGGAGCCAGGAACACACTTTCCCAAATTATTGTCAGCACGGGATGCCTGACAGTAAATGCAGCATCAATTGTTTCTTGGTCCTGACAATACAGACTGCAAAGCCAGCCGGCCCCAGAGGCAGGAGCACCTTCTGCTCAGTCGAAACACTGGGCATGAAGGGGTCTCTGCAACTGGAAAAGCCATCGGGAGCCGGACACGATGGCAGCGAGATTCATCCTGGGCACGGCGAGACGCCCCTCTCGTGTGTCCCAACCCCACCGCTCTGCCCAGGGAACCCGAGTAAACTGTTCACCAGAGGTCTCGGCAAAGCCTCAGCTCACCAGTGGAACCTCGTCATCACACACAGAGAAAACAGCTCTGCTTTCATTTGCCAATGTTTTAAACTTAGCTCAAAGGTTCTGCAAGCAAAACTAACGGAAGACACTGTGGGAGAGCTTGGAGAAGCCGAGGAGGCTGTTTTGCTAGGCTCTTTCCTCTAACAAGAGGTGGGAATCAATCCACTTTCCCTCCTCACCCCCGAATCCCTGGAGAACAGCCGTGTTTGGATGGACTACACATGCTGGGCCTGGCGGCAGAGCGCAGCCGGGAAACCCATCCATCCAAGTATTGTTCTTACCTCCCGCCGCCGCCCACGGCAGGGAGGGACCGGGCACATGGCTCTGAGGTCATGCTCCTCTCTTTCAGGGTCGTGGGAATGCTTATGGAAACCCTTGTCACCCTCTGCCAGCTGGAACCGCAGCTTAGGGAGAGGCTGGAAAAGGAAGGGTGAAGGATCCCACACGGGAGGAAGATGCCTGCTATCACTGAGACAGGTATCAAGGATCTGCAAATGTGCGCAGCAGCATGCCTCAGCGAGCCCGTGGAGAAATGAGCCCTCTCCACACCCTGAGAGCGGACGGCTGCCCACCGGCTTGAGGAAGGCAAGTTTTAATAAGGAAATTCAATTAGGAAGTAAACTCAAGGCAACCACCGGAGCTTGCTGAGCGGAAAGAGGTTTTCCCAAGCATCTCAGCACTGAGTTGCATACCAAGGCGCCCTGAAAAATGACCACTGGGGCTCCCCAGCACTCTAGGAATCCAAAGCTCAGCGGCCTCAGGAGCACCCCAGCCTGTACGTGGAGCTGGATTGCCCATGAAGCTCCGCACAGGACGCAAATGCCACACCAGGGCCCGGTCTGCGCTAACTCTCAACCCGGGAGTGCTATCAAGGTGAGGACACGGGGCACTCTCTCAGCCGACAGGGACTGCCGCCAGCGCCTCACGGTCACCAGCAAGGCTGCTCAGTTCCTTGTTTCCCTTATGTCCTCTGGCTAAGATAAATAGCTTGGCTCATTTTCCTAAGAAGATTAAATCCAGAGCAAGGGGGCAGGGGCAGGAATCCGTGTCCAATCAGTGATGGAAAACAGCTTTACTCATCGGCTGGGATTCATTCTTGCGTGTTCTAAGAACCCTTGAGATCCACCCAAGATCACAAAAGTTCAAGAGGGTGCGGAGCGTGGTGGCTCCTCTGGACAGGAGCTGCCCTGGGCCAGCGCAACCCGGACAGTCTGACAGACAGGAAACATGCCCTTGAAAGGTATCCCCCCAAACTCCCTTGACAGAAAGGGGAGACAAAACACAGGAGGGCCCATTCCACACATGTCCTCCATTTATAGGAATCGGTGTCAAAGCCATCCTAGACGACTCCAACCGGGGCCTGCACAATACATACACGTGTGTATCTGAATAGGAAGAGAAGGGACCAGCAGGCAAAGTCACTCGTTCTCTGAGCTCGGTGACCCTGGAGTCCCCCCCCCCCCCGCACTGAGCCTGAAGATCTGGGCCTTCCTGCTTCTGCCCGTGACCAAGCCACCTCACGCATCCAGCCTGTCCCCATGCCTGGCAGCTCCCACCCACCTCAGGCCTCCTGTCTTCCAGGGCTCAAATGTGCCAGTCCTTTGCCACATGACATCCCCCAAAGGCCCAAAGCAGAGCCATCGTGGTGTCCCAGGAGCGGCCACCTGCTGGCTGCATGCCCAGTTCTGCTGCATCCTGCATAGGGCACAGCTAGGACCCCCGACACTGGGCTGCTCCTGGGTCAGCCCCTCGCCCCGCAGGGCTTACTAGGTGCCAGCCATTTCAGAAACATCTTATTCCTGATATGTTTAGTCCTTGGAGGTTTTGTGTGTTTTCTGTTTTAAGAAATCAGGGTCTAACACCCAGTACTTTTGCGGTAATTCCTCCAGCTGTTATCTGCATCCGTGACTTGGCAGGATGGGGGCCAGGTGTGGGAGATGGGGCAGGAGGACATGGGTTTTCCCACAGCTGAAGAAAGACAAGAACATGTTACTAGCAAGTCCAAAACACTTCTTATAAAGTCCCTGGAGGAGCGATCATTTGGAAACACTTCAATAACAGATCCCTCTCTGATGAGTGTTAGAAACACACACTGCCGGGACAATGGGAGCTCTAACACTCAAGGCTCAGCTCCACCTTTCTTCACAGTGAAAAGGTGAACTACAGTCCGGCCTCAGGCCAACCGCTAAATAGCAACTGTGGGTCAGAGCAGGGAGATGCCACTGCAGGCCACACCGTCAAGGCAGCCAGGAGCGGTGTCTGCGAGAAGAATCCAGACACCCTCGCAGGGGCCCCGAGACAAGGGCTTAGTTGGTGAAGGGCACCATTAGTGCATGCACTCACCAACCTCCAGACACCAGAACCCGTGTTTCCAAAATACAATGGAATCAGGACATAGACGTAACACAATGATACTCGGGGTTGTAAACTAAGAGTGAATCCCAACAGTTTGCCCGGCATTTCTTGCCTACTCTGCTCTAGTCCAGCTACAGGCTGCAGGGAGCTCAGCAGGAGTTCCTGGCTTAGGGACCGAGGAGGACTGTGCTCAGGAACACTGCTCCTGTGGGGTGCAGGGAGGGCCCTCATGGCGGGGTGACAGTGTGGTACAGCACACCGTCATTCAGCACACCGTCATTCACCATGCACCGACCGTGCGCAAAGAGCACGTGCAGATGGCAAGGAAGGGGTGCACGGCACACCCGGTGCCTCCCACCACCAGAATCCCAGAACTGTGCAGGTGCTGGTGAGGGGTGGCTCGCTGGGTGGCCCAGGGCAGAAGGCAGCAACATCAAGGTGCTTTTTTAAAAAGCACAGGGGAGGGGCCCCCAGAAAGCAATTTTGCAAAGGTTACAAGTCGGGAGAAAAAAATATTATGGCACAAGCTCTTTGACCCAGGAATTCTGCAAAGCTTTGACACAAAAGTAGTTCAGCATTATATACCACAGCAAAACCTGAAACCAACCTTAACTTCTAACATTTGTTAATTACAGTATTTCTGTAAGATGAAGCATTATACAATTAATAAAAAACTTGCAGAAGACTTTATATGATACGATGCTAACAAGAAGCAGATGCAAATGTAAAGTATGAAAGCTACGCTTTAAAAAAGCTCAGAAAAGACTAGGGAAAAAACCCACAAAAAAAGTAAAAGTAGTTTTATCCACGAGGGAGAATTGTGAGTGACTTATATTTTTACTTTCTTTAAGCCAGGCATGGGTGTGCGCACTTGTAATCCCAGTACTTGGGAGGATGAGTCGGAGGCTCTCAGGTTCATGACCAGCCTCAGCTACGTAAAGAGGAACTTCACAACTTAGACCCTGTTTCAAAATAAAAAAATAAAAGAGCTGGGATAATAAAATAAAATAGCTCAGAGGAAGAATGCCCCTAGGTTCCATCCGCAGCTCTACACACACACACACACACACACACACACACACACACACACACTCTCTCTCTCTCTCTCTCTCTCTCTCTCTCTCGCATAATTTCCACAAGAGATGTACTTTTCCCTTTAACCTTTTTTTTGACTATAAATGTAATGTATGCTGTTAAAAAAAAAAAAAAGAATTACAGAAAAATGAAGTCTCCTTAAGATCCCATGACCCAGAAACTTCCCAAAAGTAACTCCCAATAATAATTTGGTGCCTATCCTTCCAGATGTTTTCCAACAAGCATTATTTTTAGAATCAAGTAATTTCTTTAAGAAAGAACAGGCATGACTTCACCCATACATATGAAAAGGCCAGACGGCCAGTGTCCAGGCGGGTGGAAAGGAAGAGTGACCTGCAGGGGCGTGTGGGGGAGGGGCACGTTCTGGAGCCGGATCGTGGCCACCGTTGCACAACTCTACATTTACTAAAAACGGACGCGTATAACTGGGGAATTTTATATGCAAGTCACCAACTGCTCATTCAAAGGAATAAAGAATGTGAGCCGAGGCAGGACAGAGGCAGAGACCGCGGTGGCTGGGAGGGAGGGCCCGAGAGCCCTGAGCGCCCGGCAGGAGCCAGGCTGGAGAAGCCAGGGAAGCCGGTGGCCTCGCGCAGAGCCAGCGGGCACCGAGGGCCTGGACCGCAGGGGCAGGGAAGGCTGGGCCGCCGGGTTCGCTTCAGAGAAGTGGCAACGGAGACAGCACCAGCCCAAGTGCCCACATGGTGTAGTCTGGGGTGGGCTGTGTGCAAAATCAGAATACTTTGCTCTGCATTCAACAGAAACTTTAAGCCGCCCCAACAGCATGGTACTCCCCGGAAGGACTCAAATAAAGGGAAGAGAGACACACCCTCGTAATCCAGCTACTCAGGAGGCTGAGGTGGCAAATAAATTTAAGGCTGACCTGGGCAATTAAGCAAGATCTTGTTTCAAAATAAAACAGAAAAGGCTGGGAGGTGGGCATGGTAGTGCATGCTTGTAATCCCAGTACTTGGGAGGCTGAGACAGAAGGACCACAGATTCGAGGACAGTCTCGGCAAGTAGTGAGATTCTCATCAACCTAGTGAAACTCTGTTTCAAAATAAAAATTTAAGCCTGGCGTGGTGGCGCCTGCTTGTAATCCCAGTACTTGGAAGGCTGAGACAGGAGGATTGCAGATTCGAGGCCAGCCTCAGCTACTTTGTCAGGCTCTCTGCAATTTAGTGAGACCCTGTTTCAAAATAAAGAATAAAAAAAATAGGGCTGGGGGTAGTATTGCAAAAAATAAATAATTAAAAACCAAAATTTTTTTTTAAAGACTGGGGGGGTGTAACTTGGGGGTAGAGTGCCCCTAGGCTCAATCCTCAGTAATACACACACCCAAAAGGAAAACAAGGGGTAGAGAACAAGTCATAGCCAAAAGTTAAATGATAATAAGCCATTTGACTGCAGTAAGCAAAGGTGGGTGTTAAGATTACCTCTTGCCGGGCACGGTGGCGCACGCTGGTAGTCCCCGCGCTGGGGAGGCAGAGACAGGAGGATCGCGCAGGTTCAAAGCCAGCCACGATGGCTTAAGAGACCCTGTTTCCAAATAAAAATGTAAAAACTGGTCTGGGAGTATAGCCCAGAGGTAGAAGGGCTTCCAGGAACCCCAGTACCACCAAAAAAAAAAAAAAAAGATTACCTCTTACCCAAAAGGCACAATGATTACAACTAGAAAGGCAACTCAGGTGCCTGAAACCATGGGGACGAGTACAGTTCTCTTAGACAGTAACTACTGCCAATCAGAAGCGTTTAAAATGTTCCTCCCTTTCAGGCACCTCAGGCAGTCACGGGGCCAAGGCCAGCTTCCTCTGCTGAGAAAAGGGGCACCAGCCTCCCACGCGGTGATGGCGCAGTCTGCAGCCGGAATGTCTACACAGTGCTGGAAATGTGAGGAAATACCTATTTTCTGTTAAATTAGCAAAACCGGATGTAAACATTTAACCTCAACTGAGCAGAACGCCCAAATCCTGCGAGGACAGTGAGTGAGGTTCACAGTGCTCTTCTGTGGGTAGGTAGCCTGGTTTTCTTTTCTCCTTTTATTTGTATTGTCTGTACGCAGGGTTATTACAGCATTCTCACTCTGTACAATCTATGGCGTATCTGCCCGTTGCATTTTGTCAGTTCACCCTCTACGTTCATGACGGCCGCCATGCTGGGCACGGTGGGCCCCAGGAGGTAGGCTCTGCCCTGTCCTCACTGGAAGGCCACTCTGCTGCAAGCATGTCGCCCATCCATCACCCCTGGGGGAAGGACTTTGTAGTTGTTGCTTTGTTTAAAATAGAAGGAAACTACTGGAACATTTAAAACCTGACCTGGACAGAAACATTACGCAGCCTCTGACCTAATCTTTAAAGGAACCCAGCATCAGCATTAATTAGATTATTAGTCAGAGGTTCCCAAAGTGGGCTACTCCCAGCCCTGGGGGGGGGCTCACTGGAATGAAAACCAGATGTACAAAAGAGTGTGTTTGTGTGCGTGCACGCATAATACTGCAGACTAAACCCAGGACCGCTCTACTCCAAGCCATACCCTGGACCTGTTTTATTTATTTATTTTATTTTATTTTGCGGTAATGGGGATGGAACCCAGGGGAATTCTACCTTCAAGTTACACTTCCAGCCCTATTTTTTATTTTGAAACAGGGTCTCACTGCATTGCAAAGGGCCTCAATAAGTAGCTAAGGCTGTACTCGAACCGCAATCCTCTTGGCTCAGCCTCCCAAATGCTGGGATTACAAGTGTGCGCCCCCACGCCTGGCTTATATTTACTTATTTTTTAATTACTTTTTTTTGGTAGGGGGGCAGTGCTGGGGATTGAACCAGGGGCATTCTACCTCTGAGCTACACCTACAAGCCCCTTTTAATTTTTATTTTATTTATTTTTTTATTCTTTATTTTGAAATGGTCTAAGTTGCAGAGGGCCTCACTAAGTAGATGAGGCTAGCTGAAAACCTGTGATCCTCCTGTCTCAGCCTCCCAGGTACTGGGATTATAGACATGCTCCACCACACCTGGCTTAAAAGAATGCAATTTTGTCCCTCTGTCTTCCTGTTTACTTAATTAAAGAAGGTAGGTTTCTGGGGGTGCGCTCCTGAGTTTTGTTTTTTTCCTGAAAGGATGGCAGTAAATCAAGTAAGTCTGGGAAGGAGGGAGGAACTGCACATTTTTTTCATGTGCCTTCTTAGGAGTGTTTTGTGGATGTGGCAACATGGCCACATGATTGTGGCTGGCAAGCTAGTTGGACAGACACGCCTCAGGGACACTGCCCCAGGATCAGAACCAGAGCTCTCCCGCGCGGCTCTCTGGCCCATCCAACACAGCCCCAGCAGCTTGACCGCGCTCCTCTGGGTCTCAATGGCCTCCCTGGAATGCACGTCAGGACAACAAGCTGGTACCACTCCTGGTACTTAGAATACAGAGTACACTGTAGGTTTAAGAATTAGAACAGGCCAGGTGTGGTGGTGCACATCTTAATCCCAGGATGTGGGAGGCTGAGACAGGAGAGTTACAGGTTTGAGGGCAGCCTCAGCTGCTTGGTGAGAACCTGTTTTAGAAAGGGGGAGCTGGGGACTGTGCACACAGGCAAACAGCCCTGGGTTCAATAGATGATAAAAAAAAAAAAAAAAAAAAAAAAAAAAAAGAATTGGAGGCCACTGGACGGAACTCTGTAGGAAGGAGGGCCATGAACCCAGCCTTGGGCTTGTCTTCTGGAGGGTCAGTAGCCAGCCAACCTGTCAGCCAGTCAAGAACCAAAGGGTCACAATCTGTAGAGACACCAACAAACCTACTAATAGCCAAGGGTTGAGACTGGGGCCCGGAGCCTGGCGCACGCGTCTGCAATCCCAGTACTCGGGAGGCTGAGACAGGAGGATCGCAGTTTAAAACCAGCCTCAGCAACCTAACAAGACCCTGTTTCAAACTGGGAAAAAGACTTGAAACATAGCTCAGAGGTGAAATTCTGCTTTTGGTACCCAGTAAAACACGCACGCATGCATACACACAGGTCCCAACAGCAAGCAGGGTGGTGTGTAGCCAGCCGAGGGCGCGCTGGGGCAGCTGGGGGGCCCAACATGGGGAACACCACTTCCCCTGGGGAGCTTTCCACCTGCGAGGGATGTTTCCTTTTCCAAGGGGCAGAGCTTCGCTCCTGGCTGTGAATGCGCTTTCTCTCCCCCTGCCGGTGAGCGTGTGACTCCTATCTTTCTACTTCTGTTGCCCCAAGTTGAAGAATGTTTACAGACAGAAATTAATACAGTGCTCCCCTCTCCAGCAACCTCCTTAACCCACAAAAGCAGAGGCAAGATCTCCCAGACTGTCTTCCCTCTGAACTCTGAGCCACGCCCAGCCACCGAGGGGCCATCTGGACCAAGGAGGGTGGCAAGCCCGGCCTCGCTGATGAGGAGTGCGGCTGCCCCGTCCACGGTGGGCACCAACGTTCCTCCCTAAGTAAAGGGCAGCAGGTCGTCACT
Source organism: Muscardinus avellanarius (assembly GCF_963383645.1). Classification (NCBI taxonomy): domain Eukaryota; kingdom Metazoa; phylum Chordata; class Mammalia; order Rodentia; family Gliridae; genus Muscardinus; species Muscardinus avellanarius. The sequence goes on from NC_137788.1 coordinate 15,184,904, forward strand.
TGGCCTGCGCGCCGCTGGGCCCCGCCTTGTGCTCCGCCCTCCCGCCTTCTCCCTTGGAGGAAGATGGCAGTTTGGCCCTGATGGCCCTGGGCCACCTGTGCTTCTCCTCTAGGTCCTGGTTTGCCTCTTCTGGGCTGGCCTCAGCCTGGGTGGGAGAACCTGGTGTCCTGGAACTTTCTGGCTCTGCAGGGGACGAAGGGTTAAAAGCAACCATGCAGGGGGGCATGCAGGGGGAAGTGGAGCGAGGCCATGTCCCCTCCGACTTCTCCATCTGACTTCCATCTGACCCAGGCAACTGGCCAGGTGGTTTTCATTTGCAGATGAAGCCCCATCAGCTCCACCTCCACCGCTCCACGCAGAACTCCGGACCCTGGAGTCTCTGTAGGATGACGGGCACTTTGTCACCAGTAGCCTTAAAGGTCACACTTCCCAGAGCTGGAACTGCGCTACAGAACAAGTGGGGTTTCCATGCTGGAGAACGTCCTCAACATCCCGCCTGGTGTCGCCACAGCACCCGCAGGCCCAAGCCCACCGACAGGCCTCCAGGTGAACGCGGCATGTGCGTGATGGCACTGTATGGACAGCTACAGTCCCTTCGCAGACTCTGGGGCAACCGTGCAAATCCTGACACTGGGCTTTCAGCATCCCAGGAGCTGTCCTGAGCACTCTGTGTGGATAGCTCGTATTAGCCTATAAGACAGCTTCTAGCATTGCTCATCCTGAGCACTCTGTGTGGATAGCTCGTATTAGCCTATAAGACAGCTTCTAGCATTGCTCATTTGGCCCCCTCCTGAGCCCAGGGTCTGAAGGAGAGCCAAGGGAGTGCGCTCAGCTCCAGTCCCCCTTTACCAGCCTGCTTCCCTCCAGCCCGAGCCGCGGCACAGACACAGGGCGCTGAGCACAGACACAGGGCGCTGAGCACAGACACAGGGCGCTGAGCACAGACACAGGGCGCTGAGCACAGACACAGGGCGCTGAGCACAGACACAGGGCGCTGAGGCGCAGGCTCCTCGCACCACACCCCTCCTCTGCCCGGGCCCCTTCCCTTCCTGTTTCAGGACTCCTTAGCGCCTGGAGGAAGAGAACATGTTCATCAAAGACTACAGTGCAGCTCCCACGTCGCTGTTCACACCTGACGCCTGATCTACCTGGCTCAATACCCCCCAATTCAAGTCGTAGACAGACGGAGGCTGAAAGTCCATGGCGCAAGGGCCAGCCCTCCCTCCAATGGCATGCACAGGAACAGTCTATGCTTGGGCATTAAATTCAGAGGAAAAGATTATTGTGGGTGCCATTCTGCTTTATTCTGTGTGTTCCTTTGTGTGTGTGTGTGGTACTGGGGTTCCTGGAAGCCCTTCTACCTCTAGGCTACACTCCCAGGGTCTCCTAAGCCAGCATGGCTGGCTTCAAACCTGCGCAATCCTCCTGTCTCCGCCTCCCAAGCTCGGGGATTACAAGCGTGCGCCACCACGCCCGGTGCCCTGTATGTTCTTTTTATTATGGAAAGAACACTTAATGGGACAGGGGCCTCCTAAGACTGTAAGCCTTCAGCACGTTCTCGCTGCTGCCAGCAAGTGCTGTATGGCAGGGCTCCGGACCGCATGACCAGCAACTAGGAGAAGGGTGTGACAAGGTGGTCTGTTAACAAGCACTCTGCCAGGGGACACCGGTCCCAGTTCTCTCAAATGGGACCAACGCTCCGCCCCAGGAGGCCAGATGGGTAACGGGGATGGCATCGCTGTGGTAAGTCTAGACCGCTGAAGGACAACGGTCCATTTGCAAAACTGGTGCCCCCTCAATCAGGGCCCGACACAAAGGCCGTCATGAGGCCTCACAGCACGTGCCTGATTGTGCTGCTGGCCCGGCAGAACTGGGCCCTGATTTAGAAAATCAGGCCCATGAGTGTGCTGGTCTCTCCCCACCTCCCAGATCTCCTGCAGGGCTCCTTATATATTTCCTGAGAACTGTTGACCCTTTGGATTTGGGAGGGGGGACTGGGGATAGAATCCAGAGACATTCTATCTCTGAGCTATATTCCCCAGCCCAGTTTTTCACCCCATAACTGGGACTGAACCCGGGGCTATTCTACCTCTGAGCTACATCTCCAGCCCCCTCCCTTTTTTTGGCAGTATTGGGGGTGGAACCCAGGGGCATTCTACCTCCAAGCTACACCCCCAGCACTATATTTTTAATTCTTTATTTGATTATTTATTTGTGGGGTGGGTACTGGGGATAGAACCCAGGGGCATTCTACTTCCAAGCGACACCCCCAGCCCTATTTTTATATTCTTTATTTTGAAACAGGATCTGACTGAATTGCAAAGGGCCTCACTAAGTAGCTGAGGCTGTCTGTGAACCCGGATCCTGTTGTCTCAGCCTCCTGAATGCTGGGATTACAAGCATGCCACCAAGCCCTGTGTTATTCTTTATTTTGACACAGTGTCTCACTAAGTTGCAGAGGGCCTCACTAAGTAGCTGAAGCTGTCCTCCAACTGCAATCCTCTGATCCTCCAGTTTAAGCCTCCCAAGTACTGGAATTAAAGGTGTGAGCCACCACACTGGCTTACCTTTTGGAGGTCCCTTAAGGTGTGGGTCAGATGCACAGGCAGTCAGCTGTGCTTGATACTCACTGCAGGATGTTAACCAGGTCTGAGGGCAAAGGCCACCTTGACTGGCTTCACCTTAGAACAGCCAGGGGAAGGGTGTGTGCAGACCCTCAAGATCTTTCCACATTTCACAACTAGAAAGCCGAATCCAGAAGCTGGCCCAAGAGTCCTTGGAAGCAAAACCTCAAAACGATCCCTTTACGCTTTTCCGGCGTCAGCTGATAGTCAGGCTTGTATTGGAAAATCTTGTCCTTCTGAAGAACAAAAGCAGCCACAGGGAAAGCATCTAGGACGCAGACGCACAGACCGCGTTTGTTTTGGAAAGGGCCTGTCAGGAGTCCACACGAGGTTATGAAAAACCCCAGAGCCACCACTGCCAATGTTTGCCTCTGGAATGGCACGCAGAGATGTTTATTATTTGTAAGAATTATCTCTGCTGTCACATGACTCATTCCTGCCTGCGAGGCCTGCTCTCATCTGGTGCCAAGGAAAGACCGAAGAATTACAGAGTTTGTGAAAGTTATCGCTGACCAACACTTGCAATGCTGTGGGGCAAGCTGAGAAGCACTGGTCACCGCGGAGTGCCCCCCACCGCCCTCCTTCACAGAAAGGGCTCAGGGACATTTTAAACAGAGAAAGCAGCAACCGCAGCGGTGGGGCTGCTCAGAACCGCACGAGCTCCCCAGAGGAGCCACTGGGGGTCTTGGGCATGGGAGTCATGGGACATGGAGAGGAGCCGCGGGGACAGAGGACAGAGAGGGAGAGGACAGCTTCCAGGAACCCCAGTACCACCAAAAAAAAAAAGAGAGAGAGAGAGAGGGAGAGGACAGCGAAGGGAAGACTACAGGTAGCACGTAAGAAGCCTTAAGAGTGGAGATGAGAAATCCTGCAACTGGCTGAGGACTTTTTCCTTACGTCCAACTAGCATGGCGTGGACGGGGGAGAGAAAGCACAGCAGTGGGTGCAATAACCCTGACACCGCCCGAGCCATAGGCTCCACCTCAACAGCCCGCAGTGCTATCCCTCGACGGCCTCACCACCCACACCACAGACAAGGAGAGACAAGGCTGGAGCGGAGAGCCAGCACCCTCTGCGCCTGGCAGCAGGAGTGACAGCAAATAAAGCACCCAGATCATCATTCCTGTGACCCCCATCTCTGATGTCTTGAGGAGCCTTGTCTTCAAAACATCCAAAATCAAACTTAGGGCTTGCCCACCAAAACCGACCAATCACAATGCAAATAAGACCTGACATTTAAGTCGGGCATGGTGGTGTATGCTTCTAATCCTAGTACTTGGGAGGCTGAAACAGGAGAATTGCAGGTTCAAGACCAGCCTCAGCTACTTAGTGAGGCCCTTGGCAACTTAGTAAGACCCTGTTTCAAAATACAAAGAATAAGCTGGGCGTGGTGGCGCACGCTTGTAATCTCCATGCTTGGGAGGCGGAGACAGGAGGATCGCACAGGTTTGAAGTCAGCCGCGTGCACGCTCGCTTAAGAGACTGTTTCCAAATTAAAAAGTATAAAAAATAGGTCTGGGAGTGTAGCCCAGAGGTAGAAGGGTTTCCAGGAACCCCAGCAGCACACACACACACACAAATAAAGAATAAAAAGTAGGGCTGGGGGTGTGCCTCGGAGGTAGCATGCCCCTGGGTTCCATCCCCAGGACCACAAGATAAAAAAAAAAAAAAGCCTGACATTTATTGAGCACTTCCTATGTGACAGCAATCACACACAGAGCACTTTAATTGATCACTGTGACATTTCATCATTATTATTTTGCTGGAGTCCCAAACCCTTCGCCCTTGTCCAAGTCAACACAACTACCTCCACATTGGCCGTGCCTGCCCCAGCCTCAACCCCTCAGTATCTTAGCCCCAGCAAGCTTCCCAAGGTCCAAACCTGACCACCCTCTAAAGTTGACAATCTCCAAAACCAAACCTGCCTGGGCCTAGCAGGAGGGGACCCACCTCCCCATCCTGTCCACACCCTGCACTGCTTTGGGACCCTCGCCCTCACAGGCTCTTGCCTGCTGGGTGCTTTGCCTGGACGGGGACTCCTGCATTCTGGCCTCGCCCCCACCCCCATGCCAAACCCCCATCTCAGCCTTCCCACGGCACCTCCCTGGGCGCCCTGCCTCGGCCGTTGGTGCTCGTGTTGAACGTGTGGTGAGTAAGTCTCCAGGGAACTATGGCATGCCACGCTCTCCGCTGGAGAGACACGGTGGGGCCACAGGAGGCGCCCTGGATCTAGAGCCCGCACACCCACACCTCAGGCTCCTTTCCCAGGGCTAGCACCGCCCTCCTGCCCCCCCCCCCCCCCCGCTGCCTCCAGCCTCGCTGCGGCAGTCCTTCTCCTCAGCTGTCCAAATAACCTCTTTTAACTAAACAAGATTTTGGTGTTCTTCTGCTTAGCCTCCCAGGCCTCTTGTTTTTACAGTTATAGCCGACGCACAGGCCCTGGCCAGCTGATAGGCTTCCCGCTCCCTGCGCCCTGGTCCTGCCACACCTCGGGTGTCGGCCGCAGCACCCTGGGAGCTCTGCTCGCCCTGCACCCGTCTCTCGGCTGCCCTGGAAGGGCTGCCAGGCGGCCGGCATTGCCTCACTGCGCTTCTCTGCGCCACTTCTCCTTACTGGAAGGGACTGAACTTACTCAGGATCAGTCTCGGCTGGTAAAGAAGGACGCGGTCTTGTTCACTCCACCAGTGCATGCTGGCTGTGTTAACGCTTCCCATAAGTTAAGGGCAGCGGTGTGTGGGAGCCCTGACTGAGCACCGGGCAGCGAGAGGCAAGTCGGATGCCGAGCTCATCCCCATCCCCAGACGGCAACCCTGCTGCTGCCTCACAGATGAGACCACCCGGGGCGGAGAGGCTGCAGGACCAGCCCAAGCCTGCGTCCTGCTGGACCCCGGGCCACCCATGCTGCTCCCCAAGGAGGTGGGAACCTGGGACACAGCCCTGTTTCCCAGGGTCAGTAACTCCAACAGGAGGCCTGGGTAGAAGCTGAGGAGCCCAGGAAGGAACCCGGGAAGCGTGGGCTGCAGAAGCCCTGAGTGGCAGGCGGACGGGAAGCACCACCGTGGAGATCCTGGAAGTCGCTGCAGCCGAGAGCTCACTGTGGGGCACACACCGGGGCCCTCCTCGCTCAATCCTTACAACAACGGAGGCACGGGATCGTCCCCGCTGATAAGGGACGTGACTTGAGGGGCCTGGCCCCAGGTCGTGCTGCTGGTGAGGAGGAACCCAGGCTGCATGCAGATGTGCCAGCGGCCGCTTCATCTCAGGATCCCACTGCCACAGTTTTCTCCAGACTACTCAGGGAGTAGAGCTCTGGGCCAAAAGGCAAAGGCAGAACCTTTTGGGGGTTTTTTTGGTTTGGGTTTTTTTGTTTGTTTGTTTTTTTGGTTGTACTAGGGTGGAACCCAGAGGCCTTCTACCTCGGGCTATACTCCCAGACCTATTTTATATTTTGTTTGGAAACAAGAGTCTCTCAGTAGCTGAGTCTGGCTTGGAACCTGTGCGATCCTCCTGTCTCAGCCGCCCAAGCGCGGGGATGACACGCGTGCGTCACCACGCCCGGCTGGCAGAGCCATTTCTGAGTGATACAGGAAACGAGGGCCCGTTCCTCCAGCGGCTGTTTAAAATGCCCCTGAGCATGGACGCTCCTCTGGTAGGCTTACCTCTGGTAAGAACATGCGGGCATCTGCACGAACTAAAGGAAACATAAACGCTTGGTAGAGAGGAGGGCCGGAGCGGGTGAGCTGAAACTGAATCCGCAGGACACCCGTCCCACAAAGAGGAAGACAAACTGCAGGCCAAGCAGTCAGAAAGGGAAGGGCCGGGAGGGGCTGAAGGCCTCAAGCTTGCAGACCCATTACCAGCAGCCCAGCCAAGGATGGGGGCCCCGGAGAGCTGAGCCCTGCCCAGGGGCACATAGAGGCAGACAGCGCCTCCTGCGCAGAGTGGCAAGGGCACCCAGCCAAGGCGAAGTAAAGGGGTCCATCTGAAAAATATGAGGGGCTGGGGATATCCCTCAGTGGTAGAGTGTGCAGCTAACATGCACAGGCTCTGGGTCCATCCCCGGCACCAAGAGAAGACACATGAAGGCCCAGCTCTGCAGATCACAGGTTAGCAAGAGTGAAGGCCAGTACCCAAGCATTCGACACCAGCGACCGCCGACACAGGGCGCCTGGGAGCCCGGGGCTCAGCCCGGGACTGGCTGTTCCCATTTCTATTTCTTAACTCAAAAATTAAGCTTTCTTCTCTAAAAAGGGACAACCTGAGAGGACTCTGCATGGCCACTGTGGGGCAGACAAGCGGGCTCCCTCCCCAGGGGCCTCCTATGGCTGGCACCATTACGTCCAACACATAAGGTTTAATTTACCCTGTCAGAGTGGTCACGACACACCGGACACCCACGACAGTGTCCTCATGTCTGTCACAGCTGTGCCCATTGTGGTCCCTTCGCCTGGCCGACTTACTTCACCCACTGCCCACTCTGGGCCTTTGGCCTGCGGTCCAGTTTGACAAGCATCATGGAGAGTGGCCGAGGGGAGGGGCCTGGTGCCCAAAGCCGCTCCTCCACAATCCTTCCAGGGCGCGGGCAGACAGGGCCAAGGACAAGGACGCAGTTGCACCCGACTCTGCCCTGCACACTGCTTTCTTCCCAAGCCAGGAGGAAGTCACAATCTCAGAGGAGTTACTATGTGGCAAAAGCAGTTTCCTGTTCTCTGTAGGGTTCTTCCAAGCAAGGCCCCTGCACTGGAAGAGCAACCTACAATCTGCAGCCATGGAAATGGAAGGCGGTGAAGAGAGAAGGGACCGCTCCAAGAAGCAAGCTCCAAGAAGCAAGCAAGCATGTTAAAAGTGACCTCTGCGGCCGGGCATGGTGGCGCACGCTTGTAATCCCCGTGCTCGGGAGGCAGAGACAGGAGGATCACACAGGCTCGAAGCCAGCCGCCTGCGCTGGCTTAGGAGACACTGTTTCCAAATAAAAATGTAAAAATAGGTCTGGGAGCTAGCCCGGAGGTAGAAGGGCTTCCAGGAACCCCAGTACCACCAAAAAAAAAAGTGACCTCTGCTCTTCCCGTGCGGGGCACGGCTGTGGTGTCTGTTCCTTGTCCACCGCTGGCCCCCACGGCGAGAGCAGGGCTTCCTCCAGCCGCTTTCCTACAGAGCAGGCTTAAGCGCACCCTGACCGGAGAGGACAAAGATGCGCGGGCAGGCGCTTCATTACGACGGATAGCCAGCTCCAAACAGGTAAGACGACCCTGCCGGCTCTCTAGATGTATCAAACTGACGAGACCGGAGAGGATTTCTGTCTGTCCGAGGACACCAAGGGTTGCTTTGTGGCTCGCCATATTATAACTGAGGATGCCGACTACAAGCTGTGAGTGAGAAGGATCTCTGTGAGTATAAAAGAAATCCCTGATGCTGGGCGGGGTGTCACTAACTTGTGGAGACCCTAAGTAGCTGAGGCTGTCCACGAACCGCGATCCCTGGGTCTCAGCCTCCCCAATGCTGGGATTACAAGCGTGCGCCACCACGCCCGGTGCATCTGGCTCTTTTGGTGTGTTTTACGTGAAAAATATCAATGGTCACAGCTTTGCCACATGGCTCTCTGACATTTTTATGATAGACAAACCCAATTACAGATTCTCTTCCCTGTGGACAAGGAATCTGCAGACAGACAGGGGCGGGCGACCAGAGCAGTGTCCCCAGGTGATACGTCAGCGAGGTTCCTGTACTCATTAAAGGTAAGAGCATGAATAAAAAAAGAAAACAAACCTCTGAATATTAATAAGACAACTCAGGAGGGGATAATGTGCAGATCCAAGACAAGAGCAAGTGCTCTGAAGGAAACTAGCTAAAAGCCGGGTGTGCTGGCGCACGCTTGTAACCCTGGCACCTGGGAGGCTGAGACAGGAGGATCGCAGGTTCACAGCCAGCCTCAGCTACTTAGCGAGGCCCTCTGCAACTTAGTGAGACCCTGTTTCAAAATAAAGAATGAAAGGGGGTTGGCGGTATAGCTCAAGGGTAGAATGCCCCTGGGCTCAATCCCTAGTGCCGCAAAGAAAAAGAAAATAAAAACTAGTTAAAAAAACAAAGCCTCAGGACATAGTAACACAGGGACTGGTGGGCAGGAAGAGCTTTCCAAGATGCTGGCCTCAAGCTCTGTCCTGGGTTCCTGCACACGGGTCCTCTTGGTTCCTCAGCTAACTGCCTTGGACACAGAGTCCTCCCTGCTCAGGCAAGGCTCTCCTGCACGGAAGAACCCTTCAGACAGGACCCTGTTCCTCCGGTGACATGCAGGGCCCGTTTTACTCGGTCCGCCCATGTGCCCCACCGGGGAAGGGGAAGCGGGCAGAGCAGCTCCTGAGCTGACCACAGGCGTCTCACTGCCCGGCATGAACCTCTGGCCCGAGCGGGGGTGGAAGAGCCCTGGAGTCCCCAGAGTGACTTCAGCAGGTGGTGCTGCGGTGCAGTCCTCCCACCCGGAGCCCCGAGGTGGCAGGTGTGTGTGTGGGGGGGGAGCTAGCAAGGGTCACCACACTCACTTGAACAAGGCACTCTCCAGAATTCTCATCAAAAATGGAATAGTGACCAGCAATCCAGACCAGTGCTTAGAGACCGGGTGGGCCAGAAGGCTCTGTGCAGCCCCGCAAGGCAGGGAGTTCCTGGGAAAGGCTGTCACCCTCGCTGGAACTGAAGCACAGCAGGAGAGTCAAGGGGAATGAGCCATTCACAGGGATGAATGGACTCTTTAACTTTTTATTTCCTGAGGTTTGCGGCTATTTAGTCCCCCAGCCATACCGTAATGTGATCAAATTTCAAGTGAATTCACAGATCATTTGAAAGTGGAAGGTGGCACAGAAATCGCAGTGGGCCCCAGGGACTGCAGACAAGGCCCGCGGCACTTGCTTCCAGCCCCAATCTGCACTAATTAGGCACCTCTAATTCCCTAAACAAGGGCGCTCAGGGGCACTTGCACACTGAGGGAGCTCTGACAGCATTACTGACCCTTCTCTAATCTGGTACAAGCATGTACACACAGGGCTCAGTGGTGGAGAGAAATGACAATGAACACAACTGGCAAACACACTCGTGCCAAAAACATCCAATCCTACTATGTGAACACATACAAATGAAAAGGCTGCTGCTTACTACGCAGGAATAAGAAACTAAGGGAGCAAACAAGCTGACAAGGCAGCCGTAGCTGACACTCACACTGCTGGTGGCGCTGTGAACCGGACCGACACTCTGGAAGTCAACTTGGCAGTACTTGTCAGGAGTTGGGAAAATGTTCAAACTCTGATGTAGTAACATCACTCCTGTTAATCCATCCTTGGGAAAAACACGGATGCAGACAGAACTGCACAGAGCAGCACGGTCCCTGTAAGCCCTGACGCTGTAGATCCCCGGAGCAACCTACAGGTCGGGAAGTCCTGGCCCACCCCCTCCAGGAGCCCTGAGCGGGGCTGGGAACAGTGGTCCAGAAGACATCGGGAGAATGGAGACGTCCAAGGTCACATTCACTTTTTTTTTTTTTTTGGTGGCACTGGGGGTGGAACCCAGAGGCTTTCTACCCCTGGGCTACACTCCCAGACCTGTTTTTATATTTTATTAGAAACAGGGTCTCACTGAATTGCTGAGAGCCTCACTCAGTAGCTGAGGCTGGCTCTGAACCCGCGCGATCCTCCTGCCTCAGCCTCCCAAGCGCGGGGATTACAAGCGGGCGCCACCACGCCCGGCGGTCACATTCATTTTTAACAAGATAAGGAATTATATATGGTGTATGGCCTTAACTAACCAAACCCCGCCAGACATGAGAAATGAAAGGAGCTGCTCAAAAATGGAGCTGTTACAAGTGATTTCACCCTTCATGACCCAAACTCTCCATAATGAGGTTCCATTAAGTTGAATCATATGAACTGGCCAATGGCCCACCATCCTGGGGTACGAAGGTGGCATTGCACGTGGCTAAACTGATGTATTCATTCACCGATTCACTCTTCAGTGTGGCTTCACTCTTCACTGGAGATGGGGCCCGGGGCACCACTGGACTACACCCCAGCACTTTTTTTTATTTGGAAACAGAGTCTCAGTAAGTTGCCTGGGTTGGCCTCACACTTGCAGAGCCTCCTGCCTCAGCCTCCCAGGTTAACTAGGATGAACAAGCATGCACTACATTGCCACACTCAATATTTTGTAACTAAAATAAGTTATAGTAACTGCAGGCTTTCACAGCACTCATCCATATCATACAGCACCACCGCTCTAATATAAAGAAGAACCTGCACATCCATGTGGGCACGCCTGGGTCTAAGCAGCATCCTCAGGGGTCTGTAATCCCGAAAAGGAGAGAAGCGCTTCTAAGAGGACTTGAAACAGTGATAGACTCAACACCCAGGGAAAGTTTCACCACACAGTACGTACGCCCCCTCTGAGATATATTCGGGAGGAGGCACCTTTGCCATAAATTCCAGAGCCATTCCCTTTGCCCTGCAGCCTGCCTGCAGGAGGCGCAGCGGGAAGTCCCACCCACCCCGTTCCTGCCTGTCCTCCTTCCACCTCCCACCAGGTCCCATTTCACAAGGACGTTCATTTCCCTGTCCTGGCCGCGGGACAGAGATTCCATCCAATGAGGCACTCTGCTTTCTGACCCCCCCAAAATAAGTATTTGAAGGATGGGGAGGCACACTCTGGACGAGCAGGTGGAATAAGCATCAGCACGGGTAGAATCTTTTAAAATTAATATTAGCATGTGCACAAAAATATCTAGATAAATCTGCATGTCAAATGGTATCTCTGGAAGTAGAATTGAGGGGGGGTCACGTTCCAACTCTTATAAGTCGTTTAAAATTAGGTATGACTTTTATAGTCAGAAAGACGCTAACTAAGGAAATCAGGAGACCGCTTTGGCTGCGGGAAGGCAGTACTCTCCCCTCCTCACTCCTGGGTATGAGAAGAGCCCTCGCAGGCCCAGGGAGGCAGGTGATCTGCACAAGGCCACCCGCCAGGAAGCCAGTAGCAGAGTCGACTTCCCTGTATTGCTCTGGGGCACCCAGAGAACAAGAGAACGCTGTGAGACTGCGCCTGGCCTCTTCTTTCCCCCAGGCTGCTACCATTCCCTGGAGCCCAGCACTGCTGCTGGGCCTTTCACAGAGGTAGACCTTCCCTGGACACACCTGCTGAGCTGGCCTCCAGTGTCCCACCTGCTCCTCTCCTTCCTAAACCCTCAACCCCCAGGGCCACTGGACCAACTTGAACACTGGCATAAAGTCTATATTAAAAAAAAAAGTGAACTTTTACTTAAAAGTTCTAAATGTTTAAGGGAACCGAACCTATTTCTTTTTTTTTTCATTGCCACTGTATACATACACACTTAACTGAAGATGGGGTGAGAATAAGGCAACTGATGGGAATCTGAACTCTACGGTCAACGGGCAATGAACCTGCCAGCAGATTACTTAACCTCAGTGGGCCTCAACCGTCTCATCTATAAAATTAGGATAATACCACCTAGCTCGCTGGCATGAACAAAGGCTAAATATTACATTAAATTTACATTTAAACGAGGGAGCTCATTTTACTACTGCAGGCACACGCGCGGTCGACAAGTGCTGACTGTCAATCCAGTAAAGGCAGAATAGTACAAAAGACTTCACGTGAAGTCCCCAAAGGCCCACCCAACCCGAGCACAGTGGCGCTCACCTGGAGTCCCCGGGCTTGGGAGGCTGACAGGAGTATCACGGGTTCACAGCCAGCCTCAGAAACTTAACGAGAGCCGGGCATGGGGGCGCACGCTTGTCATCCCAGCATTTGAGAAGCTGAGACCTGGAGGATCGCAGTTCGCGGACAGCCTCAGCTACTTAGTGAGGCCCTCTGCAACTCAGTGAGACCCGGTTTCAAAATAAAGAATAAAAAATAGGGCAGGGGGTGTAGCTCGGAGGTCAAATGCCCCTGGGTTCCATCTCCAGACTCGCAAAAAAAAAAAGAAAAAGAAAAAAGAAAAAAGAAACTTAACGAGAACCTGTTTCAAATGAAAATATAAGAGACAGGCATGGTGGGCACAGGCCTGTAGTTCCAGTACTTGGGAGGCTGAGGCAAGTGGACTGCAGACTCAAGGACAGCTTCAGCAAGCAGAGAGACTCTCATCAGCCTAGGGAGATTCTGTTTAAAAAAAAAAAAAAAAAAACACACTAGGGCTGGCGGTACAGCTTGGCGGTAGAATGCCCCTGGGTTCAATCCCCAGTACCACACACATACACCAAAAAACCCTAAAATATAATATAGGACTGGGGTGTAGCTCAACAGTAGGATACTCCTGGATTCAATTCCTGGTATTACAAAAATAAATAGAGCTGGGGGTGTGGCTCAGAGGTGTTCAATCCCCAGTACCAAAAAGAAAAACAACAAAAAAATGCCCTCTAGCTGGTTACTCTCATTGCAGGTAGGGAAACTGAGACCTGAGTAGAGAAAGTAAGTATACCAGATGCCGTCTGAGTGTCCCGCACAGCACTTACCATAGAAAGCAGGCCCCAGTGAGGAGCCTGGGTAAGTAACACCACAATGGGAACAGCAATCACTGCTCACCTCACCTGCTTAAAAATGACTTAAGCCTATTTAGACTGGGCATGGAGGTGCACCTAGAGCCCCCGCTACTTGGAAGCTAAAGCAGGGGCGAGCTTGAGTCCAGGAGTCTGAGGCCAACCTGGGCAGCACAGCAAGACGCCCTGGCAGGCAGGCAGGCACATGGGCTCGCAGGCTGGAAGGCCATTCTCGCTGGCACAAACTTTCTTTTGGCTCTGCAATATTTAATGCAGGAACCACTAACAACACACGGCTATTTAAGGCAAAACTAAATAAGAAGACCTCACTGAACAGCAGGGAATTTCTGTTCTCACACGGTGGGTCCGGTTCCCTAGACCCCACTTTCCACTGGGAGCGCCACGGGATAAGACGCCCTCCCTGGCCTCTTTTGTGCAACACTACACTTTCCTGTTGGGTTCACGCGCCTTCAAAGAAGTTCAACACAGCACTCTACCAGGGGCTGGTGGGGTCTAGAAGGCAGTGGGGATTGAGGCTGTACAGAAGCAAACACAACTTTAATAAAATGTGTTCTCTGCAAACTGAGCCTTTACCCAGGGCAGCCACCTCTCACCAGGACTCCCTGCCATTACAGCACCACGGAGCTCGCACCTCCTACCCCTAGCGCAGCACCTGTGGTTTTGCAGCAGGATGCGACTTCTTAGATGTTGGTAAGCAAGCTAACTTCCTTTACAGTTGAATTCTGATACCAAAATCCTCTTAGGACCTCCAGCACAGCCTCATCCTCGCCACTACTAGCTGGGACAAGGAGCCGGCACTGCAGCCAAGACACAGCGGCCACCGTATCTGCCTGTAACGCCTTCCTCTAGGGTCCCAGCAGGCTGACACCCACTGCCGATGCCAGGAAGATCACGGTCACCTTAGGTCCTGAGACACAAGTCACATGACCAATCACATACTCCACATGCATGTTCTCGTCTGGCAGTGATACCCTTTCAAGGGCCCAGGGTGTGAAGCTGGGTGTAGTGATACGTGACTGTAATCCCAGCACTTGGGAGGACGAGAACAGGAGGATCAGAGGTTCGAAGCCAGCTTCAGCAACTTAAGAGAGGGCCTGTTTCAAAATTAAAGAGGATGAAGGAGGCTGGGAGCATAGCTCTGAGGTAGAATACCCCTGGATTCCATTCCCAGTACTAAAAAAAAAACATGTGTACCATATGATGCTCTCTGTGTAAATATAGAGAAGGGGGAGGCCGGGCACGGTGGCACACGCTTGAAACCCCAGTGTTTAGGAGGCCGAAACAAGAGGACTGCAGGCTGGAGGACAGCCTCAGCAAGTGGTGGGCAAATCAACCTGGACAGACCGTTTCCAAGTGAGGAATAAATAGGGCTGAGGGTGTAGTTGAAGAGAGAATGCCTGAGTTCAATCTCCAGTGCCACAGAAAACAAATAAATGGAAGGGAATACATCTGTATTTGCTTGCTATGCTGAAAGAAATAAGGAAAGAAAAACATAAAGAAATAAGGAAAGAAAAAAACACATGCCTACATAAAAAATTACTCATGAAGATGTAGGGTAGAATTGTTCCTAATATCCTAAAGCTTGAAGAAACCCAGAGGTCCATCAGGTGGTAGGTGGTGCAGCCATACTGTGGGATGCTCTGAATACTACGCAGCCAGACAAAGGACCAAGATGTCATTACCCACGGGCAAGAGAGATGAAGAAAGGCTGCTTAGTGTGTTCTGAGTTACAGCTGGAATAGGAAGTTCTGGTACTCTCCTGTACTCCAGAGTGCTACAGATGCTAATAATGCACTGCATATTTCAAAAAAAGCTAGAAGAAAGGATATCCAGTGTTTTCACCATAGAGAAATGATGTTTGAGAAGATAATCTCAGTCTGATTTGAATATCACACACGTATTCATGTACTGAAACATCACATGGTACCCCATAAATACAACTTTAATGTGTCAACAAAAAAAAATACTAATACTTGCCACATCAATCTCAAAATAAACCACACAAAATAAAAGATTATATACCATACAGTTCCACTAATACGAAATCACAGAAAAAGAAAACCCACAGTGACAAAGCCATCCTCCATGACAAAGGATGGCAGGGGTACAAGAAAAGAGGCAGAAATACTTCTGTGGGTTTGTTTTGTTTTGTTTTTTTCTGGGTCTGGGGATGGAACCCAGGGGCATTTGACCTCTGAGCTACACCCCTGCCGTATTTTTTATTCTCTATTTTGAAACAGGGTCTCACTGAGTTGCGGAGGCCCTCACTAAGTAGCTGAGGCTGTCCGTGATCCTCCGGTCTCAGCCTCCCGAATGCTGGGATTACAAGCATTAAGAGGGGATAAGAAGGATGAGACGCACTCACTGGCCCTCTACTGGGATTACAGGTGTGCACCACTGTGCCCAGCTCAGACTACCTGGATTTTAATCCTGCCCTCTACACCCATGCCACTACACCCGGCTTTGTGGGTTTTGTTGATTTTTTTTTTTTTTTGAATGGTGGTACTGGGGAATGAACCCAGTAGGGCCCCCTACCATTGAACTACATTCCCAGCCCTTTCAACTTTTTATTTTGAAACAGGGTCTCACTAAATTGCCCAGACTAGATTCAAACTTATGATTCTTCTACCTCAGCTTGTGTGGCTGGGATTACAGGTTTATGACACCACATCTGCAGAAAGGAACTTTTTTTACTTATTTATTTATTTATTTTATTTATTTTGGTGGTACTGGGGGTGGAACCCAGAGGCTTTCTATCTCTGGGCTATACTCCCAGACCTATTTTATATTTTATTTGGAAAGAGGGTCTCACTAAGTTGCTGAGAGCCTCACTAAGTAGCTGAGGCTGGCTTTGAACCTGTGCGATCCTCCTGTCTCAGCCTCCCAAGCACGGGGATTACAAGCGTGCGCCACCACGCCCGGCTAGAAGGAACTTTTTAGGGAGAGAAAATTGTTCTCTAACCTGACTATAGTGACACCAACATGATTAATGCCAAAAATCATCCAGCTGAACACTTAAAAACTACTGAATTTTATTATATGTAAGTAATGCCTTAGGAAAATAATAGGGGGACAAGAGATCCTAGAAATATTGGCAATGGTCATACAGGGACTGGGGGTGGGTGTGTGGGCATTTGAGAATGGACAAGGGCAGGAGAGGCTCCTCATTGAACAGTGTTTTGGTATGACGTGTTCTGAATACTGCTATCTCCCCAAAACCCCAATGTTACAACGGAATCCCCAATACAACAGCTGGGACCTTTGGGAGGTGATGAGGTCAGACAGACTCCACCATCATGAGTGAGATTAGTGCCCTTCGGGAGGAGGTTGAGGGAGCCTCTTTGCACTTCAGCTGCCGGCTAGCAAGCTGTGAGAACTGAAACCCAAACAGAACAAGCAGTGGTATTTTTAAATCTCTTAGTTCCTGAGCAAGGGGAGCACATGTCCGTGTCAGGGTTCTGAGCTCCCTCAAGCCCCAGTGCTGCCAGAGGAAGCAGGTAACCTCGGAGGGCTGTTCAACGGCATCCTGGATTCTTGAGCCTGGGGGGACCCCGGGGTGAATGTGTCCCATATGCAGAAGAAACTGAGATGTGGAGCGGGAGCGAGACAGCTCAGTACCCACCGCACATCAGGCTCCAGACTCCTGGCACAGTGCTCCTCCCGCCCCCGTAGTACTTGCAGGGTAGGCTACGTAGACGGAGCGGGAGTCTGGGAGCAGTTTCCGAGGGCATATGAATAAACAAGGCGTAATCGTCACCTATTTTCAATATGTAGATAAGCTATGACTGGCACATTAAACACATAATTTTGCAGATGTTTCTGCTGCAGGGGACTGTGGTGGTCAACTTAAACAACGGATAATGGGAGCACTCCATCCCAGCAAACACCTGCGGGCAGATGCCACGCAGGAAAACTCGCCCTACTCCACACAGGCTGGCCCGACCTCCCCCGCGCTTATCCAGTCCAGGCCAACAGCCTTCCCACCCAAACACACCGTAAGGTCCAATGTCTGAACGCCACCTGCCAGGCTGGCCAGGGAGAGAGCTCCCAGGGCCTCCGTGCCCGCCACCCCGCCCAGGCCGCTGTCCTCATGACCTCCCTCTAGCTGCGTCCCTGAGCTCGCTGCAAAGGTTTAATCCACCTACTGCCTCAGTGATCCGGTGATCCTCTGTTCTGCTGCATGCTTCCGCTACACTCCTGGACCAAGGGCCAGAAGTCCCCCTCACAGCCGCCCATTCACATGAGCCCAAATCACCCGGCCTGTCTTGGTCTAAAGCACAATTCAGGTTCGCGTAACACCTCATTACACTTCCCCACATCTGCTCCCACACCTGCATCCGATGCTGGGGACTGGAGGAGGGCTCTCAGGAGCCCCCGCCTCAACCCTCAAGACCTAACTCGGAATGAGCCCTGGTCCAAAATCACGAGGGCCACCCAGGTGCTCACAGCCACGCTGGTGCCAGGCCACGGAGAGGCAGGAGCACCCGCCTGCTCTAGGACAGGACAGTGACTCCCAAAACATCCCTCCAGAAGATTCACTCACTCACTAGAAAAGACTCAAGGTAACAGGGACCGAGCTTGCCCCAAACTTCTCCCCACGAAACTGGAACCAATGTATGAAGGGTCCTGCTTATTTGAAAGCACCCCCACTGGAACGACCTCTGCCCACCCTGTGAGAGGGACGTGGGCCAGGCCTCTGGGCCCTGCACATGCTGTGTAGATTCTCTCTCCAATTTTGCCTACTTCATACAACTTTATTTTTAACTCCAAAATCAAATAGTCGTCCCTCGGTATCCAGGGGGATCAGTTCCAGAACCACCCACCTCCCCACCCCCGAGCCCCCATGGTACCAAATCCACAGATGCTCAAGTCCTTTATGTAACATAGTGTAGCGCTTGATCCCCCCGTATGCTTTAAATCACCTCTAGATTACTTATAACACCTAATACAATGTCAATGAGGTAAAAATAGCTGTTGTACTATATTATTTAGGGAAAAATATCCCAGAAAGTTTATGTGTTCAGCACACACAAATTATGAGCATACACTGGTGTGTATATGTGTGTATGGTATTGAAGAATAAATCCAGGAACATTCTATCTCTGAGCTATACCACCCCAGACTTTTTTTTTTCCGGTGGTACTAGGGATGAAACTCGGAGGACATTCATTATACCTCCTAGCTACACCCCTAGCCCTGTTTTTTATTCTTTATTTTGAAACAGGGTCTCAGAATTGCAAAGGGCCTCACTAAGTAGCTAAGGCTGTCCCAAGAACAGAGATCCTCCCATCTCAGCCCATGCCCCGATTGTTGTTTTTTTTTTAAACAATCTTGTTAGGTTGCCAAGAGTCTTTGCTGAGTCTGGTCTCAAACCTGCAACAATCCCGCAATACCCTTATCTCAGTCTCCCAAGTACTTGGGATTTCTGGCATGTCCCACACCATGCCCAGGTTAGATACAATATTCTTCCCAAGCTTTTATTTATTTATTTATTTTGTTAGTGCTGGAGATTGAATCCAGGGGCATTCTACCTCCAAGCTACACACCCAGCCCTATTTTATTTTTTATTTTGAAACAGGGTCTTACTAAAGTTGCTGAGCGCCTTACAAGTTGCTGAGGCTGGCTGCGAACCTGCGATCCTCCTGTCCCAATCTCCCAAGTACTGAGATTATAAGCATGCATCACACTGCCTAGTTAGCCCTATTTTTATTCTATATTTTTGAAATAGGGTCTCAGTAAGTTGCAGAGGACCTCACACCAAGTTTCTGAGGCTGTCCTCAAACCTACGATTCTCCTGTCTCAGCCTTCCAAATACTGGATTACTTGTGCCACCATGGCCGGCTTTCCCAATGACTTTCTATCTGCATTTGGCTGGACTCATGGATGCAGAACGCACGGACATGGAGGGTCGACTGTACTCAGAAGTCCAGGGTCATTCACAGACAGGCACAGAGACGTCCAACCCGCTCCAGGGCGGCGGCAGCTCTCGTCTGTAGCTCTTGTCTGTAGCTGTGCACCCTCCGCTCCTCCCCAGTCTACTCAAGGCACAGCTTCTGCATTGTCACTGACTGCGCTGTTCACACAGGCCTCTGAGTTATCTGTCTGGCCTGCTATCTGGTGTCCCAAGACACAAGCACAAGAAAATTGTGATGTGACTTATGGAGAAAATGTGTTAGACGAGCTCTGTTGAGGTGTGAGTTACAGTCACATTCCACAAGGCCAGTACTAATCCACCAACAATATAAATTAAGTGAGGCAGCCTAAAACAGAAAGCCACATCAAATAGGATATGTATTACTCAATGATAAAACACTCAGAGCAGGACTGGGGTGTGGCCGAGAGGCAGGGTGCCTGGGTCAGATCCCCAGCAAGGGTGTGGGGTAAAGAAAAATTACCCAGTAACAGTGCTGGCAAAGATGGAGGGTAAAACCCATGAAGGCTAACATTAGAGCAGGCTGCTTTTGCAGGAAAGGCACCCTCTCAGTGCGGCCAGAGCGGGGAGCCAGGCTGAGGACGCACTGCTGCGGGGCGGCCGGGGAGCCCTGGAGGAGAGCAGCAGGCAGAAGCTCCAAAGAGGCCCTTGTCAGGGCCACGGCCAGGAAGAACACCTGGAACGACGGCACTCACGCCCTTGGTCCTACAGTTTCATTCCTGAGCACTTCTCTTAAGGAAGGGACTCACAGGGGTGGGGGGCACAGAGAGAGATGATGGATGGACAGACTGGGTCCACGACACTAACCGCCAGCGGAGGGCTTACAGACCGCGCGGGCGCACTCCACGCCACCCACGAGGCGGGCGTCCTTAACGTGAACGTCTCCACGTACACACCGCCCACTTCGCTTTAGTCAACACTATCAGAAACATTTTCATACTGCTGCACGGCCTTCGTGCTCCACATTTCGGCAACCGTGTGACATTCTACGTAATATACGTTCCAACCCACTCTGATGTCCACTTTGCCGGCGCCCTGTTATTCCAACTGCACTTCCCAGGTGCACCAAATCGGAACCACAGGCCAGGGGCCTGGGCGCGAGCCCACCCGTCTCCCTCTGGCTCAGCCACTGGCTTCTAGACTGGCCAACCCACTGCACGAAGCTCTCACAATGCCACACTGGAAAACGTGGCCTTTCTGTCCATCGCTGGAGAGGCCAGTCAAAGGTGAGTCTTCAAAATGGCCTGAGTCTACAAAGGCAGAAAAGACAACTCAAGACTGTAGAATGCAGAGGCCGAGGCAGAGGCCCCCCAACACACCCACGCCCTACGGCTACGTTCCAAGGCGTAGCAGAGGTGAAGGCAAAGGCTTTAAAGTCTGAGCAGCTGGGTTCAAACCCTGACTGCCGCTTCCTGGCAATTTACATAAATTCTCTAAATTTATAGAATTTCTGACATAAAGCCCTAAAGTCAAAGGCTCCCATGCTTAGAATTCTGAAAACTAAACAGGTCAATGCGTGTAAAGCAGCAGTCCGTGCACAGCAAGAGGCACTAGGCTTGTAACTCTGAGGCTGAGTGGTGCTGACAGTACTCACCACACTTGATCCAATGCCAGTCCATCGCCCAGGCCCTGGATACTAAGATCGAAGCCCCACAAAGCACTCTCAGCTCACTATACAAAGGTGCAGAGCCAGTGTCTATGTCCATCCCCTGCCCATGAGCCACAGGGTGAGGGCCCTCCTGGGGTCATGGCAACCAATTCACCAGTGACTACACGACATGCTTCCTCAGCCTCTATGATCCCAGGACCTGGGAGGCTGAGACAGGAGGATCGCAGGTTCCAAGACAGCCTCAGCAATGTAGCAAGGCCCTCAGCAACTTAATGAGACTCTGTTTCAAAATAAAGAATAAAATCAGCTTGGGAGTATATCTTGGAAGTAGAACACCCCTGGGTTCAATCAGTACAGACAGATAGACAGAGAAAGAAGGAAGGAAGAGCCGGGCGTGGTGGCGCACGCTTGTAATCCCCGCGCTTGGGAGGCAGAAACAGGAGGATCGCGCAGGTTCGAAGCCAGCCCCGCGCGCTGGCTTAGGAGACCCTGTTTCCAAATAAAAATGTAAAAATAGGTCTGGGAGTGTAGCCCGGAGGTAGAAGGGCTTCCAGGAACCCCAGTACCACCAAAAAAAAAAAAAAAAAGAAGGAAGGAAGGAAGGAAGGAAGGAAAGAAAGAAAGAAAGAAAGAAAGAAAGAAAGAAAGAAAGAAGGAGAAAGGAAAGAAATACTTCCTCAACCATCAATATGGTGGAATCACAACAAAAGCAGGACCCGGCGGAAATGCCCAGGGCATTCCTATGTGTCCTCCATCTAGAATTCAGAAAGCTCAGAAACCACAGACCACGGACACATGGAGAAAACACCTCAAAAGCCAGGCTAGGCCGGGCGTGGTGGCACACGCTTGTAATCCCCGCGCTTGGGAGGCAGAGACAGGAGGATCGCACAGGTTCGAAGCCAGCCGCGCGCGCTGGCTTAGGAGACCCTGTTTCCAAAATAAAAATGTAAAAATAGGTCTGGGAGTGTAGCCCAGAGGTAGAAGGGCTTCCAGGAACCCCAGTACCACCAAAAAAAAAAGAAAAGAAAAAAGAAAAAAGAAAAAGAAAAGTAACAGAGCTGGCCAGGATCCCAGGCTGCAATCGACCCCCGTGCAGGCAGGGGCTGTCGCCTACAGCCCAGAACTCTCCAGCCCCTGAGGACAGGGCTCCTTCAGTGCCCCGAGTGGCACAGGCTCTTGGAGAGGAACTAAGAGTCTGCTGGTTACGCCTCTGCTCGTCTCACAGCCAGGGCACGGAGCAGACCGGCCCCGAGTCAGAGTGCCAGCCTGATGGATGGCAGCTACTCCCTGGAGTGCTCCATTCTTTCAGAAGCTTCCTGAACATACACCGAGGGAAACAAAAGGGAGGGAGGAGAGACCAATGACCTGCAAGACCCTGTCTCAAAATATAAAAGCAAAAAGGGCTGGGAGGCAGAAGGCCTCTGGGCTCAATTTCCAGTACCACAAAAATACGTAAATAAAAAGTAGGCGTGGTGGCACCCACCTGTAAATCCAATGCTTGGGAGAAAACCCAAGACTGGAGGAATGCATGTTTGAGGTCAGCCTAAGCTAATTAGTGAGACTCTGTTTCAAAAGAAAAAGGTCTGGGGGCGCTAGGAGGTAGAATGGCCCTGGATTCAATACATACATCCGTGCGTACATAAAAAAAAATAAAGCCAGGTGTCAGTGGCAAACACCTGTAATCCTAGTACTTGGGAGGCTGAGACAAAAGAATTGCAGGTTCAAAGTCAGCCTCAGCAACTCAGTGAGACCTTCAGCAACCTAGCAACACTGTTTCAAAATAAAGATGGCTGAATGGGTGTCACTCAGAGGTAGAATGCCCCTGGGTTCAATCTCCAGAACCAAAATACATCCACACATACATCTATATTAAAAAAACAACCGTAGCATGCTTGTAATCCCAGCATTCAGAGGGCTGGATCGCGGTTCGCGGACAGCCTCAGCTACTCAGGCCCTCCGCAACTTAGTGAGACCCTGTCTTAAAATAAAGAATAAAAAATAGGGCAGGGGGTGTAGCTTGGAGGTAGAATGCCCCTAGGTTCCATCCCAGACCCACAAAAAAAAAAAAAAAAAAAAAACTGGATCATCAATTTAAAAAGGGGGGCTCCAAGTCACCCAAGCAAAACCAGGGACAGCCACCAAGCAGAAGCCCCACTTTCAGCTGCAGACATTTAGAAGCACCAGGGCACACTGTCGGATTCATCAACATCAAGCCCCTTCCCTGGGACTCCAGGCTGCAGGTGCGGGCTGCACTTCAGATGACAAGGGCTGGGCTACAGGCCACCTCTGCCCCACACTAGCTGTGCAATCTGGTCCAGAGAGCCCACAGCCTCTCACGCCTCCTGTTCCACATCTGCAAAATGGGAGTGAGACAAGGCTGTGCAAGGGTCCCATGGCAGCGTCTACACGGTTCAGCACACAGAGGCTGGCCCATGGAAGTTCTCCAGATATGACAAGCCTGTCGGCAACCTGCAGAGGCCTGCTGGGGGGAAGGAGTGGCCAGGAGCAAAGGGCCGAAACCAGGGTCAAGGCGCCTCCTTACTGCCCTTTAGATTTACAGTATTCCTTAGTCCTGGGACTTCAGGCCCAGCCCAATGGTGCCAGTGTGCATGACAGATGATGGAATGTCTACTGATGATAACAGGCCTATCAGGTCCTGGGGGAGGCCTGAGCCACATGTGTCTTGGTTAATCCTGTCGACAGCCTGTGAAGAGGACAGCCTGTTCACTGACAGGAAGTGAGGCTGGGAGAGAAGGGTGGCGAGGTCAAGTGCGCACAGATGCAGGCGGCACCTCCCTACCCTGTGCCAGCTGCCTTCCACAAGCAGGCCTTCTTCCCACCTTCCTTTACTGCCTCCTTGAACACCTAAGCCCAACACTGAAAATAAAGCACTATCCACAAAATGAAACAGCAAGCCCCAGAGGCAGGAAAGTCTTGTGAGTCTGTGGCGGTTTACAGATGCGTCTTGGGTTAATAGAGGCCGAGAGCATCTATGAAAACCTGCCACCTTCGGAAGAGAAGATGAACCCAGAAAAAAATCACAGTTTGAGGGGGGAGGAGTAAGCACCACACCTTGATCCCTCTCTGGGTAACAAACGTAACTGGTGCTTCAAGGTTGGTCATTTGCAGAAAAAAAAGCCACTTCCTTGTATGATCACCTGCATTGAAAGCCCCATTTCGAGCGGCTTGTTCACAGAATGACAGTCTGTCTGCAAGGCCCAGAGCAGCAAGGTTTGCAGCCCACCTTCTCTGCAGATGCAGCGGACTCCACATCCCAACTCGCTCCCCTCGAGCCGAGGAGTGCCCACACGTGAGGTCGCTTTCATCTCTGCAACATGCTGAGTCCACGTCACTGACGGTAACACGATAACAGTGCTATTGTCAAGTTAACAGTGGTAATTATCACTACGGACCTGGTTTGACATGGATTACTTAGTTTAATCTTCATAAAAGTCATCAGAAATAGCTTTTCTTCTTTGTGGTGCTAGGGACTGAACCCAGGACTCTGCCACTGAGCTGCACCCTGACCAGAAAGAGCTACTTTCATTCTATTTCACAGATAAGGAGATAGGCCAGGAGTGGAGGAAACTGCCCGCCTGCACGGCCCGCACCTGACCCCAGCTTTGGAGTTCTGGCACCCGCCTGCCCTCAGCAATCAAGACTGCCTGGGATGATTCAGAAACTCCAAGAGCAGCTGTGGCACGACTTCAGGTCAAATGCTCAGCACCCACCAACCCGCAGAGCCATCGTACTGTCTTCGTGCCAGGCGTGGGTTGTGACAACTTCCGGCATGCTGACTTGATCTCTGGCAGACCCTACTCAGCCCCCATTCCTAACCAACAGCCTGGCACCAGTGACTGGCTTGGCCAATGAAGAACCAGGTTTGGCAGAGGGGTCAGAGAGGTCTGGACACTGCTAGGATCTCGCCTAAGAAGCACCCTGCCCTACTGTTTAATCTGTATTAGGCAGAACCACACAAAATGCTGGTACTCAACTACTTTTGACCTAGAAAAAGAGTAATTTCACATGGTTCAATTAATACAGGGTGAAGGCTTACATTATTAAGGACTGCCAGGCGTGGTGGAGCAGGACTTATAAAGATATAGTGGGGCATGCCTATAATCCCAGTGTTGAGACAGGAGGATCATGGGTTCAAGGCCAGCCTCGGCAACTTAGCAAGACCCTTAGCAATTTAGCAAGGCTGTTTCAAGATAAAATAAATAAACAAACAGGGCTGGGGAGCCAGGCGTGGTGGTGCATACTTGTAATCCCAGTACTTGGTCGAAGCCGGCCTCGACAACTTAGCGAGGCCTTCCACAACTTAGTGAGACCCTGTTTCCAAATAAGAAATAAAATCGGGCTGAGGGTTTAGCTCAGAGGTAAAATGCCTCTAGGTTCAATCTCTAGTGCCACAGGGGGGAGGGGGGCTGAGGTATAGCTCAAAGGCAGAACACCTCTGGGTTCAATGCCCAGTACCACCACCTTTAAAAAAAAAGAAAAAGCTGGGTGTGGTGGCACATGCTTGTAATCCCAGCATTCAGGAGACTGAGACCAGAGGATCATAGTTCACAGACAGCCTCAGCTACTTAATGAGGTCCTTTACAACTCAGTGAGACCTGGTTTCAAAATGAAGAATAAAAAATAGAGCTGAGGGTGTAGCTTGGAGGTAGACTGCCCCTGGGCTCCATCCCCAGTACCACAAATAAAGAAAAAGAAAAAAGAATCTACTAGACATTCATTAATTCAACTAACACCTACAGAGCGGTGGCATGTGCCAGGGACAGTGGGCATCGTTACAGCATTCACAACTCTGAGTGAGGGGTTCATCTTTTAATTCCCCTCCAAGGACACAGAACAAACTCGTCATGCGAAATGACGGAACCAACTCAGCCTGCCAGGGGCTGCGTACTGCTGACACAGCTAACTCTGTCCTTCCCCTCAGAAGCTCTGCCCCTTACACTGTACCAGGTGCACAGGGCTGGGATGGGCTTTGCAGGACAGCGCCACGGAAGCCTGCGAGACGCTGCCAACCCACCGTCCCAACAAGGGGCTGCCCTGGTGTTCGTGTCATGGCAGGGCAAGGACGCAGCATCCCTGCAGGAGGACCCGTCCCGGGTGAACGCCAGGTGCAGCCCCGCAGCGTGCAGCCTCAGGACAGCAGCAACCTTGCTGAGCACAGCCTGCAGCTCACCAGGTACTTTCATTTCAACACCCTGAACCCAAAGCAAACTGCGACTTCTCAACTAAACCCAAACTTCTTCCGCCACGGCAGCTGGGCTACAGGGGAGCCTCACAGCCTCGGTTTTCTCATCTGTAAGCAGAACAGCTGTGTCCAGTGAGCACAAGCTTTGGGGCAGGAGCTACATGGTTACTGCCCCTGCCGAGCCGGCAGCTTGGCGGCAATACACCTCTCTGACCTTTAGTTCCCTTATCTGCAAAATGAGGAAACAGACTTCTGGGGCTGAAGTAGAGGGAATTAGAGAGCGTGGCCATGGGCATTCCCTGGCAGGAGGAAGGAGACACTGCTGGGACTAAAGGAGACTCCAAGTGGCCGTGCGTGAGTCGCTCATGGAAGGAAGGCGGCTGTTTCAGGACAACCTCCAACTCCAGCCTCACCAGGGCCCAAGACCAGGCTGAGGTCTCAAACCACAGGACGGACCAGGCTCTGCACCCCCACCCCGTGCCTGCAGGCGCTGTCCACAGGTGCACACTGGGGACCAGGAGAGCCCACAGCAGGAAGCCTCACAAGAGCCACCAGAGCGAGCCTGGCGAGGTGCGCAGGCAAGCTGCAGAAAAGCAAACTGCAACAGAAGCAAACCCAGGCGGGGCGGGGAGAATTCCAGAGCAGCTCCTCCAGTGGCCACACTTCCCTAAGACTGGACTTCTCATGGAGGGCGCGGCAGGCACAAGCTTCTCCTCCGGCTTCCCTAACCTGCACTGCAGGGAGCTGCCCACGGGAAACCAAGATAGCCCAGCAGGGCCGAAGCCTCATGGAGAAGCCCTGAGTGGCAAGACCACATGAGCAAGCCAGACCTGAACTCCCCATCTGCCATTCATGGGTGCCACTGAGGAGGGAGAGGGAATCTGGTACCACCAGGAAATGGCACTGGAAGCTGCCTGCTATTCATTAGTCCCAGCAAAGGAGATTGGCCAAAGCATTTTTCATATCCTTGCCTTAACCACATGCCACGGAACAGTGCCCTGGTCAAGGGCAGACCGCGCACCACGGTGGTCCCACAAAACAATACTGCTTGGCAACATCACAGCCATCCTAGTTTAAGGTAAGTACTCTCTAGGATGTTCCCACACTGGTGAACTCACCTGAGGACATTTCCCAGGGCACGCCCCTGTCATTAAGTGGTGCTTGGGCCATCCTCTAGGTTAAAGACATTTCACTTAGCAAGTGTATGCCTGAATCTTCTTCTAAGACCAGTGGTGTTGAATCAGATGACGCTGCTCTGGAGCAGACCCTAACTCAGAAGAGTTCTGCAAGATTGAGTTTGACACAAGAGGGAACTCCACAGAGCAGCTTACGCAGAAGCTCAGTCACAGCCAGTGGTGGCAGCGGCCTGTAATGGGCACCACGGTAAGAAGTTTGAGCCAGAAAACACGGAGCTGGGGTGTCCAGCCTAGGGTTTACCCAGCCTGACTCCCAGCCTAGGGCCAGGGACACCACCGCCAGGGGCCAGCACCTGCCTGCCAGGTGGCCTGGGAAGTTAAATGAAACACCAGCCATCAGCCACCTTAATAAAATAACCACACCAATAACAGCTCCACCCCTCTCCCACTCGGGCCCCATGGTGGCCCTGGCCCTGGCAAGCATGTGGTGACCCTGGGGACGGGGCCTGGGAATCAGTCACTAGGAAGCCGTGGACGAAGGCCCCTGCTCCAGGGCGGCAGAGGAGGGAGGCGAGCAGAGGTCCACACTGTCCCCGGCTCTGCGCGATCCTCAGCCATGCTGTCTGCCCTGCCTCCGCCCCTGGACCTGAAACTCAGACCAGACAAGAGTGGGTCTGCCCAACTGCTCTGTGGGTGCACAGATGACCGGTGAGAATGATCCCCAAAGGCAGCTCAGCCTGGACTCAGGACCGCCTAGGTGAGCCTCATGTTGCCCACCTGTATAATGAGTAACGTAGGAATCTGTCTCATAGGGCCGCATGAAATACTGCAAAGCAGACGATAAAAACAGCTGCCCTGCGAGCCTCCCACGCCGCACCTTCCCTTGGCGGACTGGGGGTCTTGGGAACTCCAGCATGCCCAGAACCTAGTGCTGCTTCCCCAGGCCGGACGAGGTGCCGCCAGCAGACACAGGCAGGCTGGCTGATCCCTGAGCCGACCGGCCTGACTCCTGTTCTACTGTTAATAGGATATCTGGCTTTGCAGGCACTGCTATCTAGGATTTAGACTGAGCCCAAGTAGTTGCACTCAGTGATAAACTGCAAATCAGAATGCCTGCACGGGGCAGCTCTGGAGCACAGGCCCTCAGCCAGGGTGGGAAATCTCTACACCTCACTCTGCCTTTCCCTTGTTACCCTTCTTCAGCATCCTTCCCTTCCCATGCCCACAGATGCACACCCCATAACCTTGCAGGACGATGGCGGTGAGCCTCTGCCTCCCTCCTGAGTCCTCCCTGCACACACCGCAGCCAGAGGACGCTTCCTAAAACACCACCACTCTGCCAACCTCCTCGGATTTGTACCTGCCCCGACAAAAATGTCACTGGCTCCACACAGCCCAGATCAAATGCACACTCTTTAGCTTTGCAACTCAAGCTGAGCGGTCCTCGGCTTGTCTCCTCTGTGGTCCTCAAACTCGCAAGGCTGACCATATCCCTGACCTTGCCTTTGTGGGTGGGCTTTCACCCGCTGTGCTCCACCCCCTGCCTGAGGTGGGCGTGCCATGCCCGCAGGTGCCTGGCCCGGAGGGAGTCTTTTCCAGTACACCACTTCCCTCCTGCTGCACTTAACCCTGGACTTAGCTGACCCCTCCTGGACTAGAGGACAGGGATGATGGCTTCTGTCTCCCTCCCTTACACGGGGGCATGCAGAATGAACGTGTAATAACCATGCTGCATGCCAGGCACTGGACTGAGTACATTAAAAATTATATTTCTTTTTCCCAGCGTCCCTATGTTATCCTCTCGCTGTGGATGAAGGGACTGAGTTTAATGGGACGGGCTCCTCTCCTAGGCCACACACGGAGCGGCTCGCACGACTCACCCAGAGGTGTCCCACAACAAAGCCCACTTTCTGTGCCCAGGCAGCAAAAGGCAGAGCCGTGCGGCTCCTTCCTGGCGCCCCTCGCTCACTCGCTGTGTGTGCAGCCCTGACTAGGTAAGTCCAGGCAGGTGGTGCCGGCGGCAGACAAGGCCCAGCTCTCACGCCTACCCGCTGCCACCAGTCCTGCCACGCTCCTTCTAAGCGTGGAAGAAGGCAAGGACCCCCACTCACAGGCTCCACCAGTACAGACAGGGATCCGGACTGGGAAGGGCAGCGGTGCCCAGCTCCAGGGAGCCCGTCTTCTGTGGACGAAGAGCCACTCAGGCCCGGCAGGCGTCAAAGCAGCCCTCAGCGGGCAGTAAGGAGTGGAGGAGAGGGTCCACCTCTGGTGTTGGAAACCAACTCCTCTACCAGATACAGAGGAACTCACCGTCAGCCCCTCTGCACCTCACCTGTAGCGATGATAGCTAATATGTACACAATTACGCGCTGGGTAATGAAATGGGCTGGGCTACAACTTGAGCCACATTTGGGGACGACAGCACATCCTTGGTCAACAGCAGTGACCCAGGCTAAGGGCTGGCCCCTGCAGCTATACGGGTTTGCATCCCGGGGGAAAGCGCCTCGGCGTGCAGAGTTCATGCAACTCCCTTTCGCTACAGCAGCAGGCAGGAAAGCAGCCACGCCCCATCAGGCCAAGAGTGGAGCCTGCACTCGCCCAGCTAGCCCACAGTCAGCTTCTGCGCTGCAGTTATACTCAATGAGGCTTTCCCCCTTAAACTTTAGCTGAGTGACAGGAACGGTCCCCGGCGATGTTAGCCGCAAGGGTGCAAACTCTGTCTTGTCCATCCCTGCATCCTTGGCACAGAAGCAGCAGAGTAGCCTCTTAACACAGGCACACCGGAGTAACGTTATCCCTCAGTGAGACACCCCCGGCAGGTTTCTGTATCGGACAGAAGTCAGATCTCCTAGCCTGGCGGGCAGGGTTCTGAATGGCCAGGTACCTGCCCGGCCACTAGTTCCTAGGCTGACAGCCATCCGTCCCTCTTCCCTCCCCCATGGAACGGAAAAGAATAGGGCTTCCGAGCTATAAATAGGAAGATCTGCTTTCAAAGGCAATGCTTATCATTGCTTTAATCTCAAACTATTGATCATTGGCTACATTTTACAAACATTCCACCAGGGGGGAAAAAAATGCCATTTGAGTTGAAATGAACAGGGCTCTCCAGACACTGGGGTCTGAGCAGAACTACGTATCTCATCCATGCCAGGAGACCACCAGGACAGTGTCAGCTCTATTATTATTTTACCTTGTAACCACAGGACGGGCTTGCCTATGGGCTCCTCTGAGGCAAAACCTTGAGCTGGAATGACAATTCCTGAGGTAATCCCCAGCCCCGTCACCGCTCTGGCCCCACCACAGCCCATGACCAAGCATCAGAACTGCAGATTAATAAGGTCTAATTAGAAGTCAGAGCCGCGGGAGGGAAAGTGCTTGGAAACCGTAAAGCACTTGGAGCAGTGCTAAGAGTTTTACCTGCTAAGGGAATGCAAATAAACTCCATTTGCCTATCAACTCCTTTTCCCTGTGCATTAACTGAGCGGGTGAAACTGATGCCAACAAAAAGTATACAGATTCAACTATAACATCAAATGTATCTTACATTCACAAACCCCTATTTCCTCAACGGGAAACAGATCTAGCTATTTTCACTAGCATCCAACCTACGGAAAAGGCACAGGCCTGCATAACCCCGGCTAATAGGGAAGGGAAGGCCCAAGGGTCGCCAAGTTCAAGGCCAGCTTGGACAACTTAGTGAGACCTTGTCTCAAAGCAAAAAAATAAAAAGGATCAAGGGTGTATGTAGCTCAATGGTAGAGTGCTGGCCTGGTACACATGAGGCCATGAGGTGTACTTCCCAATACCACAAAAGGAATAAAAAGGTAAAACTTACTGAAAATAAAAACCAATAAAAATGCACGTGTCTATGAAGCAGCCACTCCAACCACACTACCACTTCTGTTCTGTCTCAACTATCTCCCTGATTTACTGGATCACTCGAGTAGGGAATGACCTGATCAGTAAGCAGTCAGAAATGATGAGCCTTGGGGACATTTAGAAAGAACAAGTTACTGAGAGAATGAATCTGAAATCCAAGTGGCTAAATTCATGAACACGGACAATCCCAAACACGTCAAGTCTTTTTTCTTTCTTTTCTTTTTTTTTGGAGGTGAGAGTCTTTGCTTTATTGCCCACACTGGCCTCAAACTCACGATCCTCCTTCCCAGGTGGCTGGAGCCACAGGCATGAGCTGCTGCTTCCAGCCTTCCAAACCACTGCTTTCAGTACCAGATGCAGTTCTAGGCCCCAGGGATACAGCCATAGAAAACACAAAACAACCCCTGCCCTCAAAGAGCTCAGGTCCTTTGGCCCACACTAAATGGCCTACATGGCCACACTATTATTCCACTATTGTGGGGGAGGGGCTGGGGATTGTACCCAGGGCATTCTGACTATAAGCTACACCTCCAGCCCTATTTTATTCTTTTAGTTTGAAACTGGATCTAAGTTGCAGAGGTCCTCACTAGATAGCTGAGGCTAGCCGCAAACCTGCACTCCTCCTGTCTCAGCCTCCAACCACTGGGGATATAAGCATGTGCCACCAAACCCGGCAAACGGGCCTTCCCTTGTGGGCATCTAGCACACCACAAACAGAACAGAAACACTGTCCCTCCTTTGCCACCGCTGAGCATCCCACTATTGTCTGTGTTTTGGTGATAGGGGGAATTCAACCCAGGGGCCTATTACCTCTGAGCTATACACCAACCCTACTTTAGTTTTTAATTTGAAACAGGGTCAAATTGCTGAGACTGGCCATGAACCTGCAACCCTTACAGTTTCTTAAGCAGTGTCATTACATCCTACACACACAGAG
This sequence comes from Muscardinus avellanarius, assembly GCF_963383645.1. Classification (NCBI taxonomy): domain Eukaryota; kingdom Metazoa; phylum Chordata; class Mammalia; order Rodentia; family Gliridae; genus Muscardinus; species Muscardinus avellanarius. The sequence continues at coordinate 15,216,774 of NC_137788.1, forward strand.
AGCTAGATAAAACAAGAAGACACAATTTAGAAAATGCTGGATGTGCTTCTACTGACCAACAGCGGTTCTCCCTGACTGAGAGTCCCTGAATCTCAGCTTCCTCACCTGTAAAATGAGGTCAGCAAACACCTCAGAGGATTTGGTGTGCATCAGAGGAGCTCAAATGGGTGAAGCACCCCCAGCAGTCCTTCTCCTCCACCCCTTCCAGGCTTTTCAGACTGCCCAAGGGAGAGCGGAGCAGAGGACTCCTGAGAAGCCTCAGGTGTCCTGTGCTCCTTCCTCCTGAGTCATTACCAGCACTTTCCATCACTGTGGAGAAGCGCCCCTCCCTAGCTGATGCTAAGCTGTCCTGAGCAGCCCCATCTGTGAGCTCCACCCATCCTCCTGCTTTCCCCTGAGAGCACACTTAGAAAACTTTGGTCTACACATTCAGAGTCCTCACCCAAAACTGTCCTCAGGAAGTCCCCCACCCACTGGGGTCTGCCCCCACACGCTAGTTTTCAGACAGTAGCAAAAGTACTAAAAGTGGCATTGCTCCTGGGTGTGTGTGTGTGTGTTTGGTCAATATACAGGAAGGCATTGAGAAAAAAACATAGCTGGTCTAAATTAGTCACTACTCTAGTACTGCAGGACCAACCCTTGATTAAATAAGGAACTGAGCTCCTCAGAACCACTGGGGGCCCAAAGTCCACATGTAAACATCTGCCCAGACTGAAGGGGAGGTGCCACTCCTAGCCCGGATGCAGCACGTGGATGGCCTTAGCTGACAGTTGGTTTTCCAAGACTTCCATGGCCAGGAAAGGCAGAAGTTCTCTGGCCCTTCCAAACTACTTGCTGGGCCTGTTCAGTGGACCAGAGGGCAGGCTTATGCTTGGGGGACCAGGTGTGAGACCTCAGGCTCCTCAAACTGGCCAGAGGGTACCTGCCTTCATTACCAAAACAAACACTACTAGCTCTCTCCTCTGGCGCTGCTGCTCACCTGATCCGAGGCGCCTCCATAATCAGCAGTTCCAACCCTTACGAGCTGACAGTTGAGGGGGAAAGGGAGGCTGCGCCTGCTAGGGTGCATCGTGTCCAGGCCGTATGTTGAGCTCTGAGCCTGGTGCACCCTCAGGGCCACGGGCTCACAAGGGGGATTGTGAGTTCATCCCGTCGGGTCGGGTCCCCCACCCTCATCCTCCGGGTTCCCACTCTGGCCAGGCGCCCCGCACCAGCTCAATGGCTTGCTAGCACTGGCGGCTCGGAGGCGGCAGCCACGGGAAGGGCCCTGCGCTGCCTTCCGGGCACGCAGATGCCCAATCCTACCTCCCTCACTACCTCCCAGACGGCCTCCCCGGAAGGGGCAAACCCAGGAGCCGGGGAAGGCGAAGCACCTGGACCACCCCCGCCCCCGACTGATGCGCTCCTCCAGGTTCCCAGAGGCTGCTAAGAAGGGACACGGGAGGTACAGGGGAGGGGACACCTGGGTCGGGGGCAGGGCAGGGCCCTGATGGGAGGGTAAGGCGGAGATTAGAGGGGACTGACGCAGGCTACACTGAGAGTGGAAGGAAGTCCGGGGTGGATGGTGGGGTCCGGGGCCCGGGGCCCACGGCGGAGGAGAGCTGTACACTAAAACCCTGGAGAGAAGAGAGGGGTCCTGCGGGAGAAGGGAGGCAAATCTAGGCTGAGGCCCCTGGAGGAGGGGCTGTCGGGGGTCCGAGCCGAGGCGTGGAGAAGGGAGAGGAGTTTGGGGGAAGGGGCCTAGCCCGGGCCATGGCAGGGAGAAACGACGGCCTAGCCGGGCCGTAGGGACGGGGGGGGGAGGGAAGCCAGCCCGGCCCGCAGGGTGGAGGCCGGGGGACCACGCCTGGGTCACCGGAAGGGGGTGCCCGGCCTGGGCCACGGGGGAAGGAGGATCTAGCCTGCGCTCTGGAGGGACTGCCCTGGACCCGGAGGGTGAAGAGTCCACACAGAGGGGGGACTCCAGCTGGAGCCGCGGGCGGGTGCTGGACGGAGGGCGGAGGCAGGGTCACGGGCCACCCAAGGGCCCGCGGCGCCCTCCGGCGCGGGAGGGGTGGTGTCCACCGGGGTCCGGACCCGCCCCTCCCCCACCCGGGCACCCGCCCTCCCCCGGCCCAGGGCCCGCGGGGTGGGGCGCGCGAGCTCCGGCGGGGCCCGCGGGCTGGGGCCGGGGACGTGGGGCCTTTACCATGGTGGCGGCGGCGGCGGCGGTCCCGGTCCCGGCGTCTGTGGCTCTCCCCCCCGCAGCAGGGCCCGGCGCTTCCACTTCCCCGGGTGCCCAAGAGTGAACATCCGGGTCAGCGCCCCCCTCCCCCCGCGCCGGGCCGCCGCCACCTTCCTTCCCCGCCCCGGCCGGCCCGGGCCCGCCCCCCACGCCGCCAGCGCCCGGCCAATGAGCGCGCGCGGCCGCGGCGATCGCCAAGTATGGAGCTGGGCGCGGGGGGCGGGGCTCCGGCGGCACGGGGCGGGGCCTGCGGGGGCGGGGCCTGCGGCGCGGGCGGGGGCGCGGGGCCTCGGTCGGCTGCGCTCCCGGGTGGTCCACCCCGCGGATGCAGGACGCGGATGCAGGATGCTGGGCGGCGGAGGAGCGATGCGCACCGGCCCCAGGGCTCCCGGCGGGGATGCGGAGGGCACTGGGCCGGGAGGGGACCAGCAGACCCGGAACTGGTGCCGACCGCGGCCCGGCCCGGCCCGCAGAGAGCGCGCAGCGAGCGGAACCTGACGCGGAATCCCAGCCCTGCCGCTTGTTACGAGTGGGACCTGGAGCCTGTCGCGGCATCCAAGCCCGGTTTGCAGAATTAAAGAGCACCTACTGTATAACCAAGCCTTGTTTTAGGCGCCAAAAGAGGACAGAGGTGACCAGATGTAAAGATCCCTGCCCACGGGCCGGGGGTGTAGCTCAGGGCCATGGGTTGGATCCCCCAACACTGCCATAAAAAAAAATTATATATATATATATATATATATATATATATATATATATATATATATTTTTTTTTTGGTGGTACTGGGGTTCCTGGAAGCCCTTCTACCTCCGGGCTACACTCCAGACCTATTTTATATTTTTTTTATTTGGAAACAGGGTCTCTTAAGCCAGCAAGGCTGGCTCCGAACCAGCGCGATCCTCCTGTCTCTGCCTCCCAAGCGTGGGGATTACAAGCGTGCGCCACCACACCCGGCCATAAATAAATTTTTTAAAAAATTAAAAATACTTGTAATCCCAGTACTTGGGAGGCTGAGACAGGAGGATCTCAGGTTCGCTGCCAGCCTCAGCAACTTGTGAGGCCCTCCCGCAACTTAGACCCTGCTTCAAAATAAAAAAATAAAAAGAAGGCTGGGGGAGGGGGTAGTTCGGAAGTAGAATGCCTCCCGGGTGCAATCCCCAGTTCCTTAAAAAAGAATCCCTGCTCTACCTGCGACAGGAGAGTTTTAAGGATGGCACCAGCAAAGATGTTAGAAAGATGGGTTCAATAAATGCTAGCTCTTCTGCATACTTTTTTACATTGGCTACAGAGAATCGGTCCATTTGTCCAGTGGGTCTGCCTTGCTCCACGCTGTGTCTTAGGGTTTTTTTTTTTCCTCTTCATTCAACAAATATGATAAAATTGGTCTAGAATGGATGAGACTGGGAATGCAAGTCCTACTAACAATACCTACTTTCTCTGGCTTGCTCACCCTCCTTGGAATCAAATCAGGTCACCTATGAGGGGATGGTAATCTGCATAAATAAGCTCACAGTGAAGTAAGAGCTTGCACGGGTACCCACCAACATATAAAGACTGGTATAGAAGAAGCCGGCCTGGTGGTGCTGCCTGTAATCCCAGTACTTGGGAGGCTGAGACAGGAGGAGTGCAGGTTTAAGGTTAGCCTCAGCAATTTAGTGAGACCTTGGTTCAGAATTTTATTTTATTTTATTTATTTTTTTATTTTTTTGGTGGCACTGGGGTTCCTGGAAGCCCTTCTATCTCCGGGCTACACTCCCAGACCTATTTTTTAATATATTTTTAAAATTGGAAACAGGGTCTCTTAAGCCAGCGTGGCTGGCTTCGAACCTGCGCGATCCTCCTGTCTCCACCTCCCAAGTGCAGGGATTACAAGCGTGCGCCACCACGCCCGGCCTTGGTTCAGAATTTTAAAAAAGGATCCAGGCATGGTGACGCATGCAGGCTGAGACAGGAGGATTGCGGTTGGCAGGCAGCCTCAGCTACTTAGTAAGGCTCTTTGCAACTTAGTGAGACCCTGTTTCAAAATAAAGAATAAAAAAAAGGGCCGGGGTGTAGCTGGGAGGTCGAATGCCCCTGGGTTCCATCCCCAGACGCAAAAAAAAAAAAAAAAAAAAAAAAAAAAGGAAGCCGGTCTTGGTGGTGCATGCTTGTAATCCCAGCATTTGGGAGGCTGAGACAGGAGGATTGCAGTTCATACGCAGACAGCCTCAGCTACTTAGTGAGGCACTCTACAACTTATTAAAACCCTGTTTCAAAGTAAAGAATAAAAAAATTGGGCTGGGAGTATAGCTCTGTAGAATGCCCCAGGTTCAATCCCCAGCACCACAAAAAAAAAAAAAAAGAATTAAATAAAGGGCTGGGGAGGGGGGCACAGGGCCACTGGATTCAATCTCCAGTACCACACACAAAACAATGGCATAGACAAGTATTGCAGACGTTCAGAAAAGGAATGGTACTTAGGAAGTCTTTATTCAGTATGTACCAGGCTCTGGGGATACAGCCATCCACAAAGTGTGCTATGCTGGTTGAGCTTTGTGGAGAGGGGTTAGCTTTGTAGGAGCTGGGGGCCAAACCCACAGCCTCCTACATGCCAGGCAAAGGCTCAACTACTGAGCTACACCCTCAACCCCTGGCATAGTTGAATGTGGGCCTGAAGACAGACAATCTGCTACCAAATAAAGATAGTGTTGAAGCCAGGCGTGGTGGCGCGCACTTGTAATCCCAGCTTTTGGGAGGCTGAGACAGGAGGATCGAGGTCCACAGATAGCCTCAGCTAACTTAGTGAGGCCCTTTGCAACTCAGTGAGAACCGGTGTCAAAATAAAGAATAAAAAATCGGGCTGGGGGTATAGCTCGGAGGTAGAATGCCCCTGGGTTCCATCCCCAGTACCGCAAAAAATAAAAGAAAAGATAGTGTTGGATGACATGTAGAGAAAAATCAGAGTGAAAGAGGAGGTAGGCAGGCTAGCAAAGTGCGGCAGTGTTTTGCAGGATGGGCAAGGGGAGCCTAATTTAGGGAGTAACATTTGAACAGGCCTGTGGGTAGCAGAGTCACATGCAACAGCAAGGGCAGAGACCCCGCAGGGAGCAGCAGCCTAGGTTGAGGAAGCAGAGAATGGACAGGAGCTGGCTGCAGTGCAGTCTTGAGAGCTCCGGCCTAGGCTCCAAAAGGATCCCGCAGCCGTTGTGTTCTGAGTGGACTGTAGGGGCACTAGGGCCTTAGAAAGTTATTTCCACATCCCGGGCATCTCTATTTATTTTAAAAACACTGTCCCGAACCGGATGCGGTGGCGCGTACCTATAATCCCAGTATCCGGGAGGCTGAGACTGGAGGATCGCAGGTTGGAAGACAGCCTCAGGAAGTGGTGAGGCTCTCATCAACGTAGTAGGACCCTGTTTCAAATAAAAATAAAAATAGGGCTGGGGAATATAGCTCGAGATAAAACAACCCCGTGTTCAATCCAAATACCAAAAAACACTGCTGGAGGTATAGCTCAGAGGCAGAATGGCCCTGAGTTCAATCCCCAGAACCAATAGATGAAAATAAAAGCCAGATGTGGTGGCAAATGCTTGTAATCCCAGTACTTGGGAGGCTGAGACAAGAGGATCACAGGTTTTGTGGCCAGCCTCCGCTACTTAGTGAGGACCTCTGCAACTTAGTGAGACCCTGTTTCAAAATACAGAAAAAAATAGGACTGGGGGTGTAGCTCAGTGGTAGAACGTCCCTGGGTTCAACACCCAGTTCCAAAAAAAGAAAAGAAAAGAAAAGAAAAAGCAGTAAAGATGGATTCCAGTACCTGGGAGTCTGAGGCAAGAGGATTGCAGGTTTGAGAAAAGCCTCAGCAATTTTATAAAACCATTAGCAACTTAGCAAGACTCTGTTTCAAAAGAAAAAAAGAAGCCGGGCGTGGTGTCGCACGCTTGTAATCCCAGCATTCAGGAGGATCGCAGTTCACAGCCAGCCTCAGCTACTTAGTGCGGCCCTTTGCAACTCAGTGAGACCCTGTTCCCAAATAAAGAATAAAAAATACGGCTGGGGTGTAGCTCAAAGGTTAAATAACCCTGGGTTCCACCTAAGTACAAAAAAAATTTAAAAATTGGAATGGAGCTGGCCATGGTGGTATACATTTGTAATCCCAGCATTCAGGAGGCTGAGACAGGAGGATCGCAGTTTGTGGACAGCCTCAGCTACTTAGTAAGGCCATTTGCAACTCAGTGGGATGTGTGTGTGTGTGTGTGTGTGTGTGTGTGTGTGTGTGTGTGTGTGTGTTACTGGGGATGGAACCCTTCTACCTCTGGGCTATACTCCCAGACCTATTTTATATTTTGTTTGGAAACAGGGTCTCTTAAACCAGCCAGGCTGGCTTGGAACCAGTGCAATCCTCCTGTCTCCACCTCCCAAAGGTGGGGATTACAAGTGTACAAGTGTGTGTGTCACCACACCCTGCTGAGATCCTTTTTAAAAGTTAAAAAAAAAAAAAGAATAAAAAATAGGGCTGAGTAGCTCAGAGATAAGACTGCCCCTGGGTTCTATCCCCAGTACTGAAAAAAAAAATTGGGAGGGGCATGGCTCAAGGGTAGAATGCCCTTGGGTTCAATCCTCTGTACCCCCCACCCCCCACACACAAAGCAGAAGACAAGCCATGAACATTGGTGTACCCCTATAATACCAGCAACTTGAAGTCCGAGGCGAGAGGATGAAGTCTGGACTATCTTCAGCAATTAGCCAGACTGTGTCTCAAAATGAAAACATAGTTGGGCGTGGTGGCGCACGCTTGTAATCCCAGGACTTGGGAGGCTGAGATAGGAGGATCGTGGGTTTGCGGCCAGCCTCAGCTACTTAGTGAGGCCCTCTGCAACTTAGTGAGACCCTGTTTCAAAATAAAGAGTTAAAAATAGGACTGGGGGTGTAGCTTGGTGGTAGAAAGCTCCTTGGTTAGATCCCTGGTATTGCAAAGAAAAAAAGAAAACTTATAGTGAGCTGGGGAGTGCAGCTCAGTGGTAGAGTGCTCCCTTGCCCCCTGGATTCAATTCCTAGTACCACAAAAAATGTGTGTGTGTGTGTGTGTGTGTGTGTGTGTGTATTTTATATTTTTTACACACACACACACACACACAATCAAGAATATAAGAAAAAGCCGGGCGTGGTAGTGCACGCTTGTAATCCCAGCATTCAAGAGGCTGAGACAGGAGGACCACGGTTCACGGACAGCCTCAGCTCCTTAGTGAGGCCCTCCACAACTTTGTGAGACCCTGTTTCAAAATAAAGAATAAAGGCTGGGCATGGTGGCGCACGCTTGTAATCCCCGCACTTGGGAGGCTGAGACAGGAGGATCGCGCAGGTTCGAAGCCAGCTGCATGCGCTGGCTTAGGAGACCCTGTTTCCAAATAAAAATGTAAAAATGGGTCTGGGAGTGTAGCCCGGAGGTAGAAGGGCTTCCAGGAACCCCAGTTCCACCAAAAAATAAAAATAAAATAAATAAATAAAGAATAAAGCCGGGCGTGGTGGCGCACGCTTGTAATCTCCGCGCTTGGGAGGCTGAGACAGGAGGATCGCACAGGTTCAAAGCCAGCCTCAGCTACTTAGTGAGGCTTTCAGCAACTTAGCGAGACCCTGTTTCCAAATAAAATATTTAAAAAAAAGGTCTGGGAGTATAACTTGGAGGTAGAAAGCCTCTGGGTTCCACCCCTAGTACCACCAAAAAAAAAGAATAAAAAAATAAGGCAAGGGGTATAGCTCGGAGGTCGAATGCCCCTAGGTTTCATCCCCAGACCCGCAAAAAAAAAAAAAAAAAAAAAAAAAGAGAGAGAGAGAGAGAAAGAAAGAAAGAAAAGAGCCTACATGTAGAGAAAATTTTTGCCAGCTACTCCTCTGATAGAGGACTAATATCTAGAATATATAATATATATATGAAATAAAAAGGGCTGGAGATGCGGCTTGGTAGTAGAGCACCCCTGGGTTCAAGCCCCACTACCGCAATTAAATAAATAATAAGTAAAAGCACAAGACATCAGGATGAGCTCACGTGGGGGTGAGTTAGAAGCAATTAAGAAGAGGAAGAGGAACCAACACAGAGAAAGAAGGCCTGGCCTGGGGTGGGGAGGAAGCCTGTGTCTTTCCTGGAAACCAAGGAAATGGGCGTGAGGGACAGTTTTCTCCACTAAATGACACGGGAAGAGAACGGCGGAAAGGAAGCCGCGTTATACAAAGTGCGTCATTTGCAGTCTGTCTGTCTGTCCTTCTTTCTTTCCTTCCTTCCTTCTTTCCTTCTTTCTTTCCTTTTTCCTTTTCTTTTCTTTCTTTCTTTCTTTCTTTCTTTCTTTCTTTCTTTCTTTCTTTCTTTCTTTCTTTCTTTCTTTCTTTCTTTCTTTCTTGGCAGTCCTGGGGATGGAACCCAGGGGCATTCGACCTCCGAGCCACACCCCCAGCCCTGTTTTTTATTCTTTATTTTGAAACAAGATCTCACTAGTAGCTGAGGTCACCATGAACCTGTGATCCTCCTGTCTCAGCCTCCCAAGGACTGGGATTCCGAGCGTGCGCCCCCACACCTGGCTGTAGTTCTTTACTGAACTCACTCCCATGTTACACACGAGGAAGCTGAAACACAGAGGGCTGAGGTAACCTGCCCACAACTGCACAGCTATCGAGCTCGGCGCTAGGCATTCTGGGTCCAGAGTTATTGCTTCCCTGCTCAAACACTTTTGAAGGTTAAATTCTGTTATGTAAGAGACAATCAAAAGCCACGTGTTAGATTATACCTGTAATCCCAGTACTTCGAAGCCCAAGACAGGAGGATGACAGGTTCAAAACCAGCCCCAGTAACTTAGTGAGACTCAGCAATTTAGCGAGACCCTGTTTCAAAAACAATAAATAAATAATAAAAAGGGCTGAGGGTGTAGCTCAGAGGTAGAATGCCCCTGAGTTCAATCCCCAGTTACACAGGGTCTCACTGAGTTGCAAAGGACCTCACTAAGTAGCTGAGGCTGTCGGCGAGTTGTGATCCTCCTGTCTCAGCCTCCCAAATGCTGGGATTACAAGCGTGCACCACCACACCCGTCTTGATTTATTTTATTTTTGTAGTACTTGTTTTGTGTGTATGGTGCTAAGAATTGAACTCAGGGACATTCTAGCTCTTAGCTACACCCCCAGCCCTATTTTATTTATTTTCAAACAGGGTCTCACAAAGTTGCTGACGGCCTCACTAAATTGCTGAGGCTGGCTTTCAACCTGTGATCCTCCTGTCTCAGCCTCCCAAGTACTGGGATTCCAGGCGTTGGCCACCATGCCCTGGTCACAGGCTTCAGTCCATCCCTACCTTCCTTGGCTCCGGAGCACATTTGACACTGTTGGCCACTTCCTTCTGGAAGCACTGGCTCCCACTGGATTCTATGACATCACAGGGCTCCCTGGGTCTTTTTTTTTTTTTTTTTTTTTTTGGTGGTACTGGGGTTCCTGGAAGCCCTTCTATCTCCGGGCTACACTCCTAGACCTATTTTTACATTTTTATTTGGAAACAGGGTCTCCTAAGCCAGCGCGGCTGGCTTCGAACCTGCGCGATCCTCCTGTCTCTGCCTCCCAAGCGAGGGGATTACAAGCATGGCCACCACGCCCAGCGCTCCAGGGTCTTACTCCTTCAGCTACAGTGGCTTCTTGTGTGTTCTCAGTAGACGCAGTTTCTTCCATACAACAACTAACTGCCTGCCGGGTGTCCAGGGCCATGGCTCCAGTTCCCAGCAGCCTGGTCAGGAGCCCACCCCTTGGAGCTGGCAGAGGCAAGGAGGACTATTTTCTTGATAATGGGGGGAAATCAGGGTACCATCACCAGCAAAAAGAGAAAGGGACACTGAAGAATAGAACAAGGCAAAAAGGAATCAGGGTCCCTCCCTCTGGGTATTCTGGGTAAACTCATACAAATGAGCAAAACAATGCATTGGGAGGGGGGGGAATCTCCGAAATTTCTAGTCATTGGAACAGTATGTAGGAGGGAGGGCAGGGAAAGAAAAATGCTGATTTCCTTTGAAGACAGAAAACTGTGTGGTTTGTAGAGGAGGCAGCCTCAGCGAGACAGCTTAGATCAACCCCCCTCCAACCCCCCAGCATCTTGAAGGAGCATGTAGCATGGAGGGAGGTAGACAGACCACTAACAATCCACTGCTTTTTAATACGGCCCCAAGGCTTCGGTGCCAAGAGGATACTTTACTCTGAGGTTAGACACAACCATCTCAGGGGTTTGGGGATTGCTTTTCTAATAGGTACCTGGGAGAATTCGCAGCTGCTTTCTGCTGGACCAGAAGGCTTTGCAGCCTGCCCATCTGGGGGGTCTCCATGAAAGTCATAGAGGGGCCTCTCACATGCGGGCCAGCTGTTGCCATTTTTATGTGCATATTTGGGAGAATTCGAGTTCAGTACATTACGGTGGCCAGCCAGCCACCCACCAGGGTTGGGCTGGACTCTACAGCATGTTTCAGGCAGACGCTGTCCTTGGGCTCGGGGTGAGCAGGCCCTGCTCCTCCAAGTTGGACTCTCTGACAGTCCCCTCAAAATCTGGCCCTGGGGTTCCAGGGAGACTCTGTCCTTTGTAGAAGAAGAGGTTTTGGGGTTTTTTCTTTTGTTTTTGCTGTACTGGGGATGGAACCCAGAGGCATTCTACCTCCGAGCTACCTGCCCAGCCCTATTTTTCTTTTTTCTTTTCTTTTTCCTTTTTTAATTTTGTGCAGTACTGGGGATGAAACCCAGGGGCCTTCTACCTCCGAGCTACACCCCTATCCCTATTCTGTATTCTTTATTTTGAAACAGGGTCTCACTGAGTTGCAAAGGGCCTCACTAAATAGATGAGGCTGTCTGCGAACTGCGATCCTCCTGTCTCGGCCTCCCGAATGCTGAGATTACAAGCATGCGCCACCACGCCCAGCTATTTTTTTTTTTTTTTTGAAACAGGGTCTCACTAAATTGCCGAGGGCCTCACTAAGTAGTTGAAGTAGTTGCTTCCTTCCTTTCTTTTAGAGGTGGGGTCTCATTGTGCTGCCCAGGCTGGCCTGAACTCCTGGGCTTATATGATCCTCTTGCCTCGGTCTCCCGAGTAGCTGGGACTGCAGGCAGGTGCCACGGGGCCCATGCTGCTGCCATCTTTCATTCCAGCATCTCTTGAAGCCCTGCCACCTGATCAGCTGCTGTGCCAGCTGTGTATCTGTTGAGTTTCACTTGGTACACTACGATGTCTGATTGGAACAAGCGATGCCAGCTTGGCAGGAGCTGCGGGATGGCGGAGGTCCGCATCCTGGACAACTGTGATTGGATTCCCTCTGGCTCAAGATTTGACAGGCTTCACTCAACACTATAGTGCATCTCAGGAACTGTGCTAGTGGGTGGTGATCTGATCCCTGGTCCCCGCCTCTAGGAACCCAGAGCGCACTGGGACAAATGATAAGTCAAAATGTGAGCCAAAGTGAGCTGGGTGTGCTCGTCATCCCAGTATTTGGCTATCAAGTGAGCTCCCAAAGACTGGTGTTGGTATATAGGAGGTTGAAACAGGAGGATGGCAGATTGGAGGCCAGCCTTATCAATGTAACAAGACTCAGCAACCCAGAGACTCTCTTTCAAAACCAAAACATAAAATGGATTGGGGTATAGCTCAAAGAGAATGTCTCTGGGTTCAATCTCCAGTACCCCCCCAAACAAAACAAAAACCTTGTGCTGAAAGCTCTGTTCCCAGGGAAGCACTGTTGAGAGGGGGCGCTCTGGGGAAGGGGCCGGATCCCATGGGCCCTGACCTCATTAGTCCAGTGACTGTTGGCTGGCCCCTTGGGAAGTGGTGGGAACTGTGAGCAGGTGGGCACAGTTGGAAGAAGCAGGTCACTGGAGGTGTGCCCTGGGGGACCATATCCTTGGCCCCTTCATCTCTCTCTTCCTCCTGGCTGCCGGTGAGCTAAGCGGCTTTCCTCTGCCACACCATTCTGCCATGCTGTTCTGCCCCAAGCAAGGGAGCCGGCTGACCGTGGACTTAAACCTCTGAAACCACAAGTCAGAGAAGGCCTTCCTCTTTGTTGATGTCAGGTATTTTGGTCATGGAGCGATGACTAACACACTCTACATAAACATTAACTCAAAGTGGATCGTAGACCTAAGCATAAAAAGCTAAAATTATAAAACTTCTGGAAGAAAACAGAGGTGAAAATCCTCCTGATGTTGAGTTGGCAAAGGTTTCTTATGACAGAAAAAGCACTAGCACTGGGCGTGGCGGCGCACACTTGGCACCCCAGTACTCGGGAGGCTGAGACAGGAGGATCACAAGTTCATGGCCAGCCTCAGCTACTTAAGTGAGGCCTCCACAACTTAGTGAGACCCTATTTCAAAATAAAGAATAAAAAGTAGGGCTGGGGATGGAGCTCAGAGGTAGATGCCCCTGGGTCCCATCCCCAGTAACACACACACACACACACACACACACTAGCTACCTGGGTGTGGTGGCACTCGCCTATAATCCTAATACTTGGGGGGCTGAAATAGGAGGATCACAGGTTCAAGACTAGTCTCAGCAATTTATTTATTTATTTATTTATTTATTTGTGTGTGTGTGTGTGTGTGTGTGTGTGTGTGTGTGTTGTACTGGGGTTCCTGGAAGCCCTTCTACCTCCGGGTTACACTCCCAGACCTATTTTATATTTTTATTTGGAAACAGGGTCTCTTAAGCCAGTGCGGCTGGTTTATAACCTGTGTGATCCTCCTGTCTCTGCCTCCCAAGCACGGGGATTACAGGCGTGCACCACCATGCCCTGTTAGTCTCAGCAATTTAGTAGGACTTTTAGCAACCTAGTAAGACATTGTTCTAAAACAAAAAAAAAAATCAAAGGGTTGGGTGTAGCTCAGAGGTAGCATGCCTCTGGGCTTAAGCCCTAGTGCACACACCGGCTAAAAAAAAAACAAACAAAAATCTTCTCTTCCAGTGACACCATATAAGGATTTCAGAGTCATGTAAAACATTACTAAAACACATATAGGACTTCACTTTTCTTTTTTCTTTTTTGGTACTAGGGATTGGACCCAGGAGCATTCTACTTCTGAGCTACATCTCCAGCTCTATTTGATTTTTTATTTTGAACCAGGGTCTTACTAAGTTGCCGAGGACCTCACTAAATTGCTGTGGCTGGTTGTGAACCTTCAGTCCTTCTGTCTTAGCCTCCCAAGTACTAGGATTACAAATGTGGGCCACCACATCCAGCTTTCACATTGTTTTTGAAAATGGTATTCTCTACAATATGAATTTCAATCTTTCAAAATAAACAGAAATATCAGCCTTATTTTTTTTGTTCATGTAAGCCAACAGAATGTATAGCATAAAAGGTTTTAACTTCCAGGACCAGAATAGACCTGGTAACCAACCTACTTACCCAAGGCCCAAGGCAATCAATGTCATTATAGTCAGAAAGACTCCAGATTGAGGTCAAAAAGGAAAACAGAGGTCAAAAATGGAGATGGGAGGATGAGTATTTGGTCCAACCGTGTAAAGAGAGGGCAGAGGGAATGAATCCTAGGTCTTTAGCTAGGCAGGCTGGGGACACCATTCAAAGGGGAAAAGGCAGAGCTGTGTGTGTAACACATTCCTGTAATAACAGTACTTGGAATGCTAGGACAGGAGGGTCGCAGGTTTGAGGACAGCCTCATCAGCAACTCAGTGAGACTCTTGGCAACCTAGTGTTTAATAATAATAATAACAATAATAATAATTATTATTATTATTGTTGTTGTTATTACTTTTGGTACTGTGAATTGAACTCAAGGGCATTCTACCTCAGAGCTATACACCCAGCCCTATTTTATTTTCATTTTGAAACAGGGTGTAGCTAGATTGATGAGAGTCTCACTATTTGCTGAGGCTGTCCTTGACCCTGAGATCCTCCTGTCTCAGCCTCCCAAGTACTGGGATGAGACCCTGTTTTAAAACAAAAAATAAAAAGGGCCAGATGTAGAGTGGAGGTAGAATGTCCTTGGGTTCAATCCCTAGTGACACGTGCGTGCGCGCGTACACACACACACACACACAAACACACACACACACACACACACACCCAGGTCATGGGAGGACAGGGTGAGCCAGGAATTTGTTGTAGTAATGGAGATAAAGCCATTTCATAGTTGTTATTTCTCGACTGCTCCGAACTGCCAGACAGGATCTAAGGTCTAAGTTCTGGCACAATTTAAAATCTCTGTCAAGCCAGGCTTGGTGGCACACACTTGTCATCCCAGCATTTGGGAGGCTGGGACAGGTGGATCATGGTTCAAGGACAACCTCAGCTACTTAGTGAGGCCCTTTGCAACTTAGTGAGACCCTGTTTCAAAATAAAGAATAAAAAAATAGGGCTGGGTGTAACGCAGAAGTAGAATGCCCCTGGGTTCAACCCCTAGTACTGCAAAAAAAAAAAAAAAAAATTTTTTATCGCCAGGTATGGTGGTACATGCTTGTACTTAGGGTGGGGGGTCGACACAAGAGGATTTCAGGTTCAAGGCCAGCCTTAGCAACTTGGTGAGGCCCTCTGAAACTTAGTGAGACTCTGTTTCAAAATTAAAAAAAAATAAAATAAGACCAGGGATATAACTTACAGGTAGAATGCCCCTGAGTTCAATTCCTAGTACCAAAAAAAAAAAAAAAAATAGGGAGGGGGCGAGTTTGGTTTTCTCCAGGTGTGATGATATATAATCCCAGTACTTAGGCAGCTGAAACAAGATGGTCTCAGGTTTGAGGCCAACCTCAACAACTTAGTGAGGCTCTCAGCAACCTAGAGAGATTCTGTTTCAAAATAAAACAAACAACAACAACAAAAAAAAACTTGGGTAAGTAAATGTTCCTGTGTTCAGTACAAAATAATAATTAATAATAATAATAATAAATAATAGTTTTTTTCTCAGCAACTATCATTACCATAAAATAAATCCCCATTATAGTTCCAAGTATAGCAGGAAATGTTTGGAATAAAAACTAAACAGGATCTCCATAAATGTGTGATGCTTGTACTGGTACCTCCAGGTGGAACGGCGAGGCTAGACAGGGATCATGCAGCTCCATCCCTGGAGAGCCAGCATGTGAACAGAGGTCTGTCTGCTCCTAAGGCCTATCTTTTTCACTTTTCTACCTTACCACAAACAAAGAGGTGTTTAGATGTTTTGCATGACGATCATAATGACAGACTCCAGGTTCTGTGCAATTTACTCTCAGCATATTTGTTGCTATATATTACTTCCAGCATTTCCCACAGGCCAGGGAAGTTGAATATATCGACACTTAGAATACTCACGTTGACGTCCACATCATTCCTCAGCACCCAGAAGGTAGTAGATGGAACTACTATCATTTTCTCCAGCCTGCCACCTAAATATTTATGCATCTGATAAAAAGGCTCCAGGGACCATGCCAAAAATGTATAGACCTAGCCGGGCGTGGTGGCGCATGCTTGTGATCCCAGTGCTTGGGAGGCTGAGACAGGAGGATCACACGGGTTCAAAGCCAGCCTCAGCAGCTTAGTGAGGCTCTCAGCAACTTAGTGAGACTCTGTTTCCAAATAAAATATAAAATAGGCCTGGAAGTGTACGCTGGCGATAGAAAGCCCCTGGGTTCCATCCCCAGTACCACAATAAATAAATAAGTAAGTAAATAAATAAATAAATAAATAAATAAATGTATAGACGTAGCTGGGTGTGGTGGTGCTGGCCTATAATCACAGTACTTGGGAAGCTGAGACAGCAGGATCACAGGTTCAAGACCAGCCTCAGCAGTTTCACAAGATGTTCAGCAACCTAGTGAGACCTTGTTTCAAAAAACAAATCATCGGGCCGGGCGTGGTGGCGCACGCTTGTAATTTCTGCACTTGGGAGGCGGAGGCAGGAGGATTGCGCAGGTTAGAAGCCAGCCTCGCTGGCTTAAGAGACCCTGTTTCCAAATAAAAGTATAAAATAGGTCTGGGAGTGTAACCCGGAGGTAGAAGGGCTTCCAGGAACCCCAGTACCACCAAAAACAAAACAAAACAAAACAAATCATTGAAGCTGGGCGTGATGGTGCACACTTGTAATCCCAGCATTCGGGAGGCTGAGACCGGAGCGTCGCGGTTCACGGACAGCCTCAGCTACTTAGTGAGGCCCTTTGCAACTCGGTGAGACCCTGTTTCAAGATAAAGAATAAAAAGTAGGGCAGGGGTGTAGCTCAAGATAGAATGCCCCTGGGTTCCATCCTCAGTACTGCAAAAAAAATAAATTAGAAAATTAAAAAAGGGTTGGGGGTGGCTCAGAGGTAAAATGCCTCTGGGTTCAATCCCCAGTACAAAAAAAAAAAAAAAAAAAGTATAGACCTTTCTTTTCCATGCACACCTATCTTCCTACTCAGCCTTTCCAGTCACAAGGGCGCTGCGCCTCCTTACCTGGACGATCACAGCCTCCTCCTCCCTACAGCGGTGACAGAGCCGGTGATCGAACGTCCCTCTGTATCCTGGTTTTCTCAGCTGTAAAGTGAGGGTTTGAAACCTGTCCTGTACATTGGTTCAGTAAGATAGGCGATACGCTGGAGGCATCTTGTTTGCTTTTCATTTTTTTTGTTTGTGGGTGTGTGATTGAACCCAGGGGCATTCTCCCTGCCAGCTACACCCCCAGCCCAATTTTGTTTTTATTTTGAAACAGGGTCTCCCTAGGCTTCTGAGAGTCTCAGTACTTCCTGAGGCTGTCCTCGAACCTACGACCCTCCTGTTGCAGCCTCCCAAGTACTGGGATTACAAGCGTGCGCCACCACACCCGGCTTGTTCTTTTTTTTTCTTTTTTTTTTTTTTTTTTTTGCAGGTCTAGGGATGGAATCCAGGGGCATTTGAATGCCGAACTACACCCCCTATCCTATTTTTTTTATTCTTTATTTTGAAACAGGTCTCACTGAGTTGCAAAGGGCCTCACTAAGTAGCTGAGGCTGTCCGCGAACCGCGATCCTCCTGTCTCAGCCTCCCGAATCCTGGGAGTACAAGCGTGCGCCATCACGCCGGGCTCTGCTCTTCATTTCTGAGTGGTCATCCTCCTTCAGTCCCCAGAAATCTTTGTTGTTATCAAATATCTTGATATTTTGTAAATACATTTCCTAGTGTTATCATCTGCCTCTGTGTTGTATACCTGATTATCTATGTCAGATTTACATATTTACTTATTTTTTTGGTATTGGGGAGTGATTGAACCCAGGGGGCATTCTACCTCTGAGCTACACCCCAGTCCTGAAGGTCTTGCTGAGTTGCTGAGGCTGGTTTTGAACCTGCGATCCTTCTGCCTCAGCCTCCTAAGTACTGGGATTATAAGTGTGTGCCGCTATGCCAAGTTAGCTTTATATATCTTTCACCTTAAACTCTAAATAGGTAGAAAACCTATAGCTGTTAAGTATTTTCTGGTCCCATGTGCCATAGTATTCATTGTCTTTGAACCACAACAAGAAATCACTGAGCACTTTCTGTTTTATGAGTGCTGTGCAAACAGGCTCTTAGGATAAGATGTATTTCTGCACACAAGGACCATTAGAGAGATGATGTTTAAAAGCACGGCAAGCCAGATGTGGTGACGCACGCTTGTAATCCCAGCATCTGGGAGGCTGAGACAGGAGGATCATAGTTCTCAGACAGCCTCAGCTACTTAGTGAGGCCCTTTGCAACTCGGTGAGACCCTGTTTCAAAATAAAGAATAAAAAATAGGACAGGGGGTTTAGCTCAGAGTTCAAATGCGCCTGGGTTCCAGCCCCAGACCCACACAAAAAAATTCAACAAATAATCACTTTATCGTTTTAGAATCTTCTAATTTTTCTATTGCACACACATACATATTTTATAAAAATGGAATCATGCTACACATACATTTTATTTATTTTGCGGTACTGGAGATGGAACCCAGGGGCCTTCTACCTCTGAGTGACACCCCCAGCCCTATTTTTTATTCTTTATTTTATTTATTTTTGTGGTACTGGGGGTGGAACCCAGGGGCTTTTCTACCTCCGGGCTATACTCCCAGACCTATTTTATACTTTATTTGGAAACAGGGTCTCACTAGTTGCTAAGAGCCTCACTAAGTAGCTGAAGCTGGCTTGGAAGCTGTGTGATCCTCCTGTCTCAGCCTCCCAAGCGCTAGGATTATGAGCGTGTGCCACCTTGCGTAGCTTTATTGTTTTGTTTTTTTTTTTTTTTTTTTTGGTGGTACTGGGGATGGAATCCAGAGGCTTTCTACCTCCGGGCTATACTCCCAGACCTATTTTATATTTTACTTGGAAACAGGGTCTCACTAAGTTGCTGAGAGCCTCACTAAGCAGCTGAGGCTGGCTTCGAACCCGTGCGATCCTCCTGTCTCAGCCTCCCAAGCGTGAGGATTACAAGCATGCGCCACCATGCCCGGCTTTTATTCTGTATTTTGAAACAGGATCTCATTGAGTTGCAAAGGACCTCACTAAGTAGCTGAGGCTGGCTGCAAACCACAGTCCTCCTGTCTCAGCCACCCAAAGGCTGGGATTACAAGCAGTGCCAGCACACCCAGTTTGCACACACATTTTGTAACAAGCTTTTTTCTGACCTAGCAACACATCACAGATATCTTATACATTATTAAGAATTCTCACCGGGCGTGGTGGCGCAGGCTTGTAATCCCTGCGCTTGGGAGGCTGAGACAGGAGGATCGCACAGGTTCGAAGCCAGCCTCAGCTGCTTAGTGAGGCTCTCAGCAACTTAGTGAGACCCTGTTTCCAAGTAAAATATAAAATAGGGCTGGGAGTACAGCCCGGAGGTAGAAAGCCTCTGGGTTCCACCCCCAGTACCACAAAAAAAAAAAAAAAAAAAAAGAAAGAAAAAAAAAGAATTCTCTGCTTCTGAACTACACCCCAGCACTTTTTGTTTTTTAATTTTGAAATGGGGTCTCACTAAGTTGCTGAGGCTAGCCTTCAACCTCTGATCCTCTTGTCTCAGCCTCTCAAGTTCTGCCCAGCTTGAGGCATGATTTTTTTAGGGGAAGATAACTGGGGGTTCAACTGGGGGGCAGTCTACCTCTAAGCTATACCCCCAATCCTTTTTATTTTTAATTTTGAAGCAGGGTCTTGTTAAAATGCTGAGTCTAACCTCAAACCTGAGATCCTCCTGACTCAGTCCCTCAAGTGTTGGGATTACAGGTGCCACTACATCTGACTTGAGGCATGAATTTTTTTCCAGTACTGAGAATGGAACCCAGGGGTATTCTACCTCTGAGCTACACCCCCAGCCCGATTTTTATTCTTTATTTTGAAACAGGATCTCATTGATTTGCAAAGGGCCTCACTAAGTCGTGGCTGAGGCTGTCTAAGAACCACAATCCTCCTGTCTCAGCCTCCCAAATGCTGGGATTATAATTGTTTGCCACCACACCTGGCTATTTGAGGTATGATTTCTAAGGGGGGCTCAGTATCCATGGTATGGAAGAATCGTGATTTATTTAAAAAATTCCCTTGTACCATTAGGTTATTTCCAGTTTTTCCCCACTATTAACAACGGACATCTTTGTAAATAGTCCTCCATTCACCTACCTAATTATTTTCTTGGGATCTAAGCAGAATTTATCATCAAAGGAAGAGCATGTTTTCAGTTTGCTATCCATTGCCAACTTTTCTATTAGGAAGTTGTACAGATTCACAACCCCATGAGCAGTTCATGAGAATGTTCTAATAGAGGCTTTGGGCCAAGAAAATGATTATGAAAAAAATAATCAACAAGATAAGTGTCTGCTAAAGGCTCACCCTAAGCCAGCTGTGTTTATTTGCTGAACTCTCTCGCGATGTTCCTTGGACCAAACACCGAAGGTCCTTTAGACTCTTTTGTTTGCTTATTGCCCCTTTCAACACCCTGAAATCTGACTCAGGTTTTATCTGAAGCAAAAGGGATTTCTGGTAAATCTGATTGCCAATTTGGAAACTCTAGCAAGCACTTGTGTCCTTCATCCCAGTGGGGACCATTTTTTATGATTTTAGCTGCTGAGACCAAAAAAGGGATGCTGGCGGACCTGATGCTGAGAGCTCACGTGCTTATAAGAAATGAAAGAAACAAACCGGGTTTGGTGGTGTATGCTTGTAATCCCAGTACTTGGGAGACTGAGACAGGAGGATCGCAGGTTCAAAGCCGGTTTCGGCAACTTAGTAAAGCCCTCCACAACTTAATGAGAACTTGTTTCTAAATAAGAAATAAAATCAGGCGAGAGGTATAACTTGGAGGTAGAACGCCTCTGGGTTCAATCCTCAATATCCCCCCCCCCAAAAAAAAAAAAGAAAGAAAAAGAAAAAAGAAACAAAAGATAGGTTGGGGTGAAAAAGCCAGGTTCTGAGATACAAAGGAAAAAAACAATAATAACCCAAGGGTTTGAAGTTTCAATCTGACCTGTTCTTATAATATCACTATGGTGGTGGTCTCCACAAACAGTTGCAAAATAGCAAGATGTAAATAAAAGAACAAGCGAGTTCCACCCAGGCGATCTGGAGTTATTTTAGGGACCTGAGCGATGTCATCTGGGGTAAATATGGAATGCAAAAATCTGTTCTTCTAATAATCATCCTCCCCTTTCTTTTGCGAGTCTGAACAAAGGCCTGGCAAATCAGTCATTTGTACTGAAAGAAGCTCCAACCTAGCATCTTCAGGGTTGAGAAAGTGCAGCCAAAAGAACAGAACTAAGGGCTAGGAACAGATGCTGGGATTCTTCCTCTCACACCCTTGGCCTCTGAGACTTGGCTGAGCCGGCCACGGAGTCCAAGGGTGGAACACGGGTGATGTTCTTGGGAATTGTTGGCCTGGTCCGGAGCCTGGGATGGGGCCCCAGGGAACTGAGCTTGGTTGCCTGCCCCTGTCCTTGATTCCTGGGCTGGAGGCGGTGCAGGGGCGGAGGGAAGCATCTTTAAGGCCACTGTTTGTCTCTGGGGCATCGCCATCTGCCTCAGATGACATTTACCACCCCTGTCCTCAGGCTATTCTCTTTGAACCCCTGACTCAGCGAGTCCCAATCCAAAAAAGCAGAACTATTTTTGTACCCCCCCCAAAAAAAAAAGGGGTCAGGCAACGCTCTAGTCGAATTCCTCTCTGACCCTGAATCGCTTCCTCTTTGCTCTTAACCCCTTGCTCTTCTCTATTCTCTGTGCACCCTTGGCTTCTAGACTGCCCCCATTGCAAGTACCACCATTGCACTGCAGGCATGGAGGCTGGTCCAGTGCCTGGCACACAGATGACCTTTCAGAGTGACAGCTGACAGGCAACTAAGGCTCCACGATGATCCTAAAACTTGGCGATTCTCTTGCCTCGGCCTCCTGCAAGATCTTACATTTCCGGTGGAGATTACATTTTGTAGGCATAATGTCTGAGTACTGAGTACAATTTCCATCTTATCTCAGAGCCTTCTCTGACATTTGGACATACAATTACACTTTTTCCTTCCTCTGTTTCATTTCTCTTCCCTGCACTAACCACAGGATATATTGTATACTTCTGTGTTTATTATTTATCTATGCAAAAATGTATCCTCTTTGCCTGGGCAATGATGCTGCTGGCTTGTAATCCCTGCACTTGGGAGGCGAGACAGGGGGGATCACACAGGTTCAAAGCCATCCGCAGCTACTTAGTGAGACCCTGTTTCCAAATAAAGTGTAAAAAAAAGGTCAGGGAGTAAAGCCCGGAAGTAGAAAAGCCCTTGGGTTCCACCCCCAGTATCACCAAAAAAAAAAAAAAAAAAAAAAAAAAAATGTATCCTCTTTGAGGATACTCTTTCTATGGTATTCACTGCTAAATCCCCAGTAGCTGGACCCATCCCTAGCACACATCAGGTGTCTCCTACTCTGTTAGATGATAACAAATGCCTTAAACTGGGCAGCTCACTTTTTTTTTTTTTTTTTTTTTTGGTGGTACTGGGGTTCCTGGAAGCCCTTCTACCTCCGGGATACACTCCCAGACCTATTTTAACATTTTTATTTGGAAACAGGGTCTCCTAAGTCAGCGCCCGCGGCTGGCTTCGAACCTGCGCGATCCTCCTGTCTCTGCCTCCCAAGCGCGGGGATTACAAGCGTGCGCCACCACGCCCGGCTGGGCAGCTCACATTTTAAGAGAGACTTACTTTCTAAGGTTCTAGAGCCTGGAATTAGATCAAGGCTACAGCAAATTTGATGACTAGTCTGAGCCCTATTCCTGGCCCACAAATGGCACCTTCTCCCAGTGCCCTCGAGTGGTGGAAGAGGCTATCTTTCTCCCTGTGGTCTTTTATAAGGGCATAAACTCCAACCACAAGGCTTCATCCTCAGGACCTAGGTACTTCTCCCAATTTCTACCTCCTAATACCTCACCTCATTGGTTAAGATTTTAACATGAATTTTGGAGAGACACAATCCTTCAGATCATAGTAAAGTGCTCACCAAGTACATGTCAAATTCAATTCGCTCAGCCAAATGTGGTGGTGCACACCTATGATCCCAGTACCTGGGAGGCTGAGCCTGGAGGATCAAAGGTTCTAGGCTAGCCTCAACAATTTAGCGATGCCCTCAGCAACTTAGTGAGACCCTGTTTCAAAATAAAAAATAAGAAAGGGGTGGGGGTGTAGGCTGGAGGTAGAGCACCCCTGGGTTCAATCCCTGTATCTCCCACAAAAAAATTAATTTGCTTGATGAATTCTTCAATACTGTGGAAGAACTTTTGTTTTGTTGGTACTGGGGATGGAATGCAAGGGCATTCTACCTCCAAGCTACAACCCCAGTCCTATTTTTTATTCTTTCTTTTGGAACAGGGTCTCACTGAGTTGCAAAGGACCTCACTAAGTAGCTGAGGCTGTCAGTGAACCAAGATCCTTCTGTCTCAGCCTCCAAAACGCTGGGATTACCAGGGTGTGCCACCACACTTGGCTTTGTTTTGTTTTGTTTTATTTTACTTTGTGGTATTGGGGGGTTTAACCAAGGGTCATTCTACCTCTAAGCTATACCCCCAACCCTATTTTTTTTTTTTGGTGGTACTGGGGGTAGAACCCAGGTGCATTCGACCTCTGAGGTACAGCCCCTGCCCTAATTTTTATTCTTTGTTTTGAAACTGGGTCTCACTGAGTTGCAGAGGGCCTCACTAAGTAGCTGAGGCTGGCCACGAACTGCGATCCTCCTGTCCCATCCTCCAGAATGCTGGGATACAAGCGTGAGCTACCACGCCCGGCTCAACCCTATTTTATTTTATTTTGAAACAGGGTCTCACTAAGTTTCTGAGGCTGCCTCAAACCTGCAATCTTCCTTTTCCACTTCAAGTACTGGGATTACAAGTGTGCACCACTAGTTCTTGCTAGAAGGACTTTATTATTTATTTATTTATTTATTTATTTATTTATTTATTTATTTTGTGATACTAGGGATAGGACTCAGGGGCATTCTACCTCCAAGCTACACCCCAGCACTATTTTATTTTCTTTCTTTCTTTCTTTCTTTCTTTCTTTCTTTCTTTCTTTCTTCTTTTCTTTCTTCCTTCTTTTCTTTCTTTCTTTCTTTTTATTTATTTATTTTTTGGTGGTACTGGGGTTCCTGGAAGCCCTTCTACCTCTGGAGTATACTCCCAGACCTATTTTATTTTTGGAAACAGGGTCTCTTAATCCAGTGAGGCTGGCTTCGAACCTGCGCGATCCTCCATCTCGCCTCCCAAGTGCGGGGATTACAAGCGTGCACCACCACGCCCGGCTATATTCTTTATTTTGAAAGAGGGTCTCACTGAGTTGCAAACAGCTTCACTAAGCTGAGGCTGTCTGCGCATGGGCCACGATCCTCTTAAACGCTAGGATTGCAAGCATGCACTTCCACATCCGGCTTAGAAGAACTTTCTTGAGGAACTCTCCAGAAAATGAGGTGTGATTCCAGCGGGCCAGAATAACAAATCATGAAGAATGAATGAAGTCACGCATGAGGATTTCCCACGGTGTATCCGGGCACGTCCAAGATGCTCCATGCCTGGGGTGAGGGCCTGTTATATATTTAAGCTTCTTAATTCTGAACAGACACTATTAACATGGCCATTGAACTGACAAGGAAAACAGGGCTCACAGAGACTTAGGAATTTCCCCTTGGTAGGTTGGGCAGGACTAGAATTCTTCACAGACACTGAATTCCAGCTGGGCGTGGTGGCACACGCTTGTAATCCCAGTACGTAGGAGGCTGAGACAGGATGATCATGCAGGTTTGAAGCCAGCCCCAGCTACTTAATGAGGCTCTCAGCAACTTAGTGAGACCCTGTTTTCAAATAGGTTGGGGGTATATCCCGGAGGTAAAAGGCCCCTGGGTTCCATCCCCAGTAATACACACACACACACACACACACACACACACACACACCACATACCACACACACACACAGACTGAATTCCAAATCCAGTTCCTTATCTGCCATCCCACAGTTGCTGACTCGAGCAAAAACATGTCTTCTGAGCCGGGTATAGCACACGCTTATAACCCCAGTACTTGGGAGACTGAGACGGGAGGATTACAGGTTCACCGCCAGCCTCAGCAACTTACGAGGCACCCCACAACTTAGTGAGACCCTGTTTCAAAATAAAGAATAAAAATAGCTTGGAGGTAGAACGCTCTTGGGAGACTGAGACGGGAGGATCGAGGGCTCGTTGGCCAGCCTCAGCAACTTAGCGATGTCCTCTGCAACTCAGTAAGACCCTATTTCAAAGTAAAAAATAAAATTGGGTTGAGGATGTAGCTCAGAGGTAGAATGCCCCTGGGTTCAATCCCCAGTACAAATAAATAGATAAATAAATAAATAAATAAATAAATAAATATCCTCCAGATTCTTCCTCTGCGCTCCCTCTCTCCCTCTCTCGCTCTGGCTCTGGCCTTCATTTCAAAGTCTGTCTCACCACCCGGCATTACAAGCAGAGAAGAGCCCTGGGGAGAAGGAAGACTGAGAACTGTGCGTTTGGTTATGAAGGGAAGGGCGCTTCTCCCACCTGCATCTCCCTGCGGCTTCCCCCAAGTCTCCCCACAGCCCCCACTTCTCCAGTGCCTCCAGGACTTCAGTGGCCAGTGTCCGGCTGGCAGGGATTCTGGACCAACCAAGCAGACAGGCGGGGCCCTGAGACTCACTGGCATCAGCAAACCAGGAAACTTCTCACGATTGAGAGGCTTCAGAACTCTGACTCGACTACACAGGCTCCTAGTCACTTAACTTCCCCAAGTAATTACATAGGCTTTAAAACTATGGAAGTGTTAGCTGTAATTCATTAAGAGCCTCCTCAGTGCTGGGCAGCGTGATAGGAAATTTACAAATGTCCAGTCCTGACAACAACCCAGAAAGGCAAATAATATTATCCCCATTGTGGGGCCAGGCACCAGAGATTGAATTGAGAGGAATTCGACCTTCCAGCCGTTTTGTTTTGTTTTGTTTTGTTTTGTTTTGAAATATGGTCTAGCTAGGTTGCTGAAAGTCTTGCTAAATTACTGAGGATAGTCTTGAAACATCAGTCCTCCTGTCTCAACCTCCCAAAGTACTGAGATTACACACCTGCATCACCGTGCCCTGCTATATTGTTCCCATTTTATAGATGGAAAAGCTGAGGCTTGAGGAATGAGTGATCTTGATGGAGGTCATATTGCTAATAAGTAGCCAAGGCCTGGGATTTAAACCCGGGTCTCTGCTTTCAAAGCTCATGCTCTGGGTAGGGGTAGAGCTCAGTCGTAGAGCACTTACCAAGCATTTATGATGCCTGGGCTCAATACCCAGAACACCCCCCCCCCCAAAAAAAAGCACATGTTCCTTCTGCCACCCCTAAAATGGTGGGGGAGTCATGTACACTGGGATACCCAGTCCAGGGTCACTCTGAAGAAAACTGGAAACATTCTTAAAAAATGATTAGGATGGTCATCGTGTGAATTATAGTGAGTAGAGTCAACAATAGATTATTTCACAGCTATTGAAAATAATATCGTTGGGTGTGGTGGTGCACACCTGTATCCCAGTACTTGGGAGGCTGAGGCAGGAGGATCACAGATTTGTGGCCAGCCTCAGCAACTTGGTGAGGGCCTCTGCAATTTAGTGAGACCCTATTTCAAAATTAAAATTTTAATTAGAATAGAGCTGGGCATGGCGGCACACACTTGTAAGCCTAGTACTTGGCTGAGATAGGAGAATAGTGGGTTTGCAGCGAGCCTCAGCTACTTAGAGAGGCCCTCTGCAACTTAGTGAGATCCTATTTCAATCTTAGTTGTCTGTTGGATGGAAAATCTTGTTTCTCTAGTTCTGGTGAGTGTTACCTATTTCTTCTTTGTAGTTAATCTCTTTGAGTATTTTCTCTAGTGCTGGTTTTGAAGACATAAATTCCTTCAGTTTCTGTTTGTCATGGAAGCTTCTTATTTCTCCATCTAATTTGATAGAAAGTTTTGCTGGGTAGGAAATTTTTGGCTGGAAGTTGTTTTCTTTCAAAATTGGGAATATGTTACTCCAAGCCCTTCTGGCTCTCATAACTTGGTTTGGGAAGTCTGGAGTGATTCTAATTGGTTTGCCTCTGAATGTCACTTGGCCCTTTGCTTTTGTTGCCTTTAAGATTCTCTGCTTGGCTTCCACATTGGTCATTTTGACAATTATGTGGCATGGGGATCCTCTTCTCCGATCCTGTCTAAAGGGAGTTCTATACGTTTCCTGGACCTGCGTATCGACCTCTTGCTCTATGTCTGGAAAATTTTCTGCTATTACTTCCTTGAAGAGATTGTTGATCCCTTTGGTTTCACTTTCTTTTCCCTCCTCTATTCCAATTATTCTTAGGTTAGCTCTCTTAAAATGGGCCCATATTTCTTCAATATCAGATTCCTGCTGTCGGATATTTTTTTCTAGATTAGAAACTATGCGTTCATTTTTGGAATGATCATCTTCTAAGAGCGAGATTCTGTTTTCCATGTGTTCTAATCGGTTGTTTGTGCTTTGAATTGAGGCCTTTACTTCATTAATTGCATCCTTTATCTCTTTTTGGCTCTCTCTGAGTTCTTTTCGAAGCACCTCTATTATTTCTACAGTTATTTTCCTGATTTGATCTTCTAGAAATCTCTGATTTTCTGTTTTATCGGGTTCTGATGTTGTGGGGTTGTGGGCATTCATTGCTCCAGTATTATTCCTCTTTCCCATGATTTCGGAAGTTTGTGCCTTCTCTGGGTTCTTCCCTTGAGTCACTATGACTTCCCTTAAGGTGCTCTGGATCTCGAGTCAGTAGTATCTCAGACCCCACTACTCCTTTACTGGGTTTTATCACAGAGTCTCCGACCCAGAGAGTCGATAGAGGCTGCTTTAGACTGTGGGGGGTGCCAGGTTGCACCTTCTCCTATGGTGTGATATCACTGCCACCGCCCCTCTCCCACTGGGTCAGGTCCCAGTGAGTACAGTACTGGGATTTCTCCGCTGTGGCCCACAATTTGACTCACTGTTCTTGAGTACGCAGATGTAGCTCTACTGAATTCGGTGAATTCGGGGCTGTTGCTGCCGGTGGCAATATGGCGCCGCTGCTACGCCCTCGGCTATGGGGCTGGCGTTTTTTTTTCTTGGTTTTGATTTCCACTCTGAATCCCTGCAGCGTGTGCTGAGCTCAGCCACTGGAAGCTTTAGATGCCCTCTGCGCCGAGAAATCCCGCCTGGCTGTTCCGCAGCGGCTCCCCTCGGCTTGCTGTGGCCGTCCCGTGAGTTCGCCGGTGCCGCCGGCAGTATGGCGCTGCTGCCGCGTCCTCGGGCGTGAGGCCAGTGTATATCCTCTGTGGCTCTGTTCTCAGTCCGCTTTCTCTCTGGAGCCTGGTGATTTTTTTTGTTTCTCTGGTGATGTTGTTTTCTGGCTTTGAAAGGCGCTGATTTTGTTTTAATGGAGATTTGTTGTTAGTGGGGCTCTTAAGCCCCGCTTTTCTCGGTTGCCATCTTCCCGGAAGTCCCCTATTTCAAAATAAAGAATAAAGCCGGGCGTGGTGGCGCACGCTTGTAATCCCCGCGCTTGGGAGGCTGAGACAGGAGGATCGCGCAGGTTCAAAGCCAGCCTCAGCTACTTAGCGAGGCTCTCAGCAACTTAGTGAGACCCTGTTTCCAAATAAAGTATAAAAAAGGTCTGGGAGTATAGCCCGGAGGTAGAAAGCCTCTGGTTCTCCCCCTAGTGCCACCCCCCAAAAAAAAAGAATAATAAAATAAAATAATATGCTCAACAAAGAAAAAATTAAAAAGAAAAAAATAAAGAATAAAAAAATAGGGACAGGGATGTAGCTTGGAGGTAGAATGCCCCTGGGTTCAATCCCCAGTACTAAAAAAAATTAAAATAATGCTGGGGGTGTAGTTCAGAGGTAGAATGCCCCTAGATCCAATCCATAGTACCACATATAATAATAATTAATAATAATACAGGGATTATGATGATTAAAATTATTTATAATAACTGAAAAATGTAAAATACAGAATTTATGCCTATGGAGACTACTGGTTCTATTTTTTGGTGGTGGTACTGGGGGTGGAACCCAGGGGCTTTTCTGCCTCCGAGCTATACTCCCAGACTATTTTATATTTTATTTGGAAACAGGGTCTCACTAAGTTGCCGAGAGCCTCACTAAGCTGAGGCTGGCTTCGAACCTGCGGGATCCTCCTGTCTCAGCCTCCCCAGCGCGGGGATTACAAGCGTGCGCCCCCACGCCCGGCTGGAGACTATGTTTTATAAGGACGCATGTGAAATATAAATAGGCTTGTGTAAAAGACAGAAAGGAAACATATAAGTATGATCCTGTGTGGTAGGATTTGGAGGGATTTCCCCTCCTCTAGTAACTAATCTTTCTGTAATGCCAAATTACTTTTGCAATTTACAGATTGAAAAAAAAATTTAAGGCATTCTTCTCAGAAGTCCTGTAGCTTCGCACAGAGAGCACATAAAGCAACAGGCATTGGTTTAAATTGCTTACTTAAACAGATGAATTCCCTTTAGCACTTGTTCCAAACCTGGAGACGCACCTGCTTCAAAATCATACTATTTCCTGCCCAAGCAAGCCCTGGTTTTATTTTCATTCTTACCCACTTCTGAGCCTGTCTGCCTATCCAAAGCTGCTTGCCCCTCCTTCCTCTCTCCTTCCTTCCTTCTTTTTTCCTTCCTTCTACTGGGGACTGAACCCAGGGGCATTCTACCTCTGAGCTTCACCCCAACCCAATTTTTATTTTTTATTTTGAAACAGTGTCTCACTAAGTTGCAGATGGCCTCACTAAGTAGCTGAGGCTGCCCTTGAACTTGCGATCCTCCTGTCTCAGCCTCCCAAGTACTGGGATTACAGGTATGTACCACCATGTCTGGCAGAGAGCTGCTATTTCTAATATGCCAACCAGCTACGTGTGTATCTTTAAATTAATCTAAATAAACAATTCAGCTCTTCAATGTCGCCAGCCATGCTTCAAGTGCTCAGTAGCCAAATACGGCTAGTGGCTACTGTTAAAGACAAGACAAATATAAAAAAAATATCATTGTCGTAACAGAGAGTTCTTGTAGGCTGCACTGATCTAGCATCTAGGGTGAAGACAATTTCTAGAACTCTAGTTAAGACAAAAGATTAACCAGCCCCATACTTGGGAGGCTGAGACAGGAAGATGAGGGTTCAGAGGTAAGCCTCGGCAACTTAGTGAGACCCTGCTTCAAAATAAAAAATAAATAGGCTGAGATGTAGCTCAGTGGTAGAATGCTCCTAGGCTCAGTCCTCAGCAAAACACGTGCGTGCACACACACACACCCACACACACACACCCCAAACACACACACACCACACACACACACTTAGCTATTTGTTACCAATGGATTAACTAGACAACGAATTTTCCATTCTGAAATTTTACTCTCCCTGGATGTGTCCCATCATTCTACCCCATCTCTGTTCTCTAGAAAGCTCAGAGGTTGAGGAAAATAATGGATCAATCTCCTTACTACAAGAAGGGTTTCACCGGGCATGGTGGTGCATGTTTGTAATACTAGTAATTGGGAGGCCGAGAATTGTAGATTTGATGCCGGCCTCAGCAACTTAGTGAGGCTCTCTGCAACTTAGTGAGACCCTGTTTCAAAATAAAAAATAAAATAGGGCCAGTGGTGTAGATCAGAGGCAGAATGCCCCTGGGTTCAATCCCAGTACCACAAAAAATTTTTTAAAAAATGAAGTTTCCCACGATAGCTCCCTCTCCCTCACCCCCAGTTCTGAGGATCAAATCTAGGGCCTCATGCATGCTGGGCAGATGCTCCATCACTGAGCTGTGTCCCCAGCCTCAATTATAGGGCATTCTACCTCTAAGCTATACTCCCCGTATCCCTCTTGTTTTTGCCTTTGTTTTTGTTCTTAAACAGGGTCTCACTGTCCTCAAATGTTTGATCCTCCTGTCTCAGCCTCCCAAATATACTGGGATTACAAGTGTGTATCACCACGCTGAGCTTCAGTAATAGCTTTCTGTGTGTGGGGTACTGGAGATGGACCCTAGGGGCATTCTACCTTCAAGCCACACCCCCAGCCTAATTTTGATTTTTACTTGGAAACAGGGTCTCACTAGGCTACTGAACGCCTCTCTACGTTGCCAAGGCTGGCTTTGAAACTGCTTCTTCTGTCTCAGCCTCCCAAGTACTGGGATTACAAGCATGTGCCACCATGCCTGACTGTCACTTATAGCTATTTAAAAGTGCTTTCTGAGCCAGGCATGGTGGTGCACACCTGTACCTGGGAAGCTGAGACAGGTGTAGCAAAGGTTGAAGGATAGCCTCAGCAAGTAGTGAAGACACAACCTCGCGAGACCCTGTTTCAAAAAATTAAAAAATATATATATATATATATATATATAGGGCTGAGAGTATAACATGGAGGTAGAATGCCCCTAGGTTCAATCCCCAGTACCACACACAATGAATGAATGAATGAATACATATATACATACATACATACATACATGTGCTTTATGGAGTGATGATTGATCAGGCGGGGAGGGAGTCAGGATAATTAGAGTACTGTTTTCTATTGTGACTGTTACCAACAGAAGGGGTTTATTGATGTCTCATCTGCACTAAACATTGTGCATATTTTATTTCAGCTAACCCTCAGAACACTGCAAGGTAGATTTTACTGCATCATATACCAATATGAAGATATTATAACTCAAAAAAGTCACAAAAGTTGCCCATTTCATGAGCCAGAATCTACACCTTCAGACACCAAAGTTCAGGCTTTCTGTTATAGCGACTGGTCTCATGGGGGATTCCAGGTCTCACAGAAGAATTCTGGTTGGCCTAGCTTCACTGCTAGGTTTACCCCTGGGACCAATCATGTTGCCTGAAAAGATTGGCCCCCATGCTTGGTGGGATTTAGGTCATTGTCCTCCAGTGCACATGTAGAAATAGTGACTGACAGTCCTGCTAGAACCACCTCAGATCTAGAAAAGGCATTTGGCAAGTAGGAGGAGGAGGAGGAGGAGGAGGAGGAGGCTGCTGTGGCTTGGTCTGGAATGTCCCCCAAGCGCTGGTGTTCAGAGCTGGGGCTTTGGGAAAGTGATTGGGTCACGAGGACCCTGACCTCGTCGGTGGAATAATCCATTAATAATAGCTGCATAGCTTCCTGGGAGACGGGACCTCGTTGGAGGAAGTAGGGCACTGGTGGTGCGCCCTGCAAGGGTTTGTCTTCTCTGCATCTCCGCCTCCCGGCTGCCAGAATGTTTGGGCTCACCTCAGGCCCAGAGCAATGGAGCCGGCCCACCATGGACGGACTCTAAAACTGCCGCCAAAATGAATCTTTCTTCC
This sequence comes from Muscardinus avellanarius, assembly GCF_963383645.1. NCBI lineage: Eukaryota > Metazoa > Chordata > Mammalia > Rodentia > Gliridae > Muscardinus > Muscardinus avellanarius. The sequence goes on from NC_137788.1 coordinate 15,248,771, forward strand.
TCTAGGTTGTATTTTGGGTCACAGAGACAAGAAGCGGACAGAGCGGCAGACAGACAAGTGGGGCTCCCTGCTTCAACTCCATCAGCATTATCCCTCTGGGCTGACTCGAGTGTGGGGCCCATCGGGGAGAACAATAGCAATCACCACTAGCTTTTATTGAGAACCCAGGAGCTGTAGCGTGTTTGTTATGATTGATGTTCACATTTGTATCTCCGTTATTTTTAAATAATGCCGGGCCTATTTTCTTGCTTTCTGTGTGCGTATTACTAGAGTTGAATCCAGGAGCATTCTACCTCCAAATGACATCCCCCAGCCCTTTTTTTTTTTTGGGGGGGGGGTACTTGAGGTTGAACCCAGACACATTCTACATCTGAGCTACACCGATAGCTCTATTTTCTTTTATTTTTATTTTGAACCAGGATCTTGCTATGTTGCTGAGGCTCTGCTCGAACCTGCAATCCTCCTGTCTCAGCCTCCCAAGTACTGGGATTACAGACGTGTGCCACCAAGCCTGGCTTTTGTTTGTTTTGAACCAGAGTCTCCCTAGGTTGCTGAGAATCTCACTAAGTTGCTGAGGCTGTCCCCAAATCTGTGCTCTTCCTGTCTCAGCCTCTCAAATACTAGAATTATAGATATGTACCACCACTCCCAGCATGTTTTCTTGCTTTGAGTAAAAATAGCAGATCTGGTCTTCTGGACACTCAGACTTGGCCTTCTAGCTTCTCTGTGGTCTGTTTCCAACAGCTGGCCCCCCACCTGCATGCTGCTTCAGTCTAATAAAGGCATCCATGAATTAAACATCAAATCCTTTTCCCTAAGGCCCCTTCCCCCCCCTCTCTCTCCCCCTCCCTCTCCCCTCCCTCCCTCTCCCTCTCTCCTCCCTCTCCCCTCCCTCTCCCCTCCCTCCCCCTCCCTCTCCCCTCCCTCCCTCTCCCTCTCTCCTCCCTCTCCCCTCCCTCTCCCCTCCCTTCCCCTCCCTCTCCCCTCCCTCCCTCTCCCTCTCCCCCTCCCTCCCTCTCTCTCTCCCTCCCTCTCTCTCTCTCCCTCTCCCCCTCCCTCCCTCTCTTCCCCTCCCTCCCTCTCCCTCCCTCTCTCTCTCCCTCTCTCTCTCCCCCTCCCTCCCTCTCTCTCTCCCTCCCTCCCTCCCTCTCCCTCTCCATCTCCCTCTCCCTCTCCCTCTCCCTTTCCCCCTCCCTCCCTCTCTCTCTCTCTCTCTCCCCCTCTCCCTCTCCCTCTCCCCCTCCCTCTCTCTCCCTCTCCCTCTCCCCTTCCCTCCCTCTCTCTCTCTCTCCCTCCCTCTCTCTCTCCCTCCCTCTCTCTCTCTCTCTCTCTCTCTCTCTCTCTCTCTCTCTCTCAGTTAAATGAATGAGACATTCACACACAGGATTGTCCAGGTTGGGTGCCAAGAGGCCAACTCTAAAACAGGACTTGGTCTACGGACTTCTACTCTAAAAACAGGACTTCTACGAGGTTGAGCCCAGGCCCTGCACAGCTCACAGAGGGTGAGCCAGATGCCCTCCAGAGGGCCCTGGAGAGCCGAGAGGTCTGCACGGCCATGATCCTGGGGGAAAAGGGAATATTCTTCAGCCATGGCTTCTCCCTGGATGGAATCCAGCCTACACAAGAGCCGCTTGGGGCCCAAGTTGTCTAAGTAAACACTGATTCCTTGACGAGTTTCCAAAAATCAGGAACAGAGCAACTGTTTGGTTTGAACAGGCTGTGCTCTGTAAACCACTGCTTGCATATCACCAGGGCCCCGTGTAAATATTTTAGCTACAGATTGCGAGAACATGATTTTTTTTTCTTCTTGAAATCCCATCACCTCATTGCTAGACTTATAATATGAATGATGTGTTGTCTCGATGTGTTGTTAGACTTAAAATGAATCATGTGCTGTTTCTATTTGTTGGGAGGTCCAGTTCTCGAGTTTGATTATAAGCTTCTTACATGTGTTTCTGCTGAGACTATCGGGGCCTGGGGAAAGCCCGATAAATAACATACCACTTCTACTTGGTCAAATTTGACATAAAATGAAGAATAGATATAGGGATTGAGCGGGTGGAGCTAAAATATCATATTATTGCAAATAAAGCTGATGATAGAGAAGTTAGCTTTAGGTGTCTAACTACAGACCTTCTACCTTCTCACCCTAGAATTGGGCAGACTTAGCCACCCAATCTGAAACAACACTGGACTGGGGTAAACCCTTGCCTCAGGGGCACAGAAGAGAATGTGTGTTGTCAAGGAGAACAAAGGAAGCAAGGCCTTGACTTAGTCCATGTTTGGTTACTGTAACAGAATACCTGAGACTAGGTAATTTATAAAGGAAAGAAGCTTATCTTGGCTCATGGTTCTAGAAGTCCAAAAGCGTGGTGCCAGTTTCTGCTCAGCTCCTGGTAAGAGCCTCAGGGTGGTTCAACTCAGGGTGGGAAGTAGAAGGGCGAGTGAGCAGATGCAGGAGAGGGGAGGAGACAAAGGAGGCCAGAGGCTCTCAAGATAACCACCCCCCTTTCACCAGACCTGCATGAATCCCTTCCTGAGTGCAGAGCCCCACGACCCCAATATCTCTTACAGACCCTGCCACCGTGTGTGTGTGTGTGGGGGGGTGTGGTGCGGTGTTGGGGACTGACCCAGGAGCATTCTACTCTGAATTACATTCCCAGCCCTATTTTATCTTTTATCTGGGAACAGGATCTCAGTAAGTTGCTGAGGGCCTCACTAGACAGCTGAGACTGACTGAACCTGTGGTGGTCCTGTCTTGGCCTCCAAAGTACTGAAATGTGAGCCACCATGCCTGCAGCCCCACTACCTCTTTTCTTTCTTCCTTTCTTCCTTTCTTTCTTTCTTTCCTTCTTTCCTTCTTTCTTTCTTTTTCTTTTTCTTTCTTTTTTTTTTTTGCAGTACTGAAGATGGAACCCAGAGGCATTCTACCTCCAAGATACACCCCCAGCCCTATTTTTTATTCTTTATTTTGAAACAGGGTCTACTGAGTTGCAAAGGGCCTCCTTCACTAACTCTTAGCTGAGGCTGTTTGTGTACCGCGACCCTCCTGTCTCAGCCTCCCAAATCTGGCATTACAAGCATGCACCACCACACCAGGCCCTCCCACCACCTCTTGATACTGTTGCCTTGGCGAGTGTTGGGTGGGAAAAAACACATCTCAATCCTATCAGGCACTAAACTGAGGGTGCCCAGTTCCTCCTTCTCAACCTGCCGATCTGTGGGAAACAATTAAGAGAGGGGACCACACCCCTCCAAAAAAACTGGACACTAGAGGAAAAGAGGTTTGCCAGCATCTGACATGTTGGTGAAGAAGGAGGTGCACTGGGGGCTGGACAAGGACCTCAGTTATGGCCTCGTGACAGACGATACAGCTGCTAGAATCGGGAAACAGAACTTGATTGTGAAGAGGAAGTCGGCCTTCAGGCGAAGTTTCAGCACTGGTATTACCTAGGCCATTTTATGGACAGCAAAACTGAGATGCTGGAATATTGTTCCCAGACCCAGTCACCACAAGGACATAATCTGCCTTCGAGGAGAACATTCCACTCCTGCCCAGCCCCGCCTCCCTTCAGGATGGGCAGGTGGATCTTGCTACCCTACCTAGTGGTATTGTTAGACTCTTACGACTGGTGGCAGGCTGGGTTTGTTTATACCAGCATCACCACAAACACCCAAGTCGCGCATCTGGCTCTGGCAGCACCAGGTTGGGGGGCAGAGATTTCTCTACACTATTGTAATCTTAGGGAACCACCATGATCTAAGCATTACATATGTGCCATATGTCCATCATCGATGGAAACATCTCTCCTCGTTCATGAACCATCATGACTGTTTATATATGTATGGGGGGGAGAGACAGACAAATAGAAAGAGAGTGAGGGATGGCAGGCTATGGACCCAGGAGAGCCAGAGCTGAGGTTCTAGTCCAAAGCCAGTCTTCTGGAGAATTCCTCCTTGCTCACAGAGGCCAGTCTTGTGCTGGTCAGGCCTTCAATGGATTGGACGAGTGCCATCCCTATTATTACTTAGATTTAAAAGTTAATCTCATCTAAAAACAGGCTCCAGGGCCAGGCATGTTGCTAAGTAGTAGAGCACTTGCCTAGCATGCACAAGGCCCTGGGTTTGACCCCTAGCACCACAAATGGCACTGATAGTCCTCACCCAGTTGACACAATGACACCCGGTTGAAATTAACCACTGCAGACAGCACCACTAGCATTCTTTTCTTTATTCTTTTCTTTTTTTGTCTTTTTTTTTTTTTTTTTGGTGGTACTGGGGTTCCTGGAAACCCTTCTACCTCTGGGCTACATCCCCAGACCTATTTTTATATATTTTTTTAATTTGGAAACAGGGTCTCTTAAGCCAGCAAGGCTGACTTCAAACCTGTGTGATCCTCCTGTCTCCACCTCCCACCACGCCTGGCACCACTAGCATTCTTAAAAAAATAAATCTAACCAGATCTTATCAGTCTTCTAGATCTTGTTATCGAATTATGTGAACAAAAGTGGATAGAGGAATATCTACCACTCCTATAGTTATATTTTTAGAACAAGAAGACATCTCTTAGAAATACAGAGTGAGATGTTTACAAATGGGAGGATTTGATGTCTGATCTTTGCTCTAGCATAACCCAGCACACTGGGCAGAGGTACAGCAGAAAAAAGACCTTTCATATGTTGATAATTGTTAGTGTTGAGGATGGGCACTGGGGGAGTTAGTTATATTATCTTCTGCACTTTTGTATTTTTTTCATTTTTCCCATTAATGTGTTAACTCTTTACCTCCTCTTCCAGCCCAAAAGAAGAGGACTTGTTCCTGCTTGCCTATTTTGGGCATAGAAATTCCATATTCTCAAAGTCATACTTCCCCATAAACAAGCATACTGGTATTCTGTCAGCTTACAGAATAAGCCAAGCATTAAGTAGAATGCTTGGCTCCAGCAGAAGTAGAATGTAAGCAAAGTATGTAATTTATCATTTTCTTGCAAAAATTAATGATATAAAAAGGAACAGGTAAACTCAATGTTAATAATTTTATTTAACCCAATATATTGAAAATATTCTTTTCTCTTTTTTTTTGGTACTTAGGATTGAACCCAGGGTCATTCTACCTCTGAGCTACACCACAACCCCTTTTCTTTTTTTCTTTTTTTTTTTTTTTTTTTTTTTTGGTGGTACTGGGGTTCCTGGAAGCCCTTCTACCTCCGGGCTACACTCCCAGACCTAATATATATATATATATATATATATATATATATATATATATATATATATACACTTTTTTTTTTTAATTTGGAAATAGGGTCTCCTAAGCCAGCGGCGCGGCTGGCTTTGAACCTGCGTGATCCTCCTGTCTCCACCTCCCAAGCACGGGGATTACAAGCGTGTGCCACCGCGCCCGGCAACCCCTTTTCTTGTTTTGTTTTGAAACAGAGTCTCCTAGGTTGATGAGAGTCTCACCACTTGCTGAGGCTGTCCTCAAACCTGCGATCCTCCCGCCTCAGCCTCCCAAGTACTGGGATTACCGGCCTGCGCCGCCATGCTTGGTTTAGGGGCATCTTCAGTGACCTTCGCATGAAGAAGCTCAGAGCTCTTTTCTGCATTCTGGCAGAAGCTGAGCTGTTCACAGTGGCCAGTGAAACTTGCCTGGAGAAACAAAGCCCGTGGATGGTGTGAGTAGCTGAGAACCTGTCTGGCTGTACATCTGGTCTACCACCACTCCTTAGCTGTGGGACCTTGGCCACAGCTCGGAGCTGTTTGGGATTACATTACAAGGGCAGTGGTCTGAGTCGTTCTTCCTTTTTCTTTCTGTGGTTCTGGGGGTTGAAGCCAGGGGCACTCTGCCACCGAGCTGCTGGCTTCAACCCTCCACACCACAAACAAAACAAAACAACCTTCTGTTGAGCGATGTGAAGAGCATTGTCATATTTACAGGGAAGAAAATGAGACTGTTGCAGTCAGCATTCTGTTTGGGTCACACCTGACATGCAAAACTTAGAGGAAGGAGGGTTTATTTGTTCAGGAATCTGGGGATTATAAAGGTCATAGTCCACGTGGGGGCTGGAGCAGAGAGCAGAGGGATCAGAGCACCTGTACTACAGCAGGGCAGCCAGCCATACCCCAGGGACCCAGCCATACCCCCAGGGACCCAGCCATACCCCAGGGACCCAGCCATAACCCCAGGGACCCAGCCATACCCCCAAGGACCCAGCCATACCCCAGGGACCCAGCCATACCCCCAGGGACCCAGCCATACCCCCAGGGACCCAGCCATACCCCAGGGACCCAGCCATACCCCAGGGACCCAGCCATAACCCCAGGGACCCAGCCATAACCCCAGGGACCCAGCCATAACCCCAGGGACCCAGCCATACCCCAGGGACCCAGCCATACCCCCAGGGACCCAGCCATACCCCAGGAACCCAGCCATACCCCCAGGGACCCAGCCATACCCCAGGGACCCAGCCATAACCCCAGGGACCCAGCCATACCCCAGGGACCCAGCCATACCCCCAAGGACCCAGCCATATCCCCAAGGACCCAGCCATACCCCTAGGGACCCAGCCATACCCCCAGGGACCCAGCCATACCCCCAGGGACCCAGCCATACCCCAGGGACCCAGCCATACCCCAGGGACCCAGCCATAACCCCAGGGACCCAGCCATAACCCCAGGGACCCAGCCATACCCCAGGGACCCAGCCATACCCCCAAGGACCCAGCTGTACCCCCAGGGACCCAGCCATACCCCAGGGACCCAGCCATACCCCCAGGGACCCAGCCATACCTCCAGGGACCCAGCCATACCCCCAGGGACCCAGCCATACCCCCAGGGACCCAGCCATACTCCCAGGGACCCAGCCATACCCCCAGGGACCCAGCCATACTCCCAGGGACCCAGCCATACCCCCAGGGACCCAGCCATACTCCCAGGGACCCAGCCATACCCCCAGGGACCCAGCCATACCCCCAGGGACCCAGCCATACCCTAGGGCCCCGCCTCCAGTCATGGCTGGTGTCCAGCATGGCTGCCACACAAGGTCTGGGTGGGGGAGGGGATTTTAAATTTAAACGATAACAGAGAGGCACAGAGATATAAAATAAGTTGGCCAAGTCCACACAGTCTGCACCGGGGGGAATCAGGTCTCACGCCAGCAGGGCCAACTTCTCCATTGGGCCCAGTATGCACAGTGCCTTGAGATCATGGTACTTTTAGGAGGAACTCACAAAACTGTTCTACTTTACAATCAGAAGCAAAGCATACAATGATAATGAATGTACAATAGTGAATTCAAAGCCGGGCGTGGTGGCGCACGCTTGTAATCCCAGCATTCGGGAGGCTGAGACCGGAGGATCGCGGTTCGCAGACAGCCTCAGCTACTTAGTGAGGCCCTCCGCAACTCAGTGAGACCCTGTTTCAAAATAAAGAATAAAAGATAGGGCAGGGGCTGTAGCTCGAAGGTCAAATGCCCTTGAGTTCCATCCCTAGACCGGCAAAAAAAAAAAAAAAAAAAAGTGAATTTAGTCTGGATTACATTCAACTTTATTCCAAGATAGTCATAAAATATGTTTGATTTTTTAAATTATATATTTATTTATTGCAGTGCTGGGGGTGGAACCCAGGGCATTCTACCTCCGAGCTACACCCCCAGATTGTTCTGCAAGAAAAAAAAATTGGGCTGGGGGTGTAGCTCGGAGGTAGAATGCCCCTAGGTTCCATCCCCAATACCATAAAAACAAAAAACAAAACAAAACAAAACAAAAAACAACACGTAGTCAGGTGTCATAGCTCACGCCTGTAATCCCAGGACTTGAGGACAGCCTCAGCAAGTAGTGAGACTCTATGAACCTAATGAGACTCTGTTTTGAAATAAAAATTTAAAATAGGGTTGGGGTTAGCCGGGCGTGGTGGCGCACGCTTGTAATCCCCGTGCTTGGGAGGCAGAGACAGGAGGATCGCGCAGGTTCGAAGCCAGCCGCGCGCGCTGGCTTAGGAGACCCTGTTTCCAAATAAAAAATATATAAAAATAGGTCTGGGAGTGTAGCCCGGAGGTAGAAGGGCTTCCAGGAACCCCAGTACCACCAAAAATAAAATAAAATAAAATAAAATAGGGTTGGGGTTATAGCTTGGAGGTAGAATGTCCTTGGGTTCAATTCCCAGTATCCCCCCCAAAAGAAAGATACCTTCATGGAGATGGACTGGTCACTCCGCCTGTGCCTCGGGTTCCTTCTCTGTAAAATGGGAAGCATAAAGGTGTTGACTTTCCTGTGGCTGTGAGGATGCACACTGGCACCTTAGGGCCAGGCCTGCTGCTCCCTGGGGCTCCGGCACAGCGCTGCTTCCCACTTTACTCCTCAGGCAGCCGCAGGGCCTGGGCCGTCTCTGGGGAGCCAGCTGGTGACATCTCTGGACGCACAGCACCTCTGCAGGCACATCAAAGCTTCCTCAGCGTCTTCACAGCAGCCCCCGGAGGACCTGCAGAGTGTTCCTCCACCCGGCCAGGGGCGAGCCACGCTTATAAAAGTTTCCAGACCTTGGCAGTAATTCCCACTTCTCACACCCCTCTCCATTCTCCTGGGCTCTTCTCCATCTTAGCTGTGTTTCTGCAGAAAGCAGAAGAGAAAGGGCACAAAAGTTAAAAGAAAAAAGGAACACAGACATGAATTTCTCAGGGACTGGCTCGGCAGCCCAGCTCTGCCTCAAACAACCCAGGGTGGGTCAGTCACAGAGTTCTCAGCCAGATAATAGGAACGCAAAATAGCGCTAACGGTGTTAGCGTAACTGTAGTGCAGTTCGCGGACAGCTTCAGCTACTTAGTGAGGCCCTCTGCAACTTAGTGAGACCCTGTTTCAAAATAAAGAATAAAAAATAAGGCAGGGGCTGTAGGTCGGAGCTGGAATGCCGTGGGGTTCCATCACCAGACCCGCAAAAAAAAAAAAAAAAAAAAAGGACTGGAAGGAAAGTACCATAAAAACAAGCCGGGCGTGGTGGCGCATGCTTGTAATCCCAGCATTCGGGAGACTGAAACCGGAGAATCATGGTTCGCGGACGGCCTCAGCTACTTAGTGAGGCCCTCTGCAACTCAGTGAGACCCTGTTTCAAAATAAAGAATACAAAATAAGGCTGGGGCCAGGCATGGTGGCGCACGCTTGTAATCCCCGCGCTTGGAAGGTGGAGACAGGAGGATCACGCAGGTTCGAAGCCAGCCGCGCTGGCTTAAGAGACCCTGTTTCCAAATTTTAAAAGTATAAAAATAGGTCTGGGAGCATAGCTCGGAGGTAGAAGGGCTTCCAGGAACCCCAGTACCACCAAAAAAATAAAAAAATAAAAAAATAAGGCTGGAGGTATAGCTTGGAGATAGAATGTCCTGGGTTCCATTCCGGGGGTATAGCTTGGAGATAGAATGTCCTGGGTTCCATTCCCAGACCCATGAAAATCAGAAAAACAAAACCCAAAAAGGCCTGAGAGAGACTCCTGGCTCCTTCTACCACATAAAGACAGTAAAAAAAAAAAAAAAAAAGCACTATGAGCCAGAAGGTGGGCCTTCACCAGACACCCAACCTGCCAACTCCATTATCTTGGAGTTTCTAGCCTCCCAAATGATGAGACACCCGGTCTGCGGTCCTTTTGTTGAAGCAGCCCAAGTGGACTAACACTGGTACCACTCGCAGATTCTACCCCTTGAAGGTACGTGGCCTCCCCTCTCTAAGGTTTGCTGTTTGTCCAGGGGGATTATCAGAACCTGCCTCTGGGAAGGCTAAATAAAATTAAATTTGAAGCTCTTTGCCGGCCTGGCTTCCCAGGAAGACCAGTAATTGTTATTGGAATTATGACTGTGCCTCTCCACGAGCCTGGTAGCATTCAGTACAGTCTCTCATCTGCACACAGAAGATGCCCCATGGACAGCTGTTGAGTGAGAGGCTGGATGAAGGGAGTGGACTAGTGAAGGAATCTCACCACCACTTTTGATCTGAGCTCTTTTCATTACGAACTCCTATTGACCTCATGGCGTCCGGAATTTTAGTGCCTTCAAGACTTTCACATTTCCTCTTCCTTTCTTTCTTTCTTTCTTTCTTTCTTTCTTTCTTTCTTTCTTTCTTTCTTTCTTTCTTTCTTTCTTTCTTTCTTTCTTTCTGTGGATCTGGGGTTGAAACCCAGGGGCATTCGACCTCCGAGCTACACCCCCTGCCCTATTTTTTATTCTTTATTTTGAAACTGGGTCTCACTAAGTTGCAGAGGGCCTCACTAAGTAGTGAGGCTGTCCACGAACTGCGATCCTCCGGTCTCAGCCTCCTGAATGCTGGGATTACAAGCGTGCACCACCACGCCCGGCTTGCTATATCCCCAGCCCTTTTTTTTTTTGCAGGTCTGGGGATGGAACCCAGGGGCATTTGACCTCCGAGCTGCCCTGTTTTTTTTTTTTTTGTGTGTGTGTGTGTGTGTGTGTGTGATACTGGGGTTCCTGGAAGCCCTTCTACCTCCGGGCTACACTCCCAGACCTATTATATATATATATATTTTTTTTTACATTTATTTTTTTTTATTTTTAATTGGTGCACTGTATTCATACATCATAGTGGGATACATACTTTTGTAGACATACATGCACACATTGCCCAGTCAGCCCCCACCCGATCCCCACCCCGTTCTCTCCCTATCCCCCCTTCCTATGCTTGGCTTAGTAGTTGACATCTAGTATTATAGCAATTTCTCCAAAATTAAAAATGATAATCTCACATAACAGTTTCATTTGTCTGATACCAAGCTTTTGATGACTTAAAGATAACATTTCAATATTTCTTTTTGCTTTCTTTCTTACCAGAGAATCTATTTCTTTCTATTTTTTAGGTGAAACTATCGTATATTTATATATTTATTTTTCAGAAAAAAAAATCTATCCTAATATGGAATATGGACTCTAGGTACCCACATCGATCTTGAAAAAGAACAAAGCTAGAAGATATATATTTTCTGATTTCAAACCATATAAAGCTACAATAATTGAAACAGTGTAGTACTATTCTAAAGGCAGATATATAAACCATTGGAGTTAAATAAAAGCCTAGAGCTAAATTCTTCCCTATATTGTCAAGTTATTTTTGACAAGGTTTCCACGAACATTTGGTGGTGGAAATAATAATCTTTTAACTAAATATTGTTGAAACATAATAATTACATGGAAAAGAATAAAATTGGACCCTTACCTAATCCCATATACAAGTATTAACTCAAAATAGATAAAAGACCTAAATATAAATCTTAAGACTATAAACTTTTAGGAGAAAATCTGGGTCATAAAACCTCACAACATTGAAATTGGCAGTGATTTCTTGGTTATGATTTCAATGGCACACGCAACAGAAGAGTATACAAACTCCCTAAAAAATAAAAAACATATTGTATATCCAAAGACAATGTAAACAGAGTTAAGAGTTACTAATAGAATGGGATAAACTATTTCCAAATGCTATATCTGAAGGTATATTAATATTCCAACTAGAAATCCTAAAAATTAACAACAATAAAGGCAAACAATACCCTTTAGAGATAGGTAACAGACTAACATAAATAATGAATCTCCACAGATAACCAATCTTAATTGTCTGTTGGATGGAAACTCTCTGGTTCTGGTGTGTGTTACCTATTTCTTCTTTGTAGTTAATCTCTTTGAGTATTTTCTCTAGTGCTGGTTTTGAAGACATAAATTCCTTCAGTTTCTGTTTGTCATGGAAGCTTCTTATTTCTCCATCTAATTTGATAGAAAGTTTTGCTGGGTAGGAAATTTTTGGCTGGAAGTTGTTTTCTTTCAGAGTTTGGAATATGTTACTCCAAGCCCTTCTGGCTCTCATAACTTGGTTTGGGAAGTCTGGAGTGATTCTAATTGGTTTGCCTCTGAATGTCACTTGGCCCTTTGCTTTTGTTGCCTTTAAGATTCTCTGCTTGGCTTCCACATTGGTCATTTTGACAATTATGTGGCGTGGGGATCCTCTTCTCCGATCCTGTCTAAAGGGAGTTCTATACGTTTCCTGGACCTGTGTATCGACCTCTTGCTCTATGTCTGGAAAATTTTCTGCTATTACTTCCTTGAAGAGATTGTTGATCCCTTTGGTTTCACTTTCTTTTCCCTCCTCTATTCCAATTATTCTTAGGTTAGCTCTCTTAAAATGGGCCCATATTTCTTCAATATCAGATTCCTGCTGTCGGATATTTTTTTCTAGATTAGAAACTATGCGTTCATTTTTGGAATGATCATCTTCTAAGAGCGAGATTCTGTTCTCCATGTGTTCTAATCGGTTGTTTGTGCTTTGAATTGAGGCCTTTACTTCATTAATTGCATCCTTTATCTCTTTTTGGCTCTCTCTGAGTTCTTTTCGAAGCACCTCTATTATTTCTACAGTTATTTTCCTGATTTGATCTTCTAGAAATCTCTGATTTTCTGTTGTATCGGGTTCTGATGTTGTGGGGTTGTGAGCATTAATTGCTCCAGTATTATTCCTCTTTCCCATGATTTCGGAAGTTTGTGCCTTCTCTGGGTTCTTCCCTTGGGTCACTATGACTTCACTTAAGGTGCTCTGGATCTCGAGTCAGTAGTATCTCAGACCCCACTACTCCTTTACTGGGTTTTATCACAGAGTCTCCGACCCAGAGAGTCGATAGAGGCTGCTTTAGACTGTGGGGGGTGCCAGGTTGCACCTTCTCCTATGGTGTGATATCACTGCCACCGCCCCTCTCCCACTGGGTCAGGTCCCAGTGAGTACAGTACTGGGATTTCTCTGCTGTGGCCCGCAATTTGACTCACTGTTCTTGAGTACGCAGATGTAGCTGTAGTGAGTTCCGTGCTGCTGCCGCCAGTGGCAATATGGCGCCGCTGCTACGCCCTCGGCTGTTGGGCTGGCGTTTTTTTTTTTTTTTCTTGGTTTTGATTTCCACTCTGAATCCCTGCAGCGTGTGCTGAGCTCAGACACTGGGAGCTTTAGATGTCCTCTGCGCCGAGAAATCCCGCCTGGCTGTTCCGCAGCAGCTCCCCTCGGCTTGCTGTGGCTGTCTCGTGAATTCGCCGGCAGTATGGCGCTGCTGCCGTGTCTGCCGCGTCCTCGGGCGTGAGGATCTCCTCTGTGGCTCTGTTCTCAGTCCTCTTTCTCTCTGGAGCCTGGTGATTTTTTTTTGTTTCTCTGGTGATGTTGTTTTCTGGCTTTGAAAGGCGCTGATTTTGTGGTAATGGAGATTTGTTGTTAGCGGGGCTCTTAAGCCCCGCTTTTCTCTGTCGCCATCTTGGTATTTTATATTTTTGAAACAGCGTCTCTTACGCCAGCACGGCTGGCTTCGAACCTGCGCGATCCTCCTGTCTCCGCCTCCCAAGCGCGGGGATTACAAGCGTGCGCCGCCACGCCCGGCAATGGGAACCACTTTTAACGTCCCAAATAACTCAGACTGTGAGATACAGATGTTGTTTTAAGCGGCTGTGTTTGGGAAAATTTTTTTACATAGCAATAGAAAGCCAATACACTTTATATAAGTTTTTTTGTTGTCCTTTGTTTTTGTACTGGAGATGGAACCCAAGGACGTTCTACCTCCAGGCTATCCTCCAGCTATTTTTAATCTTTTTTATTTTGAGACAGGGTCTTGCTAAATTGCTGAGACTGGCCTTGAACCTTGGAGTCTCCTGTCTCAGACTCCCACATACTGGGATTATAAGTGAGTACCACCATGCCCAGATAAACAAATTGGGTGTTTGTATTTTCTTTTTTGGTACTGGGGATTGAACCCAGAGGCATTCTAGCTCTGAGCTAGAACTCCAGTCCTATTTTACTTTTTAGTTTGAAACAGGAACTCGCTAAGTTGTTGACATTGGTCTTGAACCTGCAATCCTCCTATCTCAGCCTCCCAAGTACTAAGATTATAAGAATATACTAACATGCCTGACCTATAAATAGTCTTGATAAAAGGTTGGATGAATGCTTTTCTAAAATACTTGGGTTATAAGATTCCCTCGCCCTTTCCCCTCACTAACTGCCCCTTCAGTCCCTCTTCCCCGTCTTCTCTCCCCCTCCCGCTCCCACCCACCCCTCTTCCAGGCCCCCCCCCCCCCCCGCGCGAGGCGGAAATGGGTCTTGGACCCACGGGTGGAATGGGCGGCCTGGGGTTACTGGGACGGTGAGTAACTGCCCGCCCCCCGTCCGCAATCGGGTTCCCTCCGGGGGGCGTCAGGGGGCACCCCAGGGCTAGGGGACCAGGTTCCCCTCACCCGGAGCCCCCTACACCCAGCCCTGGGCTCCCGATTGCGGTCCCATCACCCCCTCTTGGCAGCAGAAGTCTCCCTGGAAATGTTTGAGGCAGGGACCTCCTTGAAGGGGCCAAGTGGAGGGCACCCTCACAAAGTGAGGGCTCTCTTAGCCTGCTAAGGAGACTCTTCTGCCGGGTTGGGGAGATGGGATCTCCCAGGGGAAGAGGCTCGGTGTGGCAGCGGGTAGGGGAGGGGCAAGAAGGGAGTGTGTCCAGCCAGTTCCTCCTCCTCTCCAGGGCCCTGGCCGCCCAAGCCTGCCCTGAGCCCGGATCCTCCTGGCCCCCTCCCAGCTAACCTCCCCCTTTTCTTCTGCCCCCCTTTACATCCCCTCAATCTGAGACTCAGACATCTGAGCCGCCTGTCCAGACCCAGCCCAGCGCTCTCCTGAGCTGACTGAGGGTCTACACCTCCCCGACCCCGCCCCTTTTTCCCCTCCCAGAGCACCAGTTTTGTGGGGGGCGGCTGGAGAAGGCACAGGGAACCCTGACCACACTCAACTGGCCAGAGTCCGATTACCCCCCCGGGCATCAGCTGCTCTTGGCACATCATTGCACCCCCGGACCAGGCGATCGCGCTGACTTTTGGGAAGTTTGACCTGGAGCCCGACACCTACTGCCGCTATGACTCTGTCAGCGTGTTCAATGGAGCCGTGAGCAACGATGTCAAGAGGCTGGGGAAGTTCTGCGGGGACACTTCCCCTGGTCCCATCTCCTCCGAAGGGAATGAGTTCCTGGTCCAGTTCGTCTCGGATCTCAGTGTCACCGCTGATGGCTTCTCAGCCTCCTACAGAATGTTGCCAAGGGGTGCTGCAGAAAAAGGTCCGAGCCCACGGGAGGATGTCCGGCCAGGTCCCCAAGCCACTGGCCCTGGCCCTAAGGCTGGAGCCGGGCCCAAAGTCAAACTGCCCACCAAGCCCAAACTCCAACCTGCAGAGAAGCCGGAGGCCTCCCCAGAAGCCCAGGCAACTCTATTGAGCCCCAATGTACCCAGTGTCTCCTGCCCGAAGCAGTGCCGGAGGACAGGCACTTTGCAGAGCCACTTCTGTGCCAGTGATGTGGTGGTGACTGCCACAGTGAAGTCCATGGTCCGGGGCCCCGGTGAAGGCCTCACTGTCACTGTCAATCTAATTGGTGCTTACAAAACTGGAGGACTAGACCTGCCCTCTCCACCCACTGACACCTCCCTGAAGTTCTATGTGCCCTGCAGGCAGTGCCCACCAATGAAGAAAGGAACTAGTTATCTGATGATGGGCCGGATGGAAGAGAACAGAGGCCCCGTACTTCACCCAGAGGGCTTCGTGGTTGCCTACCGACCCAACCAGGACCAGATCCTCACCAATCTGAGCAAGAGGAAGTGCTCCTCCCAACCTATGCAGGCTGCCAAGTCCCAGGCCTGAGACCCAGGCCAGCTCCAATCCCAGGCCTGTGTGCCCCCTTGATGTCCAAATAAATGTTTCTTAACTGAGAAAAAATAAAATAAATAAAATAAAATACTTGGGTTATGAAGACTTCTGACTGTTCATTCTCCATATTATTTTAACATTAATCAAAAAGACTAAATTTCACAGTTTACATGTGATATTACTTTTTTTTCAGTACTAGAGATTGAATCCAGGGGTGTTCTACCACTGATCTATACCAGGAGGCCTTTTTATTTTGTTTATTTATTTATTTGCAGTACTGGGGATTAAACCCAGGGGCATTCTACCTCTGAGCTACACCCCTAGCCCTATTTTTTATTCTGTGTGTGTGTGTGTGTGTGTGTGTGTGTGTGTGTGTGGCACTGGGGATGGAAGCCAAGGTTCTTCTACCTCCGGGCTATACTCCCAGACCTATTTTTATATTTTTGGTTGGAAACAGGGCCTCATTAAGTTGCTGAGAGCCTCACTAAGTAGCTGAGGCTGGCTTCAAACCTGTGTGATCCTCCTGTCTCAGCCTCCCAAGTGCTGGGATTACAAGTGTGCACCACCACGCCCGGCTTATTCTTTATTTTGAAACAGGGTCTCACTTAGTTGCAGAGGCCTCACTAAGTAGCTGAGGCTGGCTGGGAACCTGTGATCCTCCTGTCTTAGCCTCCCAAGTACTGGGATTATAAACCTGCGCCACCATGCCTGGCTCTATATTTTTGTTCTTTTTTATTTTATTTATTTTATTGTGGTACTGGCGATGGAACCCAGAGGCATTCTACTTCCGAAATACACCCCTAGCCCTATTTTTTATTCTTTATACTGAAACAGGGTCTCACTGAATTGCAAAGGGCCTCAATAAGAAGCTGAGGTTGGCCGCAAACCACGACTCTCCTGTCTCAGCCTCCCAAATGCTGGGATTATAAGTGTGTGCCACCATGCCCGCCTTATTCTTTTTTTTTTTTTTGTGGTACTGGGGATGGAACCCTTCTACCTCCGGGCTACACTCCCAGACCTATTTCATATTTTATTTGAAAACAGGGTCTCTTAAGCCAGCGAGGCTGGCTTCGAACCTGCGCAATCCTCCTGTCTCAGCCTCCCAAGCTCGGGGATTACAAGCGTGCGCCACCACGCCTGGCTTTTATTCTTTATTTTGAAGCAGGGTCTCTCTCACTAAGTTGCGGGTGGCAGCAATTACTAAGTGTGCACCACCATGCCCGGCTTCACTTTTTATTTTGAGATGAGGTCTCTCTATGTTTACCAGGCTGACCTTGAACCTGCGATCCTCCTGCCTCAGCTTCCTGAGCCACTGGGATTCCAGACGTGCATCACCGTGCTGAACATGACATTACTAATACTAGACCATGCCTGCTACCTCGACAAGGCCTCCCGTGCCCCGAGATCTCAGGTGGGCTGCCTCCTGACTCTTATGCACCAGACCTCACGGGCTTGGCATCCCTAGATCCCCACCTGGGAGGGGAAAGTCAGGCCGGGGAACGAGCAGGCGTCTGTCCAGTCGGTAGCTCATATTTGGAAGCGACCTCGTGTCTATTTTAAGAGGGTCCATCTCAGAGGGGATATTTCCTTACTAACAGCTCCTGGGCTGTTTCAATAGCAGCTAATCCTTTCACTTTTTTTTTTTTTTTTAGGTTCCCTGGCTAGCCAGAGAAAACTCCGGGAGGCCCTTGCATGTGGAAAAATGCAGAGAAGACTGGGCCTGGCGTGGAAAAGTGTTCACGCCTGACAAAAAATCGAAGGATGAGGGCTGACAGAGACAAACCAGCTCTCCCTGTCCTGTGGGAGAACACATAGCAGCTGGGGCGCTAGGGCCATCAAGTTGGACAGTCTTTAGCTGAGCACCTACTACGTGCCAGACACTGTAGACAAGGGCAGGACACAAAGGTGGCGCACGCCTGTAATTCCAGTACTTGGGAGGCTGAGACAGGAGGATTATAGGTTCAAGGCCAGCCTCAGCAACTTAGCAGGACCCTGTTTGAAAATAAAAAAAAAATACCAGCAAAAAAAAAAAGACAAAGGGAATTTATTAAATGGTCTGAAGAACCCCAAAAGGGTTAGAGAACTTTGTCCCTGGCTGCCCAACTAGAAGCCAGATGGTCGGCTCCGAATGCCCCCGGAATAATCCACACACTGCAGCTTGCCGCTGATACCAGGGTCTTGGGGTACCGCACACTGCCATACACCTGAGCTCTTCCTCGCTTCAGCCTCTACTGGACAAAGTCCCTGCTTCCACTCTCTTTAGGGGAAGGGCTGGAACGCCTGCATCTGGTGAGGGAGACCATGCCACGTACCCTAGCTCCAAACGGCTGGGCAAAAATGAGGTGCAGAATCTTCGGTGTGTGTGTGTTGTGGATTCTGCTTCCCACGAGCCTTCCTGTGTTTCCAAATACAGGAAGGGCTCAAGATCTGGTCAAGCAGGGGGCATGTCATATGCCCACTGTAGAGACATGGGAAGAACTGGTGAAAGGTACAGAAAGAAGAAGCCAGCCAGGTGTGGTGGCATGTTTGTAATTCCAGTACTTGGGAGACTGAGACAGGAGGATCGCAGGTTCAAGGCCAGCCTCAGCAACTTGGTGAGGTCCTCAGCAATTTAGTGGGACCCTGTTTCAAAAGAAAAAATTAAATAGTGCTCCTTCACTATGGGATGCCCTGCCTCACGTTATGGGATGATAAGAAGACCCTCATCAGATGCGGACACCGTCACCACACTTGAATGTCCAGTATCCACAGCCATGAGCCAAGCAAACCTCTATTCTTTTTAAGTTATCCATTCTCAGGTTTGTTTGTTTGTTTGTTTGTTTGTTTGTTTGTTTGGGGTGGTACTGAGGATGGAACCCAGGGGCATTTTACCTCCAAGCTACACCCTCAGCTCTATTTTTTATTCTTTATTTTGAAACAGGGTCTTACTGGGTTGCAAAGGGCCTCACTAAGTAGCTGAGGCTGTCTGCAAACTGCAATCCTCCTGTCTCAGCCTCCCGAATGCTGGGATTACAGGCGTGCACCACCACGCCTGGCATTCTCAGGTATCTTGTTTGTTTGAGACATGGTCTTGTTAAGTTGCCCGGATTGGCCTCAAACTCCTAGGCCCAAGCGATCCTCCTGCCTCAACCTTTTTAGCAGCTGGGGCACATGCCTGGTTCAGGTAGTTTGTTATAGCAACAGAAAATTGACTAAGACAGTAAGGCAGCTGCTATTTATATTGTTTGTTTTCATTATATACCTTTTGGCACACATTTCTTTGCTTTGTTTTTGTGATACTGAGGACTGAACCCAGGGGCTTCTACCTTGGACCTACACAGCCAGCCCTACTTTATTTTTTTTTAATTTTATTTAAAACATTTTTTGTAGTTCCAGGGATTGAATCCAGGAGAATTCCACTTCTGGGCTATAACCGTCAGCTCCTTTTTTTTTGTTTTGAAACAGGGTCTCACTAGGTTACTGAGTTTTAATACATTACTGAGGCTGGTCTTGAACCTGTGATCCTCCTGTCTTAGCCTCCCAAGTACTGGTTTAAAGGCATGAATCACCATGCTCCGCTTTATTTTTTGTTTTGAAACAAAGTCTCACTAAGTTGCTAAGGACTTTGATAAATTGTTGAGGCTGTCTACAAGCCTGAGATCCTTCTGTCTCAGCCTCCCAAGTACTGGGATTACAAGTATGCACCACCATGCCCGGTTTACCATTTACTTTGTGTGTGTGTGTGTGTGTGTGAGTGTGTGTGTGTGTGTGTGTGTGTGTGTGTGTGTGTGTGTGGTACTGGGGTTCCTGGAAACCCTTCTACCTCCAGGCCACACTCCCAGACCTATTTTATATTTTTATTTGGAAACAGGGTCTCTTAAGCCAGCGAGGCTGGCTTTGAACCTGTGCGATCCTCCTGTCTCCGCCTCCCAAGCACAGGGATTACAAGCGTGCACCACCACGCCCGGCTACCATTTACTTTTTAAAAAAGAAATAGATTAGCTGTGCTGCATGGCTCATGCTTATGATCCCAGTACTTGGGAGGCTGAGACAGGAGGATTGCAGGTTTGAAGCCAGCCACAGCTACTTAGTGAGGCCCTGTGGAATTTAGTGAGATCCTGTTTCAAAACAAAAAACAGAAAGCCAGGTACGGTGGTACACACTTGTCATCCCAGCATTTGGGAGACTGAGACCAGAGGATCGTGGTTCGCGAACAGCCTCAGCTACTTAGTGAGGCCCTTTACAACTCAGTGCGACCCTGTTTCCAAATAAAGAATAGAAAATAGGGCTGGGGTGTAGCTCGGAGGTAGAATGCCCCTGAGTTCCATCCTCAGTACCACACACACACACACAAAATAAATAAATAAATAAATACAATAAAAAAATAAAAATAGGGCTGAGGGTATAGCTCAGAGGTAGAATGCCCCTGGGTTCTGTCCTCAGTACCACAAAAAATAACTAACTAACTAAATTAATTAATTAAATAAATAAATACAATAAATAAATACAATAAAAAATTAAAAATAGGGCTGAGGGTATAGCTCAGAGGTAGAATGCCCCTGGGTTCTGTCCTCAGTAGCACAAAAGTATTGAAACTTTCATTAGCTTAGTGAGACCCTGTTTCAAAATAAAAATAAAAAGAACTGGGATTGTAGCTTAGAGGTAGAATGCCCCTGGGTTCACTCCCTAATACTATTACTGCTAGTACTAGTACTAGTAATAATAATAATAATGATAATAATAATAACAAGAAGGAGGAAGAGGAGGAGGGGGAGGAAGAAGGAGGAGGGGGGAGGAGGGGGAGAGGGAGGAGGGGGAGGGGAGGAGGGGGAGGGGGAGGAGGGGGAGGAGGAGAGGGAAGGGGGAGGGGGAGGGGGAGGAGGAGGAGCCCCATTACAGGCGGGTTTCACCTCCCTAAACATCCCCTGCGCTCCATCGTTGTTTCCTCCGCACATGCTCCCTGACAGCCGCTGGTTTTTCTGTGGTTGTGTGCGCCGTGCTCGAGTGCCTGTGTCGGCTGGGCAAGTGCTTCATGAATGAGCTACGCCCACACCTCGACCACTAAAGTTGTTTTTTTTTTATTATTATTGTCTTCAATTAAAAAGTTTTTATTCTCTTCAATAAAATGTTTTGCCTTTTACAGAATGCTGTATTGTTGGAATCATACAGTGTGTGGCTTTTTTTTTCTTTTTTCTGAAAATTGAACCCTCCTATCTATACCCCAAGCCCTACTTTCTTTTCTTCTCCTTTGCGCTACTGGAGCTGGAACCCAGCAGCATGCTACCTCTGAGCTACACCCCCAGCCCGATTTTATTTTTATTTTGAAACAGGGTATCACTAAGTTGCGGAGGGCCTCACAAGTTGCTGAGGCTGGCCGCTGACCTGAAATCCTCCTGTGTCAGCCTCCCAAGTACTGGGATTACAGGCATGTATCACCATGCCTGGATTTTCTTCTCTTTTTGAAACAAGGTCTGCCTGTGTTACTGAGGCTAGCCTTGAACTTGCAGTCCTCCTGTCTCTGCCTCTCAAGTACTCAGATTACAGGTGTGTGACACTGCACCCAGCTAATAACCTTTTCAGAATGCTTTCTTTTAGTTAGCGATATGCAGTTAAATTGTTTCCATGGCTTTTGTGGCTTAATAGCTTATATCGTTTTATTGCTGAATTAATATTCCATCTCATGGATGTACACAGCTTATTCTATTGAGGACATCTTGCATGCTTCCAAGTTTTGGCAGTGATTCACAAAGCTGTTATAAACATTTATGTGCAGGTTTCTGCATGGACATGTTTTGAACTCACAGTAAATACCTAGGAGTGTGTGGTAAGAATTTGTTTATCTTTCTACAAAACTGCCAAACTTTTTCCAAACTGGCTTTACCATTTGTATTCCCACTCCACATCCTAGCCAGTATATTATCAGTGTTTTGGATTTTAACTATTTTAATATGTGTGTAGTGGTATATCTGTGTGTGTTTGTGTGTGTGTGTGTGTGTGTGTGTGTGTGTGTGTGTTACTGGGGCTTGAGCCTAAGGTATTCTACCTCCAAGCTATACTCCTAGCCAATTTTTTGGGGGGTCTGGGGGTGGAACCCAGGGGCATTCGACCTCCGAGCTATACCCCCTGCCCTATTTTTTATTCTTTATTTTGAAACCTGGTCTCACTGAGTTGCAGAGGGCCTCACTAGGTAGCTGAGGCTGTCTTCCAACCTGTGCGATCCTCCAGTCTCAGCCTCCCAAGCGCAGGGATTACAAGCCTGCGACACTAAGCCCGGCTACTCCCAGCCAACTTTATTTCTGTTTGAAACAGGGTTTTGCTAAGTTGCTGAGGACCTCGCTACATTTTTGTGGTTGGCCTTAAACCTGCAAACCTCCTGTCAGTTTCCCAAGTACTGGGATTACAGACATGTGCCACCGTGCCCAGGTTCAATGTTTTATTTTTTGGTACTGAGGATCGAACTCAAGGGCATTCTACTTTCAAGCTACACCTCAGCTCTTTTTTTTATTTTTTATTTTTGTTTTGAAACAGGGTCTTGCTAGGTTGCTGCAAGTTTCGCTAAGTTGCTGAGGCTGGCATCGAACCTGGTATCCTCCTGTCTCGACCTCCCAAGTACTGAAATTAGAGATAGGCAGCACTGCACCCTGCTAGATTAATTTTTATTGCTCTGAATGTGGAGTTCTTCTAACAGCATGTATTGAAAAGGCCACCCTTGCCAATATAATATATATAATATAATTTTATATTATATTTCCAAATAAAATGTAAAATAGGTCTGGGAGTATAGCCTGGAGGTAGAAGGCCCCTGGGTTCCACCCCCAGTACCACCAAAAAAATAAAATAAAATAAATAAATAAATAAATAAATAAATAAAAATAAATAATTGCTGCCTACTTCTGGGGGGTGTTTGGTTTGGATTTGTTGTTGTTGATTGGGATTTTCTACGTAGCCAATCATGCCATCTGAGTACAAAGAGTTTTAATTCTTCCTGCTCCATCTTTGTGCCTTATACTGTTAAGTTTTTATTTCATGAAGATATTATTTTGCTTTAAATGTTTAACTTTAGCCAGGCGTGGTGGCCCATGATTGTAATCCCAGCATTCGGGAGGCTGAGACTGGAGGATCGAGGTTTGAGGCCAGCCTCAGCTACTTAATGAGGCCCTCTGCAACTCAGTGAGACCCTATTTCAAAATACAGAATAAAAAAAATAGGGCAGGGGTTATAGCTCAGAGGTTGAATGCCCCTGGGCTCCACCCCTAAACCCCAACAAAAAAAATGTTTAATTAATTTATTTATTTACTTATTTGTGGTACTGAGGATGGAACCCAGGGAGTTTCCACCTCCAAGCTACATCCCAGCCTTAGTTTTTATTCTTTATTTTGAAACAGGGTCTCACTAGGTTGCAAAGGGCCTCACTAAGTAGCTGAGGCTGTCTACGAATTGTGATCCTCCTGTCTCAGCCTCCCAAATGCTGGGATTATAAGCGTGTGCCCTCAGCCTCCCAAATGCTGGGATCATAAATATGTGCCACACAGCTGGGCGTAGTGGCGTATGCTTGTAATCCCCGCGCTTGGGAGGCTGAGACAGGAGGATCGCACAGGTTCGAAGCCAGCCTCGGCTACTTAGTGAGGCTCTCAGCAACTTAGTGAGACCCTGTTTCCAAATAAAATATAAAATAGGTCTGGGAGTATAGCCTGGAGGTAGAAAGCCTTTGGGCTCCAACCCCAGTACCACAAAAAAAAAAAAAAGTGCCACCAAGCCTGGCTTAAATGTTTAACTTTAAAAGTGGGATGATCCAGCCAGACGTGGTGGTGCACGCTTTTAATCCCAGCATTCTAGAGGCTGAGACAGGACAACCTCAGCTGTACCGAAAAAAAAAAAAAAAAAAAAAAAGGATGATTCCCAGATTCCCAGATTTTAGGAGAAACCTGGAAGGCTGGGATGAAGTTTAGTGTTCACTTAGCCTGTGCACAGCCCTGAGTTTCATGCCCAGTACAAATAGACAAATATTTGAGAAGATAGATATGTTTAACCTGACGTACACATTACATAACATGTGCATGTATTGAAACATGATATTATACCCCATGTCATGTTTTATGCTTTTTTTTATGAGTTAAAAATATATTTGCCAAGCCAGGTGTGGTGGCGCATGCTTGTAATCTCTGCACTTGAGAGGCAGAGACGGGGATCAATCAGGTTCGAAGCCAGCCACGCTGGCTTAAGAGACTCTGTCTCCAAATAAAATTTTTAAAAAAGTATAAAATAGGTCTGGGAGTACAACCTGGAGGTAGACGGGTTTCCAAGAATCCCAGTACCACCAAATAAATAAATAAAATATATTTGCCTAGGCATTGTGGTGCATGCTTGTAATTCCAGTCCTTGGAAAGCTGAGACAGGAGGATCGTAGCTTCGTGGCCAGCCTCAGCTACTTAGTGAGGCCCTCTGCAACTTAGTGAGACCTTGTTTCAAAATAAAAGAAAAAGCCAGGTGTGATGGCGCGCACGCTTGTAATCCCAGAGGCTGAGACCGGAAGATTGCGGTTCACGGCCAGCCTCAGCTACTTAGTAAGGCCCTCACTAACTTAGTAAGATCCTGTTTCAAAATAATGAATAAAAAATAGGGCAGGAGGTGTGGCTTGGAGGTCGAATGTCCCTGGGTTTCATCCCCAGACCCACAAATATATATATATATATATATATATATATATATATATATATATATATATGTAAAATATATATAAATATATATGTAAAATATATAAATATATAAATATATATTTATATATGTAAAATATATATTTATATATATTTTATATATATGTAGTTTTCTTTAAAAAGAGTTTTTGCCGGGTGTGGTGGCGCACGCTTGCAATCCCCGCGCTTGGGAGGAGGAGACAGGAGGATCGCGCAGGTTCGAAGCCAGCTGCGCTGGTGTAAGAGACCCTGTTTCAAAAATATAAAATAGGTCTGGGAGTGTAGCCCAGAGGTAGAAGGGCTTCCAGGAACCCCAGTACCACACACACACAAAAAAGAGTTTTTGCCTATTTGCTTGGCAACAGGAAGGTCAGAACAAGACTTACAACACATCTCTAACATCTACACAAAACTTAAGCAGCACATGTTTAGGCAACTCCATATTCTAATTCACCTCTTAATTCATCTGCTTTTTTTCTTCCCTAGCCCCTAGTTTTTGCTTAGTCCCAACTTTATCACTTAGTAAATCCTCTTTGGAACATGGTGGGTACATAAATAAATAAAATGCAAACGAGCGATCTGAACTAAGCACCTTACAGATAAGGTCTTAGATAGTCCTGGACTTCTAAACACCATCAAATCCATTACTTCCCAAGATAAACAAAACTCTGGAGCCAAGTGCAATCCGTCTTGCAGGGCAGAAGGAAGCAGCAAAGAGTTCGGGGTGAGCTCCTCAACCAATATATTTTATAGCTCTGTGTAAACAGGAAACCCTAAGAGCCCAGCAGCTGATGGAGAAGGGGAGGAAGGCCGGGCTGTCAGTGAACTAGGTGGGACTGGAGAACTTATTATTCTGAGTGCATGATTGAAGAAAACAGTAACATTTTCTTTGTGTGCGTGTGTGAGCTATACATCCAGCCCTATTTTATTATTTATTTATTTATTTATTTATTTATTTATTATTTTGCAGTACTGGGGATGGAACCCAGGGGCAATCTTCTTCTGAGCTACACCCCCAGCCCTAGTGTTCGGTCTTTATATTTTTTTAAACAGGGTCTCACAGAGTTGCAAAAGGTCTCACTAAGTATCTGAGGCTGTCTGCGAATTGGGATCCTCCGGTCTCCACCTCCCCAGTGCTGGGATTACAAGCGTGTGACACTACACCCGGCCCGGCTTGACTTTTTGCTTTTTAAAATAATCAATAATAATGCCGGGTGTGGTGGCGCACGCTTGTAATCTCAGCATTTGGGAGGCTGAGACAGGAGGACCACGGTTCAAGGACAGCTACTTAGTGAGAATCTCTGCAACTCAATTAGACTCTGTTTCTAAAGAATTAATTTAAAAAAATAGGGCTGGGGTATAGCTCAGAGGTAGAATGCCCCTGGGTTCTATCCCCAGTACCACACACAAAAAAAGATCAATAACAAATCAACCACAAAACTAGCTCAGTGGCGTGCCAGTAGTTCCAGCTACTTGAGAGACTGAGGCAGGAATATCACTGGAGCGCAGGAGTTTGAAGCCATTCTGGACAACACAGCAAGACCTCCATCTCAGATAAATAAATGAAGCCACTTATGATCCCAGTACTTGAGAGGCTGAGACGGGAGGGTTGCAGGTTCGAGGACAGCCTCAGCAAATAGGTGAGACTCTCATCAACCTAGCAAGACCCTGTTTCAAAATAAAAATAAAAAGGGCTGGGAGTGTAAGCGGAGGAGTAGAAGATCCCTGGGTTCAATTCTCAGTACCACAATACATACATACATACATGCATACATACATACGTACATACATAAATAGTGACAATAACCAAATTAAGTCTCTGTCATCGGTGCTGTCTCTGAGGCGTGCTGCTGTAAGGAACAGGCCCACAGTGGTGTTGGCAGCCAAGACTGGTCTCAGAGCTTCAAGAGGAAGGACTCAATTATATACTTCAAACTATGGAGATTTCCAAGCCGAGCTGACCTGACCTTAGACAGCTCTCAGCTGGGACCACAGGAGTGACTCAGGATTTCCAGGGTTCTCCTAGGTTAGAAGCAGATGGTGTCCTGTGCGTCAAACTCAAGCCAGCAGGAGGAAAATTAATTCCACAAGACTGCATGAACTCATGAGGGAAACTTTGTGGCAGCTCTTTGTTTGGGATACTGTTGTTTTAATGTTCTAGTTTCCAAATGTATAGGGAAGTCTCTTTGCTTCTCTTCCTAAACCATCTGTAAGCCATAGCAGCTTGGTAGATTTTACTTCATTTTTTTATTTTTTATTTATGGTTCTGGGGATCGAGCCCAGGGGCATTTTACCTTCAAGCTAAATTCCCAGCCCTATTTTATTTTTCTTCTGAAACAGGGTCTTGCTAGGTTGACGGGAGTTTCACTACTTTCTGAGGCTGTTCTCACACCTGCAATCCCCCTGTCTCAGCCTCCTAAGGTCCTGAGATCTAAACGTCTTGCACCACACCTGGCTTAGGTTCTATTTTTTGTAAACAAATAAAACATTTTAAAATGATATGGATAGTCACTGACTCTCAGGGCTTCATGCAAACTTTTACTTTTTCTGTAATAACTACGGCAATAGTTATTTGCACAGGTTCACTAAGACCGGCCTCACCTGGAGGGTCATATTTGAGAGCAATGCTCCTTGAATCAGGTGTGACTACATTTTAAGAAATAAAGATTAAGCCGGGCGTGGTGGCGCACACTTGTAATCTCAGCATTCGGGAGGCTGAGACAGGAGGACTGCGGTTCACAGACAGCCTCAGCTACTTAGTGAGGCCCTTTGTAACTCAGTGAGACCCTGTTTCAAAATAAAGAATAAAAGCCGGGCGTGGTGGCGCACGCTTGTAATCCCCGCGCTTGGGAGGCAGAGACAGGAGGATCGCGCAGGTTTGAAGTCAGCCGAGCGCGCTGGCGCGCGCTGGTTTAGAAAACCCTGTCTCCAAATAAAAATATAAATAGGTCTGGGAGTGTAGCCCAGAGGTTCAAGGGCTTCCAGGAACCCCAGTACCACCAAAAAAATAAATAAATAAAAAATAAAGAATAAAAAATTGGGCTGAGGCTATCACATGGAGGTAGAACGCCTCTAGGTTCCATCCCCAGTACCACAAAACTAATTTAAAAAATGGAAAAAAAAATAAAGAAAGTTCAAGCCAGGTGTGGTGGTGCTACCTGTAGTTCCAGTGCTTGGGAGGCTGAGACAGAGGGATAACAGGTTCGAGGCCAGCCTCAACAAGCACACATTCATCAGCCTAGTGAGCCCCTGTTTCAAAAAAAATAAAAAATAAAATAAAAAAGGGCCGGGGTATAACTTAGAGGTAGAATGCCCCTGGGGTTCAATTTCCAGTACCACCAAAAAAAAAAAAAAAAAAAAAAAAAAAAAAAAAAAATTTGATAGGATGTAGAAAATGGCAACAAACCTCTCCAGGAAAATGTTTGGTACCTGGTTTCCAGGTGCTAAGGAAGGTTTTGTTCCAGCAGGCCAGAAATCTTAGGATATTTGGGGGAGACCTCACGAAGAAAGCAATTCATTCAAAATTCTACAATAGGTGAAAGAATCTGGTGGAAAAGTTTCTTAAGCTTGGTTCGTGAATCTTGGAATAACAAATAATAAAGATTTAATAAATTCCAATGGGAGAGCCCTGGCTGTCCAGAGGGCTCTCCCCTTCAGACACCTTGCCCAAGGAGCTGTCCGAAGCGCCTTAATTCCTCCGTTCCTCGTCAGCCTGGCCATCCTCAGCATCGTCTGCGCAGGGAGCTTGGGGCCCAAGGAGGCCGGCATAGCGCTGTGTTCAGCGGCAGATACCGCAGCTCACCCCGTGAATACCTCTTGTAGTATTCCTGGAACTGCCCAGGGATGAGCGCCACTGGATAAGAACTGACCCTTGTTCGCTCTGTCGGCAACACTTTGAACTTCCCTTGAGGAACCTGGATAAAGTGCGTCTGCAAGTCAGAGTGCCCATTGGCTCTTCCTGCACTCTCCTTTCAAGCTGCTGTTGGACTCGGCAGCCTTCCTGGCGGCTTTCTTTTCTTTTTTTTTTTTTTTTTTTGGTGGTACTGGAGGTGGAACCCAGAGGCTTTCTACCTCCAGGCTACACTCCCAGACCTATTTTATATTTTATTTGGAAACAGGGTCTCACTAGTTGCTGAGAGCCTCACTCAGTAGCTGAGGCTGGCTTTGAACCTGTGTGATCCTCCTGTCTCAGCCTCCCCAGCGCGGGGATTACAAGCGTGCACCACCACGCCTGGCTCCTAGCGGCTTTCTTGATGTACTCAGGGACTTTGCTCGCTTCGACTTTCTGCGTATTTTGTTGTTGCATTTGAGAATACTCTTTTTTATTATTTTTTATTATTATTAATTTATTTTGTGGTACTAGAAATGGAACCCAGTGGCCTTCTACCTCCGGGCTACGCTCCCAGACCTTTTTTTTTTTTTTTTTTTTTTTTTTTTTGGGTACTGAGGGTGGAACCCAGAGGCTTTCTACCTCCAGGCTATACTCCCAGACCTTTTTAATATTTTATTTGGAAACAGGGTCTAAGTTGCTGAGGGCCTCACTAAGTAGCTGAGGCTGGCTTCGAACCCATGTGATCCTCCTGTCTCAGCCTCCCAAGCGCAGGGATTACAAGCGTGCGCCACCACGCCCAGCTTGAGAATACTCTTTATAGTGACTGGTAATTCACTGATGTTCTTTTTCTTGTGGAATAACAGAACATTCAGCATGTTTGGCTGGATATTCTTTTATCGTTAAATCAGTAACTTCATCCCTGGGCATCGCTGTCAAACCCAGAGTGCCCTGAGTTTCTGTAATGACATTCAGCTCTCTCTGGTAGAGTTCCTCTTTGTGAGACAAATCTCCTCGCTCTAAATCTGGGTCCTTCCGTTTAAAGGAGGTCGCACCCAAATATTTGCTGACTTGCTCCTGAAGCATATAGCATTCTCCTGTTCCATCAGGTGGCCATTTGCACTCGATCAAATTTTCTGCTGGATAGTCACTGAAGCCAAGATCTTGACTCGATCAGTTTCACAACTTCTACGGCTCTCTCCTGAGCCCATTCGCCGCCGTCTGAAGTATCTTCATTATCATCCCGCGGGAAAGCGCCGCCCCGGCCCGGCCACCAGCATCAGCGTCAGCGCACGGGCCGCCCCGGCCCCCATGAAACTTACTTTAAAACGGGGTCTTACTAGGTTGCTGAGAGCCTCACTACTTGCTGAGGCTAACCTAGAACCTGCGATCCTCCTGTCCCAACTGCCAAGCACCGGGCTTACAGGCATGAGCCACCACGCCTAGCTTCTTTCTGGTTTCTTTAGAGCCCCATTCCCAACCTTTGCATTTTTTCCTTAATCAAGTTTACATTATAAATATGTTGCAACAGAGCGTGGTGGCGCACGCTTGGAATCCCAGCATTCGGGAGGCTGAGACAGGAGGATCATTTTTCGCGGACAGCCTCAGCTACTTAGCGAGGCCTCTGGCAACTCAGTGAGATCCTGTTTTGAAATAAAGAATAAAAAATAGGGCTAGGCGTGTAGCTCGGAGGTAGAATGCTCCTGGGTTCCATCCCCAGTATCACAAATATAAACAAACAAACAAACAAATAAATAAATATGTTGCAATAGAGCCGGGTGTGGTGGCGCACACTTGTAATCCCAGTACTTGGGAGGCTGAGACAGGAGGATCATGGTTCACAGTCAGCCTCAGCTACTTGGTGAGGTCCTCTGCAACTTAGTGAGACCCTGTTTTAAAATAAAGAATAAAAAATCGGGCTGGGGGTATAGCTCGGAGGTAGAATGCTCCTGGGTTCCATCCCCAGCACCACACACACACACACAATAAAAAATAAGTAAAAGACCAAGATCAGCTGGGTGATCCTGGTGTGCCCAGAGCCTGGCACACACAGGACAGGAGGTAGAGGAGAGGCCTCGTGGAGCCGGCGTGTCCTCCAGGGATGGGCCTCGGGGCTGCTTTGCACGACCGACTCCAGCCCTCTGCTCCCCTGCCTTCTGAACAGGCCACCCTCCCTGGCCTCCAGGCAACCCTGGAGAGTGTTGCCCAGCCTCACCAGCGCCCCATGACTTGTGTTTTGTTTTGGTTTTTTTCCAAATCAAATCCCAGAAATCCAGGTTTAAAAATAACTGAGAAATGCAATCTTCTCCACCAAGCCGCTTGGCAAAAACAAACCCTCAACAAAGGGCAGGGTGCGGTCTGGTCTCACTTCATGCTCTTCGTTTTCAGCCGCCCGCTCAGCTCCGTTGGGGCTGGAGAGACGAGGGAGGCAGGCCTGCTGGGGGCTGAGGACAAGGGTGTGGGTGGGCACGGGCTGCGTGGCCCGGGAGGGTGGCTGGGCTCTGCAGGCACACGCCCTCGCGGAAGGACAGCTGCCCAGGACTGCTGTGCAGAAAGGTCCTCCCTGGAGTCCTGGCTCGCTGGTCTCCAGCCCCGGGTCGGGCAGAAGATCAAAGCAACCCTGGAAAACGCACTCCATTAATAAGCCCGAATTCATTCTCCTTCCCGGGGGAGACATCGGCTTCTGCTCCGGCCTGTCCTTCCCCATCACAACTCTGGGAACTGGTGGGTGTAAAAGCCAGCAGCATTTCCACGCTTGCTGGACAAGCATTTCAAACGCCCCCCCCCCTTTTCTACATGGTCTGTTTGTTAACCTGTCTTCTCTTTCTTAATGCCTATTTTGTGGGCAAGAAAAATGTGTGACGGAAGAGAGGGAACTCGGGAGCAGGGAAGGCCTGGAAAACGGTCGGATTTCATATTTCCTCCTCCTTTGAATCAGCAGTTATGCCCCTCAATGGGGTTTTCCTGCATATGTTTGTATAACTCCCTTTTAAAACAATTTTTGCTGGTTTTTCCTTTCCCTGCCCCTGGGTACGTTCTTCCAACGGACAACTTTCCACCTCAGTGGAAAGTAACGGACAGGAAAGAGTGGTCGTGTGGTCTGCTGGCTCCAGCTGCAAGGGGAGGCTTTGCTTCTATTCTGAGCTTTCTTGAGAACAAGACAGGGATTGGACACACGCCCTGGCCATGTATGGGAGTTCCAGGGACCCTGTGCCAACAGGAGGAAGTTATTCATCCCAGATCAGAAGGGGACCGGGAACTCACATTTATTAAACACCTGCGAAGTGCCAGGGGCCCCTCATGAGCCAGCTCATTTAATCCTCACACAACTTTGTGAGGTATGTTTTGGGACTTCCATGTTAGAGATGGGCAAACTCAGGCTCAGAGAGATGCACTGAGCTGTCGCGGGTGGCACGGCTTGTGGGTGGCAAAGCCGGGAACAGAGTTTTGCTTCTGGGTCAGAACTGTCTCGCTGCCACACTCAATCTGCCAGCCATGCTTGATTCATCTCGTTGACGTACTCCATTTCCTGAGCACCTACTGTGTGCTACCTCCAGTTCTACGTGCTAGAAACAGCAGTGATCGCAATAAAGACTCCTTTCCTTATGGAGTTTAGAGTCTGGTTGGAGGTGAAGGAAAGAAGAGAAAACAAGCATAGTAAATGTATTCTATAACATGCTCGAAGACCTTACACGCTATGAACAAAGGAAAACATTAGAACTGGGTAAGGGGATTGGGAAGGCTAGAGACGGCTGCTGCACATTTAAAAAGAGCAACCAGTGCCGGGCGTGGTGGCGCACGCTTGTAATCCCCGCGCTTGGGAGGCGGAGACAGGAGGATCGCGCAGGTTGGAAGCCAGCCGCGCTGGCTTAAGAGACCCTGTTTCCAAATAAAAAGCATAAAATAAATCTGGGAGTGTAGCCCAGAGGTAGAAGGGTTTCCAGGAACCCCAGTACCACAATAAATAAATAAATAAATATAAAATAAAATAAATAGAGCAACCAAACAGGGCCTGTGGCTCACACCTGTAATCCCCTGCACTTGGGAAGCAGAGACAGGAGGATGGCAGGTTTGCAGCCAGCCTCAAGAACTTAGTGAGACCCTCAACAAATTAGCAAGATCCTGTTTAAAAATAAATAAATTAATTAATTAATTAAAAAAATAGGGCTGGGAGTAGCTCAGTGATAGCATGCCTCTGGGTTTAATCCCCAGTATCACAAAATACATAAATAGGGTGATGAGAGTAGGCCTCCTTGCCGGGCGTGGTGGCGCACGCTGTAATCTCTCCGCACTTGGGAGGCTGAGACAGGAGGATCACGCAGGTTCGAAGCCAGCCTCAGTTGGCTTAAGAGACCCTGTTTCCAAATAAAATATAAAATAGGTCTGGGAGGTAACCCGGAGGTGGAAGGCCCCTGGGTTCCATCCCCAGTACCACCAAAAAAAAAAAAAAAAAAAATAGACCTCCTTGGAGAGGCGACATCTGCCCGAAGACTTCATAGAAAGGTAAGAGTTTGGAGCTGATACTGGAGGGGAGATTACTGTCGAAGGAACAATACATGTAAAGGCCCCAAAGTGGGAGCTTGCTGCCTAGCACGTTGGAGGAATAGCAAGGAGGCTGGTGTGCCTGTTGCAGAGGGAGCCGGGGAGAGGCACGGAGAAAAGGTCAATCGGCCAGCTGGTGGGAGAATGAACTTCTGGGGCAGGGGGGAGCAGGAGGAGGGGCGGGGCTGCTGGTGTGGCCAGGTTGAAAGCAGTGCAGGAGCTGGGTGGCGGTCAGATTTGGATTTATTTTTTGTTGTTTTTGTTTTTTGTAGGGATTGAACCTTAGGGCATTCTACCTCTAAGCTACACCCACAGCTCCCCCACTTTTGGTAATGGGGATGGAACTCAGGGGCTTTCTACCTCCAGGCTACACTCCAATATTTTTTATACTTTATTTGGAAACAGAGTCTCCCTAAGTTGTTGAGAGCCTCACTGAGTAGCTGAGGCTGGCTTCAAACTTGCGTGGTACTCCTGTCTCAGCCTCCCAAGTACTGGGATTACAAGCGTGCTCCATCACGCCCCGCTTCACAGCCCCTTTTATTTCTTATTTTGAAACCGGCGTCGCACTGGGTTGCTGAGGCTATCCTTGAACCTGGGATTCTCCTGTCTCAGCCTCCCAAGTACTGGAACTACAGATGTGCACCGCCACACCTGGCAGATTTGGATTTCTTTATTTTTATTGTTGTGGTACTAGGGATTGAACCCAGGGGCATTCTACCTCTGAGCTACACTTCCAGCCCTGTTTTATTTATTGTTTTTTTTTTTTTATTTTGAAACATGTTCTCACTAAGTTGAGGAGGGCCTCACTAAGTTGCTGACGCTGTCCTCAAACGTACAATCTTCTTGTCTTCATCTCCCAAGTACTGGATGGCAAGTGTAAGCCACCACACCCAGCTTGGATTTATTTTGAAACCAGAGCAAAAGGATTTCCTGGTGGTCTAACGTGGGAGGTGAGATTCCTTGAGCTCACAGCTGGGAGACGAAGCTCCCACCTTGGCCTGAGCTGAGGGAGACTTTGGGTGGAGCAGATACAGGGTTGGGGAGAGATGAAGGAAGAGGGTGGTTTTGAGCACAGTGAATTTGAGATGTGTGACTTCCCTCCACACAGAGCCAAGTCACTGAGATCCAAACACAAGAAGAGGCCCATCCTACAGAAATTGGCCTGAGCAAACCCGCCCATCCCAGAGTCCCCAGCACCGCCTTCCCCCAGCCAAGGATTCTTAACCCTGAGTTCTGTGAATATGGATGGGAAAAAATTAACATTTAAAAAATTTGCTTATCTCAACCCGGCACTGTGGCACATGCCTATAATCCCAGTACTTGGGAGGCTGAGACAGGAGGATCGCAGGTTTGAAGCCAGCACTGGCAGCTTAGTGAGGCTCTCAGCAACCAAGCGAGATCTTGTCCCCAAATAAGAAATGGGGCTGGCCGGGCGTGGTGGCGCACGCTTGTAATCCCCGCGCTTGGGAGGCGGAGACAGGAGGATCGCGCAGGTTCGAAGCCAGCCGCGCTGGCCTGGCGTAAGAGACCCTGTTTCAAAAAATATAAAATAGGTCTGGGAGTGTAGCCCAGAGGTACAAGGGCTTCCAGGAACCCCAGTACCACCAAAAAAAAAAAAAAAAAGAAAGAAAAAAAAAGAAAAGAAATGGGGCTGGAGGTGTAGCTCAGAGATAGAATGCCTCTGGGTTTGATGCCCAGTATCCCCTGCCCCAGAAAAAAATTCTTTTAGCTTACCTCTCACTGCAATTGAGCATCTGCTTCAGTTATTAATTCAGGCTCCAAAACCCGGTGGACTTAGCAGACCAGCTGCTGTCACCCAGAGGAACCTCGACCATGTTCACGTCCACGTCACATGACAGGTTCTATAGGTCATCTCCAAATGTCTGTTTTATCCCCATTAATTCTCTGAATTTACTCTACTTCTTGGACCTGTCACTGGGTCTTTTTATTTAACACATTAATAAACACGTACGTACTTGGGAGGCTGAGGCAGGAGGTTCACAGGTTCCAGGCCAGCCTCAGCAACTTAGCGAAGCCACCAGCAACTTAGAGAATAAAATAAAATTAAATAATAAAATAAAATAGGAGCCAGGCATGGTGGCCTGTGCTTGGGAGGTGGAGACAGGAGGATTATAAATTCAAGGACAACCTCAGCAAGTAGTGAGACTCTCGTTAACCTAGCAAGACCCTGTTTCAATCCCCAGTACCACCACAAAAAATATATATCTTTTTTAATTTGAAACATTTTTGTGTGGTATTGGAGACTGCACCCAGGGGCGTTCTACCTCTGAGCTACATCCCCCAGGCTTATCTTTGAAATAAAATCTCTTTAAGTTGTGGAGGGTCTCACTAAGTTGCCAAGCTTGGCCGTGAACCTGCGATCCTTCTGTTGTACCTTCCCAAGTACTGGGATTATAAGTGTGTGCCACCATGCCTGGCTAAAACTTTTTTTTTTTTTTCTTGTATTGGGAATGGAACCCAGAGGCCTACTATCTCCGAGATACACCCCCAGCCCTATTTTTTTAAGTCTTTATTTTAAAACAGGGTCTCACTGGATTGCAGAGGGCTTCACTAAGTGGCTGAAGCTGTCTGCCAACTGCGATCCTCCTGTCTTAGCCTCCCAAATTCTGGGATCACAAGCGTGTACTACTATACCTGCGGGCTAAAACTTTTTTTTTTTTTGCGGTACTGGGGATGAAACCTAGGGGCGTTCTACCTCTGAGACACACCCCCAGCCCTATTTTTTACTCTTTCTTTTGAAGCAGGGTCTCACTGAGTTGCAAAGGGCCTCACTAAGTAGCCGAGGCTGTCTGCGAACCGGGATCCTCCTGTCTCAGCCTCCCAAATGTTGGGATTAAAAGCGTGCACCACCACGCCCGGCTGACACTTGGTATTTTGAGAGCCCAGAGGGAGCCAGGCACAGTGATGCAAACCTGTAATCCCAGTACTTGGTTGGCTGAGCCGGTAGGATTACAGGTTCAAGGACAACCTCAGCAGTTTACCAAGAGCCTCATACCTTTGGGTTCAAGCCCATATACAAAAGAGAGAGAGAGAAAGAGAGAGAGAGAGAGAGAGAGAGAGAGAGAGAGAGAGAGAGAGAGAGAAAAGAAAAAGAAAGCCAGTGCTTAGAACGAGATGGCCTGTTTTTTCACACCCAGCCTTGCCACTTACATGTGGTTTCAGGTTAATTTCTTTGTGCCTCTGTGTCCTTCTTTATAACACAGGCCTGATGGCAAAAAGAACAGGAATCTCGCAGCCAGGCGTGGTTGCGCACACTTGTGATCCAGGACTTGGGAGACTGAGACGGGAGGCCTGAAGGTTCACAGCCAGCCTCAGCTACTTAGTGATCGATACCCAGTTTCAAAGTAAAAAATAAAATAGGACTGGGGGTATAACTCAGAGTTAGAATGTCCCTGGGTTCCATCCCCAGTACCATACACACACACACACACACACACACACACACACACACACACAAGATCCAAGAGTCTCACTAAAAAGGTGAGAGTCTCTGGCAGTCGACCACTTCCACTATTAACTGATAAAGTTTTGTGTGTGTGGTATTGAGGATGGAACCCAGGGACATTCTACCTCTGAGCGACACCCCCCCCCCAGTCCTATTTTATGTTTTTATTTTGAAACAGGGTCTCACTAAGTTGCAGAGGGCCTTGCTAAGTTGCTGAGGCTGACTTTGAACCTGTGATCCTCCTTTCTCAGCTCCCCAAGTACTGGGATTACAAGCGTGCATTACCACGCTCGGCTTCTGTGGAACAGATGCTGAGTCTGTGATTTGCAAGCAAAAAGTTCACTGAGGGAGCACAAGACGATATTCTTGGAAATGACACCTGTGAGTGGGTGAGAAAAGCCGAACGGGACAGAGGGAGAAATGGAATCATGACAAAGTCGCTCTGAAAGCTTCACTCTAAACCTCCGGCCCTCTGGAGCTGAGATGGATTCTGCAGCTGTCCTGTCTCCGGGGAGGGAGATAGGCCCTCGTTCTCCCTCCTGGACCAATCACTGCAACCTTCTCTGCTGAGCCAAGGCCCAGAGGAGCATCTTAGTCCTGAAGCAGGAGACCTTAGAGAACCCACAGCATCCTCTACGAGACTGTCCTCCCTTCCTTCCTTCCTTCCTTCCTTCCTTCCTTCCTTCCTTTTTTCCTTCCTTCCTTCCTTCCTTCCTTCCTTTCTTTCCTTTTTTTTCCTTATTTGGTGCTGGATTGAACGCAGTGGTTCCATCACGCCCAGATTCCTTTGCCATTATTTGCCAAACAACGCAGCATACTATTTACATAGTATTCATATTATATTAGACATTATAAGTCATCTAGAAATTATCTAACATATATAGAAGCATATGCATAGGTTATGTGCAAATACCGTAGTATTTTATGGGAGGAACTTGAGCATCCGTGGCTTTGGTCCCCAAGTCAGTCCTGGGACCACTCCCCACGGGACCCAAAGAACACTGTCCCGGCTTTTGACCTCCATTTTTTTTTTTTTTTAATTTTTTTTGTGGTACTGGGGATGGAACCCAGGGGCATTCTACCTCTGAGATACACCTCCAGCCCTATTTTTTATTCTTTATTTTGAAACAGGGTCTCGCTGAGGTGCAGAGCTACGCTCCCAGCCCTTTTTATTTTTATTTTTTAAATTTTGAAACAGGGCCTCGCTAAGTTGCGAAGGCTGACTTCAAACCTGCGACCTTCCTGTCTCAGTCTCCCAAGTGCCGGGATTAAAGGCATGCACCACCATGCCTGGCCTGAGTCTGACCTTTTCATATTGATATGCAGACATTCCGTGTGTGTGTGTGTGTGTGTGTGTGTGTGTGTGTGTGTATGTGTGTGTGTGTGTGTGTGTGCGCGCGCGGGGGATCCAACCCAAGGTCTTGCACATATTAGGCAAGTGCCCTACTACTGAGTTACACCCCCAGCCCCTAGTTTTCTAAACCTCAGCTTCTTCCCAGGGCATGTTGGCCCAGGCCTGTAATTTCAGCAACTCAGGAGGCGGAGCCAGGAGGGTCACCAGTTCAAGGCCAGCCTGTGCAACTTAGCGGGATCTTGTGTTTTGGTTAACATTCTCACTGCTGTGGCCCAAACATCTGATATGAAAAACTTAGAGGGAGAAGACATTTGTCTGCTCACAGCTCTGGAGATTTCAGTCCATGTTAGATCAGCTTCCAAGCAGGAGCCAGGGCTACGGGTCCTTAGAACATCATAGTAGGGAGCAGAGAGAATGAGATAGTGTCAGCTCATGGTAGCAGGGAAGAGAGGAGGAGGAGGCTGAACACTGTCCCTGGCTACACTCTCAGGGACCTGTCACCGCAGCCAACTCCCGCCTTTGAATATGAAGGCCTAGTCTAACACGTGAGATCTGGGGACATTTTAAATCCAAACCATAACACCCTCTCTCAAAAAAAAATAAAAAGGTCAGGGGAGGCAGCTCAGTGGTAAAAAATACTTTTGGTACTTAATCTACAGTACCAAAAGAACCCCCCCAAAATACTAGGTTCTTGTCAATTTTAGACATTGTAAATATCTTCTTTCAATCTGTCATCTATTAACTTTCAGTCTTTTTTTTTTTTTTAACAGTACTTGGGATGGAACCTAGGAGCATTCTACCCTCAAGCTACAACTCAGCCCTATTTTTATTTTTTATTTTATTTTATTTTATTTATTTTTTATTTTTATTTATTTATTTATTTATTTTGCGGATCTTGGGATGGAACCCAGGCGTTTTCGACCTCCGAGCTACACCCCCTGACCTATTTTTTATTCTTTATTTTGAAATCGGGTTTCACTGAGTTGCGGAGGGCCTCACTAAGTAGCTGAGGCTGTCTGCGAACCGCGATCCTCCAGTCTCAGCCTCCCAAATGCTGGGATTACAAGCATGCGCCACCACGCCCGGCTTATTTTTTATTTTGAAACAGGGTCTCACTAAGTTGCAGAAGCCTTCACTGATAAGGTGAAACTAGCCTTGAAACCGTGATCCTTCTGTCCTTCTGTCTCAGTCTCCCAAGTACTAGAATCATAAGTGTAAGTCACCATGCCTGGCTTCTAGAATTCCTTAGGTCTTTTTATTTTTTATTTTTGGTGTGTGTGTGTGTGTGTGTGTGTGTGTGTGTGTGTGTGTGGTGCTGGGGAAGGAACCCAGGGGCCTTCTATCTCTAGGTTATACTCCCAGACCTATTTTATATTTTATTTAGAAACAGGGTTTCACTAAGTTGCTGAGAGCCTCAGTAAGTAGCTAAGGCTGGCTTCAAACCTCTGCAAACCTCCTGTCTCGGCCTCCCAGAATTCCTTAGTTTTGTTATCAGATTACAACATTTTCTTCTTTAAAATTTTGCTCAAGCTGGGTGCGGTGGCGCACGCTTGTAATCCCAGTATTTGGGAGGCTGAGACTGGAGGATCGTGCAGGTTCAAAGCCAGCCTCAGCTACTTAGTAAGGACCTTTGCAACTCAGTGAGACCCTCTTTCAAAAATAAACAATAAAAATAAAGCAGGGGGTGTAGCTTAGAGGTTGAATGCCCCTGAGTTCCATCCCCAGACCCGGAAAGAAAGAAAGGGAGAAAGAATTTGCTCAGTTAGATGTGGTGGTCTGTAATCTCAGTACTTGGGAGGCTGAGACAGGAGGATCATGGGTTTGTGTCCAGTCTTGGCAACTGGAGTGAGGACTTGTTTCAAAATAAAACAAATAATAAAATAGGGCTGGGAGTGTAGCTCAGAGGTAGAATGTCTCTGGGTTTTATCCTCAGTACCACAAAAACAAAACAAAACAAAAAACCATAAACATACACTCTGACTCTCCCGGCTTCCCAGCTACCATGAGCTGAGCACCTCCCCTGCCCAAATTGGGGTGCATTCTCTTTCTAAACTGAAGACCCTACTTGATTTTCTTCCCTTGTTTCTTCCTTTTTTCTCCATAGGACTTTGCTGCTGAATATTCTCCTCCAGCTCCTAACAATTGATATTTATTTATTTATTTATTGTGGTCTTGGGTCCAGGGGCTTTTCTACCTCTGGGCTACACTCCCAGACCTATTTTATATTTTATTTGGAAACAGGGTCTCACTAAGTAGCTGAGGCTGGCTTCAACCTGTGCGATCCTCCTGTCCAGCCTCCCAAGCGTGCGCCACCACACCCAGCCCTGATATGATTTAAAGTCTCTCTCTCTCTCTCTCTCTCTCTCTCTGTGTGTGTGTGTGTGTGTGTGTGTGTGTTACTGGGAATTGAACCTGGGGGCATTCTACCTCCAAGCTATACTCTCAGCCCTTTTATTTATTTGTTTATTTATTTATTTATTGCGGGTCTGGGGATGGAACCCAGGGGCATTCTACCTCCGAGCTACACCCCCTGCCCTATTTTTTATTCTTTATTTTGAAACTGGGTCTCACTGAGTTGCAGAGGGCCTCACTAAGTAGCTGAGGCTGTCCGCGAACCATGATCCTCCAGGTCCCAGCCTCCCGAATGCTGGGATGACAAGCGTGCGCCACCACGCCCGGCTTATTTATTTAATTATTATTTGAAACAGGGTCTCACTAAATTGCTGAGGCTGGCCTCAAGCCTGTGACCTTCCTGTGTCCGCTTCCCAAGTATGGGGATTATAGGCAATGCGACACCCTCGTCTTACTCTTTATCCCTCACAATTCCGTCCTCTTTGAGAAATTCTCAAGATTTTAGTCCCTCTAAGTGGGTGACTTCCCTATCGGAAAATTGAGCCCTAAACTTTCTTATGAATGCCAATGACCAATTAAAAAGACTTCAGCCGGTGTGGCGGTGCACACTTGTAATCCTAATACGTGTGCTTGGGAGGCTGCGACAGAAAGATTGCAGGGTCAGAGCCAGCCTCGGCAACTTAGTGAGGCCCTTAGAAACTTAACAAGACCCTCTTTCCAAATTTAAAACATGAAGTTGGCCGGGCGTGGTGGCGCACGCTTGTAATCCCCGCGCTTGGGAGGCGGAGACAGGAGGATCCTGCAGGTTTGAAGCCAGCCATGCACGCTGGCTTAGGAGACCCTGTTTCCAAATAAAAATGTAAAAATAGGTCTGGGAGTGTAGCCCGGAGGTAGAAGGGCTTCCAGGAACCCCAGTACCACCCCCCAAAAAAAACCAAAAACATGAAGTTGGGCTGGGGGTGTAGCTCAGAGGTAAGATGCACCTGGGTTCAATCCTCAGTACCAATAAATAAATAAATAAATAAATAAATAAATAAATAAATAAATAAAATATCTTTTTTAGAGCAGTTTTTGGGTTGGCAACATGACCAAGAGGAAGATATAGAGATATATTCTATTTATACTCCCTGGCCTCCCACACCCATGGCTTCCCCCATTATGAACATCTCCTACCAGAGGGTAAATTTGCTACAATGGTGCACCTGATTTTTGGTTCTTTAGTTTGGGCACTGGGGATTAAACCTAGGAGCATTCTACCTCCGAGCTATATCCTCAGCCCTATTTTATTCTTTTATTTGTAAACAGGGTCTTGCTAAGTTGCTGAGGCCGGCGTCAAATCTGCAGTCCTCCAGTCTCAGCCTCCCAAGTCCTAGGGTTACTTGTGCCACCACACCCGGCTTGGTGTACTTGTATTGACACATCACTGTCACCCAGAGTCCACAGAGCACGTTGGGTTTCACTCTTGTCTATCCTGTGGGTTTGGGCAAACCCCAGTATAGTGTTACACAGAGTATTCTCGCAGTGCC
The DNA here is from genome assembly GCF_963383645.1 of Muscardinus avellanarius. NCBI lineage: Eukaryota > Metazoa > Chordata > Mammalia > Rodentia > Gliridae > Muscardinus > Muscardinus avellanarius. The sequence goes on from NC_137788.1 coordinate 15,290,200, forward strand.
GTAATTCCTCTGTGCTCCATCCACCCACCCTCCCTCCTCCCAACCCCTGGCAGCCACTGCTCTTGTGACTGTCCCCATAGTTTTGCATTTTCCAGAAGGTCAAAGAGCTGGTGTCATTCGGTATGCAACCTTTTCGAACTGGCTTTTTCACTTAGTAATGTACAGTAGAGCTCCCTGCATTCAGCTTCAGTCTGAAGACAGATGCCTCTGAGCTCTCAGCACAGTCTCTATGGTGAGAGTTCAGTCCAGGAGAATAGGAACCTCCGTGGCCTCTGCATCTGTGAAGCGCGTCCAGTGGACTGCAGTTCCTGAAGGATGAAGAATTGGGGCTGGGCACGGTGGTGCGCAACTGTAATCCTGGTACTTGGGAAGCTGAGACAAGGAGGATGGCAGGTTTGAGGACAGCCTCAGCAAGTAGTGAGACTCTCATCAATCTAGTGAGACTGTTTCAAAAGAAAAATAAAATAGGGCACACACCTGTAATCCCAGCATTTGGGAGGCTGAGACAGGAGGATCGTGGTTTGAGGACAGCCTCAGCTACTACTTAGTGACGCCCTTTGCAACACAGCCCTTGTTTCAAAATAAAGAATAAAAAATAGGGCTGGGGATGTGGCTCGGAGGTAGACCGGCCATGGGTTCCATCCCAGGACCGCAAAAATGATATAAAATAAGGCTGGGGATGTAGCAGCTCAGAGGTAGAATGTTCCCGGGTTCAATCCCTAGTACGAAAGAAAGAAAGAAAGAGAGAAAGAAAGAAAGAAAGAAAGAAAGAAAGAAAGAAAGAGAGAGAAAGAAAGAGAATTTGAAGCAATTGCGCTGGGCATTGTGGCACGTGCACCTGCTTGTAATCCCAGCATTCGGGAGGCTGAGACAGGAGGATCGTGGTGTGTGGACAGCCTCAACTACTTAGTGAGGCCCTTTGCAACTCAGTGAGACCCTGTTTCGAACCAAAGAATAAAAATAGTGCTGGGGGTGTAGCTCGGAGGTAGAATGCCCCTGGGTTCCATCCCTTGTATTGCAAAAAAGAAAAAAGAAAAAAATTTTGAAGCAAGAACATCAAAAGAGCACTTCCTATCACTTTACAATTTACAAAGGCTCAGGACCTGAGCCGGGCGTGGCGGCACACGTTTGCGATCCCAGTACTTGAGAGGCTGAGACAGGAGGGCCACAGGTTCAAGGCCAGCCTGAGCACCTCGGTGAGACCGTCAGCAACTCAGCAAGACCCTGTTTCAAAAACCAAAAAAAAGAAAGAAGGCCTGGGGATGTAGCTCAGAAGCCGAATGATCCTGGGTTTGGGGATGTAGCTCAGAAGCCGAATGCCCCTGGGTTTGGGGATGTAGCTCAGAGGTCGAATGCCCCTGGGTTTGACCCACAGTATTAAATAAATAAAGTCACCACGAGCATCGCCAGTTTGTCTCTGGAATCCCTCCTTATTTTTCCACCCTGCTACTCCTTGTTCATAAATTTCTTGGTTCTCGACTCTCTTTATTTTGGCTACACGCTACGGCGTTCTCCTCCACCCGGCTCTCTGCTGGAGAGTCAGCTGGGCGTGACTCATTCTTCTGCCTTTCAACAACCACACCGATCCAAGCCGTTGCTTTTGGTCTTGTGCTTTGATTTCCGAATGTTCCCCAATGGAAGGAGTAGCCCATCTGGGGTAACTGTCTCATCTCTCACCAGGACTTTGAGGGGTGCCGTGGTGGCCTGCCAGTTTCGAGATGGCAAAATAAAGAATCATTGCCTCCACCTCTCACGATCTCCCCCAAAGGGCTGGGTGTGTCGCTCAGAGATAGACTGTTTGCCTAGCATGTGTGAGGTCCAGAGTTCCCTTCCCAGCACTGCAAATAAAATAAAATAAAATAAAATAAAAATAAAAAGGAATGACCCCAAACAAGAAGTATAAGAAACGAAAACAAAAGTCTCGAATATGCCAGGTGCATTAGTGAAACCTGTAATCCCAGCTACTCAGGAGGCTGAGGCAGGAGGATCACAAGTTTGAGGCCAGCCCGGGCAACTTAGTGAGACCCTGTCTCAAAATAAAAGACGAAGGGCTGGGATGTAGCCCAGTGGTAGAGTGCTTGCCTGGCACATGGAGACCCTGGGTTTGATCCCCAGCACTGAAAACAAACAAATGTTTGTGTAGGAAACCAGGAGCCAGCAGGGAGCCCTAACCACACCAGGGGGTGCAGAAAGAGGCAGGGCAAAGCCCCAGGGGTCTGCTGGTGGGGTTCAGAGGGACGTATCAGGGCATTTGGAGAAACCTCAGACCAGACCTTGAAGACAGAGAATTCATTTTATTTATTTATTTATTTATTTATTTATTTATTTATTTATTTATTATTTTTGATGGTACTGGGGTTCCTGGAAACCCACCACGCCTGGTTTACATGTTTTCTTTTTTTTTCCTCCTCAGTTTTTTTCCTTCATATGTAACAATCATTGTTTCTTTCTAACCAGAGCATGTAGGATTTGACCAGATCAAGTCCTCATTAAACACTTGTTGAGCCGGGCGTGGTGGCGCACGCTTGTCATCCCCGCGCTTGGGAGGCGGAGACAGGAGGATCGCGCTGGTTCGAAGCCAGCCTTGCTGGCTTAAGAGACTTTGTTTCCACATAAAAATGTTAAAAAATAGGTCTGGGAGTGTAGCCCATGGGAGTGTATCCCGGAGGTAGAAGGGCTTCCAGGAACCCCAGTACCACCAAAAACAAAACAAAACAAACAAAAAAAAACCACTTGTTGAATGAATTACTTTCTCTGTATCATATAATAGTTGTCAGCATATAAAGACATTTTGCTCTCCAGATAACTGTTAAAAAATATTTACTACATTGCTAGATGGAATTTCCATTAGCCCGAATTTCCCACAGCCGGAAGAAGCAAATTCTAGCAAGACTTTTGTCCTGAAATGTAACATTTCATTGTTTTAAATAGGTACAATTCTATATGTGTATGTTTTTCTCCTCCTCCCCCTGCCTCCTCCTCCCTCCTCCTCCTTCTCATTTTTGTGGCACTGGGAGTTAAACCCAGGGGCATTCTACCTACAAGCTATATCCCTAGCCCAATTTTATTTTTTTATTTTTTTATTTTTTTGGTGGTACTGGGGTTCCTGGAAGCCCTTATACCTCTGGGCTACACTCCCAGACCTATTTTATATATTTTTTTTATTTGGAAACAGGGTCTCTTACTAAGCCAGTGCGGCTGGCTTCAAATCTGCGCGATCCTCCTATCTCTGCCTCCGAAGCGCGGGGATTACGAGCGTGCGCCACCACGCCCGGCCCAATTTTATTTCTTATTTGGAAACAGAGTCTCAAGTTGCTGAAAGCCTCTCTAAATTGCCGAGGCTGGCTTTGAACCCATGATCCTCCAGTTTCAGTCTCCGAAGTACTGGGATTATAAACATGCACCACCACACCTGGCCCTTCTTCCTCCTCTTCTTCTGTCACAGTGCCAGTGATTGAACCCAGGGCCTCATGCATGCTGGGCAACTGGTCTACCACTGAGCGACCCCCCCAACCCCAGTCCAAGATACATTCTTAAATCCACAAAAATCTGCCCTTTCATTATCTCGGTTTTAGTCTTTCATTATTTTAACATGAACTTGGTTCCCATGAAGGTCAGGGCTTGATAATTACATTCAGCCCTTTGCAATTATTGGTAAGGAACCAGGTAACAGCACTGACATTTAATATTTAATTGTTTCTGACCGACATTAATTAGTCACAGATGCACACCAGATTCCCATTTAATTAAATACTCTTGGGAACATATTGCGGGCTCAGGGATTCTGACCACATCAAAAAGCAAACGTTCAGCTTTAAAAGTTGGGCCCTGGAGACTCAGGCACACATGGAGAGGAAATTCCAGATGTGGAGCATCCCCCGCCCTCAGCAATGAACCTCCTACTTCTAAGTCTGGGAACTTCCAGGCTCTACCCACCTTCTGTCGCTCTCGGATCATCAGTTTACCCTCTACTGAATCATTTATGCAAAACATGAGTAATTTCTATCATCCTAAAAAAAACTCACTGTTAACCTCACCTCTTCTAAGAGATTGCCCTTTTTCTTTTATTTGGAAACAGGGTCTCACTGAGACTAGATTGCTGGGGCTGGCCGGGAACCTGCAATCCTCCGGTCTCAGCCTCCCACGTGCTGGGATCGCAAGTGTGCGCCACCATGCCCAGCTTGGATCTCTCCTTTTTAAATTTTTTAGCCTTTTTTGGAGAAAAACTTCTTGAAAAGATTGTGTGCGCTCCCCGTGGCCAATCCCTCTTATCTTTGTCTCCCTCAAATGCACTGCCTTCTGGCTCTGGCTTGGGTCACCTGGTAGAAAGCATCGTTGTCGGCCGGGTGTGGTGACGCGTGCCTGGAATCTCAGTATCTGAGAGGCTGAGAGAGAAGGACCGCGGGTTCCAGGACAGCCTCCGCAGGTAGCGAGGCACTCATCAACCTGGTGAGAGCCTGTTTCAAAATAAAAATAAAATAGGGCTGGAAGTGTAGCTCAGAGGTTGCTACACTCCAATCACACACACACACACACACACACACACACACACACACACACACACACACACACACCATCCTTGTCAATATCACCAACATTACTTCCTCGATGCTCAGGCCAGTGGCCAAGACTCCATGCTCCTTTGTTTGACCTGGCCAGTGAGATCCTTTTGTTTGAAATGCTGTCTTCATTTGGCTTCCAGGAAACTGTCTTATCTTGCTTTTCCTCCCAGCCTTGGTCATTCCTGCTCCTTCTCCTGAGCGGATTCAGTCTCATCTCCCCAGCCTCCCAAGTGTTCCATCCAGGCGTTCAGTTCTTGGTTGTCTTCTCTTTTTTCTACTCCCATTCTGTGGGTGGTCTTAGCACAGCAGGTACAGTGGCTCTCTGAATCCACAGCTTGTGCTATGGATTTAATCAGTCCCAGACTGAAAAAATTTTTTTTAATTGCTATCTACGTTGGGTCTGGTGGTGCATGCTTGCTATGTCAGTATCTGGGAGGCTGAGACAGGAGGATCACAGGTTCCCAACCCGCCTCAGTTACTTAGTGAGGCCCTCCGCAACTAAGAGACCCTGTTTCAAAATAAAGACCTGTTTAGTGAGACTCTGTTTCAAAATAAAAAATAAAAAATAAAAAAATAGGCCTAGGGGTGTAGCTTGGAGGTAGAATGCCCCTATATTCAATTGTCTGAGCTGGGCATGGTAGCGTCTACCTGTCATCCCAGTACCTGGAAGGCTGAGACAGGAGGATCACAGGTTCATGGCTAGCCTCAGCAATTTAGTAAGGCCCTCTGCAACTTAGTGAGACCCTGTCTCCAAAAAAATAAAAATAAAAAAAATAGGACTGAGTGGGCTGGGAGTATAGCTCAGAGATAGAATGCCCCTGGGTTTAATCCCCAATAAAATACACATACGCACACACACACACACACACACACACACACAATCTGTAATGAACATGTAAAGATGTTTTTCTGTTGTTGTTGTTGTTGTTGTTGTTATTATTATTATTATTATTATTATTATTATTATTATTATTAGTGGTGGTGGTGGTGGTGGTAGTAGTAATAGTAGTAGTACTGGACCTAAACCTAGGTGTAACTCTGAGCTACATCCCCAGCCATTTTTATTTGAAAATTAAAATTGCTAAATTTCTGGGGCTCTCACTAAGTTGTTGAGGCTGGCCTCAAACCTATGATCCTCCAGTCTCAGCCACCCAAATACCGGTATTCCAGATCTATGCCATCATGCCTGGCTTTCTACTTCCAAGCTACTTTTATTTTATTTTTGCAGAACTGGGGATTGAACCCAGGGGCGTTCTACCTCAGAGCCACCCCCAGATCTATTGTTTATTTGTTGTTTTGAAGCAGGGTCTCACTAAGTTGTAGAGGGCCTCACCAAGTAGCTGAGGCTGGCCATGAAGCTGTGATCCTCATGTCTCATACTCCCAAGTACAGGGATTGCGAGCATGTGCCACCATGCCTGGCTTATTTTTTTGTTTTGAAACAGGGTCTTGCTAGGTTACTGAGAGTTTTGCTACACGGCTGCATGGCCGCAAACCTGGACTCTTACTGTCTCAGCCTCCCAAGTACTAAGACTACAAGGTGTGAGCCACGATGCCTGGCTGGCATAAAAACTCTTTACATAGCATGTCTATTCTTAGGCATTTTTAAGCCATCTAGAAATGATCTAAAGAATAAGTATATAGGAGCATATGCATAGGTTATGTACAAATACTGTAGCTTTTTTATTATTTTTTTGCAGTACTGGGGATGGAGCATTGTACCTCTGAGCTATACCCCCAGACCTATTTTTTATTTTTTATTTAATTAATTAATTAACTTATTTATTTATTTATTTATTACAGGGGGCATTCTACCTTCGAGCTATACCAACAGCCCTATTTTTGTTTAATTCTTTATTTTGAAACAGGGTCTCACCGAGTTGCAAAGGGCCTCACAATGTAGCTGAGGCTGCCCCTGAACCATTATCCTCCTGTCTCTGCCTCCCAAATGCTGGGATTACAAGCTTGCACCATCACATCCGGCTTTATTCTTTATTTTGAAACAGGGTTTCACTGGGTTGCAAAGGGCCTCACTAAGTAGCTGGGGCTGACTGTGAACTGCAATCCTCCTGTCCCAGCCTCCCAAATGCTTGGATTACAAGAGTGCGCCACCATGCTTGGCTAATACCATAGCATTGTGAGAGGAACTTGAGCATCCGGGGGAGTTTGGTTCCCGAGGCAGTCCTGGGACCACTCCCCAAAGGAACACTGTCCCAACTTTTTTTTGGGTGGTACTGGGGATGGAACCCAGGGACCTTCTACCTCTGGGCTACACTCCCAGACCTATTTTACATTTTATTTGGAAACAGGGTCTCTTAAGCCAGCTGAGGCTGGTTTAGAACCTGCTTGATCCTCCTCTCTCAGCCTCCCAAGCTGGGGTGGGGGGTGAGGGGTGGTTACAAGCTTGCGCCACCGCGCCCGGCCACTGTCCCAGCTTCACCTCCATTTTTATCTGCAGCACTGACCTCTCTCCTGCTGACTCTGCATTTCCTCTTGAATGTTGACTGAGCCCGAGGCACAGCTAACACACTCAGCTCTACTGGAGGAGAGGGAGGGAGAAAGGAAACGGGGGCCGGGGTGAGGGAAAGCAAACACAAGGTGTCTGCCTTGGGCCAGCGCAGGTTCCCCAGGGAGTTTGCTAGATGCTTGCCACCCAGGAGCATCTCCAGAGAGGCCTGGCGGGACCAAGGTGCTGCCTCTCGGGAGGAGGGGAAGGCCTGTGGATGGAAGTGGACTTTATCCATTGACTCCTTCTTCCTCCTCCCCCTCCCCCCCTCCCCCTCCCCCCCCCCCCTCCTCCTCCTCCTCCTCCTCCTCCTCCTCCTCCTCCTCCTCCTTCTTCTTCTTCTTCTTCTTCTCTATTATTGGGGGTTGAACACAGGGCCATTCTACTTCTGAGCCTCACCCCCAACCCTATTTTTTTATTTTTTATTTAGAAACAGGGTTTCACTAAGTTGCAGAGGGCCTCACTAAGTAGCTGAGCCTGGTTAGGAACCGGCGATCCTTCTGCCTCAGCCTCTCAAGTATTGGGATTACAAGCATGTGCCCCCACACCTGGCTCTTTTTTTATTTTTTTGGTACTAGGGATGGAACCCAGGGATATTTTACCTCCAAGCTATATCCTAACCTATTTATTTATTTATTTATTTATTTATTTACTTACTTACTTATTTATTTACTTATTGCAGGTCTGGGGATGGGATCCAGGGGCATTTGACCTCCAAGCTACACCCCCTGCCCTATTTTTTATTCTTTATTTTGAAACCGGGTCTCACTGAGTTGGAGAGGGCCTAAGTAGCTGAGGCTGTCCGTGAACCGCGATCCTCTGGTCTCAGCCTCCCGAATGCTGGGATTACAAGCGTGTGCCACCACAACAGCACGCATTTATTTATTTATTCAAAATATATTTATTAAATTTTGAAAGACTCTTGCTAAGTTGTTGAGGCTGGCCTGGAACCTGCAGTCCTCCTGTCTCAGCCTCCCAAGGACTGGGATTACAAGCATGTGCCACCACAACAGCTGGCATTCATAATATCCCTCTCTCTCTCTCTCTCTCTCTCTCTCTCTCTCTCTCGTATTAGCGATTGAAGCCAGGGACATTCTACCTCCTAGCTATATCTTATTTATTTAATTTTGAAACAGGGTCTGTTATACTCAAAGTATGGGACCCCAGGCCACCATCACACACACACACTAATGCAAACAACAGGAAGGGGTTTATTGGGGCACTAGCTCGAGCTAGGGTCCAAGCCCCTCCAACGCAGTGGAGTCTTGACAAGGACCCCGAGTCTTTGTTCCAAGGCAGTTTTATACATTTCAGTCACTCGGGCTGTGATTTACAAAGGAGTTATCTTTAAACCAAAAGGAATTTTTACTGCTGTTATCTCAAGCGATGGACAGGATACTTGGTGCCTCCCGTTTGATTCACGCCACCTCGGGTTGGTTGGGAGTTTTTCACTCTGACCCAGGTGCCAAAACTGGCACTTAACTGTTAATTGTATTCCTGGGAAACTGAAACTTAGGCGTAGTGTGTTTGCTGTATGGATGAAGCCTGTCATGGCTCCGCTAGGAATCTACGGGTCTCACTAAGTGGTTGAGGTGGTCCTCAAACCTGTAATCTTCCTTGTCTCAGCCTCCCAAATACTCGAGTTGCCAGCTTGTGCCACCACGCCCGACTTCCCATGTATTTTCAATCCACGGTTGGTTGAATCTGCAGGAGCAGAATCCACAGATCCAGAGGTCTCATTGTGTACCCAGAGGTACCAACATCAAGGTCAAGCAGGTCAGCGAATATGAGCGCCCCTGCCCCCTGCTGGAAGGGTTGGCATCCTTCCCAAGCACTACCCCAGGCTCCGGGCACGGCGTCCTAAGATTTGGAGAGTGCCTTTAAGAGTCTGGAGAAAAGTAGGGACTCGAAGCCATACTTTAAGGTCTGTACAAACAGGCTGCGGATGTATCTCAGCAGTAGAGCACCTGTCTAGCATCTGTGAGGCCCTGGGCTTGTCTCTAGGACTGAAAGAGAGGGAGAGAGAGAGAGAGAGAGAGACAGACAGACAGAGAGAGAGAGAGAGAGAGAGAGAGAGAGATTTGCTAAGAATGTCTTTTTTTCTCCTTGGATCCCATATATAGAAATATTTTCTCTACCATTAAGTAAGAAACCATTTATGCATACCCCTAATTTTTTTTATTTTTATTTGTGTGTGTGTGTGTGTGTGTGTGTGGTACAGGGGATTTAAACTAGAGCCATCCTACCTCCAAGCTACACTCTAAGCCCTTTTTTAAAAATTTTGTTTTGAAATAGGGTCTTGCTAGGTTGCAAAGAGTCTCACTAAATTGAAGAGGCTAGCCAGGCATGGTGGGGCATGCTTGTAATCCCAGCATTTGGGAGGCTGAGTCAGAAGGATCACGGTTTGCGGACGGCCTCAGCTACTTAGTGAGATCCTGTCTCAAAATACAGAATAAAAAATAGAGCGGTGGCTGGGTGTGTTGGCGCACGCTTGTAATCCCCGCACTTGGGAGGCGGAGACAGGAGGATTGCACAGATTCAGAGACCCTGTTTCCAAATAAAAATATAAAATAGGTCTGGGAGTGTAGCCTGGAAGTAGAAGGGCTTCCAAAAACCCCAGTACCACCAAAAAAAAAAAAAAAAAAAAAAAAAAAAAAAAAAAAATAGGCCTGGGGATGTAGCTCAGAGATAGACTGTCCCTGGGTTCCAACCCCAGTACCAATAAATAAATAAATAAATAAATAAATAAATAAATAAATAAATAAATAATAAATTGCTGAGGCTGGCCTTGAACCTGTTACTCTCTCATCTCAGCTTCTCAAGTACTGGGATTTCATATGTGCCACCATATTTGGCCCGATTTTTTAATTAAACAAATAAAATGTGCAAGTACAAGCTAGTTACCTTATTATAACTGGGTTCATATATCCACGTTTAAAAAAATAGCTGAAGTTGAGCCGGGCATGGTGGTACACACTTGGAATACCAGCACTTGGGAGGCTGAGACAGGAGTATTACAGGTTCTTAGCCAGCCTCTGTTACTTAGGAAAACCTCCACAACTTAGTAAAATCCTGTTTCAAAATAAAAGATAAAATAGGGCTGAGAGTATAGCTTGGGGGTAGAATGCCCCTGGGTTCAAGCCCTAGTATCACCAAAAAATAGAAAAAAAAATCAAAGTTGCAGGCATGGTGGCTCATGCCTATAATCCCAGCACTAAGGAGGCTAACACAGGAGGATTATAGAGTCAAGGCCAGCCTCAACAATTTAACAAGACCCTGGAAGCCCTTCTACCTCCAGGCTACACTCCCAGACCTATTTTATACTTTTTTATTTGGAAACAGGGTCTCGTAAGCCAGCGCGGCTGGCTTTGAACCTGCGCGATCCTCCTGTCTCTGCCTCCCAAGCGCAGGGATTACAAGCCTGCGCCACCACGCCCGGCTTTGGTGCACTTTTTAATGTAGGTAAAAGCAGAAACGTCAGCCTCAATCACACTTTTCCAAGCATTTCCTTACACACTCAAACCCATCCTGATGGCAAAGCACACTTAAACCCAGTCTGTTCTTATTCCAGGTTTGTGCGGGAGCCTCTGGCCTCGCAGGGACGGCCCCGTGCGAAGGCAGGACATCGGTGGAGCACACTGCATACTGGGCATGGCTAGTGCTAGCGATGTAAAAATAAAAAAAGATATTCTTGCTCTTCATGCATTTGCGGAAGAAATAACTAATAATAATCAATGGCTAGTTAATAGTACTTGATATTGAGCCATCTAATCTTAACTATTTACATCTTTATAACATCTTTCTAATCTACATGAGGTCAAGTTGTGGCATTCTGGGGAAAAAACATTTAGAGGACATTATTCAGCCCAGTACCTACCCCTGCTTCAAGTTAGCACATTATGCCAGCCAAATGTTTCTATCAATGCCAGGCGTGGTGGCACACACCTGTGATCCCAGTACTTGGGAGGCTGAGACAGGAGAATCACAGGTGCGCAGGCAGCAGCCTCAGCAACCTAACACGGCTCTCAGCACTGAGACAGAGACCATTTTTCCAAAAATAAAAAATAAAAAATAAATAAAAAAAGAAGTTGGGAGTGTAGCTCAGAGGTAGAATTCCTCTGGGTTTAATACCAAGTACCACAAATGTCTCTCTGGCATCTTTGTTTCTCCTTTTTCAGGGACCCTTTGGCTTAGCTGGAATTTCTCACTCCAATTATATGTCCATTATATATATGTAAAATATATGACTATATATATATATATATATATATATATATATATTTGTGGTAATGGGGATGAAACCTAGGAGCACTGTACCTCTGAACTACACACCCAGCCATATTTTTTAGTTTATTTATTTTTATTTGCGGTACTGGGGATGGAACCCAGGAGCATTCTATCTGTAAGCTACACCACCCCCAGCCCAATATTTTATTATTTATTTATTTATTTATTTATTTTCCGGGTCTGGGGATGGAACCCAGGGAAATCAACCACCGAGCTACACCCCCTGCCCTATTTTTTATTCTTTATTTTGAAAAAGGGTCTCACTAAGTTGCAGAGGGCATAAGTAGCTGAGTCTGTCCTCGAACTGCGATCCTCCTGTCTCAGCCTCCCAAGTACTGGGATTACAAGCGTGCGCCACCACGCCCGGCTTAGTCTTTTTATTTTTCAAACAGGGTCTCACTGAGTTGCAAAGAGCCTCTCTAAGTAGCTGAGGCTGTCCACGAACAGCAATCCTCCGGTCTCAGCCTCCTGAATGCTAGGATTATAAGCTAGCGTGCACCTTCACACCCGACCATTATACATTTTGAGCATGTAATCTAATAGTTTAATGAGGTGGAGATCCAGGGCTGCCCCAATGAGATACCACTACTAATCTAGTAGACTGGTAAAAAATATTAAGTTGTCATTAAAGTTAACGCTTAACTGGGTGCAATGCTGCACCCCTGTAATCCTAGCACTTAAGCGACTGAGCCAGGAGTATCACAGGATTGAGGCCAGCAAGAGGTAATTTAGTGAGACACTGTTTCAAAATAATAATTTAGAAAGGGGGCTAGAGGTGCAGCTTAGAGTAGAATACCCCTGGGTTCAACCCCCAGAATTGTAAAGAGAGAGAGAGAGAGAGAGAGAGAGAGAGAGAGAGAGAGAGAGAGAGAGAGAGAGAGAATGTTTTTTCCTATATGGCTGGTGAGGATATGGAGAAACCAGAATGTTCATGTGGTCATACAATGATTGTCGGTGAGGAAGAAACTAAAATAATCATTTTGGGGAAAAGTTTAGCAATGTTAGTAAAGCTAATGATATATGTGCCCTATTGTCCTCCTTTTTTATTTATCTGATAAAAATATATGCAAATAAAAGTTTGCATCAGGATAGATATATAAGAATGAGGCTCCTGGTGTGGTGGCACATGCTTATAATCCCAGCATTTGGGAGGCTGTGACAGGAGGATCGTGGTTTGTGGACAGTCCCAGCTACTTTGCAACTCACTGAGACCCTGTTTCAAACTAAAGAATGAAATATCAAATATAGGGCTGGAGGTGTAGCTCAGCGGAAGAGTGTCCCTGGGTTCCATCCCCGGTACTGGAAAAAAAAAAAAAAAAAAAAAAGAGGACACTTTGGCAATAGTCCAGAAGTAGAAACAACCCAAATATCCATGAAAAGTAAACAAACCATCAACAGAATATAATGAAATACTATATAGAAATAAAGCAGAATGAACTCGTTAAATACAACATGAATAACTCTCGTGGTGTGTGTGTGTGTGTGTGTGTGTGTGTGTCACTGGCACTGTGGATTAAACCCAGGAGCAGTCTACCTCTGAGATGCACTCCCAACTCTGTTTTATTTCTATTTTGAAACAAGATCTCCCTAGGTTGATGAGAGTCTCACTACTCGCCAAGGGTGTCCTCAGACCTGTGATCCTCCTGTCTCAGCTTCCCAAGGGCTGGGATTACAGGTGATGCCCCCACTCCTGCCTTGGCTGAATCTTAAAGCAGCATAATGAGGAAAAGAAACCAAATACCATAGAATAGAGACATTTGAGTCCATTCACAGTAGCTTCCAAGCCAAGCAAAATTAAACTGCATTGTTTAAGGATGTATAATCAAGTAGTCACGCTTAGTGAAAAGCAAGAAGTGAATAAAATAAAAGTGAGATTCACAGGGCACAGGGAGGAGGCTTCGGAGATGCCATCGTCTTCATTTTACGGCCACTTGTTAAGCTGTGTTTATGTTGTTAGCACTTTTGTGCGTGCCCATTATATTTTACACGTGCACACAGGTAGAGAGAGAGAGAGAGAGAGAGAGAGAGAGAGTGTGTGTGTGTGTGTGTGTGTGTGTGTGTGTGGTGTCATCTGGACTTTGGGACCAAAGAAAGCAGCCATGTGGTAGCTTTTTGATTCTGGACACATTCCTGAAGGGGCAAAATATTCTAGGACGCGTCTCAGAGAAAGAAGATAAGAAACAAAAAGTGTGACTCTGCCTTTAAGAAAGGAATTCGCTTTTAATCAAAGAGAAACTATGAAAAGAATTGCTGGCATCTAAAAGGCCTTTACTTCTGCAGGTGCTGTACTATAAAATGGTCTAATCTGCCTTGTTAATGAAGCCGGCTTTACGCCCTAGTAAACTGAACAAAGGGTTTATGTTTAGTTGATGAAGTCAGTAGAGACTAAATCTAGACTACGTGTGTGATAGTTTTCACTATTTTCTTTTTCTTCAATCCAGTATATAAGAGTCCTGACTCCTTCCATGACATTATTTTATTACAAGAGTTTGATTTTACTCTGAAATGCAAACTTCTCTTGGTGAAACTCGGGCGAGACAATGGACAGTAGGCTAATGATGACACAGTAATGACTTCCACAAGTTCCCATTGGGAGCCCAGCACTCCTTAGCACCCCTTTAAGGCCATTGGGAGCTATTCCAACATTTTGACCTGTCACTCTCTTCCTTTGAGGACTTCCCTATTTCCAGGCTCATCTTGTGAGTTCCTGTGCCCGCCCTGGAGTCTCAGTCATTTCTTCAAGAAGCCCTGGTCCGTTTAGCAGACAATGGTTTTTAAAAGCCAAGACCTAGGCTTGCTCATCGTTACTGGTGTGTCATTGGCTTTCAGGTTGTGTATGTACATTCACACACGCATGCATGTATGTGTGTGTGTGCTGGGGTGGGGGTGGGGTCCTGGGAATAAAACTCAGGGCCTTGCCCTTGCTGGGCAAGCCCTCTATCACTGAGCTATCTCCCAGCCCCTCTTCTATATCAATGTCTATTATATTAAATACCATCATCCTATTTTAAATACCAACATAAAGCCGGGTATGGTGGCGCATGCTTGTAATCCCAGTACTTGGGAGGCTGAGACGGGAGGATCAAAGGTTTGAGACTAGCCTCAGCAACACAAGGCCCTTTGCAAATTAGTGAGACTCTGTTTCAATATAAAAAAATAAAGCCGGGCCTGGTTAGCCCACACTTGTAATCCCAGCATTTGGGAGGCTGAGACAGGAGGATTGTGCAGGTTTGAAGCCAGCCTCAGCTATTTAGTGAGGCCCTTTGCAACTCAGTGAGACCCTGTTTCAAAATAAATAAAAAACAGGACTGGGGGTGTCTCTCAGAGGTAGAATGGCCCTGGGTTCCATCCCCAGTATGGTAAATAATTAAGCAAGTAAATAAATAAAACAGGACTGAGGGTGTAGCTCAGAGGTAGAATGCCCCTGGGTTCCATCCCCAATGCCATAAACAAACAAACAAATCAGACACCGAGCTCATAATGACACTTTCAATTCCAACTCAAGAGCACAAAGTTCTTTCAAACTTTTATCTTGTCCATGTGTGTAGCTTCAGCATTGAGAAACCTATTTTTAATCATTTTCTTTTTCTTTCTTTTTTTTTTTTTTTTTTTTTTTGGTGGTACTGGGGATGGAACCCAGGGGCCTTCTGCCTCTGGGCTACACTCCCAGACCTATTTTATATTTTTTATTTGGAAACAGGGTCTCTTAAACCAGCCGAGGCTGGCTTCGAACCTGTGCGATCCTCCTGTCTCAGCCTTCCAAGCACAGGGATTACAAGCCTGCGCCACCATGCCCGGCTTCAATCATTTTCAATGTAACTAAGTTTCTAATGTATGTAATGCTGGATTTTGTTTTTTGGTACTGGATATTGAGCCAAGGGGTATTTTACCTCTGAGCTACACCCCAGTACCCTTTGTATTTATTTATTTATTTATTTATTTATTTATTTATTTATTTATTTTTGTGGTACTGGGGTTCCTGGAAGCCCTTCTACCTCTGGGCTACACTCCCAGACCAATTTTTACATTTTTATTTGGAAACAGGGTCTCCTAAGCCAGCGCGTACGGCTGGCTTCGAACCTGAGTGATCCTCCTGTCTCTGCCTCCCAAGCACGGGGATTACAGGCGTGTGCCACCACGCCTGGCTTTGTTTTTATTTTTATTTTTATTTTATTTTTAAATTTTTAATTATTGGTGGTACTGGGGGTGGAACCCAGAGGCTTTCTACCTCCAGGCTATACTCCCAGACCTTTTTAATATTTTATTTGGAAACAGGGTCTCACTAAGTTTCTGAAAGCCTCACTAAGTAGCTGAGGCTGGCTTCGAACCTGTGCGATCCTCCTGTCTCAGCCTTCCAAGCGCAGGGATTGTTTTTATTTTTGAAACAGGGTCTCATTAAGTTGCTGATGCTGGCCTTGAACCTACAATTTTCCTGTCTCTGTATCCCAAGTACTGAAATTACAGGCGTGAGCCACCACACCCCAGCTATATTGCTTTTTGTCTGTCTGTGGTACTGGGGATTGAACCCAGTGGTGCTCTACCTCTGAGCTATACTCCCAGTCCTATTTTATTTTGTATTTTGTAACAAGGTCTTGCTAAGTTGCTAAGGGCCTCACTAAATTGCTGAGGCTGGCCTTAAACCTGTGATTCTCCTGTCTTAGCCTCCCAAGTATTGGAATTCTGGGCACATGTCTCCAAACCTGGCTGTATTGCTAAATTTTTTTATTTTTATTTTTTGGTGGTACTGGGGTTCCTGGAAACCCTTCTACCTCCGGGCTATACTCCCAGACCTATTTTTTTTATGTTTTTTATTTGGAAACAGGGTCTCTTAAGCCAGCGAGGCTGGCTTCAAACCTGTCTCCGCCTCTCAAGCGCGGGGATTGCAAGTGTGCGCCACCACGCCCAGCTGTATTGGTAATTTTTAGTTTTCTGCTTGGGTTGGTTTTTATTCTTGAAGAATCACAAAACCTCGGACTTTCTTTTTTTTTTTTTTTTGGTGGTACTGGGGTTGCTGGAAGCCCTTCTACCTCCAGGCTACACTCCCAGACCTATTTTTTTTTACAATTTTATTTGGAAACAGGGTCTCCTAAGCCAGCGCGCTCGGCTGGCTTCGAACCTGCGCGATCCTCCTGTCTCCGCCTCCCAAGCGCGGGGATGACAAGCGTGCGCCACCACGCCCGGCGGACTTTTTTTTTTTTTATTCAGCCGACAAATATTCACCAAGCAAACACTATTGTCAGGTAACGTTCTAGTGCTGGGGATACAGCAGTGAACCAAACACTGCTTTGGGGAAGGAATGCCGGAAAGAAAATAAGATACACAGGTGGGAGGTGGCAGAGCTGGGGCTGCACCTAGACAGCCCGGCTCCAGGACCCTACTATCTGCCTCCGTTGTTTTCGTAATGTGTTCTCTACATCCTATTAAAGTTTACAAGTCTCTTGAATCCAATAAAGATGCCTCTGTCTGCTTCTAAATGTATACAGTGCAGAGCCTTGTGTATCTTCTACCTTACCTAACCTCTCCACACTCAGTTTCCAAATCTGTGAAAACGAAGCTTCTAATTTCAACTTGAAGCAAAGTTATAGAAGGTGCTGGGTGCTCTCTGTGACACATCATAAGTTATTTGATTTTTCTGTGTTATTGAAGATTGAGCCCTGAGGCATTCTGCCTCTAAGACACCCTCCATACACACACACCGGCCTATGTTTTTCCCTTTTGAAACAGGGGTTAATAAGAGTCTCTCAACTTGCTGAGGCTGTCCTCAAGCTTGTGATCCTCCTGTCTCAGCCTCCCAAATACTGGGATTACAGGTGTGTGCCACCATGCCTGGCTCATATTATAGGTTATTTAGTGTCTAATTTCCCTTTTCTTTTTCAACATAAATGTTAGAGTTTTTCCAAAACAAGAACGTTTTTTCTCTTTCTAATTATGTTCTTTCTCTTTTTCTTTCTTTCTTTCTTTCTTTTCTTTTTTTTTTTTTTTTTTTTTGGTGGTATTGGGGATGGAAGCAGAGGCCTTCTACCTCCGGGCTGCACTCCCAGACCTATTTTATATTTTATTTGGAAACAGGGTCTCTTAAGCCAACTGAGGCTGGCTTCGAACCTGCGCGATCCTCCTGTCTCAGCCTCCCAAGCGCGGGGATTACAAGCGTGCGCCACCAAGCCCGGCTCTTTATTAATTCAGCCATTCATTTATACATTCATTCATTTTTACATCCATTCAATTCAGTTCAACAAATATTTCACTGAGGATTCTACTACCCAAGCCATTGTGCTCTGAACAAAAAATATGGAGATGTAGATGAAGAAGGGGAAGCTCTACTGGGGTGCGATGGTTTGCCCCTATAATCCCATACTTGGAAACCTGAGACAGGAGGATCAGCCTTCCAACCTGAACCAAGAGGTTTGAGGACAGTGTCAACAACTTAATAAGATACTGTTTAAAAGAAAAGAAAAGAAATGATTGGGCTGGTTAGTGTAGCCAGGGGTAGAATGCCCTTGGGTTTAATTTCCAGTAATTTATAACAAGGTATGTCAATACTAGGTAGAGAATTCTATGGAGTGGGGGTAAATTCTAGTGATGGTGGGATGCAGCTTTAAGCTCTATCAGAGTAGACTTCCTAGAAGGAATGTAGCATTGGAACTTAGATATATCCTGCATACTTACTGATAGCTTCTAACTAAAGAAATAACTTGGTCAAACTTATATTTGTTGGAAGGATGAAGAATGTAAATGGAGAAGACTGAAATCAATAGGGACACTAGTACACTGAATATGTATGTATATGTACACACACACACACGCACGCATTCATATGAACAGGAAGCTTGAGGTAGACATTTAATTTGGAGCTATTATTCAGCAGCAGTTGGCTTGGTGTTAGTAGCCCATGTCTGTAATTCCAGCACTTGGGAGGCTGAGACAGGAGGATGACAGGCTCGAGGTCAGCCTTGGCAATTTAGCAAGCCCCTGTTTCAACATCAAAAATTAAAGTCCTGGGGGTGTAGCTTGGAGGTAGACTGCCTTTGGGTTCAACTCCCAGTATCTCACACACACACACACAGTCGCCATTACTCAGGGAGGCTACATTCAGTGCAAAAAGACTGATGGAAACTTGAGAACCAACACCCTTTAGACAGCTGGCAGGACAGGGTGTTGTCATGGAAGTCAAATGAATGGGAGGGAGCAGTTGGTTCCAATGCTGTGTAGGGGTCAGGAAGGCGACGCTGGCTTGGCTTGGCAGCCGGCGATCTTGGCCGGAGCAGTAAGTGTGTGTGAGCCGCGGGGGCGGACTCCACCGCCATCAATGGGCGAGTGGATCGCGGGAGAGAGTGAAGGCAGGGCTACAGCAGGGCGTCCCTCCCGGGCCCGGACACCCCCAGGGCCAGGTCGGGAAGGCCTTCTGGACCCGGCGCGGGACGCCCGCCGAGCGGCGCGGCTCCAAGGTCAGGGTCACCTCGGGCCGCCCAGCTTCCCATCACCTGGACGACCAACCGGAAGCAGCCGGCAGGCCGGAAGCAGCCGGCACGTCTCGCGATATCTGGGGCGCCGGCCTTCCGGGCCCGCGCCCGCGGCCGAGCTCTCGCGAGACTTGGCGGAGCCGGGGCGCCGGGGCCGGCGGTCAGGACAGCCGGAGCGGCGGGCGGGGAACATGTCGGAGTCCGACCTCGGCAGGAAGTGGGACCGGTGCCTGGCGGACGCGGTGGTGAAGATAGGTGAGGGCTCCGCGAGCCCCGCAGGCCGCCCGGGCCGCGGGAGTGGTGCGGGGCCGGGCCGCGGCGGGGCGGGGACGCGGGCCCGGGCGGCCGTCGGGGCGGCGGTGCAGGCCCCGGAGATGGCGTCGGGGGGCCGGTGGAGGAGCGCGGCGCGTGCAGCCTGGGCTTGGGCCTGTGGCCACCCCGGCCGCCCAGGAGGCCTCGTGGCTCCCCCCGAAGCCAGGTGCCGGGGGAGGAAGGTCACCCGGAGCACTTCACAGACGGCGCCGGGCCCCGCGGCGAATGGCTGTCGTTCCCGACCTGTGCCGCCTGTATCTGAGTCAGAGCAGTCGGGCCTGGAATTGGAGACCGTGATGATGGTATGGAATGAGGATTGCCCAAGAGAGTTAAGAGTTTGGTCACTTTTTAGGCCTCAGTGTCACTCCGGGTAATCTTTTTATGTATTTTTTGGTGTATTGTAATTTTACATTATATTAGGGTACAGGGTATCAGAAAAATAATACATGCACACAACTCTTGGTGCTCTCCCTATCACCTCCTCCTCCCCCCACCCCCACCTTAGGGTAGTCTTTAAACATGTGCTTAGGGGCGACAATTATTATGAAGTCAATGTATCATTGTGGGGGGCACAGGAGGGGAGAGAGGGAAACTCCTTTTTTGAGCTCTATCTACTAAGTGTCCGCACCGTGTTAGGGGCACAGCTTAAAACATCTCATCAATCGTCCTCTTAACAGGTAAAGGCATTTGCTCCGGGTTACGTGACCAGTGGGTGACAAAGTTGAGAATTAAAGCCAGGTCTTCTGGCTTTGAGTCTCATGGTCTTTCTTCCATATTCATTTTTATTATCTAGAGTTGATTCTTTTGTATGGGAATTTTAGGGTATTTAAGATTGTGTCTTGGCCGGGCGTGGTGGCGCACGCTTGTAATCCCCGCGCTTGGGAGGCAGAGACAGGAGGATCGCGCAGGTTCGAAGCCAGTCTCGCGCGCTGGCTTAGGAGACCCAGTTTCCAAATAAAAATGTAAAAATAGGACTAGAAGTGTAGCCCGGAGGTAGAAGGGCTTCCAGGAACCCCAGTACCACCAAAAAAAAAAAAAAAAGATTGTGTCCTTGAGTGAAAATATTGGGAAAGAAGATTGTAACTTCCTGAAATGGTACTTGGGAGGGGGAATGAGAGTGGAGGTCAGTGTTAGCAACTTAGACCCTGTTTCAAAATAAAAAGGGCTGGGGGGGGGTAGCTGGGGGGTAGCATGCCCCTGGGTTCAATTCCTAGTACTAACAGCAAAACCAAAAAAACCTTGAAAGCTGGGGTGTTTCCTTTTTTTTTTTTTTTTCACTTCTGTATCCTCAGCCCTTCAAGTATAGAAGAAAAAGTGGTTGAGAATGAGTCAGTAAATGAAGTACTTTATAACAGGTACCATTTCACTTCTGAATTCAGCATCTAGCAACTCTACAACTTGAGGCGAGTTGTATTTACTCTCTGTGCCTGTTTAATTTGTAAATTACCAATAATAATTACTACTATCTCAGAGCGTTGATGGGAGGATTGTATGAGTTATGTAAAGACTTCAGTCTGTTGAATATATCTCCCTTATTAGAGGAGAGTTATTCTGGAAGTGACAAGAAAATACAGGTTTTTGTTATTGTTAATAGCTTGCGTTCAGGAGAGAAGACTTCATGCCCGGATACTAAAGTAACGACTGAACAGTATGGCACAGAAATATAGAATGGGTGTTGAGGTCGCCGAGTTTGAGCTACCCCTCTTACTCTGCCTTATCTCACTAGTTTTTGTATAAGAACTTAGCTTAGGGTGTGGTCTCTTCAACTGTGAAATTAGGGTAAAGACAGAAAAATATGTAAAATACTTAGCACATTGCCTGACTCCTCTGTGTTCAGGAAATGGTGGTAGTAACGATGTTGATATTGATATTGTTGTATCGGCCCATTGCAGTGCTACACACCTGTAATCCCAATACTTGAGACTGAGACAGTGGGATCATAGGTTTGAGGGTAGCCTCAGAACTTAATGAGACCCTCGGCTACTTAATGAGACCCTGTTTAGAAGTAAAAAATTAAACGAGTTGGGGATGTAGCTCAGAGGTAGAATGTCCCTGGATTCAGTCCCCAGAACCAAAATAGAAGTGATAATAATGATAATAGTAATATTGTGCCACTGGTGACCACCCGAGGCAGTGAGTGGGATGCTGGTGGGGGAAGGGCATACAGGAGGAATAATTAGACAAGGCTAAGTAAAGTTTGATTGCAGGTAAAAGTTCAAATGAGAACTTCAGACTTGGTGCTGAAGAGCTTTTGTAAACCAAGTGAGTGGAGGAAGAAGGGGCTGAGATCATCCAGTAAACGTTTGCGTGGAAGTGGCCTTTCCGCTGACCTTTGTAGAATGGCTTTGGGCTTGAATAGTCAGGGAGGAGGCAGAGCTTGAGCACAGACCACGTTGAACTTTTGTAGAGGAGGAGATGGAAGGTGGAGAAGGTAGGTAGCCAGAGGTTGGGAGCTAAGGCTCGAGCCCCCAGGTATTCTCATTTCAGAGCCTTTACTTCCTAAAGAAAAGAGGGCTAACTGGGTGTGGTGGTGCAGGCCTGTAACCGGGAGGCTGAGACAGGAGGATCGCAGGTTCCAGGACGGCCTCGGCGATTAGTGAGACTCTCATCAACCAGTTTCCAAATAAATAAAATCAGGCTGGAGGGGTGTAGTTCGAAGGTAGAATGCCTTTGGGTTCAATATCCAGCACCATTAAAAAAGAAAGAAGGAGGTTGCTTTGGGTGGCGTTGGAATTGTAAAATGTCTTACAGAGAGGTTCTATTTTTATCTTAGGGGTGTTTGAGTTGCCTTTGACTTTTTTTACATGTATTCTGCTTGTTCAACAACACCTTAAATTCTGTCACTTTCAGTACACATAGGTTGGTGGAGAATCATGGGGTGATTTTAAGCAGACACTCGAGTTATGGGCCAGTCACTGGGCAGATAGGAGCATAAGGCATGTCACTGCTCTCAGTAGGAAATTGATGTGCTATGAATAAAATTTTACTTATTGATTGATTGTGGTACTGGAGATTGAACCCAGAGGTGTTCTACCTCTGAACTACACCCTTAGCCCTATTATTTATTTATTTATTTATTTATTTATTTATTTATTTATTTATTGCGACACTGGGGATTGAACCCAGGGCATCCTACCTCCAAGCTAAACTGCCCTATTTATTTTATTTTTTTTATTTTTTATTTTTTGGTGGTACTGGGGATTAAACCCAGGGACATTCTACCTCTAAGCTATACATCCAGCCCTATTTTTAAAGTCTTTTTATATTTATTTATTGCAGTACTGGGGATGAAACCCAGGGGCTTTCTACCTCAGAGCTACACTCCAGCCCTGTTTTTTATTCTTTATTTTGAAACAGGGTCTCACTGAGTTGTGAAGGGCCTCACTACGTGGTAGCTGAGGCTGGCCTTAAACCTCGATCCTCCTGTTTTCAGCCTTCCAAATGCTGGGATTACAAGCATGCACCACCACACCCCACTTAGTATTTTTATTTTTTGAGATGCTCTCACTGAGTTGCGAAGGGCCTCGATAAGTATCTGAAGCTGTCCACAAACTGTGATCCTCTGGCCTCAGCCTCCTGAATGCTGGGATTACAAGCATGTGCCACCATGCCTGGCTCCAGTTTTATTCTTTTTACTTTTTTTTTTTTTTTTTGGTACTGAAGGTGGAACCCAGGGGCTTTCTACCTCCGAGCTACACTCTCAGACCTATTTTATATTTTATTTGAAAACAGGGTCTCACTAAGTTGCTGACAGCTCACTAAGTAGATGAGGCTGGCTTCGAACCTGTGCAGTCCTCCTGTCTCAAGCACTGGGATTACAAGCATGTGCCACCATGCCTGGCTCCCTTTTTACTTTGAAACAGGGTCTCACTAAGTTGCTGAGGGCCTCACCAAATTGCTGAGACTGGCCTTGAAGCTGTGATCCTCCTGTCTCAGCCTCCAAAGTTCTAGGATTACAAGTGTGTACCACCACCCCCAGATCTGTAAATAAAATTTTAGTACGATCTGGCAGTGTTCTATACAGAATGGGTTTGGAGAGGAAGGTAGCAGTACTGTGAATATGAAGTGAAAAGAATCTGAACAATTAGACTGGAAAAGAATGGGTATATTGAGAAACTTTAAAAGTGATTCTCCATTTATAAAATGGCCAGCCAGTGCCTGGTGTGTAGCAGAAACTCCCATCCAAGTACTATTCAGACCCGACCCTGCTTAGCCTTTGAGATGAGAGATGGGGTGTAGGAGGAGCTCAGTAAAGGCTGTTTTCTCTCTCTCCTCTGCATCAAGGTAGCTTTGCCCCTTCTTCATTTCTTAGAGAGGACTCCAAGGTTACAACTTGGATTAAGTGCTAATGTCCCAGATCACAATTTGGAAGCAAAACAGAAGGGGCGCGAGGGAGCCTCAGCGCGGTAGAGAGCACGCAAGGCGGGCGGCAGGAGAGCACAGACTGCCGTGATGCCGGGCTAGGCCACGACTCAGTGGCTCTCCTTGCATAGTTGAGTTTGTTCAAGAAGGATCCTGGAAAACTGAAGGGTGTTGTCACCGTCTGGTTTTGCATCGCGGGGGATGAACCCGGAGCCTCAGGCCTGCCGCAGGCCAGTGCTCTGCTGAGCTGCATCCCATGGAAGCAGTTTGCTTTGGAGGGAAAGGAGTTCGGATTTGGAGTGTGTTGTCCTTCCGGCATGGAGGCGGCGTTTTCAAGATCTCTGAGGCCTTGGGGATGAGGCTGCTCTTCTCTTGTGTTGCTTCCTGTTCCTGTGAGTAGTGAAAACTGTGGCGCTCTCCAAGTCTCTTTGGCTGCTTGCTTATCTGGTACTTTAAAATGGAGATGGACTCTCAGAGTGGCAGAATGCCAGGAGATGTTTTTGAGACTTGGTGGAAGATGTAGGCAGGAAAGAAATGGCCAGTGCAGGCTTTCAGCTCCATTTTGATAATTTCATGCTCTGGCTCTCTAGAGAGCTCCATAGAGCTGTGGTGACGAGAGTCCTTCTCCGCCTGTCCTGTACCTAAAGACTTTTCATTATTCCCACTGGTTTGCTGAAAGGAGACTTTTGTGGTGCTGGAGATGAAGCCCTGTGCCTTGATCGTGCTAGGCAAGTAACTAAGCCATATCCATCCCACAGGCTGGCTATTTTACTTCTCATTTTCAGTGTAGATGTTGTATAGCTGAGTTAAATAGCGCTGTCAGCATGTATTTAAGGCAAAGGTATTTTCTTTAAAAAAGTTCTTTAAGGATTTCCTTATTCTGAATATTATTATTATTATTATTATTATTATTATTTTGGTATTGGGGACTAAATGCAGGGGCATTCTACCTCCAAGCTATCCCTCCAGCCCTTTTTATTTTTTACTTTAAAACAGTGTCTTGGTAGAGAACCTAGGTAATTGCTGAGATTGACCTTGAACCTGTGATCCTCCTGTATCAGTTTCCCAAGTACCGGGGTTGCAGTTGTGCACCATCATGCCTGGCTAAGTGTGTGTGTGTGTGTGTGTGTGTGTGTGTGTGTGTGTGTGTGTGTGTGTTTTACTGAGGATGGAACTCAGGGGCATTCTACCTCCAAGCTGTACTCTCAGCCCTGTTTTATTATTTTAATTTGAAATAGGGTCTTACTACATTGTGGAGAGCCCCACTAAGTTCCTGAGGCTGGCTGTGAACCTGTGATCCTCCTGTCTCAACCTCCCAAGTACTGGGATTACGGGTGTGCACCACTATGTCTAGCACTTAATACAGTAATAAATATCTACTTATATACATACATGTATATGTGATATGTGCATTTATATACATATATGCCCTTTCCTCAATTGCTGCCTGAAGAAAAGTAGTTCTAGTCCCCTTGTTAATTCTGGTTTTATTTATTTGTTTTGTGGAGTTGGGGATTGGACCCAGGGATATTCTACCTTCAAGCTATATCCCCAGACCTATTTACTTTTTATTTTGAAACAGGATCTTGCTAAGTTGCTAAGGACCTCACTGAACCCACGGTCTCCTGTCTCATCCTCCCAAGTTCTGAGATTACAGGGATGGGCCACCACACCTGACTGATGGCAGTGGTTTAAAAATGTCTATTTTGTGTCAAATGGTGTGGAAGGATAGGTGACTTACACCGATGTTTGACTTGATGAATTAAAATCATGAATCCAAAAGAAAAAACCCTTATGCCTCCCTAATTTTGGAAAAGACGTACTGAGTAAGATGGTGGGCCTTGTTTTTCACATCCATTTCTTGTTCTCCCCTTTCTCCCTGTGTGTTGCTGGGAATGGACCCAGGGCCTCCAGCTGAGCTGAGCAGAGCTGAGCTGAGCACTCACTCTGCCCTGCGCTGTGGCCGGAGCCCTCGCAGTTCTACACTCTTCTTTACTCTTTTCTGCCACTGCCACTCGCGCACATGACAAGGTCTTGCTGAGTTGCAGGGCCTCTCCCTAAGCTGTTAGACTGGCCCTGAACCTGGGACCCCGTCTCGGCCCTCTAAGCACGGGGTTGCAGGCCTGTGCCAGCACACCCGGCACTTAACTCTTTTCCCCCAATAACTCTGTTAGCCTTTAAGAGGTTCTTTAGTGCCATGTATATTCTATCACATCACTCGTTTTTCTCTCTCATTTTTTCTTCTTTTTTTTGTGGAATTTGGGATTGGACTCATGGATATTCTACTTTCGTGCTACAACTCAAGCAATATTATTTTATTCTTGTGTGGTACTGGGGATGGAATCTAGGGGCTCCCTACCTCCGGTCTATACTCTTAGGCCTATTTTATATTTTATTTGTATTTTATTTGGAAACAGGGTCTCACTAAGTTGCAACCTGTGGGATCCTCCTGTCTCAGCCTCCCAAGCGCGGGGATTACAAGTGTGCGCCGCCACGCCCGGCTTTTTATACTTTATTTTGAAACAGGGTCTCACTAAGTGGTAGAGGGCCTCACAAGTTGCTGAGGCTGGCCATGAACCTGTGATCCTCCTGTCTCAGCCTCCCAAGTACTAAGATGACAAGTGTGCGCTGCCACGCCTGGCTCATTTTTCTTAATAGCATAACACTCTCTGGGTCTGTTGTTTGGGTACCTAATTGTTCCTCCTCATTAGAATACAAGTTCCATGAGAACCAGAGACTGTTTTGTTCACTGTAGCTCCCCCAGCCCCAGTGTAGGGAGGCATACAATAATTAGTGTCAAATGAGTGGCGTGTGTTGCAAGAATTTTGTTGACTATGTTCTCTGCCATAGTTGCTATTTGGTGTTTGTTTACTAGCTGAATGAATTAGCTTTAAATAAAATATTCCAAGCAAAGTAAATTTCATGTGAATTTCTGCCACTTCACATGTTTGATCATATATTCTTGAACTCTTGGAACTTTTACCAAGTTTTTATACCATTGGTAGTATACATTACTGTCAGTAGATCTTAATAAAGTCATATTAGACCTGTTTGGGAATAGTCAACCCAGAACCATAAGGGAGAGCACTTTTGCACTTAAACAAGTAGTGGGTGATGTTGGTTTAAGCAGTAGTGCCAAAGCCTTATTGCAGGAAATTAAAAAAGAGCGAAGAATATTACATTTTATGAATGGCATGTTCCATTTTATGTGACTGTGTCATTAATGGTTTTTGCTAATTTTATGGGTTTATTTTTAAGTTTTATCAGATTTATGGCATGCTTTGTTTTCCTTCTCTACTAATTCAAAGGTTGTGCCATTCCTTGCATGTACTGATTTGTCTTTTATGTATCCAATGAAGAATAAATCAGACATTTCTTGTTAATGAGCATAAAAGATGTGGTGTCTGTGACTGTAGGAAGTTTAATAGTTCTGGTCGCTACAGAGATAATGCCCTGGGCTTGGTCTTACCACACAGCACGAGATGGGAAGTTATGTCTGTTTTCTATTTCCTAGGGAAATAAGATAAGAAGCACAGACTTACAGGACTTCTAGGGTCTGCTTCCTGTGGTAAGAGAGCTCCTGAGCAGTGGACATGGAGGAGCTGCTGTCCTCAGAGGCCTGGTACAGCTGACTCCTTTTTTTTTTTTTTGCAGTACTGGGCATTCTACCTCCGAGCTGCACCCCTGGCCCTATTTTTTATCCTTTATTTTGAAACCAGGTCTCACTGAGTTGCAGAGGGCCTCACTAAGTAGCTGAAGCTGTCCTCAAACTGCGATCTCCTGTCTCAGCCTCCTGAATGCTGGAATCACAAGCATGTGCCACCCCGCCCAACAGCTCACTCTTTTTAAAAAACAAAACAAATCATCAGAACATTCCTTCTTTTATGGTATTTTTTGGCTGGAGGGATTGAACCCAGGGGCATTTTACCTCTGAGCTACCCCAGGCCTGCTTTATTTTTTATTTTGAAATTGGCTTGCTAAGTTACAATGTGCTGGCCTCAAACTTGAGACCCTCCTGTCTTAGCCTCCTGAGGAGGATGACAGGCATGTGCCCTGCGCCCAGCTTACAGCTCACTCTTGAATACTGGAGGCTGTGCTGGCAGCCTGTGGCCCTGGCAATGAAGCTGGTGCTGCGTGTGTGGTAGTGGTAGGCCTCAGTGCAGATTCACTGGAGGATGCTGGAGAAGATCTGATTGCGGTATTTCCTGGATTCGTGTCTGAAGCCTGGGATAGGTGTTTTGCTTCCCCCATCCCCGTTACTTTTCATTAGAAATAAATGTAACAAGAAGTATCTTTCTGTGCCTGGGTTCCTGTCCATAAAGTGATAGTTATGCCTCAGAGTTTAAGGATGAAATGAGCAGATCACTCTAGAGCACTTAGTACATTTGCTGTACTTGGTAAATAACAAGTGTAGGCCTGGAAGTGAAGGGTAGAGGTCAAAAGACAAAATCATTATCACATTTCCTCTGATCTTGGCTATTTTAGGTATGGGAGCCTTAAAATCAGCATTCCAGTTTATTATTATTATTTTTTGTGTGTGGCGCTGTGGACTAAACCTAGGGTTGTTCTACCACCGGAGCTATATCCCTAGTCCCTCTACGCACACCCCTCTTTTCTTGTACTAGGGAGTGAACCCGGGGGGATTCTTCCTCCAGCTATACATCCAGCCCTTTTTATTTTTTGTTTTGAAATAGGGTCTTGCTGAGTTGCAGAGGCTGGGCTCCAACCTGGGATCCTCTTTCAGCCTCCTAGGTACTGGGATTACAGGCATTTGCCACATGACCTGCTCTCAGCACATTGATATGTATTGGGGGGGGTACTGGAGATTGAATCCAGGGGCATTCTACCTCGGAGCTGAACCCCAGCCCTATTTATTTATTTATTTATTTATTTATTTATTTTTGCGGGTCTGGGGATGGAACCCAAAGGCATTTGACTGCTGAGCTACACCCCCTGCCCTATTTTTTATTGTTTATTTTGAAACCAGGTCTCACTGAGTTGCAGAGGGCCTCACTAAGTAGCTGAGGCTGTCCGCGAACTGGGATCTTCTGGTCTCAGCCTCCCGAATGCTGGGATTACAAGCGTGCGCCACCACACCTGGCCCTATTTTATTTTTTATTTGAAAACAGTCTTGCTAAATTGCTGAGAGCTTTGCTAAGTTGCTGAGGCTGGCTTTGAACCTGTGATCCTCTTGTCTCAGCCTTCCAGGTACTGAGATTACAGGTTTGTACCATCACACCCAGCTCCCAGCCCTTTTTATTTTTTATTTTGAGACAAGATCTCACTAAGTTCCCCAGGCTAGCCTTGAACTTGAGATCCTCCTGCCTCAGCCTTCTGAGTAGCTGAGATTACAGAAGGTAGGAAGTTTGTTTGTGGATACCCCCACCCCCTTTGTACCTAGGAGTGGAATTGCTAGATTGTGGCAGCTTTGTGACTAGCAATGGAGGAAGTTCAGTGAGTGTTAATGACTGTGAGCAGTTGACTTTCTGAACTAGGAGATCTCGACTGAAGTAGATGGGCATGGAGAAGGCCAGAGGGAGGGCAGGGACTGGGTCAGCATGGTCCTGCACACTCGTGTTGAGATGAGGTGATGGACTCCAGGGAGCTGGAACCAGAGGGTAACAGGCGTGGCAGGAGACCGAGGAGCCTTGCCAGGATGGAGTGCGGCTTACAGAACCTGAAAGGCAGCTCCCGTGAGGGCCCGCCTGGGTGAGAATGGCCTCCCCCCAACAGGGGAGAGGCCGGAGGGAAGTCCAAGGAACATTTGCAGTTCACTAATTCCTAGTATGTCTTGGTAGGCCAGTGAGTATGTAAGCTCAGCCAACAGAGATGAAAGATACTGAATTGCTGTGTATTCATCTTAAAAGTATGTGGGCGGCTGAGACTGGAGGATTGCAGGTTCGCAGCCAGCCTCAACAATGTAGTGAGGCCCTCTGCAACTTAGTGAGACCCTGTTTCAAAATAAGGGAAAAAAAATTGGGCTGGAGGTGTAGCTTAGAGGTAGAAGCTCCTGGGTTTAATCACCAGTAGAGGGGGAGAGGGTGAGAGGGAGAGGAGAGGCGAGGCGAGGGGAGGGGAGAGGAGGGGAGCAGAGCAATTGACTTTCTGAATTAGGAGTTTGGGACTGAAGTAGATGGGCATGGAGAAGGCCAGAGGGAAGGCAGGGACTGGGTCAGAGGGGAGGGGAGGGGAGGAGAGGAATGTGCTCCCCCCTTTCCCTAACAAAATAGGGCAGTGTTCCAGGCATGGTGGTTCATGACTAACCCTATACTCAGGAGGCTGAGACAGGGCAATCACATATTTAATGAGGACAGCCTCAGCAAGTAGCGAGATTCTCATTAACCTAGTGAGATCCTGTTTCCAAATAAGAAAATTGATGGGTTGTAGCTTGAAGGTAGAATGCTTCTGGGTTCAATCCCTAGTAACACACACACACACACACACACACACACACACACACACACACACGAGAATAGTAAATGACTTAGCAACTGATCTGTTTTAGGATTAACCAACAGATATAGTGTATTCATCCAATAATCAATTAAATATAGTTAGAGTGATTGTCTAAAAGCATTTTAATGTTAAAAAATACTTTCCTGTGAAGGCTACTGAATAAAGTCATGAGGAAAAAAAGGGAATTATTGTTTTTCTTTAAGTATCAATTCATCAGATAAATGTGGGTTACCACAAAGTGTTGGTGGCTCACCAGAAATTGCCTTTTGGTACCCTGTGTGTGCAAGCTGATACTTCTCCACTTCATGGGGTGATATCAGTTAAGCTAAACTAAAGTACTTCAAAGGATTTTGGTTGTTTATTGGTTTGGATTTCAAATTAGTATATGTTAATCGTTGAATTGGTGGCCATATTTTGTTTGCATTATGTATTTCTAAACAGTGCAAGCAAAAATGCTTTTTTCCGTTTGTGGCAGCTATATGAATAATGGAACGTTGTGATCTTAGGAGAGAATTTCTTGTTAGTATTCCAGAATAATGTAATTAGGCGCGATATGGAACTTGAAAACATTTAAATTTTTGTTCGGGCTGTGGTTTTATGCTTTCCTAAAATGTGGCTTTAGACAGTTTATTAGTAAATATGCTGAATTGCTTTCCTTGGCAAGTGCATTCCAGTACTGAATCCAAGTAAAAGTACAAGTATTTACTATAAAGTTTGTTTGGTGTGGTAACATTTTTACCGTGGCCATTGACCTAGTGGAACGTCAGGGCATCCTGGAGTCCCGTGTGTTTACTGAAGGCCAGGGCGGAGGCGAAGCCAACATTAACCGAATGCTCCTTCATGTGCCACCCTGCCTGCTACACTGATGTTACCTCTTTTCACTTTCCCAGCAGCATGTTGAGGACGTATAATAGTATCTTTGCTTTTCTAACAAGAAAAATAATGCTCAGAGAAGTTTATAGAAATTAAGAAGCTGGTTTTGTGGGGAGGTGCTGGGGATTGAACCCAAGGTCTTTCTATCTCTGAGCTGTCTGTCTGCCCTATTTTTTTTTTTTTTCTTTTCTTTTTGGTGGTACTGGGGATTGAACCCAGGGGCATTCTACCTCTGAGCTACACTCCTAGCCTGATTTTTTTAAAACTTTGAAATAGGGTTTGAGTTGCTGAGGGCCTTTCTAAGTTGCTGAGGATGTCCTCAAACCTGCGATCCTCCTGTCTCAGCTGCCCAACCCAGATTACAAGTGTGAGACACCATGCCTGGCAAAACTCTTAATCGTAAGAAAACAAAGCATGGTAGAATGATTGAAAATATTTGAAAGTATACTAATGGTAATTAAACCCCTGAAAAGATGCTTAACATCTGGTCATTAGGGAAATGTGAATTCAAATGAGAGATTCCTACGCACCCATGAATAAAATAGGGCCAGGGCTATAGCTTAGCGGTAGAATGCCTCTAGATTCCATCTCTAGGACTGAAAAAGCATTAAAAATACATAAAAATACAAAGGACTGGAGGTATAGCTTGTGGTAGAATGCTCTTAGGGCCAATCCCCAGTACTAAAACAAACAAACATCTTACTGAATGTGCTGGGCTTCCACAAGAGCTTCCTCTGGAGGAAGGCAGAGAGCGGCCTGTCACCAAGGATGAGGGCTCGGCTCCCTGTGCTCCCTCCTGAGCTGAAGAGACGGTGTGGAGCAGTAAAGGCGGAGAGGCAGAGTAAAGAGGGCTTGGGCCAGTTATTGGCCTCTCTGAACCTCTATTTCCTCTTCTATAAATTTGGGGTGCTAATCCCTACATAGTTGGGGTGTGTGTGTGTGTGTGTGGTATTGGGGATTGAGTCCAGGGCTTTGGGCATGAGGGCAAACACTACCACTATGAGGTTATATCCCCAGCCCCAATTTATTTTTTATTTTTGGTGCTAGAGATTGAACCCAGGGGTGGTCTACCTCTGAGCTATACCCTCAGCCAACTAAAAAATACAATAGGGTTGGGGGTGTAGCTTGGAGGTAGAATACCCCTGTGTACTTTATACCATAAACAAAACAATTATTGTTATTTATGAAGTCAAAGTTGGAATCTAGATGGCAACTTCTGAGGATTAAACCTAGGGCCTTCACATTGCTAGGCCAGCGCTCTACCACTGAGCTACCTGCCCTGCCCCTTTTGAAATTTTGATATCACAGCCAGGAGTAGTGGTACACGCCTGTAATACCGGTACTTGGGAGGCTGAGATAGAAGGATCACAGGTTCGTGGCCAGCCTCGGCAACTTAGGGAGACCCTGTTTCGAAATTAAAAAAAAAAATTTAAAGGACTTCATGAGTAGCGGTAGAATGCCCCTGGGTCAGTCACCAGTATATAAATAAGTAAATAAATAAAATCACAGAGATTTTCAAAAGTCACTTCAATGATATATCTTCATTTGATGAACAATTAACAGTTTATTTATTTGGGAGGAAGTTCTGTCAGTGTTCATTATCTAGCCTAAACCATTTTAATACATACGGTAATTTATAATTATTATAATGTGCTAACATAATCATTGATAGGTTTGTACTTACATCACTTTGACGAGTGTTTGTGAGTTAGTACAAATGTGCCTAAATTTTGGGTCAGAATCTACACATATAAACCACTCTTTTTTTTTTTTTGCGGGTCTGGGGATGGAGCCCAGGGGCATTCAACCTCCGAGCTATCCTACCCCCGGCCTACTTTTTATTCTTTATTTTGAGACAGGATCTCACTAAGTAGCTGAGACTGTCTGCGAACCGCGATCCTCCCGTCTCAGCCTTTCGAATGCTGGGTTTACAAGTGTGCGCCACCACGCTCGGCTTCCCTCGATTCTTGTTTGATAGATTTTAAATGCCTGACCAAGACAAATGACTTAAGTGACATAATTCACTTTTTACTAAGAAAATAGACCTAAAAATTTGCTAATTTCTTGTCATTTCAGATGACTAAATTGAAATCTGTAGTTGTA
This sequence comes from Muscardinus avellanarius, assembly GCF_963383645.1. Taxonomy (NCBI): domain Eukaryota; kingdom Metazoa; phylum Chordata; class Mammalia; order Rodentia; family Gliridae; genus Muscardinus; species Muscardinus avellanarius. Next base: position 15,323,120 of record NC_137788.1, read on the forward strand.
AGAGGTTTTTTCTACCCATTTCTGTGTAGTCTTGAAAGCGATAAAACTCTGAGCTTATGAGCTCATAAACACCCTGATCTGATTGGAAGTAAAAGTATATTCCTACTAAAATCATGCTTTTTCTTGACAGTAGAATAAATGCTTCTAATCCTAAGAATTCCCAGGAAAAAGTTGTCTCCAACCGTAGAAATACCACACTTTATTTTTCTCTTTATTCTGGCTGCAACTTGAAATTTATTTTATGTCAGTTTATAACTTTTACTTTAGAAGACACTTTTTATTCCCTAAATTTTTTTCTTAACATATGCAAGTCCAGTGGCAGCATTCACCTGGGAGGCTGAGTTAGGCTGGCCCAGGTTCAAGGCCAGCCTCAGCAACTTAGCAGAGACCCTGTTTCCAAATAGAAAATAAAACTGGACTGTAGCTGTAACTTAGAGGTGGAATGCTTCTGGGTTCAGCCTCCAGTACCAAGGAAGAGAAAGTTGTGGATGCTCTGTTCAGGCAGGTCCTTTGAACATCTTGAAAATGCTGGCTTGCAGTGTTCATTTGCACCAGCACTGTCTTAAATGTAAGTGTTGGTGTATGTTAAAATATTCTGACCCGTTTTGCTCTCTCCATTAGTCTTGTCTTTTGTATCCTAACTGGTGGATCCTTTACCTAAGAATAGACCTCGAGCATTTTCATACCTGTTCCTTAGAAGTTCCTTGTCCTGGACATAGCCTTGTTTTACCTATACTGTGTACTTTTTTTTTTTTTTTTTTTTTTTTTTTTGGTGGTGGTGGTACTGGGGTTCCTGGAAGCCCTTCTACCTCCGGGCTATACTCCCAGACCTATTTTTTATATTTTTATTTGGAAACAGGATCTCTTAAGCCAGTGCATCTGGCTTCGAACCTGCGGGATCCTCCTGTCTCTGCCTCCCAAGCGTGGGGATTACAAGCGTGCGCCACCACGCCCGGCCTTACACTGTGTACTTTTGACACTGTGTACTTTTGATACCATCTTTCATTTCTGCCTGGCATGGACTGTTGGAAAGGTAGACCAAGGGCTGTTGACGAGAAAGCAGACTGTAAGGCAAGCTTGTCACTCAAATGAGCCAAGGGGATGAGCAAAGAAGTGTGGGCCTGGGCTGAGGATGTAGCTCAGTGGTAGGGCATTTGTCTAGCGTGCTCCAGGTCCTACCATCACCCAGAAACGGAACACCGAAATCTGGGCATGCTGTGTGTCTGTAGTTCCAGGACTTGGGAGATTGAGATGGAAGGATCCCAGGTTCAAGGACAGCCTCTATGACAGAGACCTGTTTCAAAACAAAAAAGCATTAGGGTGTAGCCTGGAGGTAGAACACCACTGGGTCCAATCCCCATTACCACAAAAGCAAAGCAAAACCTCAAGTCTGGACCCGATCATTGCTTTTCTATTGCTTATAGGCTAGAGGTCATGACATGTAGTATGGTATCAAAGGTTATCTTGCTTTATATAACTCCTGCTTCCCACTTGATAATTTATCCCGGCCCCTTCACTACCCTCCGGGTTGGTGTGGAGCCTCCTCAGTCTTCTAGAACATCCTTGTTCCCATCGTGTGTCTTGTACTTCATGTTTCCAATCAGTTGGCTCCATCCCTGAGCAGCAGACTGAGTGCCCAGGGCTGAGCACAGAGCCTGGCACACAGTGGACACTCAGTTTGCATAATTAAGGACATGCCCACACAGTGTTGGCCAGAATGAATTTTGGAAGGTGTTTAGTCCTGTGGCAATTCTAAATTAATTGTTAAAATAGTTTCATATATCTGAGGAGGCTACACTGGGAGTATAACACTTGCCTGGGTTCAAATCCCAGATTTGTGACCTCATGCAAAGTACTAATCTTTCTATGTTTCAGTTTGTTCATCTGTTAAATAAGGCTCAAGTTTACTGTAAAGATAGATGAGAAAAACTAATTCAGGAGCATCGGTGTTTGGGGAAATTGTACAGTATTCCTGAAAACAGGGGAGATATTTACTTATTTGTGATACTGGGGATTGAACACAGGGGTGTTCTCCTAGCCCTATTTAATTTAATTTAATAATAATAGTTTATTATTATTTTATTATTATTATTATTATTATTATTATTATTATTATTATTATTTGGTGGTACTGAGGGTGAAACCCAGAGACTTTCTACCTCTGGGCTGTACTCCCAGACCTATTTTATATTTTATTTGGAAACAGGGTCTCACTAAGTTGCTGAGAGCCTCACTAAGTAGCTGAGGCTGGGTTAGAACCTGTGCGATCCTCCTGTCTCCACCTCCCAAGCGAAGGGATTACAAGCGTGCGCCACCACGCCCGGCCCTATTTTATTTTGAAACAGGGTCTCATTAAGTTATCATATGCTTGGCCTAGAACCCCTGATACTCTTGTCTTAGCCTCCCAAGTCCTGGGATTATATGTGTGTATTTCCACTCCTGGTTTAATGGATATATTTTTTAAAATCAACCACATTAAGGGAACCTAGTATTAGAAGGTTATTTGATGTTTGTTGTAAGTAACTTCAGTGTTTTAGTAGTTAGGTGGACGTTCTTGGCATTCTTTTGACCTAAATGCACACACACACACACACACACACACACACACACACTCCATTGGTAAATCCTACACATTGCCAGCAAATTCCCTCTTGTGCATGCAGTCCTGCATACTTTAGCTAGGTAGAATGTTGTGCTACAATCCAGGAAAACATTTTGTCATATGTAACAATAAAGGAGGCCCTGGGGCTATCTTGGCCTCTCCATGAAGTTTAGTACTTTGTGTAGGAAGGAGCCATGGGTTTGGAGTTAGAAAGCCCAAGTTTGAGTTCTGCCTTTGTAGTTGTGTGTACTTAGGTAAGTCACTTGACTCTGAATTGATTCCTCTTCTGTAAGATAGGATCATTACAGACCCATGAGGGGGTAGAGTGCCCAACACTAGAAATGTTAGTGACTCCCAAGGCACCCCCATGAGTATAATGTGTACCTTTAATTGTTTTTATTAATAATAATTCTACATCTTTTTCCCCCAGCCTTCTTTTAATAATCTTCAAGCCTCTCATTTTCCTACATGCTGTACCCACATGGGAGTTAATTATATTTTAGTAAAATGTCTACAACCATGTTTCTTGTTTTACGCATTCTTGAAGGTTGTATGGCTGTCAGCATCCTGCAAGTTGAGTCATGTGCTGTATGCACTCGTTTAAAAGGTCCTTTTGTGAGTTTGGCTTTTCTTGAAGCAGAGTACACCAGCAATGACTTCCACATCTGCCTTCTGTATCTCCTTTCTGCTGACTGGTGTGCTTGCTCTGATCAGAATCCTGGTGACTGACGTGCACCTGAGACATTCCTATGATGTCCCGGCCCTTGTCAAGTTGAAGGGCCACAGGCAGGGTAAGGGCTTGTGAAACAGCCACCTTCCGAGTCTGTTTCCTGGAGACCCTGCAGCAGCGTCGACCTCTGAGAAGCAGATTAACAGACTCAGTTGACCATCTCTGGCCCCTTGGTCTGGTACACTTTCTTGCTTAATTCACATGACAATTTGGAGCTGACTTTTAACTAGTTTTTCCCCTCATAAATGTACCCCTCAGCATCTTTCATAAATCAGGAATTTTCTTGGAAATGTAATCTTCACTAAACTCCATCTCATGTGTACTTTTCTATAAAAGCACATTCATGTTTTTTCTGTCATAATGAATACATTTGATGGTTGTAATAGTTACAAAATGATTGAACAGGAAAGCATACCTGTTATAAATAGGTCATTGTGACTTAATCCATGTTCAAAACAAATATAGCATATTAAACACAACACAACTCTGGGAATATCTTCCCTTAAATTATATTTTAAGGGAAATGGTCTAGTTCAGCAATATGTCTGAAGGAATTTCCTTTATTCTTGGCTTAGTGGGTTGTAGCTTACGAGAGTATTAACTCTGCTGGGCTTGGTGGCACATGTCTGTAATCACTGTATTTGGGAGGCTGAGACAGGAAGATCGCTGGTTTGAGGCCAACCTCAGCAATTTAGTGAGACCCTGTTTCAAAATAAAAAGTAAAATAGGTTGTAGCTCAGAGTTAGAATGCCCCTGGGTTCAATCCCAAGAGAAAGAGAGAGAAAGGGGAGGGGGAAGATAGATATTAACTATTCTATTCTACTTTTGACATCTTTTGAGTTTCATCAGTGAGATGATAGAACTTAATGTCCCCTCACCTTTTTTGCGAACTGGAGGCAGTCTAACTCAGAGCTACACCCCAGCCCTATTGTTTATTCTTTATTTTAAAACAGAGTCTCACTGAGTTGCTGAGTGCCTCAGTAAGTAGCTGAGGCTGGTGGAAAACCTATGATCCTCCTGTCTCAGCCTCCCAAGTACTGGGATTGCAAGCGTCACCACCAAGCCCGTTTTAATGCCCCTTATTGAGCTCTGTGTCAAATAGTACTAGAGACTTGGCAGTTTTGTAATACAGCAGCCTTGTGAAGAGGGTTCCCTTAGGCTGAGCAGGCTGAGGCTGGGTACGGTCAGGGCGGGCTGGCGAGTACCATGCTGGTCTCGCAGGCCAGCGCTCTCGCCCTCCACTAGTCGGGAGATTAGATCCCGTAGCTTTTGGAAGTCTCGTCCTTTCTTTCAGACATTTAAGAAAGAAGATTTGGCACATGGCTTCCAGGACCTTAAAAGCTTCCCAGAAATTCTTGCAGCTTATATTTGTAAATTGCTGGGTGAATGTGGATTATACTTACGTTTTTGCTCAGACCTCTCAAAAGTTTTACAGAATAAAATTGAGTTGCTTTGCAATTTTATTTAGAGATGGAGGTAAAGATTCAGAACTAATAACTGTACCTTAGCTTTATGAATATTGGAGCCTTGTTTAAAATATTAAATGTAAACTGAGGTGAGGTCTTTGTGGGGGGGGGTACTAGGAATTAAACACAGGGGCATTCTAGCTCTGAGCTACATCCTCAGCCCTTTTATTTTCTTATTTTGAAACAGGGTCTTACTAAGTTGCTGAAGGTCTCACACTAAGTTGCTGGGCTCAATCAAACCTGTGGTCCTCCTGCCTCAGCCTCCTGAGTATTGGGATTACAGGTGTGCCCCACCACACCTGACTGAGGTGGTCTTAATAATTATCATAAAATAAATTTTTTTTTTGGTGGTGGTACTGGGATTCCTGGAAGCCCTTCTATATCCGGGCTACACTCCCAGACCTATTTTTTTTATTTTTGGAAACAGGGTCTCTTAAGCCAGCGCGGCTGGCTTCGAACCTACGTCATTCTCCTGTCTCTGCCTCCCAAGCGCGGGGATTACAAGCGTGCACTTGTAATAAATTTATTTATTTATTTATTTAAATAAAATAAATAAAATAAATAAATTTAAATAAATTTATTTATTTATTTTAAATAAATAAAATAAATTTTTGATAAATAAAATTTAGGAGTCTATGATATTTTTTCCGTGGGTATTTTTGTTGTTTTCTCTTGACACCAGTTCTCACTGTTTCTTAGGCTGGCCATGAACTTCTAGACTTGTGTGATCCTCCCTCCTCAGCCTCCTGAGTAGCTGGACCACATGCCTGCATGCACCACCATGCCCAACATCCCAGTGCTTTTTTTTTTTTTTTTTTTTTTTTGGTGGTGGTACTGGGGATGGGACCCAGGGACATTCTACTTCTGAGCTATACCCCCAGCCCTATTTTTGATTCTTTATTTTGAAACAGGGTCTCACTGAGTTGCAAAGGGCCTCCTCACTAAGTAGCTGAGGCTGTCAGCTAACCACGATCCTCCTGTCTCAGCCTCCCAAATGCTGGGATTACAAGTGTACGCCACCATGCCTGGCTTCCCAGTGATTTTTCTTTTCTTTTTTCTTCTTTTTTAAAATTTTGTGTGTGGTACTGGATTTTGAACCCAGGGGCATTCTACCTCTGAGCTACATGCTCCAGCCCGGTTTTTTATATTTATTTTGGAACAGGGTCTCTCCAGGTTGCTGAGAATCCCACTATTTGCTGAGGCTGTCCTCAAACCTGCAGTCCTCCTGTCTCAGCCTCCTGAGTACTGGAATTGCAGGCAGGTACCACCATGCCTGGAGTGATTTGTTGTTAGTTCCTGTCCAGAGGCTGTTCCTCCTTAGTTAAGTCCACTTGTGATTGCAGCGTTTGCATAGTTGTTTCATGCATTGCTCCAACTTGTTCTGTTGGGGTGCTCACACCTAAAATACTTCCTGCAATCAGATTATAGAGCTTGCTTGTCAATTCCTGCTGAGTATGTTTGCTTGTAGTTATTGCAGTGAAAACCTTATGATCTGTGGCGTGGTGAGAGCAAAGATTTTTCTCGACGTAAACGTTGCATTGAGTGACTGGAGATTGTGCATGATCTGATGTTGTCAACATGCTTCCCCCCTTTTCATACCAAAATGTGGCTGAAGGTGTACACTGCTGTATCTCTGCTGGTGGTTCCCCTTTTACGTTTCTCATCAAATCCACTGAGGCATGAGGTGAGCAGTGTTGTATGTGCGGTTAGTGGGAGCAGAGTTCTCTGCCTTTTGTTATTAAAATGGCGTCACGTGACCCGTTAAAGACTTGCTCTTTCCTTAAAATGTGTTTACTAACCAGTTTTATAACGTCCTTTTGGGCACTAGCATGCATTAAATTGGAATAATTCCTTTGCAAAAGAATTTGTGCCAGCCAGGCATGGTGGGGCACGCTTGTAATCCCAGAATTTGGGAGGCTGAGATAGAAGGATTGCAGGTTTGTGGCTGCCTCAGCTACTTAGTGAGGCCCTCCACTACTTAGTGAGATCCTGTTGCAAAATAAAGAATAAAAATAGGGCTGGGGGTGTAGCTCAGAGGTAGACTGCCCCTGGGTTCCATCCCCTGTACCACAGAGAGAGAGAGAGAGAGAGGGAGAGGGAGGGAGGGAGGAAGGGAGGGAGGGGAGAGAGAGAGAGAGAGAGAGAGAGAGAGAGAGAGAGAGAGAGAGAGAGACAGAGAGAGAGAGAGAGACAGAGAGAGAGAGAATTCTTGCCAAATCTATTTCCTCTCCAAAAGAAAAGGTTGTGTGCCTAACATCAGTCCGTAAGGCTCCTCTGCTGTGTGTTTCCTTGACCCTCTTCCCTCCAGCAACTGCACTTTGCCATGTAGGAGAGGCACACCTGTAACCAGGCATTTCAGATACCTGGACTTCTGAGAACTGGCTTGAGTTGGGGGGGGCAACGTTATATAAACTGTATTCAGAGTTAAATATTTGCTTCCAGGGAGAAGGTGAAAAATGCTTTGTACTTTTTCCTTTGGCTTTTTCCTCCAAAAGAACTTGTCATGCAACAACAAGAAAAAGTGGCCAAAGGCAGAGAAAACTCTTTCCTTTTCCATGTTGGTTTGTTTTTATTGTAAGACAAACCTTTCATGTTTTATTGTTATGAAGTTTAAACCTGGCCTAGAGGTGCCAGTCTTTAGTGGAAACAGCTGCGAGTTGGTGTCCCCTGGTCAGGTGGAACTTTCTTTGAAGCAACATGTTGCCTTTTAAAAGAGAATGGAGCATGTGAGAACTTGACTCTGTAAAACTCCTCAGCATTCCACCATGTGTCTCTTAAGTAACCGAGATAGCAAACTTTAAATATAATACTGCAATTACAAATTGTCCTATGAACTACTTTCTTCTGAAGAGAATAGCATTATTACTTTGTGTCTTAAGAAAATAGAAACAGAAGAAAAAAATACTCTAAGAACTAAAGATATAAAAGCCCCATTTAACTAAGACCACAGAGCATGTCCCTTGATAACTCCTTTTGGCTGCTATGATTTGAGCTCATTTTATGCTTGCAGATTAATGTCTTAATTGGAGCAAAATTTCGGGTATTTGGGCATATATCTGGATTCTGGAGTTAAAAGATCATCTGCATTGGTTGATGTTTAAGTGGTCCTCATCGTTTTAATTGAGCGATACTGGTAGCAGTGGACTTAGCATCACTCTTGGTCTCCTCCTAGGAAAAGTTGAGCATCAGAGAGCTTTCTTTCCTTGGGGAAAAATAGAAGAGACAGGCATGGAGTCAGAGGGACGAGAAAAATGCTGAAATATTTTCCTTTTAGGCTTTTGATTTCTTTGCCAAAAAAATTGCCTCCAGATGGAGACGAGCAAAAGCTCTGATTGTAAGCCATTATGTTTTTACTGGCCTGCCTCCCCATCCCATTGCCTGGTTTGGAATCTGTAAGCCAGTCCAAATCCTTTACCTCATTTTCTAGTACCAATTTACTGTCTTACTCATCTTCCAGCTGCAAGGGGTGGCGCAAGTCGCCTTGAAATTGAACCCTGCCATTTTATAAACCAAGCAATAGCAGATTCTTGGCCACAGAGTATCAATATCCGTGGCTCCCATTTCCCTGAGTCACACCTACCAGGTAGACTTGTCTATGACATGCGTGGTAGGATTAGTCTGGGAATGAATCTTAATAAGCCCTTTTGGCTTTGTGTAGACTTGTTACTACCAGGGTTGCCTAGCGTTCTGGGCTGTTGCACAGGGAGCACAGTTTGTGTTTTGACTGTGTGTATCTTACTTCACTAGCAGTAGAAATGTGGACACTCCAATTTCCCTGGGGAGGTGGTAATTGTTGGGGTTGAAATTGTAGGGGAATCCAGTGTCTGGGTGTAATGGGTATAGTGGCACTGATGTCTGGCAGACTCAAACCTGCTTCACTGCCCTAGAGTTACATATTCTTCGGCAAGTTATTTTCTTTATCTGGAAAATAGTGATAATATTATGTCAACTTGATTAATTCAAGCAAAAACTTCTTGGAGGTGGGAACTCACAGGTAACACTCCAGTGTCAGTTCCTTTCCCTTTGCATTATGCCAGCTTTGATCATGGTTTGTCTATAAACTAACCAGTTCCCACTATTATATTAAATGGAAACTAGGGTTATATCAGTGGTTTACAGATAATGCTTTTTAATGTTGGGCAGCAAAACAGTATATAACACAGGTATATTGAATGGGACAAAGCGATAATTTTTTAATTAAAATCTATGTATAGGGTACAGTCGTATATAGTTAGTTGTGTCCCTTACCTATGGGAGATGTTGTGAAAAATGAATCGTTCAGTGAACCCATCATCGTATGGCCACCTAGCATGTACAAACCTCCACGTGCAGCCTGCCGCGCGCCTCGCTGTGCGATGCAGCCTCTTGCTCCCAGGCTGCCGACCTGCACAGCATGTCACTGCGCTGAACACTGTAGGCAGCAACACAGCGGCAAGTATCTGTGTACTTAAAATGGAAAAGACTGGATGTGATGGTGTATGCTTGGAATCACAGCTACTCTGGAGGCCGAGGCAGGAGGATTTCAAGTTCAAGGCCAGCTTCAGCAGCTTAGCAAGATCCTGTCTCAAAATTAAGGAGAAAAAAAATTAAAAGGCTGAGGATATAGCTCAGTGGCAGAGTGCCCTGGGTTGATCCCTAGTGCCACACACACTAATAATAATAATAAAATAATAATAATGAGTGTAGTCAAAATAATGATACAAAGGATTTTAAAAGTGGTACATCTATGTAGGATGCTTGCCACGAGTGGCGTTTGTGGGACTTGACGTTGCTCTGTTGAGTGAGTGGGGAATGGATATGACCGTAGACTTTACACACCCTGTACACGTAGGCCGCGCTACGTTTATTTAAAAGTTCCTCTCAAGCCGGGCGTGGTGGCGCACGCTTGTAATCCCCGCGCTTGGCAGGCAGAGACAGGAGGATCGCGTAGGTTCGAAGCCAGCCGCGCGCACTGGCTTAGGAGACCCTGATTCCAAAATGAAAATGTAAAAATAGGTCTGGGAGTGTAGCCCGGAGGTAGAAGGGCTTCCAGGAACCCCAGTACCACAAAAAAAAAAAAAAAAAAAAAAAAAAAAGTTCCTCTCAGCTGGAGGGGACGGTGGCACGCTTGTAATCTGGTACTTGGGAGGCCGAGATAGGAGGATCGCAGGTTCGCAGCCAGCTTCAGCTATTTAGTGAGGCCCTCTGCAACTTGGTAAGATAAGACCCTGTTTAAAAGTAAAGAATTGAAGCCGGCCGTGGTGGCGCACGGCTTGGGAGGCGGAGACAGGAGGATCGCGCTGGTTCGGAGCCAGCCTCGCTGGCTTAAGAGACCCTGTTTCCACATAAGAAAGTAAAAAAATAGGTCTGGTAGTGTAGCCCGTGGGAGTGTATCCCGGAGGTAGAAGGGCTTCCAGGAACCCCAGTACCACCAAAAAACAAACAAAAACAAAAAACAAACAAAAAGTAAAGAATTGAAAATAGGGGTAGAAGTATAGCTCAGAGATCAGATGCCCTGAGTTCAATCCTCAATACTGCAAAAATAAAAAATAAAAATTCTTTTCCAGTGATAAATTAACCTTAGTTTTATTTTATTTTATTTTTTGTAGTACGCCACTGTGCCTGGTGGCTGCTACCTTAGCTTGTTTTAATTTTTTGACTCTCCAATAATTACACTTAGCTGAAAACATATAGCTGCATGAAAATGTTTTTTATATCTTCTATAAGCCTTTTTTTTTAACTTTTAAAACTGTTTTGGTTACCAACTGAGACAGAAACACACACATTAGCCTAGGCCTGGACAGGGTCATTGTGGTCAGTATCACCATCTTCCACCACCGCTGGGAGGTCTGCAGGTGCGTGGGGTCTGGAATGTCCTCTGCAGGATGACTCGCTTCTGAGTGCCTGGGCACGGGCTTGCCTGAGGAGCCTGCTGTCCAGGAGGAGTCCTCCAAAAATGTGCTTATCATATGTTTACTTGTAATCGGGTAGCACATCATGAACATTCTTCTCTGTTAATGGAAGCCTTTTGGTGTTGAGGTCCAAGTTTTCAAACTTTGTTTTTCCCTCTCCACACTGGGTTTGAACCCAAGGGTGTTCTATGTCTGCGCTATACTCCCAGCCCTGTTCGTTTTATTATTTATTTATTTATTTATTTATTTATTTATTTATTTATTTATTTATGTGTAAGCAGGGTCTTGATAAATTGCCGAGAGCCTTGTTAAATTGCTCAGGCTGGCCTCAGACCTGTGACTCTTCCTGTCAACCTCACAAGTTACTGGGAATTGCAGGCATGCCGCACTGGCACCAGCCTGTTTTCACACTTCTTACGAAGCTTGTTGAGATCTGTAAAAGGTTCTGCAGAATCCTCTGCTGTGAGTTTTAGCTGTTACTCTCCTCCTGCGCTTGCCTCTCTGTTCCTGTGTCCGTTCCATCGTAATCTTAAGGTGCCAACTCCTGCCCAATGCACGGACGTCTATATTTATGAAAGAAACACGCCATGGCCACATATTTTTTAGTGGAAGTAAGGAGAAAGATTCCTAGAAGGAAAGACACAGACGGCTGGACCACATATGTGAATCTGAACCACTTAGGGTATTTATTTTATATGATACATTTTCTCTGAATACTTTATACAGATACCATGTATTCTGAGCTTAGCTTTATCTTTATGGGTGCTTTGAGAAAGCTTCTTAGTTTGTAAGAGACAGAGCTAGAGATTCCAAGGAACAACTGTCTAAATCAGATACTATTCTAGAAGCTATATATAATTAACTCATTGTAGCCTCATAAAAACAAAATGAGGAAGCTACTTTGGGTCCTTTTTAAAATTAATTTATTTTTTTTTTAGTACTGTGGATGGACCCTTCTACCTCTGAGCTACACCCCCAGCCCTAGTTTTTATTCTTTATTTTGAAACAGGGTCTCACTGAGTTGCAAAGGGCCTAAGTAGCTGAGGCTGGCCTTGAACCGTGATCCTCCTGTCTCAGCCTCAGGAATGCTGGGATTATAAGCGTGCGCCACCACACCTGGCTAGGAGTTCTTTTTTTTTAATTTTTTTTTTATTTATTTTTATTTTTTATTTTTTGGTGGTACTGGGGTTCCTGGAAGCCCTTCTACCTCCGGGCTACACTCCCAGACCTATTTTTACATTTTTTATTTGGAAACAGGGTCTCCTAAGCCAGCACCCGCGGCTGGCTTCGAAACTGCGCGATCCTCCTGTCTCCGCCTCCCAAGCGCGGGGATTACAAGCGTGCGCCACCACGCCCGGCAAATTTTTTTTTATTTTTATGTGGATCATATTGAAAATGGCACATATTCAGACTGTGCTTGGTGCCCTCTCCCACTCCCCACTTTTCCTTCCCCCCTCCCAACAATGAGTGTCCAGGTTAACGTGCTACATTTATACTTTTACACATATTCAAACATAGCTCCTCCATTAATCAACCTCAGCCTTCTTTGTCTCCTACCCTTCCATTTCAGCTTTGCTGAGGTTTCCCCTCCATTATCTGGAGTCCCTCTGGGTATTCCTAATAGTCCCTAGTTTGGGCATATTAGAGAAAACATATGTCCCTTCTCTTTCTGCACTTGGCTGATCTCACTTAACATAGTGTTCTCCAGGTCTTTCCATCTTCTTGTGAATGACGTGATTTTATTCATTGTCCCTCTGGTATTCCGTAATTTTGCAATCCATTCATCTGTTGATGGAGACCTAGGTTGGTTCCATATTTTGGCTATTATGATTGTGTGATGGACACGGGTGTGCATGTGTTACTGTAGTTCTCTGATTTCAACCCTTTGGAAAGATACCCAGGAGTGGTATACCCGGATCGTATGGTGGATTTATTCCCAGTTTTTCAAGGAATCTCCACAGTGATCTCCACAGCGGCTGAACAGTTTGCACTCCCACCAACGGTGTAAGAGTTCCTCTTTCCCCACATCCTCGCCAGCATCTGTTGTTATTTGATTTCTTTGTGCTTGCCCCTCTGATTGGGGTTAGATGGAATCTCAGTGTAGTTTTGATTTGTAGGCCACATGTTTATCATAGGACAGATTAGCAGAATACATTCTGTGTAGCCGGGCATGGTAGCACATGGCTGTAATCTCAGTTCTTGAGAAACTGAGACAGGAGGATCACAGGTACAAGGCCAGCCTCAGTAACTTAGCAAGACCCTATTTCAAAATTTAAAAAAATAAATAAAAAGGGCTGGGGGTTTAGCTCAGAGGTAAAATGCCCCTGGATTCAAACCCTAATACCCCCTCCAAAAAAAAAACAAAAACATTTTGTGTACATTGCATAAATACTTTCTTTAGGCTAACACCAGCTGGACTGTGCATAGTTGCAGAAAGAATTACTGGGACCAAGAGAGGTATAGATGCGTTTCCTCGCTGTGGTGATGTTTTCTGTGTTGGAAACAGAAATGTCAGTGTGGTTGACTGAGGAGTACTCTGAACTTTTACACTGCTTTTACTCTCAACTCGTGGTAAGACAGAGAAGAAATTAAAAAGAAATTTGAAAACTATTCAGGCAAGTGGGAATTGGAATTTTTGTGTGGTGCTTAATCAGAAAGTGGTTGGTCAGTCGGGCGTGGTGACACACACTTATAATCCCAGCATTTGGAAGGCTGAAACAGGAGAATTGTGGTTTGAGGACGGCCTTAGCTATTACTTAGGCCTTTTGCAATTCAGTGTCACCCTGTTTCAAAATAAAGAATTAAAAAAAAATAGGTCTAGGGCTGGGTGTAGATTGCCCCTGGGTTCTATCCCCAGTGCCGCCCCCTCCCAAAAAAAGGTTGATCAGAAGCCAGGCACGGTGATGCAGGTCTGTGATCCTGGCTATTAGGGAGGCTGAGGCAGGAGGGTTGAAGTTGAAGGCTAGCTTGAGCAACTGAGTGAGAGCCTGTTTGTGCCGGGCGTGGTGGCACACGCTTGTAATTCCAGTACTTGTGAGGCAGAGACGGGAGGATCATGCAGATTCGAAGCCAGCCTCCCTACTTAGTGAAAGGCTCTCAGCAACTCAGTGAGACCCTGTTTCCAAATAAAGAAAATAAAAATAGGTCTATCCGGGAATGGTGGCACATAGTTGTAATCCCAGCATTTGGGAGGCTGAGACAGGAGGGTCCTGATTTGCGGACAGCCTCAGCTACTACTTAGGTGGCCCTTTGCAACTCAGTGAGCCCCTGTTTCAAAAATAATGATTAAAAATAGGGCTAGGGGTGTAGCTCGGAGGTCGAATGCTTCTGGATTCCACCCCCAGTACTGCAAAGATAGATAGATAGATAGATTGATTGATTGATTGATTGATTGATTTAAAAATAGGTCTAGGAGTGTAGCCCAGAGGTAGAAGGCCCCTAGGTTCCATCCCCAGTACCACACACCAAAAAAGCCTGTTTAAAAATAAAATAAGATGCCAGGCGTGGTGGCGCACGCTTTTAATTCCCGCACTTGGGAGGCGGAGACAGGAGAATCGCGCAGCTGCGCTGACTTAAGAGACCCTGTTTCCAAATAAAAAAATGAAATAGGTCTGGGAGTGTAGCCCGGAGGTAGAAGGGTTCCCAGGAACCCCAGTACCACCCAAAAAATAATAAAATAAGATAAAATGAAAGAATGTAAAATGAAAGGGTCTGAGGATGTAAAGCAGAGGCAGAATGTGCCTGGCCTCAATCTCCAGTACTGTAACAAAAATGGAAAAAGAAACCAGGTAAACAGCAGTGCAGGTGATACACAGAATCACAGCGTTGGCGTCCAGAACGACCCAGGATTGGCAGATACTGGCTAAAGAATGAAGATTTGAGCTTTGAAAAATAAACTCAGAATCTTTCTCCAAGTTCGGATTCCTTTAAGTTTGATTTAAATAAGGTATTGCTGGGTATGTTGGCACATGCCTATATTCCCAGTACTCAAAAGGCTGAGAGAGCCGGGCGTGGTGGCGCACGCTTGTGATCCCCGCGCTTGGGAGGCAGAGACAGGAGGATCGCGCAGGTTCGAAGCCAGCCGCGCGCGCTGGCTTAGGAGACCCTGTTTCCAAATAAAAATGTAGAAATAGGTCTGGGAGTGTAGCCCGGAGGTAGAAGGGCTTCCAGGAACCCCAGTACCACCAAAAAAAAAAAAAAAAAAAAGGCTGAGAGAAGGATCTCAGATTCAAGGCCAGCCTCAGCACCTTGAGCAAAACCTTGTTTCAGAATAAAAAGGGTTAAGGGTATAGCCCAGAAGTAGACTGCCTCTGGGTTTGATCTCCAGTATCATAAATAGAATGAGGTTGAAATGGAACTGGGACTTTGCTCAGTGGTAGAGTGCTTGCCTAGCCTTGGTTGAAGCCCTGAGTTCCATCCCCAGCACCCTGCTACCTCCCCCTCCCCAGTGAGGTATTAAGATTTTTTTTCTTTTTTTTGTGGTACTGGGGTTCCTGGAAGCCCTTCTACCTCCGGGCTACACTCCCAGACCTATTTTAGTTTTGGAAACAGGGTCTCTTAAGCCAGCATGGCTGGCTTTGAACCTGCACTATCCTCCTGTCTCTGCCTCCCAAGCGCAGGGATTACAAGTGTGCGCCACCATGCCCGGCTTAAGATTTTTTTTTATCTACTGGATTACTAAAATAGGCTTATATTCATTTTTTATTTTGAAACAGGGTCTCACTAAGTTGCAAAGGGCCTCACTAAGTAGTAGCTGAGGCTGTCCTCAAACTGTGATTCTCCTGTCTCAGCCTCCCAAACGCTGGGATAACAAGCATGCGCCACCACGCCCGGCCTTTCTAAGAGTCTCTTGGCTGATTCCCAGCCCTGCACCTTGCACGCTCTGACTGATCTAGACAGAATGTTGGAGGATAAAGGGTTTTTTCCCCCTCGGTACTGGCTATGGAATCCAGGGGCATTCTACCTCCAAGCTACATCCCCAGCCCTAGTTTTTATTCTTTATATTGAAACAGGGTCTCACTAAGTTATGAGAGTCTCACTAAGTAGCTGAGGCTGTCCTCAAACTGCAATCCTCCTGTCTCAGCCTTCCAAATGCTGGGATTATAAGCGTGCGCCACCACACCCAGCTCAAGTTTTTATTTTCTATTATGGGCAGGGAGACCAAACGCATCTATAAAATATTTGACAATAAGGAAAGTTAGAAATGAGAAAATCACATCCCCATCAAATTATGGGGGGGGGGACCTGTTTTATAAAAGCTGGGCATGGTGTTGCATGCTTATAATCCCAGTACTTGGGAGGCTGAGATGGGGGGAACATGTTGACCACCAGCCTCAGCTACTTAGTGAGGCCCTTTGCAACTTAGTGAGACCATGCTAAAAAATAGGGCTGGGGGTGTAGCTCGGAGGTAGAATGCCCCCTTGGGTTCAGTCCTCGGTACCACAACTGTTACAACAACAACAAAAAACTTGTTTAATGATGTTCATATTTAAGGAATGTTAATGTTACCTTTGTTAAATTACTATTATGCGATTAAACCTTTTTTTTCTCCCTTTTTGTAGGTACTGGTTTTGGATTAGGAGTTGTTTTCTCACTTACCTTCTTTAAAAGTAAGTGTGACTCTTAATTTTTCAACACAGTGTCATAGTTTATACTTGTGCGTAGCAGGGACACTTAAAGAAAGCGCATCTAGATGGCTGCCAACCCATCTGTGTGTGGGGTAAGGGAGACCATTGTAAAACGAACCAGACAAAGGAAGTGGACTTGAAAGAGATCAGAATGGGCTGGACGAGTCCTGCATTCCCGCTGGCCTTGAGTCAGGGTGCCCGATACCTTAAACATGAGATCATTTCAAAAGCCGGCCGCACTTTATGCCAGTGAGTCATTTGACCAGATCTACTTGCTCAGATATTTCCAATTAATTACAATTTTTCTAAAGGAACTTGAAAATAAGAGTCTTACTGGTAATAAAAACAAGTGGACCAGAAATAGATATACTTCTTGGTGAAACATTGTAGGCAAAGGGCAGGTAATATCCCTTTCAATTTGTGGAAGAACTTCTGAAGTTTGGATATTGAACAGAAGCCAAAGGGGTCCCTTTGACCCGTTTCCATGAAGAACAGGCAGGCAACATATAGCTAGAGAATCATGATTAACACATACTGCTGTGAAGTAATCATGTATAAATGGATTTCACTAAAATCAAAGTGAAATCAAAGCATATAAATATTGGTGAAATTGTTGCCTATTTTAAAAATTCAGAGCCAGGTGTGGTGATGCACACTTGTAACCCCAGCGTTGAGAAAGCCAAGACAGAGAATCATGGTTCAAGGACAGCCTCAGGTACTTAGCGAGGCTCTTTACAACTCAGGCCCTATTTCAAGATAAAGAAGAAAAAATAAGGCTGGGGTTGGAGCTCGGAGGTAGAATGCCCCTGGGTTCCATCCCCAGTACCACGGGGGGAGGGGGGGAGATAGAAGAAAATTAGAACTGATGAAAACACTACTATTTTGATATTGCACTACTTATTTTTTCAAACCTAGCAGCATAGATGTTTAATAAACATCTGCTAACTTAGTAAGCTTACTGATTAGCCCCCTCTGTGAGGGGCACTGGTGAAACGCTGACAGCAGTGTGTGGTATGTTGTAGTCCTCAGTACACTGCCGACTGTATGCTCATTGGGCCCTGAGCAAAAGTGTTTGCGGGGGGTGAGAAGCTTTATCTTCCTTAATGATTCCATTGGGATTTCCCTTTTTCTGCTCAATAGGAAGAATGTGGCCCTTAGCCTTTGGTTCCGGCATGGGATTGGGGATGGCTTACTCCAACTGTCAGCATGATTTCCAGGCTCCGTATCTTCTACATGGAAAATATGTCAAAGTATGTACAGATTTGATAGTTATCTTTATTGTACAAAAAAGGATTTCTCTTTAGGCTCTGAAGAATTCTCTAGCATGTATATATGAGTAAACTGTCATTGTTGTACTGCTAAGAAACTAATTGCTCTTTGGCTTTTAGTGATGATGAAGCTGTTTCGGTGCTAAAAGGGTCTCTCCTGAGCCTTCAGTGCCTAAGTGCATTCAGATATGTGCTCATAGAGCCAGATGTAGTGCTTCATGCTAGTAATCCCAGTACTTGGGAGGCTGCGACAGGAGGATTGCAGGTTTGGGGCCAGTCTTATCAACTTAGTGAGACTCTGTTTTAAAATAAGACATTAAGCCGGGCGTGATGGCGCATGCTTGTAATCCCCGCGCTTGGGAGGTAGAGACAGGAGGATTGAGCAGGTTTGAAGTCAGCCGTGCTGGCTTAAGAGACCCTGTTTCCAAATAAAAATATAAAAATGGGTCTGGGAGTGTAGCCCGGAGGTAGAAGGGTTTCTAGGAACCCCAGTACCAATAATAATAATAATAATACATTAAGCCGGGCGTGGTGGCGCACGCTTGTAATCCCCATGCTTGGGAGGCTGAGACAGGAGAATTGCACAGGTTCAAAGCCAGCCTCAGCTACTTAGTGAGGCTCTTGACAATTTAGTAAGACCCTGTTTC
This sequence comes from Muscardinus avellanarius, assembly GCF_963383645.1. Lineage (NCBI taxonomy): Eukaryota > Metazoa > Chordata > Mammalia > Rodentia > Gliridae > Muscardinus > Muscardinus avellanarius. The sequence goes on from NC_137788.1 coordinate 15,341,351, forward strand.
CAAAAAGTACAAAAAAATAGGTCTGGGAGTATAGTCAGAAGGTAGAAAAGCCCCTGGGTTCCACCCCAGTATCACCAAAAAAAAAAAAAAAAAAAAGACATTAAGATTGGGCTGGGGTATAGCTCAGAGGTAGAATGCCCTTAAATTCAATCCCCAATACCAAAAAAAAAAAAAAAAAAAAAAAAAAAATTAAAAATAAATGAAAGATCTATGCTTACAGGTTAGCTGACTGGAATTTAGGTGTCATCAGTGGAAAAGTTTAGCTGTCGGTAGCACTTTTCATTGAAGGTCCCAGAATGACTCGAGGTGTCTCACACATGGCTCAAGCCAACTCTAAAGACTTCTGGGACCAGCCGTCGTTCTGCGTTTTTGTTGGAAAAGACAGTTTTGATTGTAAATCCCAAGACCTGCTGAAGGTCTTGTCTGTGGATGAATGTTTCTTCTTCTTTTGCTCTCTTGGGGTTGAACCCAGGGCCTTACACATGCCAGGCAAGAGTCTGCCACTGCGCTCTCCTCCAACCCCCAGCCCCTTGTACATTTTATTTTGCGACAGGCTCACCATGCCAGAATACAGGTGAGTTAGTGATGCAAACCAGCTGGAGAAGGAAGGAGGCCAGCACACTTCCTGGTGTCCGTGGCAGCCTTTCCCTTGCCCGTCTCAGACAACTGGTCACTGGGACTTGTGACAAGGCCACGGGAGACGCGGTGTCCCCAGGCCTGAAACCGTAGGCAGCGCCATAGAAGTAAGTGCGTGAGTGAAGGGCTCGAGCATTCCACCAGAGGGAAGGCACCGTGCGGCCTCCAGGCTCCGGGGAAGGGCCGCACACGCGCTCCCGCACTCCAGCTTTCTCTCTGGCTGGACTCAGGGCCAGGGCAGCAGCTGGCCAGGAGACGGGTGCAGGCCGCCACTTGCTTCCTATGATCTGAAATTGTTTCGCTTTCAAGCTTCCATTTGCCATCCATAAAACGGGGTCCTTTTGTTGATTTTTAGGGGTGGGTGCTGATGATTGAACCCAGGGCCTCATGCATGCTGCTGTTTTCTCTAACACTGAGCTACACCCCCAAGCCCCCTGTAAGGTTACTGTGGGATTAAATATTAAAATATTTTCAAGCTGTCAGGGTGGCTGACTTGTCCATTGTCTGCTGTAGTAACAAGTGGAGCAGAAAGTGTGGCACAAATACATGTCCTGATGTGGTCAGGAGCTGCACGGCCCCAGGCCTCAGGTCCGCCGCACCGTAGACCTCCGTGCACTGTCAGCTGCACACCGCCCGCCCGGGGAGGGCTGCTGTGAGGAGCCACTGCTGAGGCCCACAGGGTGGGGTCAGCAGAGGGCGGCTCGGGAACCTGGCCCTCCACCTTCCCGGCAGCAGAGCCGAGTCGGAGAGCAGGCAGGGCGGGCAGAGAACTCCAGGTCCTTTTATTGTCCAGAATGTTTCCATTGTTCCAAACTCAGTTGTCATGGGTAATGGCTCAGAAGTTATTATATGCATATTATATGCTTAATAGCTGGGAGTTACTATGGAAAATATTGTTCCATTTTTATAGCCTTGTGTGTATTGTTCTGAAATGGCCTTGTGACTTCATCTGAACTTGAGCCTATGCCTTCATGTTGTCATCCTCCACTTCTCTGAAAAGAGGAGCAGAATGCCATTTGGGCTTACAGGGCAGTCAAGTCCTGATAACTGCTTGTTAGCACTGGATAACACATCCTAGGGGTTTATCTTTATGTGGTTTTTTTTCTTTTTTTTCTTTTCTTTTTTTTTTTATACTGAGGATTGAATCCAAGGGAGTTCTACCTCTGAGCCATATACCCCTAGCCCAATTTTTTTTTTTTTTTTTTTTTGGTGGTACTGGGGTTCCTGGAAGCCCTTCTACTTCCGGGCTACACTCCCAGACCTATTTTTTACTTTTTTACTTGGAAACAGGGTCTCTTAAGCCAGCGCACGTGGCTGGCTTCCAACCTGCACGATCCTCCTGTCTCTGCCTCCCAAGTGCGGGGATTACAAGCGTGCGCCACCACACTCGGCTTCAATTTTTTTTTTTAATTTACTTTTATTTTATTTTTTTAGTTTGAAACAGGGTCTCACTATGTTGTTGAGGTTGTCCTCAAACCTCAGATCTTCCTGTTTCAGCCTCTTCAGTACTGGGATTGTAAGCGTGCATCACCATGCCTGTCTAACAGGACCCTGTTTAAAATAAAAAATAAAAATCCGGGCGTGGTGGCACACACTTGTAAATCCCAGCATTTGGGAGGCTGAGACCGGAGGATCGTGGTTCGCAGACAGCCTCAGCTACTTAGTGAGGCCCTCCGCAACTCAGTGAGACCTGGTTTCAAAATAAAGAATAAAAAATAGGGCAGGGGGTGTAGCTCGGAGGTCGAATGCCCCTGGGTTCCATCCCCAGACCCACCAAAAATAAAAAATAAATAAATAAACAAACAAATAATAAAAAGGCTGACAGTATAGTTCAGAGGTAGAATGCCTTGGATTCAATCTCTAGAACCAAGCCAGGTGGAATGGCACATGCTTGTAATCCCGGCACTTGGGAGGCAGAGACAGGAGGATTATGGTTTGCAGCCAGCCTCAGCTACTTAGTGAGGCCCTCCGCAACTTAGTGAGACCCTGTTTCAAAATAAAGAATAAAAAATAGGGCTGAGGGTGTAGCTTGGAGGTTGAATGACTCTGGGTTCCATCCCCAGACCCACCAAAAATAAAAATAAAAAGAATAAAAACTAAGGCCTTGGGTTCAACCCCTAGCACCACTAAAAAGAAAAAAAAGAAAAAATCTCTAGAACTGAAAAGAAGATGGGGAGACATTCTTAGAACCGGGGAGAGGTGTCTGCTGTCCTCTCTGAGGCAGGCTAAAGCAAACAGCAGAAGGGTTTGACCCCGCGAGTCGGCTGCAGCACCACGCAGGGCTCCACGCAGGGCTCCACGTAGGGCTGTCCCGCGCTGCCGCACTGTCGTAACCTGAGTGTCCTTCTTCACAGGAGCAGGAGCAGTGACTTCCGAACATCCCAGTGGGAGGACAAGAGAAATCATGTTTATTCCTCAGGAATACTGAAGTGCCCTGGAGAAAGCTGACATCCTCTGTAACAATGTTACCAGTAACGCTTTCAACTCCAGCACACTGTTTATGTATTTGAAACCAAGTCTGTTTCTTGTTTTGTATTTTCTCTGGAAATCGTAAGGAGGTGGTCTTGAAAGAAATAAATTAAAAATGGAAAGCCCGGTGCCCGGTCTTCATTTCTTTGCCTTTAGTGTGTGAACCTCGAAAGGCCACCTTGAAGCTCCAGGTCACAGCCTCCTCTGACGCCCGAGAGCCTTCCCCAGAGCGCACCGTGTGCAGCCACTCTGCGCTCACCCGAATGCCTGCTTCTCAGAACTGCTTCCACCTCAGAGTTGAAGGCTGGAGACTGGTGCTGGCCTGGTGGGGATGGCTCCATGCTTGCAGGGCTCTTCCTCACCGGAGCAGCTCCACAGGCTGTGTGCCCTTCTTCCCAGCGCACCTGGCAGGCGTGTCTCACCTGTGCCTGCTGCAGGAGGACCCTGCCAGCAATGGTTTGCTCCACAGGGTCAAGATGGCAGCTCCGGAGAGCCCGGCCCAGGCCTGCCTCCGCCCAGGGGTTCCTCCTGCCAGTGGAGAAAGCACATGGCATGCCTGCCGGCTGGGAGCCAGGTCTAGGCTGGCTTTATTTTCCTGTAGCAGCCAAGGTTACTCTGCTACCTCTCTCTGCGCTTGTTCCTGTGGTTTCACTTGAACCAGGTAGGCAGGCAGTGCTCAGTATTTCAGAGCTGGTTGTAGTGGCACCCCATAATTCTAGCAGGAAGCTGAGGATTGCAGGTGTGAGGCTGGCTTGACAATTTAGCAAGACCCTGTCTCAAAATGAAATAAAAAGGCTGGGGATGAACCTCTGAGGGCGGAACATGAGCCTCGCATGCACAGGGCCTAGGTTCAATCCCCAGTACTGCAAAAGATAATTTTTGTAGCATTTTCTTCTGAAAATATACACAACTCCAGAGGTCAGGCTTTCGTGTCTCCTTTTTCTCACTTTATAACAAAATTAAGATCGCCAGATCTTGAAGGTCTTGATCTCACTGATCTTGTAGGTAGGTGTTTTGCTTAGTTTTCTTTTATTTGTGGTACTGGGGATTTAACTCTGGTTTTCTACTATTAAGCCACATCCCCAGCTCCTTTTATCTTTGTTTTTGTGGTACTGAGGAATGAACCTGGAGACATTCTACTTCTGAGCTTTACCCCCGCCACAGACTGTTTATATATATATATACTGGCACTGGGGATTGAACCCAGGGGCATTCTGCCTCTGAGCTATACTCTCAGCTCTTTTTATTTTTATTTTGAAACAGGGTCTCACTACTTGCTGAGACCTTGAACCTGCATCCTTCTATTAGCCTCTCAAGTACTGGGATTATAAGCATACATCACCATGCCCAGCTTCTTGCTTGCTTATTTATTGTTTATTTATTTATTGGTGCTAAAGATTTAACCCAGGGGCATTCTACCACAGAGCTACACCCCCAGCCCTATTTTATTTTTATTTTGAAACAGTCTCACTAGGTTGATGAGACTCTGATTACTTGCTGAGGCTGCCCTGAACCTGTGATCCTCCTGTCTCAGGATCCCAAGTACTGGGATTACAAGCATGCACCACACCCGGCTCTGCTTATTTATTTTTTGAACCTAGGGGTGTTCTACCTCTGAGCTACACCTCAAGCCCTTTTATTTTATTTTTTATTTTTTGTTCTTGTTTTAACAGAGTTTGCAAAGTTGCTGAGTCTGGCCTTGAACCTGTAAGACCCCTGTCTCCGCCTCTCAAGTACTGGGATTACAGGCGTGCGCCACCATGCCCAGCTTAATTTTTTATTTTAAGAGACAGTCTCACTGAGTTGTCCAGGCTGACCTTGTACTTGGGATCCTCCTGCCAAATCCTCCCTACCCTCTGGGATTACAGACGTGGGATACAACTCGTGCCTTCTTAGGTTAACTGAGCACCTTGTATGAGCAAGGCGCTGTTGTGGGCAGCAGAAAAGACACTGACTTTAGTGAGCCGGAGTCTGACAGAAAGGCAGGCACGCAGACACCCCAAAGGAAAATTGTTTCCATGGGTTGGGGGTGAGTGCGTGGTTGCCCCTGGTCTCCCTAGAACGGCCTCTGGGAAGAGGGAGTGAGGGAAGAGAAGGAAGGTGGCTGCTGTGAGGACTGGGTCCTGGAGGAGTGAGTCAGACCTGGGGAGTGAGAGGAGCCCGAGGAGGAGCGCGCGGAGGCAAGGGCTGGGGCTGGCTGGCCCCAGGTGCGCTCCACTCCCACCCCAGCTCTGGCTCGCTGGCTCGAACTTAGTTCTTAAGTTGACTAATGAGACAGAGTGTCATCCTCCTGCCGTCCTTCACCCACTCCTGGGTAGAGTCCCATGCTTCTCCATGTTTTTTTATTTACCCCCTTGGTACTGGGATAGAGCACAGGGCTGTCCTACCTCTCAGCTCCATCCCTAGCCCTATTTTATTGTTTATTTGGAAATAATAAGTTGCTGAGGCTGGCCTTGAATCTGAGATCCTTGTGTCTCAGACTCCCAAGTATTACGGGCATGCACCACCATGCCTGGCTCCATGCAGATATTTTAAGATGGTCACCTGAGGTTCACAGAGTTGGTAAGCCAGAGTAGTTTAACCCCTGCGGCCTGGCAGTATTCACTTTAAAAGTTAGCACTAAACTAGGCATGGCAGTGCATGCCTATAATCCCAGTGCTTGGGAGGCAGAGACAGGAGGATTGCATGTTTGAGGCCAGCCCCAACAATTTAGCAAGACTGCAATTTAGTGAAACCCTGTTTCAAAATAAAAGAGCAGGAGGCATGGCTTGGGGGCAGAACGCCCCTGGGTTTAAATCCTTAGTACCACAAACCTTTCTCTTTTCCCCTGATCTTTTCATCTGCATTCGGTCAGTGGTAAGAATAATAGGTCCAACATCCAAGAGAAACAGATGGAAAACTGTGCTCACTCATTCTCTGAGTGTGTCAGGAAAGATGTGGAGTGGACAAGACACTGGACTCTCACAGCTCTACCCCGTCAGCTGCTAGGCTTGGGGCATCCGCTCGGAGGGATCCCTTGGCCCAGCACTCTGAAGCACTGCTCAGGGCCTTTGTGGGACCGCCCGGCTCTGGGAGAGAACAGTTCTGGTCAGAGGCCAGCAGAGGAAGCGGCGGTTGGCGTTCGTTTTCGTTTCAGCCGCAGGGGTGCTGGTCCTCTCGCCTGGTGAGCCTGGGCAGAGGCTGGCCCCGAGCACAGTGCTTGATCTTGTCTCCACTTCCTGCCCCATCGCAAATCACCCTTAAGAAAGCTCCAGCCTGTTGGCAAGGGCTCACATTCTCTTCTACTTGAAGCTTCATTAGAAATTCAAGTCCTTTGGGGCCCTGTTCCCCTGTGGGGCTGTGAGACCTTGACTTTGCCTCTTGTCTGCCCTTCTGGAGCCAAATACAAGGAAATTCATGGCTTTGGGGAGAAAGCGATGGGAACCCAGCTGGGCACAGCCTACTAGGATAGAGCTGTGGCGCCCCAAAAGTGGCCTGCTCTGCCAACGTACATAAATACATACGGTCTGTGCCTGACACTGTATAATTTGGCTCAGAACAATATGTATTTTGAACTCATTTAGGTGAGTGACTTCGGCATTCCAGGGCCCGCTGAGGGAGCCTCTATCAGGGGCCTCGCCTTGTGCAGAAGTGCGCCTTTGTTCTGCGAGAGAGCACACTCCTAACAAGCTGTCTCCTTTAGTGAGAGTCGCCCCGTCCTCCATCTCACAGACCTGAGAACGCGGCCTCGAAGTCCCGCCATAGGAAACGTGGAGTCCGGGAATGAAGATGCCTGTGGAGTTTTGTTTTTATTTTCCCAAACCTCACTGTTTACATTTTTTTTTTATGTAACCAAGCCATAATTGCATTTTCCTTGTCGTGGTTCAATCTGATTGTATTGTTGGAAGGACTATTTTTGAACCTGTCCAAATAAACTCTGCAAAGAATTTGCACAGGGATGGGCTCCAAGGGGCTGGGACAGCTTCGTCCTGAAGGTCCTGAGACACAAATGGTTTCCTGTTGCATGCGTCCTAATTACATAAATGCATGGGGTGGAAAGGAGAAAGTGGAAATTCTAAGTACCAAAAGGAATGTTGAGTTCAGAGTAATAAGCTCATCTGGAAACCATCATCCCCTTCTACTCTAAGTGTGCTGTGAGCACCGCTTGGCCTCGGACACCAGCGGATGGTGTCGGGCACACAGGACCCGGGCAGGGGCAGGGGAGGTGGCCCATGTCCAGTGAGCAGACTGGGCGGGATGGTGTGGGTCGGTGACTGGCCGGAGGAGGGGCGGAGAGGCAGGGCTGTGCGGGAAGAGTGGGAGGAGCCCACACGCCTGTGCAGCTGCTTTCTTGCTAGGTGACCTTAAGGAGGCTCCTGAGCCCTTCAAATAAAAGATTCCTCATCTGTCCAGGAGGGAAAGAAAATCCTTACCCTACAGACATTGAGGGTCAAATGTATTCGTAACACAAATGTATAAAAAAAGGTTGTGGGGCAGGGGTATAGCTTACCATGCACAAGGCAGGCCCTGGTCTCCAGCACTTCAAATAGACAAGAGGCTGCTATTTGAATTAAAATAGAGTGTATGGTATTGAGGAAAAATGGGGCTGTTCACAAGCAAGGCAGCATGATCCTCGGGCTCCGGGAGTTGGTTGTTGGGGGCGAAATCAGCAAGATCTGAGGGAGGGAACGAGTGGCTGGTAACATGCAGGAAAATGTTGGAAAAGCCGTCTTCATAGGTGAGTGAGTTTTAGCATCCCGTGTTTCCATTCCGCTCCAGTGAGGCACACATGAGGAAGACCACTGTGGCTTCTCTCCTGAAACTCCATCCTGGCTTTCAGAAAAGTCAGCTTTAGCCAGGCATAGTGGCGCGTGCCGGTAATCCCAATACTTGGGAGGCCGAGGCTGGAGGATCATAGGTTTGAGACCAGCCTGAGCAATTTAGGGCCTCAGCAACTTAGCAAGACCCTGTGTCAAAATAAACAAAATAGAGCTGAGGTTGTAGCTAGGAGGTAGAATGCCCCTGAGTTCTAAAAAGGGGAAAAAAAGGAAAGAAAGAAGAATCAACTAGGCGTGGTGGCGCACGCTTGCAATCCCAGCATTCGGGAGGCTGACACAGGAGGATCACGGTTCTTGGACAGCCTCAGATACTTAGGCCCTTTGCAGTTCAGTGAGACCCTGTTTCAAAAAAATAAAGAATAAGAAATAGGGCTGGGGGGGGGGTAGCTCAGAGGTAGAATATCCCTGGGTTCCATCCCCAGTACCGCAAAATAAAAACAAAACAAAATGAAAGGGAGAAATCAGACTTTGCTGAGCACTGGTGCTCAATGCGAGGCTTGGTGGGGAGGCTGCCGAGGAGGTAGAATGGGAGCCTGAGAGCCCTTGAAGAGCTTCCAGCTGTAGGAACCGGGACCGGCACTAAGCATGTACATTGAAGATAGTTGGCTTGGCGTGTCGGAGCCTCGCTTACGGGGTTCAGAGTCAGGATGTACAGCAGAGGACGAGATGCTGAGAATTCTTGGAGGACGTGGGGTCAGGCCGTAGCCATCGAAAGGGAAGGAATGGGCCGGGCCAGTCGCTCTGTGGCCTGTCCCAGGTTCGTGGCTTGGGTCCGTCTGATGGTTCCTCATGACTGGCTCTGGGCTGGCTGTGGCAGAGGTAGCGACGTGTCCTTTCAATGTGTCGAATCAGGAGGCACCCGTGCCCATGTGTCCCAGCGTTAGTGATATGAACCTTGACTCCTTGGTAAAAGTGTTTTTTGCCCTGTGTATTCACTGGAAATTCACTTTTTCTCTTATAATTGTATGGAGTTATTTTTGTTTCTGTTTCTGCGGGTTTTTTGTTGTTGTTGTTGTTTTGTTTGTTTGTTTGTTTGTTGTAGTGGGGATTGAACCCCAGGGCCTTCTACTTCTGAGCTACAAACTCAGCCCTATTTTATTTTTTATTTTAAAACAGGGTCTTAGCCAGGCATGGCGGCTCATGCTTGCAATCCCAGCACTTGGGAGGCTGAGACAGGAGGATCGTGGTTCGAAGACAGTGTCAGCTACTTAGGCCCTTTGCAACTCAGTGAGACCCTGCTTCAAAATAAAGAATGAAGAAATAGGGCTGGGGGTGTAGCTTGGAGGTAGAATGCTTCTGGGTTCCATCCCCAGTACTGGAAAAAAAAATAAAAAAACAGGATCTTACTAGGTTGCTGAGGCTGGCTGCAAACCTGCAATCTTCCCGTGGCAGCCTCTCAGGTAGTGAGTGGGATCACAAGGGTAATTCCACCACATCCGGAAAGGAGATAGTTTTGAGATTAAATATCTTGTCTATTAAACTATCATCAAACCAGCCGTGGTGGCTCAAGCTTGTAACCCCAGTACCTGGGAGGCTGAGACAGGAGGATCGCAGGTTCATGGGCAGCCTCAGTAACTTAGTGAGACTTTGTTTAAAAAAAAATAATAATAGGGCTGAGGGTATAGCTCAGAGGTAAAGTGACCCGATGTTTATTCCCCAGTACCTGAGGGGGGAAAAAAAAATTAATCAGCAACCAGGGTCTCTAGGGGACCCGCTGCTATTGGTACGACATTGCTCAGACGCCCTTAGCACAGTGTGTGTGTGTGTGTGTGTGTGTGTGTGTGTGTGTGTGTGTGGCCTCCATTCATATTGCTGTCTTGAATTCAAAACCTAGGGTTGGAGGCTCAGGGTGTGTAGCTCAGTAGTAGATTGCTTAGCACGAGCAAGGCCCTGGCCTCAACCCCCAGTACTGCAGACGAGCCCCAAACAAACTGGCCTTTCACTCTTCATATTTGTAACTCCTTCATTTAATAGTGAGAAAGCTGGCCCGGTGCTGTGTGAATGAGCGAGGGGCGCGTGGTTCCTGGAGAGTCCGTCGCCAGTGCCAGTGCCGTATCGTCCCTCTCGACCCTTGTCCAGCTGCGCACATCTTCCTGTTTTGATATCCCTCAACCTCTGCCTTTTCTGCTCTCAGTGTCTCTGGATGTGGTCAGGACCCAGAGTGCATCTGTGTAATGATATTTATGGTTTTATTTGTATGACTTCAGCTAGATGGTTGAATCCAACATTTTCTACATTTTTATTTGTTTGTTTATTTATTGCAGTACTGGGGTGGAACCCAGGGGCATTCTACCTCCGAGCTACACCCCCAGCCCTATTTTTTTATTCTTTATTTGGAAACAGGGTCTCACTGAGTTGCAAAGGGCCTCGCTAAGTAGCTGAGGCTGTCCGTGAACCGCGATCCTTCTGTCTCAGCCTCCCAAAGACTGGGATTACAAATGTGCACCACCACACCCAGCTTTTAGAGGGTTTTAAAATGCAGAAAATATTAGCCAGGCGTGGCGGCGCTCGCTTGCAATCCCAGCATTTGGGAGGCTGAGACAGGAGGAACATAGTTTGCAGACAGCCTCAGCTACTTAGTGAGGCGCTTTGCAACTCAGTGAGGCCCTGTTTCAAAATAAAATATAAAGTAGGTCTCAGAGTGTAGCCCATAGGTAGAATGTCCCAGGTTCCATCCCCAGGATCATACACACACACACAAAAGAGTCTCTAACTTGGTTTTTCAGTGGGTGGCCCCAACTGACCAGTTGTATGGGTCAGTGATTTCGGCAGAAGAAAGCCTTCCCCCCGTCCCTGCTACAGAGCGTCCTCTGTTCTCACCCCAGCTTCCCGCTCGCTCTGTGATCATGAGCGTGTCACCCGATCCCTTGGGCTCTGTGGAAGATGGCTGCGATGATCTCTAGCCCTTCCGACTGCACTCTGTCATTAAGGAGGAGAGTGAGGCAGTCAGCTAACTAGTGTTATTTCATAATGGAATCAATTATACTATAAATTACGATCAAGCTGGGCATAGTGGTACACATCTGGAATCCCAGTACTTGGGAGGCTAAGACAAGAGGCTCACAGATTTGAGGTCAGCCTCACCAACTTAGCAAGGCCCTGCTTCAAAACAAACAATGTTTAAAAAGGGCTGGGGTGTAGCTCAGAGGTAGGATGCCCCTGGATTCCATCCCCAGCACCACCACCACCACACACACACACACACACACACACACTATATATATATATATATATATATATATATATATATATCTCCTAGTGGATTCCAAGACCCCAGGACTTTAGAAGCCTGGCCTCCTGGAGCCGCTCTGGCTTGGGCCCACCGTCTTCTCCCTCCTCCGAGCTCCAGCCTCTGTCCGCACGTCCTGAACACGGGCGCTCCTGCCTAGAGCCCCTCCCCAGGTATCTACACAACCCGCTGCCCCTTTGTTTTGCCTTATGGTGCCTCGTGGGTGGGACCTCCCCTGGCCACGTTGACTCTAACCGCTCTCTCTTCTCTACGGCATTATATTTATATATGTATTTTAGTGGTTGTCTTCTACTAGAATATAAACTCCCTGAGGGCAGATTTTCAGGTTTCCCCCCCCCCCCAGTACTGGGGAATGAACCCAAGGGTGTTCTGCTACTGAGCCACGTCCCCAGCCCTTTGCATATTCTGTGTTGAGACAGGCTCTTGCTAAGTGACTGTGCTGGCCTCAAACTTACAGTCCTCCTTCCTCAGCCTCCCAAGTAACAGATTATAGATGTATGCCGCTGTGCCCAGAAAGATCAGAGATTTTTATTGATTTTGTTTGCTGCTGTATTTTTTTTTTTTTTTTTTTTTGGTGGTACTGGGATTTCTGGAAGCCCTTCTCCCTCCGGGCTACACTCCCAGACCTATTTTATTTTTGGAAACAGGGTCTCTTAAGCCAGCAAGGCTGGCTTCGAACCTGCGCGATCCTCCTGTCTCCGCCTCCCAAGCGCGGGGATTGCAAGCGTGCGCCACCATGGCTGGCTGCTGCTGTATCTTTAAAACCTGAACAAAGCCTGGCACATGGTAGGCACTCAATAAATATTTGCTGAGTAACTGAGTATCAGCATAGTAACCCTATTTCTTTTTCATTTATTTCTTTTTATTTCTTTTTAATTTTTGGTACTAGGGATGGAACCCAGGGGCATTCTACCTCTGAGATAAACCCCCAGCCCTATTTTTTATTCTTTATTTTGAAACAGGGGCTCACTGAGTTGCAAAGGGCCTCGCTAAGTAGCTGAGGCTGTCCTCGAACCACAATCCTCCTGTCTCAGCCTCACAAATGCTGGGATTACAAGTGTGCATCACCACATCTGGCTCTGTAATTCAATTTCAATCAAACAAATATGGAGCCCATATTCCTCAGAATGACAAATGCATTCAAAGAGCAAAGTTTACTCAGGTCCATTGGTGATGCCTGTAATTTCAGTACATGGGAGGCTGAGACAGGAGAATTATAGATTTGAGGTTAGCCTCAGCAACTTAGTAAGACCCTGGGTTTTTTTTTGTTTTTGTTTTTTTTGTTTTTTTGGTGTGTGTGTACTACTGGGGTTCCTGGAAACCCTTTACCTCTGGGCTACACTCCCAGACCTATTTTTATACTTTTTTTTTTTTTTTGAAACAGGGTCTCTTAAGCCAACATGGCTGGCTTCAAACCTGCACGATCCTCCTGTCTCCGCCTCCCAAGTGCAGGGATTACAAGGGTATGCCACCATGCCCGGCTGAGACCCTGTTTTAAAATAAAAAATAAAAAGAGCTTGGGGTATAGCTTAGAGGTAGAACATCGGTAGATTCAATCTCCAGTACCCAAGAATAATTTTTTAAATCTCATAAATAATACATGTGGACTTGTTGGTAATGGCCTAGAGGAGCGAGTTAAGGAGGATCCTGAGGCTGTTACTGGGGCGGCGTGTTGGTAATGGGGTCTGCTATGATGGTTCCGGGGTCTGAGGGCCACATAGTGGATATGCAAACCCCTTTCTTCAGGTCCTCTTTCTTAGCATGAACTGCGTTCTTCTCAACGCGCCCAAGTCCTGCTCCTGTCTCAAGCCTCCTCCCGGGGGTCAAATCCCGCCTCCTCCGGCCCTTCCTGGCCCCTGGGACTTCTCCGGTCTCTGAATGGCTGGCCCTCAGGGCTGGGCAGCCTCCTTGGCACCAGGCTTCCCAGGGCCACACGACTGTGCTGGTGCTGTGCCTGCCCTTTTCCCTTGGAGGACAGCGTGTGTGTGTGTGTGTGTGTGTGTGTGTGTGTGTGTGTGTGTGTGTGGCAGTAGAGACAATCCAGGAACATTCTCCCTCTGAGCCACACCCCGAACCCTATTTTATTTTTTATTTTGAAACAAGGTTTTACTAGGCTGATGACAGTCTCACAAGCTGCCAGAGCTGGTCTTGAACCTGCCGCCCTCCAGTCTCAGCCTCCCCAGTGCTGGGAGCACAGGCGTGCGCCCCCGCGCCCCTGCTTCTCGGGAATAGAAAATGGTCGGTTGCTGGAGCCAGATAGACTTGGGTGCCCGTCTCCACTGCAGAATTCCTGGGATTATTTCTCATCTCTGACCCTCTCTTTCCTCTCACTTTTTCTATTCTTAGCACTAGGGATCAATCCCTCTTTTTTTAGTCTTCATCCCCCGCCCCACCTACAAATCACACTTTACATGTTTCCCCGGGTCCCCTTTCCCGCTCCCTAGCCCGGGTTAAGGCCTCACTCCGCACCCTCGGCAGCCCTGGCGGACCGACCGTGATGCACCGACCCCTCTCCTCTTCCCTCCAGGGATGGAGTCCAGAGGCTCAGCTGCCCAGGCCCTGGATCTGCTACTAACTTGCCGGGTGAACTTGGGCAGATCATTTTCTCTATGAGAAAGAATAAGACGAGGATGACGAGAGCGGCCCCTCCCCGAGCGCAGGCTTCGCATACCTGTCTCTGCGAATGCTCACGGGAATCCTGGGGGGAGGTGCCTTTTCCAGAGGAGGAAACAGGCTCGGGAAGCGCGTCGTCGCTCGAGTGAGGTGAAGAAGCATCGTGCTAAAGCCTGGATCCCATCCAGGGAATCTGCCGCCTGGCCTCGCCTGAGCCGTGCACACAAACCTCCCTAAAATAGCTTTCGTTTGACGGAGCGAGCACAGTGCTATTTTCCAGGAACTGTGCCAAGCACTTTGCTTCCACATATCTCCTCAGATCCTGCCTCCTCCTCACAATTTCACCTTAAATGTCACCTCTTTGATATGTTTTCTGAGGCTTCTCAAGAAATCTCCCCCCCTCGGCCGGGCGTGGTGGCGCACGTTTGTAATCCCAGTACTTGGGAGGCTGAGACAGGAGGATCGCACGGGTTTGAAGCCAGCCTCGGAGGCTCTCAGCAACTTAGTGAGACCCTGTTTCCAAATAAAATAGAAAATTGGTCTGGGAATGTAGCTGTGAGGTAGAAAGCCTCTGGGTTCTATTCCCAACACTACCAAAAAAAAAAAAAAAAAAAAATTCCCCATCACCCACTCTGGCTTCAGTGGCTCGTTATACCTTGACCATGGGAAACTCATCTGTCCATCTATTTGCTACACTATCTGCCTCTGGTCTTAGGTTCTGCACAATATAAACAATTCTAATCCTCCTTCTCCTCCTCCTCCTCCTCCTCCTCCTCCTCCTCCTCCTCCTCCTCCTCTTCCCCCTCCTCCTCCTCTTCTTCCTCCTCTTCTTCCTCCTCTGCCTCCCTCATACAGGGAATTAAACCCAGGGCACTCTACCACCCTATACTCTGAGCTATACTCCAGCCTTTTATTCTTGAAACAGGGTCTCAAGTTGCTGAGTGAGGGTATTTGCTTAATTCCTGAGACTGGCCTCAAACCGGTGATCCTCCTGCCTCAGCCTCCCAAGTACTGCAGGTGTGGGCCACCAGCTGAACATCAACTTCTTGAAACCTGGGACCTTATTGGCCTAATCCATTGTTGTGTCCCCAGCACCCCTGTGGCCATCTGGGATACAGTAGACAAAATAAATATTTGTTAGGTAAGAGAATTCATCCTGGGACAGCCCTGAGGACTCCGTACCATTTCTAACTGCACCTTAGAGAACAGGAAGCCGAGACGCAGACTCGACACCATCTGCAGAGTCCCATAGTCAGTGGGCAAGCAATGGGCTGTCCAGCCAAGCAGGAGATGCCAGAGCCTCCTGCCCTGGCCCTGGCCTGGGAGCCGGGACACAGGCTTCATCCTGAAGAGGAGGAGGGACGGGCCAGACCGGGAAGGAAGGCCTTTGCTTGTTTTCATTCTCTTTCAGAGGTCTGGACCCCCGTGGAGCCCAGACTGACGGGATTAGAGGAAACAGCTGGCCTGAGCCTGCCCTGCGGGAGGGAGCTCACATTCTGGGGACGCAGGGAGGGGGCAGCTCCCTGCAGCCCAGTCACATTCCAGGTCGGTCATTTTCCGGAGCCCAGATGTTTGCTAATGAGCTGGGGAGAGGGGGCTTTCAGCCTTGAGCCCCAGCTCTGGGCCCCACATTACCGCAGCCCCAAGAGGCTGGCCCAGGGCCAGCGGGCTCTGGCTACAGGCCCGTGCCCTGTGCCAGCCAGGCCTGTC